>NC_142040.1:702500-1302500 GCF_982192425.1 Myodes glareolus
CAGTGAATTGAAGTGTTGGAACAGACTGCTTCTCTTTCAGAAAAATGCATGTGAGTTTCTTGTGAATGCTTGTATGTAGCTTAAGGCACTTTCAAAGGAAAGTGATTTTCTCTGAAAGGACAGCATTTAGAAAGTGAAGCAACACTCCATTCACTGCGCACAGTGAATTGAAGTGTTGGAACAGACTGCTTCTTTTTCAGAGAAACGCATGTGAATTTCTGTGGAATGCTTGTAAGTAGCTTAAGGCACTTTCAAAGGAAAGTGATTTTCTCTGAAAGGACAGCATTTAGAAAGTGAAGCAGCACTGCATTCACTTCGCACAGTGAATTGAAGTGTTGGAACAGAAAGCTTCTCTTTCATAGAAACACATTTGAGTTTCCTGTGAATGTGTGTAAGTAGCTTAAGGCACTTTCAAAGGAAAGTGATTTTCTCTGAAAGGACAGCATTTAGAAAGTGAAGCAACACTCCATTCACTTCGCACAGTGAATTAAAGTGTTGGAACAGACAGCTTCTCTTTCATAGAAACACATTTGAGTTTCCTGTGAATGTGTGTAAGTAGCTTAAGGCACTTTCAAAGGAAAGTGATTTTCTCTGAAAGGACAGCATTTAGAAAGTGAAGCAACACTCCATTCACTTCGCACAGTGAATTGAAGTGTTGGAACAGACTGCTTCTCTTTCAGTGAAACTCATGTGAATTTCTGTTGAATGCTTGTAAGTAGCCTAAGGCACTTTCAAAGGAAAGTGATTTTCTCTGAAAGGACAGCATTTAGAAAGTGAAGCAACACTGCATTCACTTCGCACAGTGAATTGAAGTGTTGGAACAGACAGCTTCTCTTTCATAGAAACGCATTTGAGTTTCCTGTGAATGTGTGTAAGTAGCTTAAGGCACTTTCAAAGGAAAGTGATTTTCTCTGAAAGGACAGCATTTAGAAAGTGAAGCAGCACTGCATTCACTTCGCACAGTGAGTTGAAGTATTGGAACAGACTGCTTCTCTTTCAGTGAAATGCATGTGAATTTCTGTTGAATGCTTGTAAGTAGCTTAAGGCACTTTCAAAGGAAAGTGATTTTCTCTGAAAGGACAGCATTTAGAAAGTGAAGCAACACTCCATTCAGTTCGCACAGTGAATTGAAGTGTTGGAACAGACTGCTTCTCTTTCAGTGAAATGCATGTGAATTTCTGTTGAATGCTTGTAAGTAGCTTAAGGCACTTTCAAAGGAAAGTGATTTTCTCTGAAAGGACAGCATTTAGAAAGTGAAGCAACACTCCATTCACTTCGCACAGTGAATTGAAGTGTTGGAACAGACAGCTTCTCTTTCATAGAAACGCATTTGAGTTTCCTGTGAATGTGTGTAAGTAGCTTAAGGCACTTTCAAAGGAAAGTGATTTTCTCTGAAAGGACAGCATTTAGAAAGTGAAGCAACACTCCATTCAATTCGCACAGTGAATTGAAGTGTAGGAACAGACTGCTTCTCTTTCAGTGAAACGCATGTGAATTTCTGTTGAATGCTTGTAAGTAGCCTAAGGCACTTTCAAAGGAAAGTGATTTTCTCTGAAAGGACAGCATTTAGAAAGTGAAACAACACTCCATTCACTTCGCACAGTGAATTGAAGTGTTGGAACAGACAGCTTCTCTTTCATAGAAACTCATTTGAGTTTCCTGTGAATGTGTGTAAGTAGCTTAAGGCACTTTCAAAGGAAAGTGATTTTCTCTGAAAGGACAGCATTTAGAAAGTGAAACAACACTCCATTCAGTTAGCACAGTGAATTGAAGTGTTGGAACAGACTGCTTCTCTTTCAGAGAAACGCATGTGAATTTCTGTGGAATGCTTGTAAGTAGCTTAAGGCACTGTCAAAGGAAAGTGATTTTCTCTGAAAGGACAGCATTTAGAAAATGAAACAACACTCCATTCACTTCGCACAGTGAATTGAAGTGTTGGAACAGACTACTTCTCTTTCAGTGAAACGCATGTGAAATTCTGTTGAATGCTTGTAAGTAGCCTAAGGCACTTTCAAAGGAAAGTGATTTTCTCTGAAAGGACAGCATTTAGAAAGTGAAGCAACACTGCATTCACTTCGCACAGTGAATTGAAGTGTTGGACAAGACAGCTTCTCTTTCATAGAAACGCATTTGAGTTTCCTGTGAATGTGTGTAAGTAGCTTAAAGCACTTTCAAAGGAAAGTGATTTTCTCTGAAAGGACAGCATTTCGAAAGTGAAACAACACTCCATTCAGTTAGCACAGTGAATTGAAGTGTTGGAACAGACTGCTTCTCTTTCAGAGAAACGCATGTGAATTTCTGTGGACTGCTTGTAAAAAGCTTAAGGCACTTTCAAAGGAAAGTGATTTTCTCTGAAAGGACAGCATTTAGAAAATGAAACAACACTC
Organism: Myodes glareolus; assembly: GCF_982192425.1. Taxonomy (NCBI): domain Eukaryota; kingdom Metazoa; phylum Chordata; class Mammalia; order Rodentia; family Cricetidae; genus Myodes; species Myodes glareolus. The sequence continues at coordinate 704,888 of NC_142040.1, forward strand.
CATTCACTTCGCACAGTGAATTGAAGTGTTGGAACAGACTACTTCTCTTTCAGAGAAACAGATATGAGTTTTTTGTGAATGCTTGTAAGTAGCTTAAGGCACTTTCAAAGGAAAGTGATTTTCTCTGAAAGGACAGCATTTAGAAAGTGAAGCAACACTCCATTCACTACGCACAGTGAATTGAAGTGTTGGAATAGACTGCTTCTCTTTCAGATAAATGCACGTGAGTTTCTTGTGAATGCTTGTAAGTAGCTTAAGGCACTTTCAAAGGAAAGCGATTGTCTCTGAAAGGACAGCATTTAGAAAGTGAAGCAACCCTACATTCACTTCGCACAGTGAATTGAAGTGTTGGAACAGACTGCTTCTTTTTCAGAGAAACACATGTGAATTTCTATTGAATGCTTGTAAGTAGCTTAAGGCACTTTCAAAGGAAAGTGATTGTCTCTGAAAGGACAGCATTTAGAAAGTGAAGCAACACTCCATTCACTACGCACAGTGAATTGAAGTGTTGGAACAGACTGCTTCTCTTTCAGAAAAATGCATGTGAGTTTCTTGTGAATGCTTGTAAGTAGCTTAAGGCACTTTCAAAGGAAAGTGATTTTCTCTGAAAGGACAGCATTTAGAAAGTGAAGCAACACTCCATTCACTTCGCACAGTGAATTGAAATGTTGGAATAGACTGCTTCTTTTTCAGAGAAACGCATGTGAATTTCTGTTGAATGCTTGTAAGTAGCTTAAGGCACTTTCAAAGGAAAGTGATTTTCTCTGAAAGGACAGCATTTAGAAAGTGAAGCAACACTCCATTCAGTTCGCACAGTGAATTGAAGTGTTGGAACAGACTGCTTCTCTTTCAGTGAAATGCATGTGAATTTCTGTTGAATGCTTGTAAGTAGCTTAAGGCACTTCAAAGGAAAGTGATTTTCTCTGAAAGGACAGCATTTAGAAAGTGAAGCAACACTCCATTCACTTCGCACAGTGAATTGAAGTGTTGGAACAGACAGCTTCTCTTTCATAGAAACGCATTTGAGTTTCCTGTGAATGTGTGTAAGTAGCTTAAGGCACTTTCAAAGGAAAGTGATTTTCTCTGAAAGGACAGCATTTAGAAAGTGAAGCAACACTCCATTCACTACGCACAGTGAATTGAAGTGTTGGAATAGACTGCTTCTCTTTCAGAAAAATGCACGTGAGTTTCTTGTGAATGCTTGTAAGTAGCTTAAGGCATTTTCAAAGGAAAGTGATTGTCTCTGAAAGGACAGCATTTAGAAAGTGAAGCAACACTCCATTCAGTTCGCACAGTGAATTGAAGTGTTGGAACAGACTGCTTCTTTTTCAGAGAAACACATGTGAATTTCTATTGAATGCTTGTAAGTAGCTTAAGGCACTTTCAAAGGAAAGTGATTTTCTCTGAAAGGACAGCATTTAGAAAGTGAAGCAACACTCCATTCACTACGCACAGTGAATTGAAGTGTTGGAACAGACTGCTTCTCTTTCAGAAAAATGCATGTGAGTTTCTTGTGAATGCTTGTAAGTAGCTTAAGGCACTTTCAAAGGAAAGTGATTTTCTCTGAAAGGACAGCATTTAGAAAGTGAAGCAACACTCCATTCACTTCGCACAGTGAATTGAAGTGTTGGAATAGACTGCTTCTTTTTCAGAGAAACGCATGTGAATTTCTGTGGAATGCTTGTAAGTAGCTTAAGGCACTTTCAAAGGAAAGTGATTTTCTCTGAAAGGACAGCATTTAGAAAGTGAAGCAACACTCCATTCACTACGCACAGTGAATTGAAGTGTTGGAACAGACTGCTTCTCTTTCAGAAAAATGCATGTGAGTTTCTTGTGAATGCTTGTAAGTAGCTTAAGGCACTTTCAAAGGAAAGTGATTTTCTCTGAAAGGACAGCATTTAGAAAGTGAAGCAACACTCCATTCACTTCGCACAGTGAATTGAAGTGTTGGAACAGACTGCTTCTTTTTCAGAGAAACGCATGTGAATTTCTGTGGAATGCTTGTAAGTAGCTTAAGGCACTTTCAAAGGAAAGTGATTTTCTCTGAAAGGACAGCATTTAGAAAGTGAAGCAGCACTGCATTCACTTCGCACAGTGAATTGAAGTGTTGGAACAGACTGCTTCTCTTTCAGTGAAATGCATGTGAATTTCTGTTGAATGCTTGTAAGTAGCTTAAGGCACTTTCAAAGGAAAGTGATTTTCTCTGAAAGGACAGCATTTAGAAAGTGAAGCAACACTCCATTCACTTCGCACAGTGAATTGAAGTGTTGAAACAGACAGCTTCTCTTTCATAGAAACGCATTTGAGTTTCCTGTGAATGTGTGTAAGTAGCTTAAGGCACTTTCAAAGGAAAGTGATTTTCTCTGAAAGGACAGCATTTAGAAAGTGAAGCAACACTCCATTCAATTCGCACAGTGAATTGAAGTGTTGGAACAGACTGCTTCTCTTTCAGTGAAACGCATGTGAATTTCTGTTGAATGCTTGTAAGTAGCCTAAGGCACTTTCAAAGGAAAGTGATTTTCTCTGAAAGGACAGCATTTAGAAAGTGAAGCAACACTGCATTCACTTCGCACAGTGAATTGAAGTGTTGGACAAGACAGCTTCTCTTTCATAGAAACGCATTTGAGTTTCCTGTGAATGTGTGTAAGTAGCTTAAAGCACTTTCAAAGGAAAGTGATTTTCTCTGAAAGGACAGCATTTCGAAAGTGAAACAACACTCCATTCAGTTAGCACAGTGAATTGAAGTGTTGGAACAGACTGCTTCTCTTTCAGAGAAACGCATGTGAATTTCTGTCGACTGCTTGTAAAAAGCTTAAGGCACTTTTAAAGGAAAGTGATTTTCTCTGAAAGGACAGCATTTAGAAAATGAAACAACACTCCATTCACTTCGCACAGTGAATTGAAGTGTTGGAACAGACTACTTCTCTTTCAGAGAAACAGATATGAGTTTTTTGTGAATGCTTGTAAGTAGCTTAAGGCACTTTCAAAGGAATGTGATTTTCTCTGAAAGGACAGCATTTAGAAAGTGAAGCAACACTCCATTCACTACGCACAGTGAATTGAAGTGTTGGAATAGACTGCTTCTCTTTCAGATAAATGCACGTGAGTTTCTTGTGAATGCTTGTAAGTAGCTTAAGGCACTTTCAAAGGAAAGCGATTGTCTCTAAAAGGACAGCATTTAGAAAGTGAAGCAACACTACATTCACTTCGCACAGTGAATTGAAGTGTTGGAACAGACTGCTTCTTTTTCAGAGAAACACATGTGAATTTCTATTGAATGCTTGTAAGTAGCTTAAGGCACTTTCAAAGGAAAGTGATTTTCTCTGAAAGGACAGCATTTAGAAAGTGAAGCAACACTCCATTCACTACGCACAGTGAATTGAAGTGTTGGAACAGACTGCTTCTCTTTCAGAAAAATGCATGTGAGTTTCTTGTGAATGCTTGTATGTAGCTTAAGGCACTTTCAAAGGAAAGTGATTTTCTCTGAAAGGACAGCATTTAGAAAGTGAAGCAACACTCCATTCACTGCGCACAGTGAATTGAAGTGTTGGAACAGACTGCTTCTTTTTCAGAGAAACGCATGTGAATTTCTGTGGAATGCTTGTAAGTAGCTTAAGGCACTTTCAAAGGAAAGTGATTTTCTCTGAAAGGACAGCATTTAGAAAGTGAAGCAGCACTGCATTCACTTCGCACAGTGAATTGAAGTGTTGGAACAGAAAGCTTCTCTTTCATAGAAACTCATTTGAGTTTCCTGTGAATGTGTGTAAGTAGCTTAAGGCACTTTCAAAGGAAAGTGATTTTCTCTGAAAGGACAGCATTTAGAAAGTGAAGCAACACTCCATTCACTTCGCACAGTGAATTAAAGTGTTGGAACAGACAGCTTCTCTTTCATAGAAACACATTTGAGTTTCCTGTGAATGTGTGTAAGTAGCTTAAGGCACTTTCAAAGGAAAGTGATTTTCTCTGAAAGGACAGCATTTAGAAAGTGAAGCAACACTCCATTCACTTCGCACAGTGAATTGAAGTGTTGGAACAGACAGCTTCTCTTTCAGTGAAACTCATGTGAATTTCTGTTGAATGCTTGTAAGTAGCCTAAGGCACTTTCAAAGGAAAGTGATTTTCTCTGAAAGGACAGCATTTAGAAAGTGAAGCAACACTGCATTCAGTTCGCACAGTGAATTGAAGTGTTGGAACAGACTGCTTCTCTTTCAGTGAAATGCATGTGAATTTCTGTTGAATGCTTGTAAGTAGCTTAAGGCACTTTCAAAGGAAAGTGATTTTCTCTGAAAGGACAGCATTTAGAAAGTGAAGCAACACTCCATTCACTTCGCACAGTGAATTGAAGTGTTGGAACAGACAGCTTCTCTTTCATAGAAACGCATTTGAGTTTCCTGTGAATGTGTGTAAGTAGCTTAAGGCACTTTCAAAGGAAAGTGATTTTCTCTGAAAGGACAGCATTTAGAAAGTGAAGCAACACTCCATTCAATTCGCACAGTGAATTGAAGTGTAGGAACAGACTGCTTCTCTTTCAGTGAAACGCATGTGAATTTCTGTTGAATGCTTGTAAGTAGCCTAAGGCACTTTCAAAGGAAAGTGATTTTCTCTGAAAGGACAGCATTTAGAAAGTGAAACAACACTCCATTCACTTCGCACAGTGAATTGAAGTGTTGGAACAGACAGCTTCTCTTTCATAGAAACGCATTTGAGTTTCCTGTGAATGTGTGTAAGTAGCTTAAGGCACTTTCAAAGGAAAGTGATTTTCTCTGAAAGGACATCATTTAGAAAGTGAAACAACACTCCATTCAGTTAGCACAGTGAATTGAAGTGTTGGAACAGACTGCTTCTCTTTCAGAGAAACGAATGTGAATTTCTGTGGAATGCTTGTAAGTAGCTTAAGGCACTTTCAAAGGAAAGTGATTTTCTCTGAAAGGACAGCATTTAGAAAATGAAACAACACTCCATTCACTTCACACAGTGAATTGAAGTGTTGGAACAGACTACTTCTCTTTCAGAGAAACAGATATGAGTTTTTTGTGAATGCTTGTAAGTAGCTTAAGGTACTTTCAAAGGAAAGTGATTTTCTCTGAAAGTACAGCATTTAGAAAGTGAAGCAACACTCCATTAACTAAGTACAGTGAATTGAAGTGTTGGAATAGACTGCTTCTCTTTCAGAAAAATGCACGTGAGTTTCTTGTGAATGCTTGTAAGTAGCTTAAGGCACTTTCAAAGGAAAGTGACTGTCTCTGAAAGGACAGCATTTAGAAAGTGAAGCAACACTCCATTCAGTTCGCACAGTGAATTGAAGTGTTGGAACAGACTGCTTCTTTTTCAGAGAAACGCATGTGAATTTCTATTGAATGCTTGTAAGTAGCTTAAGGCACTTTCAAAGGAAAGTGATTTTCTCTGAAAGGACAGCATTTAGAAAGTGAAGCAACACTCCATTCACTTCGCACAGTGAATTGAAGTGTTGGAACAGACTGCTTCTCTTTCAGAAAAATGCATGTGAGTTTCTTGTGAATGCTTGTAAGTAGCTCAAGGCACTTTCAAAGGAAAGTGATTTTCTCTGAAAGGACAGCATTTAGAAAGTGAAGCAACACTCCATTCACTATGCACAGTGAATTGAAGTGTTGGAACAGACTGCTTCTCTTTCAGAAAAATGCATGTGAGTTTCTTGTGAATGCTTGTAAGTAGCTCAAGGCACTTTCAAAGGAAAGTGATTTTCTCTGAAAGGACAGCATTTAGAAAGTGAAGCAACACTCCATTCACTTCGCACAGTGAATTGAAGTGTTGGAACAGACTGCTTCTTTTTCAGAGAAACACATGTGAATTTCTATTGAATGCTTGTAAGTAGCTTAAGGCACTTTCAAAGGAAAGTGATTTTCTCTGAAAGGACAGCATTTAGAAAGTGAAGCAACACTCCATTCACTGCGCACAGTGAATTGAAGTGTTGGAACAGACTGCTTCTTTTTCAGAGAAACGCATGTGAATTTCTGTGGAATGCTTGTAAGTAGCTTAAGGCACTTTCAAAGGAAAGTGATTTTCTCTGAAAGGACAGCATTTAGAAAGTGAAGCAGCACTGCATTCACTTCGCACAGTGAATTGAAGTGTTGGAACAGAAAGCTTCTCTTTCATAGAAACGCATTTGAGTTTCCTGTGAATGTGTGTAAGTAGCTTAAGGCACTTTCAAAGGAAAGTGATTTTCTCTGAAAGGACAGCATTTAGAAAGTGAAGCAACACTCCATTCACTTCGCACAGTGAATTAAAGTGTTGGAACAGACAGCTTCTCTTTCATAGAAACACATTTGAGTTTCCTGTGAATGTGTGTAAGTAGCTTAAGGCACTTTCAAAGGAAAGTGATTTTCTCTGAAAGGACAGCATTTAGAAAGTGAAGCAACACTCCATTCACTTCGCACAGTGAATTGAAGTGTTGGAACAGACTGCTTCTCTTTCAGTGAAACTCATGTGAATTTCTGTTGAATGCTTGTAAGTAGCCTAAGGCACTTTCAAAGGAAAGTGATTTTCTCTGAAAGGACAGCATTTAGAAAGTGAAGCAACACTGCATTCACTTCGCACAGTGAATTGAAGTGTTGGAACAGACAGCTTCTCTTTCATAGAAACGCATTTGAGTTTCCTGTGAATGTGTGTAAGTAGCTTAAGGCACTTTCAAAGGAAAGTGATTTTCTCTGAAAGGACAGCATTTAGAAAGTGAAGCAGCACTGCATTCACTTCGCACAGTGAGTTGAAGTATTGGAACAGACTGCTTCTCTTTCAGTGAAATGCATGTGAATTTCTGTTGAATGCTTGTAAGTAGCTTAAGGCACTTTCAAAGGAAAGTGATTTTCTCTGAAAGGACAGCATTTAGAAAGTGAAGCAACACTCCATTCAGTTCGCACAGTGAATTGAAGTGTTGGAACAGACTGCTTCTCTTTCAGTGAAATGCATGTGAATTTCTGTTGAATGCTTGTAAGTAGCTTAAGGCACTTTCAAAGGAAAGTGATTTTCTCTGAAAGGACAGCATTTAGAAAGTGAAGCAACACTCCATTCACTTCGCACAGTGAATTGAAGTGTTGGAACAGACAGCTTCTCTTTCATAGAAACGCATTTGAGTTTCCTGTGAATGTGTGTAAGTAGCTTAAGGCACTTTCAAAGGAAAGTGATTTTCTCTGAAAGGACAGCATTTAGAAAGTGAAGCAACACTCCATTCAATTCGCACAGTGAATTGAAGTGTAGGAACAGACTGCTTCTCTTTCAGTGAAACGCATGTGAATTTCTGTTGAATGCTTGTAAGTAGCCTAAGGCACTTTCAAAGGAAAGTGATTTTCTCTGAAAGGACAGCATTTAGAAAGTGAAACAACACTCCATTCACTTCGCACAGTGAATTGAAGTGTTGGAACAGACAGCTTCTCTTTCATAGAAACGCATTTGAGTTTCCTGTGAATGTGTGTAAGTAGCTTAAGGCACTTTCAAAGGAAAGTGATTTTCTCTGAAAGGACAGCATTTAGAAAGTGAAACAACACTCCATTCAGTTAGCACAGTGAATTGAAGTGTTGGAACAGACTGCTTCTCTTTCAGAGAAACGCATGTGAATTTCTGTGGAATGCTTGTAAGTAGCTTAAGGCACTGTCAAAGGAAAGTGATTTTCTCTGAAAGGACAGCATTTAGAAAATGAAACAACACTCCATTCACTTCGCACAGTGAATTGAAGTGTTGGAACAGACTACTTCTCTTTCAGTGAAACGCATGTGAATTTCTGTTGAATGCTTGTAAGTAGCCTAAGGCACTTTCAAAGGAAAGTGATTTTCTCTGAAAGGACAGCATTTAGAAAGTGAAGCAACACTGCATTCACTTCGCACAGTGAATTGAAGTGTTGGACAAGACAGCTTCTCTTTCATAGAAACGCATTTGAGTTTCCTGTGAATGTGTGTAAGTAGCTTAAAGCACTTTCAAAGGAAAGTGATTTTCTCTGAAAGGACAGCATTTCGAAAGTGAAACAACACTCCATTCAGTTAGCACAGTGAATTGAAGTGTTGGAACAGACTGCTTCTCTTTCAGAGAAACGCATGTGAATTTCTGTGGACTGCTTGTAAAAAGCTTAAGGCACTTTCAAAGGAAAGTGATTTTCTCTGAAAGGACAGCATTTAGAAAATGAAACAACACTCCATTCACTTCGCACAGTGAATTGAAGTGTTGGAACAGACTACTTCTCTTTCAGAGAAACAGATATGAGTTTTTTGTGAATGCTTGTAAGTAGCTTAAGGCACTTTCAAAGGAAAGTGATTTTCTCTGAAAGGACAGCATTTAGAAAGTGAAGCAACACTCCATTCACTACGCACAGTGAATTGAAGTGTTGGAATAGACTGCTTCTCTTTCAGATAAATGCACGTGAGTTTCTTGTGAATGCTTGTAAGTAGCTTAAGGCACTTTCAAAGGAAAGCGATTGTCTCTGAAAGGACAGCATTTAGAAAGTGAAGCAACCCTACATTCACTTCGCACAGTGAATTGAAGTGTTGGAACAGACTGCTTCTTTTTCAGAGAAACACATGTGAATTTCTATTGAATGCTTGTAAGTAGCTTAAGGCACTTTCAAAGGAAAGTGATTGTCTCTGAAAGGACAGCATTTAGAAAGTGAAGCAACACTCCATTCACTACGCACAGTGAATTGAAGTGTTGGAACAGACTGCTTCTCTTTCAGAAAAATGCATGTGAGTTTCTTGTGAATGCTTGTAAGTAGCTTAAGGCACTTTCAAAGGAAAGTGATTTTCTCTGAAAGGACAGCATTTAGAAAGTGAAGCAACACTCCATTCACTTCGCACAGTGAATTGAAATGTTGGAATAGACTGCTTCTTTTTCAGAGAAACGCATGTGAATTTCTGTTGAATGCTTGTAAGTAGCTTAAGGCACTTTCAAAGGAAAGTGATTTTCTCTGAAAGGACAGCATTTAGAAAGTGAAGCAACACTCCATTCAGTTCGCACAGTGAATTGAAGTGTTGGAACAGACTGCTTCTCTTTCAGTGAAATGCATGTGAATTTCTGTTGAATGCTTGTAAGTAGCTTAAGGCACTTCAAAGGAAAGTGATTTTCTCTGAAAGGACAGCATTTAGAAAGTGAAGCAACACTACATTCACTTCGCACAGTGAATTGAAGTGTTGGAACAGACAGCTTCTCTTTCATAGAAACGCATTTGAGTTTCCTGTGAATGTGTGTAAGTAGCTTAAGGCACTTTCAAAGGAAAGTGATTTTCTCTGAAAGGACAGCATTTAGAAAGTGAAGCAACACTCCATTCACTACGCACAGTGAATTGAAGTGTTGGAATAGACTGCTTCTCTTTCAGAAAAATGCACGTGAGTTTCTTGGGAATGCTTGTAAGTAGCTTAAGGCACTTTCAAAGGAAAGTGATTGTCTCTGAAAGGACAGCATTTAGAAAGTGAAGCAACACTCCATTCAGTTCGCACAGTGAATTGAAGTGTTGGAACAGACTGCTTCTTTTTCAGAGAAACACATGTGAATTTCTATTGAATGCTTGTAAGTAGCTTAAGGCACTTTCAAAGGAAAGTGATTTTCTCTGAAAGGACAGCATTTAGAAAGTGAAGCAACACTCCATTCACTACGCACAGTGAATTGAAGTGTTGGAACAGACTGCTTCTCTTTCAGAAAAATGCATGTGAGTTTCTTGTGAATGCTTGTAAGTAGCTTAAGGCACTTTCAAAGGAAAGTGATTTTCTCTGAAAGGACAGCATTTAGAAAGTGAAGCAACACTCCATTCACTTCGCACAGTGAATTGAAGTGTTGGAATAGACTGCTTCTTTTTCAGAGAAACGCATGTGAATTTCTGTGGAATGCTTGTAAGTAGCTTAAGGCACTTTCAAAGGAAAGTGATTTTCTCTGAAAGGACAGCATTTAGAAAGTGAAGCAACACTCCATTCACTACGCACAGTGAATTGAAGTGTTGGAACAGACTGCTTCTCTTTCAGAAAAATGCATGTGAGTTTCTTGTGAATGCTTGTAAGTAGCTTAAGGCACTTTGAAAGGAAAGTGATTTTCTCTGAAAGGACAGCATTTAGAAAGTGAAGCAACACTCCATTCACTTCGCACAGTGAATTGAAGTGTTGGAACAGACTGCTTCTTTTTCAGAGAAACGCATGTGAATTTCTGTGGAATGCTTGTAAGTAGCTTAAGGCACTTTCAAAGGAAAGTGATTTTCTCTGAAAGGACAGCATTTAGAAAGTGAAGCAGCACTGCATTCACTTCGCACAGTGAATTGAAGTGTTGGAACAGACTGCTTCTCTTTCAGTGAAATGCATGTGAATTTCTGTTGAATGCTTGTAAGTAGCTTAAGGCACTTTCAAAGGAAAGTGATTTTCTCTGAAAGGACAGCATTTAGAAAGTGAAGCAACACTCCATTCACTTCGCACAGTGAATTGAAGTGTTGAAACAGACAGCTTCTCTTTCATAGAAACGCATTTGAGTTTCCTGTGAATGTGTGTAAGTAGCTTAAGGCACTTTCAAAGGAAAGTGATTTTCTCTGAAAGGACAGCATTTAGAAAGTGAAGCAACACTCCATTCAATTCGCACAGTGAATTGAAGTGTTGGAACAGACTGCTTCTCTTTCAGTGAAACGCATGTGAATTTCTGTTGAATGCTTGTAAGTAGCCTAAGGCACTTTCAAAGGAAAGTGATTTTCTCTGAAAGGACAGCATTTAGAAAGTGAAGCAACACTCCATTAACTAAGCACAGTGAATTGAAGTGTTGGAATAGACTGCTTCTCTTTCAGAAAAATGCACGTGAGTTTCTTGTGAATGCTTGTAAGTAGCTTAAGGCACTTTCAAAGGAAAGTGACTGTCTCTGAAAGGACAGCATTTAGAAAGTGAAGCAACACTCCATTCAGTTCGCACAGTGAATTGAAGTGTTGGAACAGACTGCTTCTTTTTCAGAGAAACGCATGTGAATTTCTATTGAATGCTTGTAAGTAGCTTAAGGCACTTTCAAAGGAAAGTGATTTTCTCTGAAAGGACAGCATTTAGAAAGTGAAGCAACACTCCATTCACTTCGCACAGTGAATTGAAGTGTTGGAACAGACTGCTTCTCTTTCAGAAAAATGCATGTGAGTTTCTTGTGAATGCTTGTAAGTAGCTCAAGGCACTTTCAAAGGAAAGTGATTTTCTCTGAAAGGACAGCATTTAGAAAGTGAAGCAACACTCCATTCACTATGCACAGTGAATTGAAGTGTTGGAACAGACTGCTTCTCTTTCAGAAAAATGCATGTGAGTTTCTTGTGAATGCTTGTAAGTAGCTCAAGGCACTTTCAAAGGAAAGTGATTTTCTCTGAAAGGACAGCATTTAGAAAGTGAAGCAACACTCCATTCACTTCGCACAGTGAATTGAAGTGTTGGAATAGACTGCTTCTTTCTCAGAGAAACGCATGTGAATTTCTGTGGAATGCTTGTAAGTAGCTTAAGGCACTTTCAAAGGAAAGTGATTTTCTCTGAAAGGACAGCATTTAGAAAGTGAAGCAACACTCCATTCACTTCGCACAGTGAATTGAAGTGTTGGAACAGACTGCTTCTCTTTCAGTGAAACTCATTTGAATTTCTGTTGAATGCTTGTAAGTAGCCTAAGGCACTTTCAAAGGAAAGTGATTTTCTCTGAAAGGACAGCATTTAGAAAGTGAAGCAACACTCCATTCACTTCGCACAGTGAATTGAAGTGTTGGAACAGACTGCTTCTCTTTCAGAGAAACTGATGTGAGTTTTTTGTGAATGCTTGTAAATAGCTTAAGGCACTTTCAAAGGAAAGTGATTTTCTCTGAAAGGACAGCATTTATAAAGTGAAGCAACTCTCCATTCACTTCGCACAGTGAATTGAAGTGTTGGAACAGACTGCTTCTTTTTCATAGAAACACATGTGAATTTCTGTAAATGCTTGTATGTAGCTTAAGGCACTTTCAAAGGAAAGTGATTTTCTCTGAAAGGACAGCATTTAGAAAGTGAAGCAACACTCCATTCACTGCGCACAGTGAATTGAAGTGTTGGAACAGACTGCTTCTTTTTCAGAGAAACGCATGTGAATTTCTGTGGAATGCTTGTAAGTAGCTTAAGGCACTTTCAAAGGAAAGTGATTTTCTCTGAAAGGACAGCATTTAGAAAGTGAAGCAGCACTGCATTCACTTCGCACAGTGAATTGAAGTGTTGGAACAGAAAGCTTCTCTTTCATAGAAACGCATTTGAGTTTCCTGTGAATGTGTGTAAGTAGCTTAAGGCACTTTCAAAGGAAAGTGATTTTCTCTGAAAGGACAGCATTTAGAAAGTGAAGCAACACTCCATTCACTTCGCACAGTGAATTAAAGTGTTGGAACAGAAAGCTTCTCTTTCATAGAAACACATTTGAGTTTCCTGTGAATGTGTGTAAGTAGCTTAAGGCACTTTCAAAGGAAAGTGATTTTCTCTGAAAGGACAGCATTTAGAAAGTGAAGCAACACTCCATTCACTTCGCACAGTGAATTGAAGTGTTGGAACAGACTGCTTCTCTTTCAGTGAAACTCATGTGAATTTCTGTTGAATGCTTGTAAGTAGCCTAAGGCACTTTCAAAGGAAAGTGATTTTCTCTGAAAGGACAGCATTTAGAAAGTGAAGCAACACTGCATTCACTTCGCACAGTGAATTGAAGTGTTGGAACAGACAGCTTCTCTTTCATAGAAACGCATTTGAGTTTCCTGTGAATGTGTGTAAGTAGCTTAAGGCACTTTCAAAGGAAAGTGATTTTCTCTGAAAGGACAGCATTTAGAAAGTGAAGCAGCACTGCATTCACTTCGCACAGTGAGTTGAAGTGTTGGAACAGACAGCTTCTCTTTCAGTGAAATGCATGTGAATTTCTGTTGAATGTTTGTAAGTAGCTAAGGCACTTTCAAAGGAAAGTGATTTTCTCTGAAAGGACAGCATTTAGAAAGTGAAGCAACACTCCATTCAGTTCGCACAGTGAATTGAAGTGTTGGAACAGACTGCTTCTCTTTCAGTGAAATGCATGTGAATTTCTGTTGAATGCTTGTAAGTAGCTTAAGGCACTTTCAAAGGAAAGTGATTTTCTCTGAAAGGACAGCATTTAGAAAGTGAAGCAACACTCCATTCACTTCGCACAGTGAATTGAAGTGTTGGAACAGACAGCTTCTCTTTCATAGAAACGCATTTGAGTTTCCTGTGAATGTGTGTAAGTAGCTTAAGGCACTTTCAAAGGAAAGTGATTTTCTCTGAAAGGACAGCATTTAGAAAGTGAAGCAACACTCCATTCAATTCGCACAGTGAATTGAAGTGTTGGAACAGACTGCTTCTCTTTCAGTGAAACGAATGTGAATTTCTGTTGAATGCTTGTAAGTAGCCTAAGGCACTTTCAAAGGAAAGTGATTTTCTCTGAAAGGACAGCATTTAGAAAGTGAAACAACACTCCATTCACTTCGCACAGTGAATTGAAGTGTTGGAACAGACAGCTTCTCTTTCATAGAAACGCATTTGAGTTTCCTGTGAATGTGTGTAAGTAGCTTAAGGCACTTTCAAAGGAAAGTGATTTTCTCTGAAAGGACAGCATTTAGAAAGTGAAACAACACTCCATTCAGTTAGCACAGTGAATTGAAGTGTTGGAACAGACTGCTTCTCTTTCAGAGAAACGCATGTGAATTTCTGTGGAATGCTTGTAAGTAGCTTAAGGCACTTTCAAAGGAAAGTGATTTTCTCTGAAAGGACAGCATTTAGAAAATGAAACAACACTCCATTCACTTCGCACAGTGAATTGAAGTGTTGGAACAGACTACTTCTCTTTCAGAGAAACAGATATGAGTTTTTTGTGAATGCTTGTAAGTAGCTTAAGGTACTTTCAAAGGAAAGTGATTTTCTCTGAAAGTACAGCATTTAGAAAGTGAAGCAACACTCCATTAACTAAGCACAGTGAATTGAAGTGTTGGAATAGACTGCTTCTCTTTCAGAAAAATGCACGTGAGTTTCTTGTGAATGCTTGTAAGTAGCTTAAGGCACTTTCAAAGGAAAGTGACTGTCTCTGAAAGGACAGCATTTAGAAAGTGAAGCAACACTCCATTCAGTTCGCACAGTGAATTGAAGTGTTGGAACAGACTGCTTCTTTTTCAGAGAAACGCATGTGAATTTCTATTGAATGCTTGTAAGTAGCTTAAGGCACTTTCAAAGGAAAGTGATTTTCTCTGAAAGGACAGCATTTAGAAAGTGAAGCAACACTCCATTCACTACGCACAGTGAATTGAAGTGTTGGAACAGACTGCTTCTCTTTCAGAAAAATGCATGTGAGTTTCTTGTGAATGCTTGTAAGTAGCTCAAGGCACTTTCAAAGGAAAGTGATTTTCTCTGAAAGGACAGCATTTAGAAAGTTAAGCAACACTCCATTCTCTTCGCACAGTGAATTGAAGTGTTGGAACAGACTGCTTCTCTTTCAGAGAATTGTATGTGAGTTTCTTGTGAATGCTTGTAAGTTGCTTAAGGCAGTTTCAAAAGAGAGTGAATTTCTCTAAAAGGAGAGCATTTAGAAAGTGAAGCAACACTGCATTCACTTCGCACAGTGAATTGAAGTGTTGGAACAGACTGCTTCTTTTTCAGAAAAACAGATGTGACTTTCTTGTGAATGCTTGTAAGTAGCTTAAGGCAGTTTCAAAAGAGAGTGAATTTCTCTAAAAGGAGAGCATTTAGAAAGTGAAGCAACACTACATTCACTTCGCACAGTGAATTGAAGTGTTGGAACAGACTGCTTCTTTTTCAGAGAAACAGATGTGACTTTCTTGTGAATGCTTGTAAGTAGCTTAAGGCAGTTTCAAAAGAGAGTGATTTTCTCTAAAAGGAGAGCATATAGAAAGTGAAGCCACACTCCATTCACTTCGCACAGTGAATTGTAGTGTTGGAACAAACTGCTTCTCTTTCAGAAAAATGCATGTGAGTTTCTTGTGAATGCTTGTAAGTAGCTTAAGGCACTTTCAAAGGAAAGTGATTTTCTCTGAAAGGACAGCATTTAGAAAGTGAAGCAACACTGCATTCACTTCGCACAGTGAATTGAAGTGTTGGAACAGACAGCTTCTCTTTCATAGAAATGCATTTGAGTTTCCTGTGAATGTGTATAAGTAGCTTAAGGCACTTTCAAAGGAAAGTGATTTTCTCTGAAAGGACAGCATTTAGAAAGTGAAACAACACTCCATTCACTTAGCACAGTGAATTGAAGTGTTGGAGCAGACTGCTTCTCTTTCAGAGAAACGCATGTGAATATCTGTGGAATGCTTGTAAATAGCTTAAGGCACTTTCAAAGGAAAGTGATTTTCTCTGAAAGGACAGCATTTAGAAAGTGAAGCAACACTCCATTCACTTGGCACAGTGAATTGAAGTGTTGGAACAGACTGCTTCATTTTCAGAGAAACACATGTAAATTTCTATTGAATGATTGTAAGTAGCTTAAGGCACTTTCAAAGGAAAGTGATTTTCTCTGAAAGGACAGCATTTAGAAAGTGAAGCAACACTCCATTCACTTCGCACAGTGAATTGAAGTGTTGGAACAGACTGCTAATCTTTCAGAAAAATGCATGTGAGTTTCTTGTGAATGCTTGTAAGTAGCTTAAGGCACTTTCAAAGGAAAGTGTTTGTCTCTGAAAGGACAGCATTTAGAAAGTGAAGCAACACTCCATTCACTTCGCACAGTGAATTGAAGTGTTGGAACAGACTGCTTCTTTTTCAGAGAAACGCATGTGAGTTTCTGTGGAATGCTTGTAAGTAGCTTAAGGCACTTTCAAAGGAAAGTGATTTTCTCTGAAAGGACAGCATTTAGAAAGTGAAGCAACACTCCATTCACTTCGCACAGTGAATTGAAGTGTTGGAACAGACTGCTTCTCTTTCAGTGAAATGCATGTGAATTTCTGTTGAATGCTTGTAAGTAGCTTAAGGCACTTTCAAAGGAAAGTGATTTTCTCTGAAAGGACAGCATTTAGAAAGTGAAGCAACACTCCATTCACTTCGCACAGTGAATTGAAGTGTTGGAACAGACTGCTTCTCTTTCAGAGAAAAGCATGTGAATTTCTGTTGAATGCTTGTAAGTAGCTTAAGGCACTTTAATAGGAAAGTGATTTTCTCTACAGGACAGCATTTAGAAAGTGAAGCAGCACTCCATTCACTTCGCACAGTGAATTGAAGTGTTGGAACAGACAGCTTCTCTTTCATAGAAACGCATTTGAGTTTCCTGTGAATGTGTGTAAGTAGCTTAAGGCACTTTCAAAGGAAAGTGATTTTCTCTGAAAGGACAGCATTTAGAAAGTGAAACAACACTCCAGTTAGCACAGTGAATTGAAGTGTTGGAACAGACTGCTTCTCTTTAAGAGAAACGCATGTGAATTTCTCTGGAATGCTTGTAAGTAGCTTAAGGCACTTTCAAAGGAAAGTGATTTTCTCTGAAAGGACAGCATTTAGAAAATGAAACAACACTCCATTCACTTCGCACAGTGAATTGAAGTGTTGGAACAGACTACTTCTCTTTCAGAGAAACAGATATGAGTTTTTTGTGAATGCTTGTAAGTAGCTTAAGGCACTTTCAAAGGAAACTGATTTTCTCTGAAAAGACAGCATTTAGAAAGTGAAGCAACACTCCATTCACTACGCACAGTGAATTGAAGTGTTGGAACAGACAGCTTCTCTTTCATAGAAACGCATTTGAGTTTCCTGTGAATGTGTGTAAGTAGCTTAAGGCACTTTCAAAGGAAAGTGATTTTCTCTGAAAGGACAGCATTTAGAAAGTGAAGCAACACTCCATTCACTTCGCACAGTGAATTGAAGTGTTGGAACAGACAGCTTCTCTTTCATAGAAACGCATTTGAGTTTCCTGTGAATGTGGGTAAGTAGCTTAAGGCACTTTCAAAGGGAAGTGATTTTCTCTGAAAGGACAGCATTTAGAAAGTGAAGCAACACTCCATTCACTACGCACAGTGAATTGAAGTGTTGGAACAGACTGCTTCTCTTTCAGAAAAATGCATGTGAGTTTCTTGTGAATGCTTGTAAGTAGCTTAAGGTACTTTCAAAGGAAAGTGATTTTCTCTGAAAGGACAGCATTTAGAAAGTGTAGCAACACTCCATTCACTTCGCACAGTGAATTCAAGTGTTGGAACAGACAGCTTCTCTTTCATAGAAACGCATTTGAGTTTCCTGTGAATGTGGGTAAGTAGCTTAAGGCACTTTCAAAGGGAAGTGATTTTCTCTGAAAGGACAGCATTTAGAAAGTGAAGCAACACTCCATTCACTACGCACAGTGAATTGAAGTGTTGGAATAGACTGCTTCTCTTTCAGAAAAATGCACGTGAGTTTCTTGTGAATGCTTGTAAGTAGCTTAAGGCACTTTCAAAGGAAAGTGATTGTCTCTGAAAGGACAGCATTTAGAAAGTGAAGCAACACTCCATTCACTTCGCACAGTGAATTGAAGTGTTGGAACAGACTGCTTCTTTTTCAGAGAAACACATGTGAATTTCTATTGAGTGATTGTAAGTAGCTTAAGGCACTTTCAAAGGAAAGTGATTTTCTCTGAAAGGACAGCATTTAGAAAGTGAAGCAACACTCCATTCACTACGCACAGTGAATTGAAGTGTTGGAACAGACTGCTTCTCTTTCAGAAAAACGCATTTGAGTTTCCTGTGAATGTGTGTAAGTAGCTTAAGGCACTTTCAAAGGAAAGTGATTTTCTCTGAAAGGACAGCATTTAGAAAGTGAAGCAACACTCCATTCACTACGCACAGTGAATTGAAGTGTTGGAACAGACTGCTTATCTTTCAGAAAAATGCATGTGAGTTTCTTGTGAATGCTTGTAAGTAGCTTAAGGCACTTTCAAAGGAAAGTGATTTTCTCTGAAAGGACAGCATTTAGAAAGTGAAGCAACACTCCATTCACTTCGCACAGTGAATTGAAGTGTTGGAACAGACTGCTTCTTTTTCAGAGAAACACATGTGAATTTCTATTGAATGCTTGTATGTAGCTTAAGGCACTTTCAAAGGAAAGTGATTTTCTCTGAAAGGACAGCATTTAGAAAATGAAGCAACACTCCCTTCACTAAGCACAGTGAATTGAAGTGTTGGAACAGACTGCTTCTCTTTCAGTGAAATGCATGTGAACTTCTGTTGAATGCTTGTAAGAGGCTTAAGGCACTTTCAAAGGAAAGTGATTTTCTCTGAAAGGACAGCATTTAGAAAGTGAAGCAACACTCCATTCACTTCGCACAGTGAATTGAAGTGTTGGAACAGACAGCTTCTCTTTCATAGAAACGCATTTGAGTTTCCTGTGAATGTGTATAAGTAGCTTAAGGCACTTTCAAAGGAAAGTGATTTTCTCTGAAAGGACAGCATTTAGAAAGTGAAACAACACTCCATTCACTTAGCACAGTGAATTGAAGTGTTTGAGCAGACTGCTTCTCTTTCAGAGAAACGCATGTGAATTTCTGTGGAATGCTTGTAAGTAGCTTAAGGCACTTTCAAAGGAAAGTGATTTTCTCTGAAAGGACAGCATTTAGAAAGTGAAGCAACACTCCATTCACTTGGCACAGTGAATTGAAGTGTTGGAACAGACTGCTTCATTTTCAGAGAAACACATGTGAATTTCTATTGAATGATTGTAAGTAGCTTAAGGCACTTTCAAAGGAAAGTGATTTTCTCTGAAAGGACAGCATTTAGAAAGTGAAGCAACACTCCATTCACTTCGCACAGTGAATTGAAGTGTTGGAACAGACTGCTAATCTTTCAGAAAAATGCATGTAAGTTTCTTGTGAATGCTTGTAAGTAGCTTAAGGCACGTTCAAAGGAAAGTGATTGTCTCTGAAAGGACAGCATTTAGAAAGTGAAGCAACACTCCATTCACTTCGCACAGTGAATTGAAGTGTTGGAACAGACTGCTTCTTTTTCAGAGAAACGCATGTGAGTTTCTGTGGAATGCTTGTAAGTAGCTTAAGGCACTTTCAAAGGAAAGTGATTTTCTCTGAAAGGACAGCATTTAGAAAGTGAAGCAACACTCCATTCACTTCGCACAGTGAATTGAAGTGTTGGAACAGACTGCTTCTCTTTCAGTGAAATGCATGTGAATTTCTGTTGAATGCTTGTAAGTAGCTTAAGGCACTTTCAAAGGAAAGTGATTTTCTCTGAAAGGACAGCATTTAGAAAGTGAAGCAACACTCCATTCACTTCGCACAGTGAATTGAAGTGTTGGAACAGACTGCTTCTCTTTCAGTGAAACGCATGTGAATTTCTGTTGAATGCTTGTAAGTAGCTTAAGGCACTTTCAAAGGAAAGTGATTTTCTCTGAAAGGACAGCACTTAGAAAGTGAAGCAACACTCCATTCACTTCGCACAGTGAATTGAAGTGTTGGAACAGACTGCTTCTCTTTCATAGAAACGCATTTGAGTTTCCTGTGAATGTGTGTAAGTAGCTTAAGGCACTTTCAAAGGAAAGTGATTTTCTCTGAAAGGACAGCATTTCGAAAGTGAAACAACACTCCATTCAGTTAGCACAGTGAATTGAAGTGTTGGAACAGACTGCTTCTCTTTCAGAGAAACACATGTGAATTTCTGTGGAATGCTTGTAAGTAGCTTAAGGCACTTTCAAAGGAAAGTGATTTTCTCTGAAAGGACAGCATTTAGAAAATGAAACAACACTCCATTCACTTCGCACAGTGAATTGAAGTGTTGGAACAGACTACTTCTCTTTCAGAGAAACAGATATGAGTTTCTTGTGAATGCTTGTAAGTAGCTTAAGGTAGTTTCAAAGGAAAGTGATTTTCTCTGAAAGGACAGCATTTAGAAAGTGAAGCAACACTCCATTAACTACGCACAGTGAATTGAAGTGTTGGAATAGACTGCTTCTCTTTCAGAAAAATGCACGTGAGTTTCTTGTGAATGCTTGTAAGTAGCTTAAGGCACTTTCAAAGGAAAGTGATTGTCTCTGAAAGGACAGCATTTAGAAAGTGAAGCAACACTCCATTCACTTCGCACAGTGAATTGAAGTGTTGGAACAGACTGCTTCTTTTTCAGAGAAACACATGTGAATTTCTATTGAATGCTTGTAAGTAGCTTAAGGCACTTTCAAAGGAAAGTGATTTTCTCTGAAAGGACAGCATTTAGAAAGTGAAGCAACACTCCATTCACTACGCACAGTGAATTGAAGTGTTGGAACAGACTGCTTCTCTTTCAGAAAAATTCATGTGAGTTTCTTGTGAATGCTTGTAAGTAGCTTAAGGCACTTTCAAAGGAAAGTGATTTTCTCTGAAAGGACAGCATTTAGAAAGTGAAGCAACACTCCATTCACTTCGCACAGTGAATTGAAGTGTTGGAATAGACTGCTTCTTTTTCAGAGAAACGCATGTGAATTTCTGTTGAATGCTTGTAAGTAGCTTAAGGCACTTTCAAAGGAAAGTGATTTTCTCTGAAAGGACAGCATTTAGAAAGTGAAGCAATACTCCATTCACTTCGCACAGTGAATTGAAGTGTTGGAACAGACTGCTTCTCTTTCAGTGAAACTCATTTGAATTTCTGTTGAATGCTTGTAAGTAGCCTAAGGCACTTTCAAAGGAAAGTGATTTTCTCTGAAAGGACAGCATTTAGAAAGTGAAGCAACACTCCATTCACTTCGCACAGTGAATTGAAGTGTTGGAACAGACAGCTTCTCTTTCATAGAAACGCATTTGAGTTTCCTGTGAATGTGTGTAAGTAGCTTAAGGCACTTTCAAAGGAAAGTGATTTTCTCTGAAAGGACAGCATTTAGAAAGTGAAACAACACTCCATTCAGTTAGCACAGTGAATTGAAGTGTTGGAACAGACTGCTTCTCTTTCAGAGAAACGCATGTGAATTTCTGTGGAATGCTTGTAAGTAGCTTAAGGCACTTTCAAAGGAAAGTGATTTTCTCTGAAAGGACAGCATTTAGAAAATGAAACAACACTCCATTCACTTCGCACAGTGAATTGAAGTGTTGAAACAGAGTACTTCTCTTTCAGAGAAACAGATATGAGTTTTTTGTGAATGCTTGTAAGTAGCTTAAGGTACTTTCAAAGGAAAGTGATTTTCTCTGAAAGGACAGCATTTAGAAAGTGAAGCAACACTCCATTAACTACGCACAGTGAATTGAAGTGTTGGAATAGACTGCTTCTCTTTCAGAAAAATGCACGTGAGTTTCTTGTGAATGCTTGTAAGTAGCTTAAGGCACTTTCAAAGGAAAGTGATTGTCTCTGAAAGGACAGCATTTAGAAAGTGAAGCAACACTCCATTCAGTTCGCACAGTGAATTGAAGTGTTGGAACAGACTGCTTCTTTTTCAGAGAAACACATGTGAATTTCTATTGAATGCTTGTAAGTAGCTTAAGGCACTTTCAAAGGAAAGTGATTTTCTCTGAAAGGACAGCATTTAGAAAGTGAAGCAACACTCCATTCACTACGCACAGTGAATTGAAGTGTTGGAACAGACTGCTTCTCTTTCAGAAAAATGCATGTGAGTTTCTTGTGAATGCTTGTAAGTAGCTTAAGGCACTTTCAAAGGAAAGTGATTTTCTCTGAAAGGACAGCATTTAGAAAGTGAAGCAACACTCCATTCACTTCGCACAGTGAATTGAAGGGTTGGAATAGACTGCTTCTTTTTCAGAGAAACGCATGTGAATTTCTGTGGAATGCTTGTAAGTAGCTTAAGGCACTTTCAAAGGAAAGTGATTTTCTCTGAAAGGACAGCATTTAGAAAGTGAAGCAACACTCCATTCACTTCGCACAGTGAATTGAAGTGTTGGAACAGACTGCTTCTCTTTCAGTGAAACTCATTTGAATTTCTGTTGAATGCTTGTAAGTAGCCTAAGGCACTTTCAAAGGAAAGTGATTTTTTCTGAAAGGACAGCATTTAGAAAGTGAAGCAACACTCCATTCACTTCGCACAGTGAATTGAAGTGTTGGAACAGACAGCTTCTCTTTCATAGAAACGCATTTGAGTTTCCTGTGAATGTGTGTAAGTAGCTTAAGGCACTTTCAAAGGAAAGTGATTTTCTCTGAAAGGACAGCATTTAAAAAGTGAAACAACACTCCATTCAGTTAGCACAGTGAATTGAAGTGTAGGAACAGACTGCATCTGTTTCAGAGAAACGCATGTGAATTTCTGTGGAATGGTTGTAAGTAGCTTAAGGCACTTTCAAAGGAAAGTGATCTTCTCTGAAAGGACAGCATTTAGAAAATGAAACAACACTCCATTCACTTCGCACAGTGAATTGAAGTGTTGGAACAGACTGCTTCTCTTTCAGAGAAACAGATATGAGTTTTTTGTGAATGCTTGTAAGTAGCTTAAGGCACTTTCAAAGGAAAGTGATTTTCTCTGAAAGGACAGCATTTAGAAAGTGAAGCAACACTCCATTCACTTCGCACAGTGAATTGAAGTGTTGGAACAGACTGCTTCTCTTTCAGAAAAATGCATGTGAGTTTCTTGTGAATGCTTGTAAGTAGCTTAAGGCACTTTCAAAGGAAAGTGATTTTCTCTGAAAGGACAGCATTTAGAAAGTGAAGCAACACTCCATTCACTTCGCACAGTGAATTGAAGTGTTGGAACAGACTGCTTCTTTTTCAGAGAAACACATGTGAATTTCTATTGAATGCTTGTATGTAGCTTAAGGCACTTTCAAAGGAAAGTGATTTTCTCTGAAAGGACAGCATTTAGAAAATGAAGCAAAACTCCCTTCACTAAGCACAGTGAATTGAAATGTTGGAACAGACTGCTTCTCCTTCAGTGAAATGCATGTGAACTTCTGTTGAATGCTTGTAAGAGGCTTAAGGCACTTTCAAAGGAAAGTGATTTTCTCTGAAAGGACAGCATTTAGAAAGTGAAGCAACACTCCATTCACTTCGCACAGTGAATTGAAGTGTTGGAACAGACTGCTTCTCTTTCAGAGAAACGTATGTGAGTTTTTTGTGAATGCTTGTAAGTAGCTTAAGGCACTTTCAAAGGAAAGTGATTTTCTCTGAAAGGACAGCATTTATAAAGTGAAGCAACTCTCCATTCACTTCGCACAGTGAATTGAAGTGTTGGAACAGACTGCTTCTTTTTCATAGAAACACATGTGAATTTCTGTAAATGCTTGTAAGTAGCTGAAGGCACTTTTAAAGGAAAGTGATTTTCTCTGAAAGGACAGCATTTAGAAAGTGAAGCAACACTCCATTCACTACGCACAGTGAATTGAAGTGTTGGAACAGACTGCTTCTCTTTCAGAAAAATGCATGTGAGTTTCTTGTGAATGCTTGTAAGTAGCTTAAGGCACTTTCAAAGGAAAGTGATTTTCTCTGAAAGGACAGCATTTAGAAAGTGAAGCAACACTCCATTCACTTCGCACAGTGAATTGAAGTGTTGGAAAAGACTGCTTCTTTTTCAGAGAAACGCATGTGAATTTCTGTGGAATGCTTGTAAGTAGCTTAAGGCACTTTCAAAGGAAAGTGATTTTCTCTGAAAGGACAGCATTTAGAAAGTGAAGCAACACTCCATTCACTTCGCACAGTGAATTGAAGTGTTGGAACAGACTGCTTCTCTTTCAGTGAAACTCATTTGAATTTCTGTTGAATGCTTGTAAGTAGCCTAAGGCACTTTCAAAGGAAAGTGATTTTTTCTGAAAGGACAGCATTTAGAAAGTGAAGCAACACTCCATTCACTTCGCACAGTGAATTGAAGTGTTGGAACAGACAGCTTCTCTTTCATAGAAACGCATTTGAGTTTCCTGTGAATGTGTGAAAGTAGCTTAAGGCACTTTCAAAGGAAAGTGATTTTCTCTGAAAGGACAGCATTTAGAAAGTGAAACAACACTCCATTCAGTTAGCACAGTGAATTGAAGTGTTGGAACAGAATGCATCTCTTTCAGAGAAACGCATGTGAATTTCTGTGGAATGCTTGTAAGTAGCTTAAGGCACTTTCAAAGGAAAGTGATTTTCTCTGAAAGGACAGCATTTAGAAAATGAAACAACACTCCATTCACTTCGCACAGTGAATTGAAGTGTTGGAACAGACTGCTTCTCTTTCAGAGAAACAGATATGAGTTTTTTGTGAATGCTTGTAAGTAGCTTAAGGCACTTTCAAAGGAAAGTGATTTTCTCTGAAAGGACAGCATTTAGAAAGTGAAGCAACACTCCATTCACTACGCACAGTGAATTGAAGTGTTGGAACAGACTGCTTATCTTTCAGAAAAATGCATGTGAGTTTCTTGTGAATGCTTGTAAGTAGCTTAAGGCACTTTCAAAGGAAAGTGATTGTCTCTGAAAGGACAGCATTTAGAAAGTGAAGCAACACTCCATTCACTTCGCACAGTGAATTGAAGTGTTGGAACAGACTGCTTCTTTTTCAGAGAAACACATGTGAATTTCTATTGAATGCTTGTATGTAGCTTAAGGCACTTTCAAAGGAAAGTGATTTTCTCTGAAAGGACAGCATTTAGAAAATGAAGCAACACTCCCTTCACTAAGCACAGTGAATTGAAGTGTTGGAACAGACTGCTTCTCTTTCAGTGAAATGCATGTGAACTTCTGTTGAATGCTTGTAAGAGGCTTAAGGCACTTTCAAAGGAAAGTGATTTTCTCTGAAAGGACAGCATTTAGAAAGTGAAGCAACACTCCATTCACTTCGCACAGTGAATTGAAGTGTTGGAACAGACTGCTTCTCTTTCAGAGAAACGGATGTGAGTTTTTTGTGAATGCTTGTAAGTAGCTTAAGGCACTTTCAAAGGAAAGTGATTTTCTCTGAAAGGACAGCATTTAGAAAGTGAAGCAACTCTCCATTCACTTCGCACAGTGAATTGAAGTGTTGGAACAGACTGCTTCTTTTTCATAGAAACACATGTGAATTTCTGTAAATGCTTGTAAGTAGCTGAAGGCACTTTTAAAGGTAAGTGATTTTCTCTGAAAGGACAGCATTTAGAAAGTGAAGCAACATTCCAATCTCTTCGCACAGTGAATTGAAGTGTTGGAACAGACTGCTTCTCTTTCAGAGAATTGCATGTGAGTTTCTTGTGAATGCTTGTAAGTTGCTTAAGGCAGTTTCAAAAGAGAGTGAATTTCTCTAAAAGGAGAGCATTTAGAAAGTGAAGCAACATTCCATTCACTTCGCACAGTGAATTGAAGTGTTGGAACAGACTGCTTCTTTTTCAGAGAAACATATGTGACTTTCTTGTGAATGCTTGTAAGTAGTTTAAGGCAGTTTCAAAAGAGAGTGATTTTCTCTAAAATGAGAGCATATAGAAAGAGAAGCAACACTCCATTCACTTCGCACAGTGAATTGTAGTGTTGGAACAAACTGCTTCTCTGTCAGAAAAATGCACGTGAGTTTCTTGTGAATGCTTGTAAGTAGCTTAAGGCACTTTCAAAGGAAAGTGATTTTCTCTGAAAGGACAGCATTTAGAAAGTGAAGCAACACTCCATTCACTTCACACAGTGAATTGAAGTGTTGGAACAGACTGCTTCTCTTTCAGTGATACGCGTGTGAATTTCTTGTGAATGCTTGTAAGTAGCTTAAGGCACTTTCAAAGGAAAGTGATTTTCTCTGAAAGGACAGCATTTAGAAAGTGAAGCAACACTCCATTCACTTCGCACAGTGAATTGAAGTGTTGGAACAGACAGCTTCTCTTTCATAGAAACGCATTTGAGTTTCCTGTGAATGTGTATAAGTAGCTTAAGGCACTTTCAAAGGAAAGTGATTTTCTCTGAAAGGACAGCATTTAGAAAGTGAAACAACACTCCATTCACTTAGCACAGTGAATTGAAGTGTTGGAGCAGACTGCTTCTCTTTCAGAGAAACGCATGTGAATTTCTGTGGAATGCTTGTAAGTAGCTTAAGGCACTTTCAAAGGAAAGTGATTTTCTCTGAAAGGACAGCATTTAGAAAGTGAAGCAACACTCCATTCACTTCGCACAGTGAATTGAAGTGTTGGAACAGACTGCTAATCTTTCAGAAAAATGCATGTGAGTTTCTTGTGAATGCTTGTAAGTAGCTTAAGGCACGTTCAAAGGAAAGTGATTGTCTCTGAAAGGACAGCATTTAGAAAGTGAAGCAACACTCCATTCACTTCGCACAGTGAATTGAAGTGTTGGAACAGACTGCTTCTTTTTCAGAGAAACGCATGTGAGTTTCTGTGGAATGCTTGTAAATAGCTTAAGGCACTTTCAAAGGAAAGTGATTTTCTCTGAAAGGACAGCATTTAGAAAGTGAAGCAACACTCCATTCACTTCGCACAGTGAATTGAAGTGTTGGAACAGACTGCTTCTTTTTCAGTGAAATGCATGTGAATTTCTGTTGAATGCTTGTAAGTAGCTTAAGGCACTTTCAAAGGAAAGTGATTTTCTCTGAAAGGACAGCATTTAGAAAGTGAAGCAACACTCCATTCACTTCGCACAGTGAATTGAAGTGTTGAAACAGACTGCTTCTCTTTCAGTGAAACGCATGTGAATTTCTGTTGAATGCTTGTAAGTAGCTTAAGGCACTTTCAAAGGAAAGTGATTTTCTCTGAAAGGACAGCATTTAGAAAGTGAAGCAACACTCCATTCACTTCGCACAGTGAATTGAAGTGTTGGAACAGACAGCTTCTCTTTCATAGAAACGCATTTGAGTTTCCTGTGAATGTGTGTAAGTAGCTTAAGGCACTTTCAAAGGAAAGTGATTTTCTCTGAAAGGACAGCATTTAGAAAGTGAAGCAACACTCCATTCACTACGCACAGTGAATTGAAGTGTTGGAATAGACTGCTTCTCTTTCAGAAAAATGCACGTGAGTTTCTTGTGAATGCTTGTAAGTAGCTTAAGGCACTTTCAAAGGAAAGTGATTGTCTCTGAAAGGACAGCATTTAGAAATGAAGCAACACTCCATTCACTTCGCACAGTGAATTGAAGTGTTCGAACAGACTGCTTCTTTTTCAGAGAAACACATGTGAATTTCTATTGAATGCTTGTAAGTAGCTTAAGGCACTTTCAAAGGAAAGTGATTTTCTCTGAAAGGACAGCATTAAGAAAGTGAAGCAACACTCCATTCACTACGCACAGTGAATTGAAGTGTTGGAACAGACTGCTTCTCTTTCAGAAAAATGCATGTGAGTTTCTTGTGAATGCTTGTAAGTAGCTTAAGGCACTTTCAAAGGAAAGTGATTTTCTCTGAAAGGACAGCATTTAGAAAGTGAAGCAACACTCCATTCAGTTCGCACAGTGAATTGAAGTGTTGGAACAGACTGCTTCTCTTTCGGTGAAATGCATGTGAATTTCTGTTGAATGCTTGTAAGTAGCTTAAGGCACTTTCAAAGGAAAGTGATTTTCTCTGAAAGGACAGCATTTAGAAAGTGAAGCAACACTCCATTCACTTCGCACATTGAATTGAAGTGTTGGAACAGACAGCTTCTCTTTCATAGAAACGCATTTGAGTTTCCTGTGAATGTGTGTAAGTAGCTTAAGGCACTTTCAAAGGAAAGTGATTTTCTCTGAAAGGACAGCATTTAGAAAGTGAAGCAACACTCCATTCAATTCGCACAGTGAATTGAAGTGTTGGAACAGACTGCTTCTCTTTCAGTGAAACGCATGTGAATTTCTGTTGAATGCTTGTAAGTAGCCTAAGGCACTTTCAAAGCAAAGTGATTTTCTCTGAAAGGACAGCATTTAGAAAGTGAAGCAACACTCCATTCACTTCGCACAGTGAATTGAAGTGTTGGAACAGACAGCTTCTCTTTCATAGAAACGCATTTGAGTTTCCTGTGAATGTGTGTAAGTAGCTTAAGGCACTTTCAAAGGAAAGTGATTTTCTCTGAAAGGACAGCATTTCGAAAGTGAAACAACACTCCATTCAGTTAGCACAGTGAATTGAAGTGTTGGAACAGACTGCTTCTCTTTCAGAGAAACACATGTGAATTTCTGTGGAATGCTTGTAAGTAGCTTAAGGCACTTTCAAAGGAAAGTGATTTTCTCTGAAAGGACAGCATTTAGAAAATGAAACAACACTCCATTCACTTCGCACAGTGAATTGAAGTGTTGGAACAGACTACTTCTCTTTCAGAGAAACAGATATGAGTTTCTTGTGAATGCTTGTAAGTAGCTTAAGGTACTTTCAAAGGAAAGTGATTTTCTCTGAAAGGACAGCATTTAGAAAGTGAAGCAACACTCCATTAACTACGCACAGTGAATTGAAGTGTTGGAATAGACTGCTTCTCTTTCAGAAAAATGCACGTGAGTTTCTTGTGAATGCTTGTAAGTAGCTTAAGGCACTTTCAAAGGAAAGTGATTTTCTCTGAAAGGACAGCATTTAGAAAGTGAAGCAACACTCCATTCACTTCGCACAGTGAATTGAAGTGTTGGAATAGACTGCTTCTTTTTCAGAGAAACGCATGTGAATTTCTGGTGAATGCTTGTAAGTAGCTTAAGGCACTTTCAAAGGAAAGTGATTTTCTCTGAAAGGACAGCATTTAGAAAGTGAAGCAACACTCCATTCACTTCGCACAGTGAATTGAAGTGTTGGAACAGACTGCTTCTCTTTCAGTGAAACTCATTTGAATTTCTGTTGAATGCTTGTAAGTAGCCTAAGGCACTTTCAAAGGAAAGTGATTTTCTCTGAAAGGACAGCATTTAGAAAGTGAAGCAACACTCCATTCACTTCGCACAGTGAATTGAAGTGTTGGAACAGACAGCTTCTCTTTCATAGAAACGCATTTGAGTTTCCTGTGAATGTGTGTAAGTAGCTTAAGGCACTTTCAAAGGAAAGTGATTTTCTCTGAAAGGACAGCATTTAGAAAGTGAAGCAACACTCCATTCAATTCGCACAGTGAATTGAAGTGTTGGAACAGACTGCTTCTCTTTCAGTGAAACGCATGTGAATTTCTGTTGAATGCTTGTAAGTAGCCTAAGGCACTTTCAAAGGAAAGTGATTTTCTCTGAAAGGACAGCATTTAGAAAGTGAAACAACACTCCATTCACTTCGCACAGTGAATTGAAAGTGTTGGAACAGACAGCTTCTCTTTCATAGAAACGCATTTGAGTTTCCTGTGAATGTGTGTAAGTAGCTTAAGGCACTTTCAAAGGAAAGTGATTTTCTCTGAAAGGACAGCATTTAGAAAGTGAAACAACACTCCATTCAGTTAGCACAGTGAATTGAAGTGTTGGAACAGACTGCTTCTCTTTCAGAGAAACGCATGTGAATTTCTGTGGAATGCTTGTAAGTAGCTTAAGGCACTTTCAAAGGAAAGTGATTTTCTCTGAAAGGACAGCATTTAGAAAATGAAACAACACTCCATTCACTTCGCACAGTGAATTGAAGTGTTGAAACAGACTACTTCTCTTTCAGAGAAACAGATATGAGTTTTTTGTGAATGCTTGTAAGTAGCTTAAGGTACTTTCAAAGGAAAGTGATTTTCTCTGAAAGGACAGCATTTAGAAAGTGAAGCAACACTCCATTAACTACGCACAGTGAATTGAAGTGTTGGAATAGACTGCTTCTCTTTCAGAAAAATGCACGTGAGTTTCTTGTGAATGCTTGTAAGTAGCTTAAGGCACTTTCAAAGGAAAGTGATTGTCTCTGAAAGGACAGCATTTAGAAAGTGAAGCAACACTCCATTCACTTCGCACAGTGAATTGAAGTGTTGGAACAGACTGCTTCTTTTTCAGAGAAACACATGTGAATTTCTATTGAATGCTTGTAAGTAGCTTAAGGCACTTTCAAAGGAAAGTGATTTTCTCTGAAAGGACAGCATTTAGAAAGTGAAGCAACACTCCATTCACTACGCACAGTGAATTGAAGTGTTGGAACAGACTGCTTCTCTTTCAGAAAAATGCATGTGAGTTTCTTGTGAATGCTTGTAAGTAGCTTAAGGCACTTTCAAAGGAAAGTGATTTTCTCTGAAAGGACAGCATTTAGAAAGTGAAGCAACACTCCATTCACTTCGCACAGTGAATTGAAGTGTTGGAATAGACTGCTTCTTTTTCAGAGAAACGCATGTGAATTTCTGTTGAATGCTTGTAAGTAGCTTAAGGCACTTTCAAAGGAAAGTGATTTTCTCTGAAAGGACAGCATTTATAAAGTGAAGCAACACTCCATTCACTTCGCACAGTGAATTGAAGTGTTGGAACAGACTGCTTCTCTTTCAGTGAAACTCATTTGAATTTCTGTTGAATGCTTGTAAGTAGCCTAAGGCACTTTCAAAGGAAAGTGATTTTCTCTGAAAGGACAGCATTTAGAAAGTGAAGCAACACTCCATTCACTTCGCACAGTGAATTGAAGTGTTGGAACAGACAGCTTCTCTTTCATAGAAACGCATTTGAGTTTCCTGTGAATGTGTGTAAGTAGCTTAAGGCACTTTCAAAGGAAAGTGATTTTCTCTGAAAGGACAGCATTTAGAAAGTGAAGCAACACTCCATTCAATTCGCACAGTGAATTGAAGTGTTGGAACAGACTGCTTCTCTTTCAGTGAAACTCATGTGAATTTCTGTTGAATGCTTGTAAGTAGCCTAAGGCACTTTCAAAGGAAAGTGATTTTCTCTGAAAGGACAGCATTTAGAAAGTGAAACAACACTCCATTCACTTCGCACAGTGAATTGAAGTGTTGGAACAGACAGCTTCTCTTTCATAGAAACGCATTTGAGTTTCCTGTGAATGTGTGTAAGTAGCTTAAGGCACTTTCAAAGGAAAGTGATTTTCTCTGAAAGGACAGCATTTAGAAAGTGAAACAACACTCCATTCAGTTAGCACAGTGAATTGAAGTGTTGGAACAGACTGCTTCTCTTTCAGAGAAACGCATGTGAATTTCTGTGGAATGCTTGTAAGTAGCTTAAGGCACTTTCAAAGGAAAGTGATTTTCTCTGAAAGGACAGCATTTAGAAAATGAAACAACACTCCATTCACTTCGCACAGTGAATTGAAGTGTTGAAACAGACTACTTCTCTTTCAGAGAAACAGATATGAGTTTTTTGTGAATGCTTGTAAGTAGCTTAAGGTACTTTCAAAGGAAAGTGATTTTCTCTGAAAGGACAGCATTTAGAAAGTGAAGCAACACTCCATTAACTACGCACAGTGAATTGAAGTGTTGGAATAGACTGCTTCTCTTTCAGAAAAATGCACGTGAGTTTCTTGTGAATGCTTGTAAGTAGCTTAAGGCACTTTCAAAGGAAAGTGTTTGTCTCTGAAAGGACAGCATTTAGAAAGTGAAGCAACACTCCATTCAGTTCGCACAGTGAATTGAAGTGTTGGAACCGACTGCTTCTTTTTCAGAGAAACACATGTGAATTTCTATTGAATGCTTGTAAGTAGCTTAAGGCACTTTCAAAGGAAAGTGATTTTCTCTGAAAGGACAGCATTTAGAAAGTGAAGCAACACTCCATTCACTACGCACAGTGAATTGAAGTGTTGGAACAGACTGCTTCTCTTTCAGAAAAATGCATGTGAGTTTCTTGTGAATGCTTGTAAGTACCTTAAGGCACTTTCAAAGGAAAGTGATTTTCTCTGAAAGGACAGCATTTAGAAAGTGAAGCAACACTCCATTCACTTCGCACAGTGAATTAAAGTGTTGGAATAGACTGCTTCTTTTTCAGAGAAACGCATGTGAATTTCTGTGGAATGCTTGTAAGTAGCTTAAGGCACTTTCAAAGGAAAGTGATTTTCTCTGAAAGGACAGCATTTAGAAAGTGAAGCAACACTCCATTCACTTCGCACAGTGAATTGAAGTGTTGGAACAGACTGCTTCTCTTTCAGTGAAACTCATTTGAATTTCTGTTGAATGCTTGTAAGTAGCCTAAGGCACTTTCAAAGGAAAGTGATTTTTTCTGAAAGGACAGCATTTAGAAAGTGAAGCAACACTCCATTCACTTCGCACAGTGAATTGAAGTGTTGGAACAGACAGCTTCTCTTTCATAGAAACGCATTTGAGTTTCCTGTGAATGTGTGTAAGTAGCTTAAGGCACTTTCAAAGGAAAGTGATTTTCTCTGAAAGGACAGCATTTAGAAAGTGAAACAACACTCCATTCAGTTAGCACAGTGAATTGAAGTGTAGGAACAGACTGCATCTCTTTCAGAGAAACGCATGTGAATTTCTGTGGAATGGTTGTAAGTAGCTTAAGGCACTTTCAAAGGAAAGTGATCTTCTCTGAAAGGACAGCATTTAGAAAATGAAACAACTCTCCATTCACTTCGCACAGTGAATTGAAGTGTTGGAACAGACTGCTTCTCTTTCAGAGAAACAGATATGAGTTTTTTGTGAATGCTTGTAAGTAGCTTAAGGCACTTTCAAAGGAAAGTGATTTTCTCTGAAAGGACAGCATTTAGAAAGTGAAGCAACACTCCATTCACTACGCACAGTGAATTGAAGTGTTGGAACAGACTGCTTATCTTTCAGAAAAATGCATGTGAGTTTCTTGTGAATGCTTGTAAGTAGCTTAAGGCACTTTCAAAGGAAAGTGATTTTCTCTGAAAGGACAGCATTTAGAAAGTGAATCAACACT
Source organism: Myodes glareolus (assembly GCF_982192425.1). Lineage (NCBI taxonomy): Eukaryota > Metazoa > Chordata > Mammalia > Rodentia > Cricetidae > Myodes > Myodes glareolus. Next base: position 737,356 of record NC_142040.1, read on the forward strand.
CCATTCACTTCGCACAGTGAATTGAAGTGTTGGAACAGACTGCTTCTTTTTCAGAGAAACACATGTGAATTTCTATTGAATGCTTGTATGTAGCTTAAGGCACTTTCAAAGGAAAGTGATTTTCTCTGAAAGGACAGCATTTAGAAAATGAAGTAACACTCCCTTCACTAAGCACAGTGAATTGAAATGTTGGAACAGACTGCTTCTCTTTCAGTGAAATGCATGTGAACTTCTGTTGAATGCTTGTAAGAGGCTTAAGGCACTTTCAAAGGAAAGTGATTTTCTCTGAAAGGACAGCATTTAGAAAGTGAAGCAACACTCCATTCACTTCGCACAGTGAATTGAAGTGTTGGAACAGACTGCTTCTCTTTCAGAGAAACGGATGTGAGTTTTTTGTGAATGCTTGTAAGTAGCTTAAGGCACTTTCAAAGGAAAGTGATTTTCTCTGAAAGGACAGAATTTATAAAGTGAAGCAACTCTCCATTCACTTCGCACAGTGAATTGAAGTGTTGGAACAGACTGCTTCTTTTTCATAGAAACACATGTGAATTTCTGTAAATGCTTGTAAGTAGCTGAAGGCACTTTTAAAGGAAAGTGATTTTCTCTGAAAGGACAGCATTTAGAAAGTGAAGCAACACTCCATTCACTACGCACAGTGAATTGAAGTGTTGGAACAGACTGCTTCTCTTTCAGAAAAATGCATGTGAGTTTCTTGTGAATGCTTGTAAGTAGCTTAAGGCACTTTCAAAGGAAAGTGATTTTCTCTGAAAGGACAGCATTTAGAAAGTGAAACAACACTCCATTCAGTTAGCACAGTGAATTGAAGTGTTGGAACAGACAGCTTCTCTTTCATAGAAACGCATTTGAGTTTCCTGTGAATGTGTGTAAGTAGCTTAAGGCACTTTCAAAGGAAAGTGATTTTCTCTGAAAGGACAGCATTTAGAAAGTGAAACAACACTCCATTCAGTTAGCACAGTGAATTGAAGTGTTGGAACAGACTGCTTCTCTTTCAGAGAAACGCATGTGAATTTCTGTGGAATGCTTGTAAGTAGCTTAAGGCACTTTCAAAGGAAAGTGATTTTCTCTGAAAGGACAGCATTTAGAAAATGAAACAACACTCCATTCACTTCGCACAGTGAATTGAAGTGTTGAAACAGACTACTTCTCTTTCAGAGAAACAGATATGAGTTTTTTGTGAATGCTTGTAAGTAGCTTAAGGTACTTTCAAAGGAAAGTGATTTTCTCTGAAAGGACAGCATTTAGAAAGTGAAGCAACACTCCATTAACTACGCACAGTGAATTGAAGTGTTGGAATAGACTGCTTCTCTTTCAGAAAAATGCACGTGAGTTTCTTGTGAATGCTTGTAAGTAGCTTAAGGCACTTTCAAAGGAAAGTGTTTGTCTCTGAAAGGACAGCATTTAGAAAGTGAAGCAACACTCCATTCAGTTCGCACAGTGAATTGAAGTGTTGGAACCGACTGCTTCTTTTTCAGAGAAACACATGTGAATTTCTATTGAATGCTTGTAAGTAGCTTAAGGCACTTTCAAAGGAAAGTGATTTTCTCTGAAAGGACAGCATTTAGAAAGTGAAGCAACACTCCATTCACTACGCACAGTGAATTGAAGTGTTGGAACAGACTGCTTCTCTTTCAGAAAAATGCATGTGAGTTTCTTGTGAATGCTTGTAAGTACCTTAAGGCACTTTCAAAGGAAAGTGATTTTCTCTGAAAGGACATCATTTAGAAAGTGAAGCAACACTCCATTCACTTCGCACAGTGAATTAAAGTGTTGGAATAGACTGCTTCTTTTTCAGAGAAACGCATGTGAATTTCTGTGGAATGCTTGTAAGTAGCTTAAGGCACTTTCAAAGGAAAGTGATTTTCTCTGAAAGGACAGCATTTAGAAAGTGAAGCAACACTCCATTCACTTCGCACAGTGAATTGAAGTGTTGGAACAGACTGCTTCTCTTTCAGTGAAACTCATTTGAATTTCTGTTGAATGCTTGTAAGTAGCCTAAGGCACTTTCAAAGGAAAGTGATTTTTTCTGAAAGGACAGCATTTAGAAAGTGAAGCAACACTCCATTCACTTCGCACAGTGAATTGAAGTGTTGGAACAGACAGCTTCTCTTTCATAGAAACGCATTTGAGTTTCCTGTGAATGTGTGTAAGTAGCTTAAGGCACTTTCAAAGGAAAGTGATTTTCTCTGAAAGGACAGCATTTAGAAAGTGAAACAACACTCCATTCAGTTAGCACAGTGAATTGAAGTGTAGGAACAGACTGCATCTCTTTCAGAGAAACGCATGTGAATTTCTGTGGAATGGTTGTAAGTAGCTTAAGGCACTTTCAAAGGAAAGTGATCTTCTCTGAAAGGACAGCATTTAGAAAATGAAACAACTCTCCATTCACTTCGCACAGTGAATTGAAGTGTTGGAACAGACTGCTTCTCTTTCAGAGAAACAGATATGAGTTTTTTGTGAATGCTTGTAAGTAGCTTAAGGCACTTTCAAAGGAAAGTGATTTTCTCTGAAAGGACAGCATTTAGAAAGTGAAGCAACACTCCATTCACTACGCACAGTGAATTGAAGTGTTGGAACAGACTGCTTATCTTTCAGAAAAATGCATGTGAGTTTCTTGTGAATGCTTGTAAGTAGCTTAAGGCACTTTCAAAGGAAAGTGATTTTCTCTGAAAGGACAGCATTTAGAAAGTGAATCAACACTCCATTCACTTCGCACAGTGAATTGAAGTGTTGGAACAGACTGCTTCTTTTTCAGAGAAACACATGTGAATTTCTATTGAATGCTTGTATGTAGCTTAAGGCACTTTCAAAGGAAAGTGATTTTCTCTGAAAGGACAGCATTTAGAAAATGAAGTAACACTCCCTTCACTAAGCACAGTGAATTGAAATGTTGGAACAGACTGCTTCTCTTTCAGTGAAATGCATGTGAACTTCTGTTGAATGCTTGTAAGAGGCTTAAGGCACTTTCAAAGGAAAGTGATTTTCTCTGAAAGGACAGCATTTAGAAAGTGAAGCAACACTCCATTCACTTCGCACAGTGAATTGAAGTGTTGGAACAGACTGCTTCTCTTTCAGAGAAACGGATGTGAGTTTTTTGTGAATGCTTGTAAGTAGCTTAAGGCACTTTCAAAGGAAAGTGATTTTCTCTGAAAGGACAGAATTTATAAAGTGAAGCAACTCTCCATTCACTTCGCACAGTGAATTGAAGTGTTGGAACAGACTGCTTCTTTTTCATAGAAACACATGTGAATTTCTGTAAATGCTTGTAAGTAGCTGAAGGCACTTTTAAAGGAAAGTGATTTTCTCTGAAAGGACAGCATTTAGAAAGTGAAGCAACACTCCATTCACTACGCACAGTGAATTGAAGTGTTGGAACAGACTGCTTCTCTTTCAGAAAAATGCATGTGAGTTTCTTGTGAATGCTTGTAAGTAGCTTAAGGCACTTTCAAAGGAAAGTGATTTTCTCTGAAAGGACAGCATTTAGAAAGTGAAACAACACTCCATTCAGTTAGCACAGTGAATTGAAGTGTTGGAACAGACTGCATCTCTTTCAGAGAAACGCATGTGAATTTCTGTGGAATACTTGTAAGTAGCTTAAGGCACTTTCAAAGGAAAGTGATTTTCTCTGAAAGGACAGCATTTAGAAAGTGAAGCAACACTCCATTCACTTCGCACAGTGAATTGAAGTGTTGGAACAGACAGCTTCTCTTTCATAGAAACGCATTTGAGTTTCCTGTGAATGTGTGTAAGTAGCTTAAGGCACTTTCAAAGGAAAGTGATTTTCTCTGAAAGGACAGCATTTAGAAAGTGAAGCAACACTCCATTCACTACGCACAGTGAATTGAAGTGTTGGAATAGACTGCTTCTCTTTCAGAAAAATGCACGTGAGTTTCTTGTGAATGCTTGTAAGTAGCTTAAGGCACTTTCAAAGGAAAGTGATTGTCTCTGAAAGGACAGCATTTAGAAATGAAGCAACACTCCATTCACTTCGCACAGTGAATTGAAGTGTTGGAACAGACTGCTTCTTTTTCAGAGAAACACATGTGAATTTCTATTGAATGCTTGTAAGTAGCTTAAGGCACTTTCAAAGGAAAGTGATTTTCTCTGAAAGGACAGCATTTCGAAAGTGAAACAACACTCCATTCAGTTAGCACAGTGAATTGAAGTGTTGGAACAGACTGCTTCTCTTTCAGAGAAACGCATGTGAATTTCTGTGGAATGCTTGTAAAAAGCTTAAGGCACTTTCAAAGGAAAGTGATTTTCTCTGAAAGGACAGCATTTAGAAAATGAAACAACACTCCATTCACTTCGCACAGTGAATTAAAGTGTTGGAACAGACTACTTCTCTTTCAGAGAAACAGATATGAGTTCTTTGTGAATGCTTGTAAGTAGCTTAAGGCACTTTCAAAGGAAAGTGATTTTCTCTGAAAGGACAGCATTTAGAAAGTGAAGCAAAACTCCATTCACTACGCACAGTGAATTGAAGTGTTGGAATAGACTGCTTCTCTTTCAGAAAAATGCACGTGAGTTTCTTGTGAATGCTTGTAAGTAGCTTAAGGCACTTTCAAAGGAAAGTGATTTTCTCGGAAAGGACAGCATTTAGAAAGTAAAGCACCACTCCATTCACTACGCACAGTGAATTGAAGTGTTGGAACAGACTGCTTCTCTTTCAGAAAAATGCGTGTGAGTTTCTTGTGAATGCTTGTAAGTAGCTTAAGGCACTTTCAAAGGAAAGTGATTTTCTCTGAAAGGACAGCATTTAGAAAGTGAAGCAACACTCCATTCACTTCGCACAGTGAATTGAAGTGTTGGAACAGACTGCTTCTTTTTCAGAGAAACGCATGTGAATTTCTGTGGAATGCTTGTAAGTAGCTTAAGGCACTTTCAAAGGAAAGTGATTTTCTCTGAAAGGACAGCATTTAGAAAGTGAAGCAGCACTGCATTCACTTCGCACAGTGAATTGAAGTGTTGGAACAGACAGCTTCTCTTTCATAGAAACGCATTTGAGTTTCCTGTGAATGTGTGTAAGTAGCTTAAGGCACTTTCAAAGGAAAGTGATTTTCTCTGAAAGGACAGCATTTAGAAAGTGAAGCAACACTCCATTCACTTCGCACAGTGAATTAAAGTGTTGGAACAGACAGCTTCTCTTTCATAGAAACACATTTGAGTTTCCTGTGAATGTGTGTAAGTAGCTTAAGGCACTTTCAAAGGAAAGTGATTTTCTCTGAAAGGACAGCATTTAGAAAGTGAAGCAACACTCCATTCACTTCGCACAGTGAATTGAAGTGTTGGAACAGAATGCTTCTCTTTCAGTGAAACTCATGTGAATTTCTGTTGAATGCTTGTAAGTAGCCTAAGGCACTTTCAAAGGAAAGTGATTTTCTCTGAAAGGACAGCATTTAGAAAGTGAAGCAACACTCCATTCACTTCGCACAGTGAATTGAAGTTTTGGAACAGACAGCTTCTCTTTCATAGAAACGCATTTGAGTTTCCTGTGAATGTGTGTAAGTAGCTTAAGGCACTTTCAAAGGAAAGTGATTTTCTCTGAAAGGACAGCATTTAGAAAGTGAAGCAGCACTGCATTCACTTCGCACAGTGAGTTGAAGTGTTGGAACAGACTGCTTCTCTTTCAGTGAAATGCATGTGAATTTCTGTTGAATGCTTGTAAGTAGCTTAAGGCACTTTCAAAGGAAAGTGATTTTCTCTGAAAGGACAGCATTTAGAAAGTGAAGCAACACTCCATTCAGTTCGCACAGTGAATTGAAGTGTTGGAACAGACTGCTTCTCTTTCAGTGAAATGCATGTGAATTTCTGTTGAATGCTTGTAAGTAGCTTAAGGCACTTTCAAAGGAAAGTGATTTTCTCTGAAAGGACAGCATATAGAAAGTGAAGCAACACTCCATTCACTTCGCACAGTGAATTGAAGTGTTGGAACAGACAGCTTCTCTTTCATAGAAACGCATTTGAGTTTCCTGTGAATGTGTGTAAGTAGCTTAAGGCACTTTCAAAGGAAAGTGATTTTCTCTGAAAGGACAGCATTTAGAAAGTGAAGCAACACTCCATTCAATTCGCACAGTGAATTGAAGTGTTGGAACAGACTGCTTCTCTTTCAGTGAAACGCATGTGAATTTCTGTTGAATGCTTGTAAGTAGCCTAAGGCACTTTCAAAGGAAAGTGATTTTCTCTGAAAGTACAGCATTTAGAAAGTGAAACAACACTCCATTCACTTCGCACAGTGAATTGAAGTGTTGGAACAGACTACTTCTCTTTCAGAGAAACAGATATGAGTTTTTTGTGAATGCTTGTAAGTAGCTTAAGGTACTATCAAAGGAAAGTGATATTCTCTGAAAGGACAGCATTTAGAAAGTGAAGCAACACTAAATTAACTACGCACAGTGAATTGAAGTGTTGGTATAGACTGCTTCTCTTTCAGAAAAATGCACGTGAGTTTCTTGTGAATGCTTTAAGTAGCTTAAGGCACTTTCAAAGAAAGTGATTGTCTCTGAAAGGACAGCATTTAGAAAGTGAAGCAACACTCCATTCAGTTCGCACAGTGAATTGAAGTGTTGGAACAGACTGCTTGTTTTTCAGAGAAACACATGTGAATTTCTATTGAATTCTTTTAAGTAGCTTAAGGCACTTTCAAAGGAAAGTGATTTTCTCTGAAAGGACAGCATTTAGAAAGTGAAGCAACACTACATTCACTACGAACAGTGAATTGAAGTGTTGGAACAGACTGCTTCTCTTTCAGAAAAATGCATGTGAGTTTCTTGTGAATGCTTGTAAGTAGCTTAAGGCACTTTCAAAGGAAAGTGATTTTCTCTGAAAGGACAGCATTTAGAAAGTGAAGCAACACTCCATTCACTTCGCACAGTGAATTGAAGTGTTGGAAAAGACTGCTTCTTTTTCAGAGAAACGCATGTGAATTTCTGTGGAATGCTTGTAAGTAGCTTAAGGCACTTTCAAAGGAAAGTGATTTTCTCTGAAAGGACAGCATTTAGAAAGTGAAGCAGCACTGCATTCACTTCGCACAGTGAATTGAAGTGTTGGAACAGACAGCTTCTCTTTCATAGAAACGCATTTGAGTTTCCTGTGAATGTGTGTAAGTAGCTTAAGGCACTTTCAAAGGAAAGTGATTTTCTCTGAAAGGACAGCATTTAGAAAGTGAAGCAACACTCCATTCACTTCGCACAGTGAATTAAAGTGTTGGAACAGACAGCTTCTCTTTCATAGAAACACATTTGAGTTTCCTGTGAATGTGTGTAAGTAGCTTAAGGCACTTTCAAAGCAAAGTGATTTTCTCTGAAAGGACAGCTTTTAGAAAGTGAAGCAACACTCCATTCACTTCGCACAGTGAATTGAAGTGTTGGAACAGACAGCTTCTCTTTCATAGAAACGCATTTGAGTTTCCTGTGAATGTGTGTAAGTAGCTTAAGGCGCTTTCAAAGGAAAGTGATTTTCTCTGAAAGGACAGCATTTAGAAAGTGAAACAACACTCCATTCAGTTAGCACAGTGAATTGAAGTGTTGGAACAGACTGCATCTCTTTCAGAGAAACGCATGTGAATTTCTGTGGAATGCTTGTAAGTAGCTTAAGGCACTTTCAAAGGAAAGTGATTTTCTCTGAAAGGACAGCATTTAGAAAATGAAACAACACTCCATTCACTTCGCACAGTGAATTGAAGTGTTGGAACAGACTGCTTCTCTTTCAGAGAAACAGATATGAGTTTTTTGTGAATGCTTGTATGTAGCTTAAGGCACTTTCAAAGGAAAGTGATTTTCTCTGAAAGGACAACATTTAGAAAGTGAAGCAACACTCCATTCACTACGCACAGTGAATTGAAGTGTTGGAACAGACTGCTTATCTTTCAGAAAAATGCATGTGAGTTTCTTGTGAATGCTTGTAAGTAGCTTAAGGCACTTTCAAAGGAAAGTGATTTTCTCTGAAAGGACAGCATTTAGAAAGTGAAGACACTCCATTCACTTCGCACAGTGAATTGAAGTGTTGGAACAGACTGCTTCTTTTTCAGAGAAACACATGTGAATTTCTATTGAATGCTTGTATGTAGCTAAAGGCACTTTCAAAGGAAAGTGATTTTCTCTGAAAGGACAGCATTTAGAAAATGAAGCAACACTCCCTTCACTAAGCACAGTGAATTGAAGTGTTGGAACAGACTGCTTCTCTTTCAGTGTAATGCATCTGAACTTCTGTTGAATGCTTGTAAGAGGCTTAAGGCACTTTCAAAGGAACGTGATTTTCTCTGAAAGGACAGCATTTAGAAAGTGAAGCAACACTCCATTCACTTCGCACAGTGAATTGAAGTGTTGGAACAGACTGCTTCTTTTTCAGAGAAACGCATGTGAATTTCTGTGGAATGCTTGTAAGTAGCTTAAGGCACTTTCAAAGGAAAGTGATTTTCTCTGAAAGGACAGCATTTAGAAAGTGAAGCAACACTCCATTCACTTCGCACAGTGAATTGAAGTGTTGGAACAGACTGCTTCTCTTTCAGAGAAACGGATGTGAGTTTTTTGTGAATGCTTGTAAGTAGCTTAAGGCACTTTCAAAGGAAAGTGATTTTCTCTGAAAGGACAGCATTTATAAAGTTAAGCAACTCTCCATTCACTTCGCACAGTGAATTGAAGTGTTGGAACAGACTGCTTCTTTTTCATAGAAACACATGTGAATTTCTGTAAATGCTTGTAAGTAGCTGAAGGCACTTTTAAAGGAAAGTGATTTTCTCTGAAAGGACAGCATTTAGAAAGTGAAGCAACACTCCATTCTCTTCGCACAGTGAATTGAAGTGTTGGAACAGACTGCTTCTCTTTCAGAGAATTGCATGTGAGTTTCTTGTGAATGCTTGTAAGTTGCTTAAGGCAGTTTCAAAAGAGAGTGAATTTCTCTAAAAAGAGAGCATTTAGAAAGTGAAGCAACATTCCATTCACTTCGCACAGTGAATTGAAGTGTTGGAACAAACTGCTTCTCTTTCAGAAAAATGCATGTGAGTTTCTTGTGAATGCTTGTAAGTAGCTTAAGGCACTTTCAAAGGAAAGTGATTTTCTCTGAAAGGACAGCATTTAGAAAGTGAAGCAACACTCCATTCTCTTCGCACAGTGAATTGAAGTGTTGGAACAGACTGCTTCTCTTTCAGTGATACGCATTTGAGTTTCCTGTGAATGTGTATAAGTAGCTTAAGGCACTTTCAAAGGAAAGTGATTTTCTCTGAAAGGACAGCATTTAGAAAGTGAAACAACACTCCATTCACTTAGCACAGTGAATTGAAGTGTTGGAGCAGACTGCTTCTCTTTCAGAGAAACGCATGTGAATTTCTGTGGAATGCTTGTAAGTAGCTTAAGACACTTTCAAAGGAAAGTGATTTTCTCTGAAAGGACAGCATTTAGAAAGTGAAGCAACACTCCATTCACTTCGCACAGTGAATTGAAGTGTTGGAACAGACAGCTTCTCTTTCATAGAAACGCATTTGAGTTTCCTGTGAATGTGTATAAGTAGCTTAAGGCACTTTCAAAGGAAAGTGATTTTCTCTGAAAGGACAGCATTTAGAAAGTGAAACAACAATCCATTCACTTAGCACAGTGAATTGAAGTGTTGGAGCAGACTGCTTCTCTTTCAGAGAAACGCATGTGAATTTCTGTGGAATGCTTGTAAGTAGCTTAAGGCACTTTCAAAGGAAAGTGATTTTCTCTGAAAGGACAGCATTTAGAAAGTGAAGCAACACTCCATTCACTTCGCACAGTGAATTGAAGTGTTGGAACAGACTGCTTCTTTTTCAGAGAAACGCATGTGAGTTTCTTGTGAATGCTTGTAAGTAGCTTAGGGCACTTTCAAAGGAAAGTGATTGTCTCTGAAAGGACAGCATTTAGAAAGTGAAGCAACACTCCATTCACTTCGCACAGTGAATTGAAGTGTTGGAACAGACTGCTTCTTTTTCAGAGAAACGCATGTGAGTTTCTGTGGAATGCTTGTAAGTAGCTTAAGGCACTTTCAAAGGAAAGTGATTTTCTCTGAAAGGACAGCATTTAGAAAGTGAAGCAACACTCCATTCACTTCGCACAGTGAATTGAAGTGTTGGAACAGACTGCTTCTTTTTCAGTGAAATGCATGTGAATTTCTGTTGAATGCTTGTAAGTAGCTTAAGGCACTTTCAAAGGAAAGTGATTTTCTCTGAAAGGACAGCATTTAGAAAGTGAAGCAACACTCCATTCACTACGCACAGTGAATTGAAGTGTTGGAACAGACTGCTTTTCTTTCAGAAAAATGCATGTGAGTTTCTTGTGAATGCTTGTAAGTAGCTTAGGGCACTTTCAAAGGAAAGTGATTTTCTCTGAAAGGACAGCATTTAGAAAGTGAAGCAACACTCCATTCACTTCGCACAGTGAATTGAATTGTTGGAACAGACTGCTTCTTTTTCAGAGAAACAGATGTGACTTTCTTGTGAATGCTTGTAAGTAGCTTAAGGCAGTTTCAAAAGAGAGTGATTTTCTCTAAAAGGAGAGCATATAGAAAGTGAAGCAACACTCCATTCACTTCGCACAGTGAATTGTAGTGTTGGAACAAACTGCTTCTCTTTCAGAAAAATGCATGTGAGTTTCTTGTGAATGCTTGTAAGTAGCTTAAGGCACTTTCAAAGGAAAGTGATTTTCTCTGAAAGGACAGCATTTAGAAAGTGAAGCAACACTCCATTCACTTCACACAGTGAATTGAAGTGTTGGAACAGACAGCTTCTCTTTCAGTGATACGCGTGTGAATTTCTGTTGAATGCTTGTAAGTAGCTTAAGGCACTTTCAAAGGAAAGTGATTTTCTCTGAAAGGACAGTATTTAGAAAGTGAAGCAACACTCCATTCACTTCGCACAGTGAATTGAAGTGTTGGAACAGACAGCTTCTCTTTCATAGAAACGCATTTGAGTTTCCTGTGAATGTGTATAAGTAGCTTAAGGCACTTTCAAAGGAAAGTGATTTTCTCTGAAAGGACAGCATTTAGAAAGTGAAACAACACTCCATTCAGTTAGCACAGTGAATTGAAGTGTTGGAGCAGACTGCTTCTCTTTCAGAGAAACGCATGTGAATTTCTGTGGAATGCTTGTAAGTAGCTTAAGGCACTTTCAAAGGAAAGTGATTTTCTCTGAAAGGACAGCATTTAGAAAGTGAAGCAACACTCCATTCACTTGGCACAGTGAATTGAAGTGTTGGAACAGACTGCTTCATTTTCAGAGAAACAAATGTGAATTTCTATTGAATGATTGTAAGTAGCTTAAGGCACTTTCAAAGGAAAGTGATTGTCTCTGAAAGGACAGCATTTAGAAAGTGAAGCAACACTCCATTCACTTGGCACAGTGAATTGAAGTGTTGGAACAGACTGCTTCATTTTCAGAGAAATACATGTGAATTTCTATTGAATGATTGTAAGTAGCTTAAGGCACTTTCAAAGGAAAGTGATTGTCTCTGAAAGGACAGCATTTAGAAAGTGAAGCAACACTCCATTCACTTCGCACAGTGAATTGAAGTGTTGGAACAGACTGCTTCTTTTTCAGAGAAACGCATGTGAGTTTCTGTGGAATGCTTGTAAGTAGCTTAAGGCACTTTCAAAGGAAAGTGATTTTCTCTGAAAGGACAGCATTTAGAAAGTGAAGCAACACTCCATTCACTTCGCACAGTGAATTGAAGTGTTGGAACAGACAGCTTCTCTTTCAGAGAAACGGATGTGAGTTTTTTGTGAATGCTTGTAAGTAGCTTAAGGCACTTTCAAAGGAAAGTGATTTTCTCTGAAAGGACATCATTTATAAAGTGAAGCAACTCTCCATTCACTTCGCACAGTGAATTGAAGTGTTGGAGCAGACTGCTTCTCTTTCAGAGAATTGCATGTGAGTTTCTTGTGAATGCTTGTAAGTTGCTTAAGGCAGTTTCAAAAGAGAGTGAATTTCTCTAAAAGGAGAGCATTTAGAAAGTGAAGCAACATTCCATTCACTTCGCACAGTGAATTGAAGTGTTGGAACAGACTGCTTCTTTTTCAGAGAAACAGATGTGACTTTCTTGTGAATGCTTGTAAGTAGCTTAAGGCAGTTTCAAAAGAGAGTGATTTTCTCTAAAAGGAGAGCATATAGAAAGTGAAGCAACACTCCATTCACTTCGCACAGTGAATTGTAGTGTTGGAACAAACTGCTTCTCTTTCAGAAAAATGCATGTGAGTTTCTTGTGAATGCTTGTAAGTAGCTTAAGGCACTTTCAAAGGAAAGTGATTTTCTCTGAAAGGACAGCATTTAGAAAGTGAAGCAACACTCCATTCACTTCACACAGTGAATTGAAGTGTTGGAACAGACAGCTTCTCTTTCAGTGATACGCGTGTGAATTTCTGTTGAATGCTTGTAAGTAGCTTAAGGCACTTTCAAAGGAAAGTGATTTTCTCTGAAAGGACAGTATTTAGAAAGTGAAGCAACACTCCATTCACTTCGCACAGTGAATTGAAGTGTTGGAACAGACAGCTTCTCTTTCATAGAAACGCATTTGAGTTTCCTGTGAATGTGTATAAGTAGCTTAAGGCACTTTCAAAGGAAAGTGATTTTCTCTGAAAGGACAGCATTTAGAAAGTGAAACAACACTCCATTCAGTTAGCACAGTGAATTGAAGTGTTGGAGCAGACTGCTTCTCTTTCAGAGAAACGCATGTGAATTTCTGTGGAATGCTTGTAAGTAGCTTAAGGCACTTTCAAAGGAAAGTGATTTTCTCTGAAAGGACAGCATTTAGAAAGTGAAGCAACACTCCATTCACTTGGCACAGTGAATTGAAGTGTTGGAACAGACTGCTTCATTTTCAGAGAAACACATGTGAATTTCTATTGAATGATTGTAAGTAGCTTAAGGCACTTTCAAAGGAAAGTGATTGTCTCTGAAAGGACAGCATTTAGAAAGTGAAGCAACACTCCATTCACTTCACACAGTGAATTGAAGTGTTGGAACAGACTGCTTCATTTTCAGAGAAACACATGTGAATTTCTATTGAATGATTGTAAGTAGCTTAAGGCACTTTCAAAGGAAAGTGATTGTCTCTGAAAGGACAGCATTTAGAAAGTGAAGCAACACTCCATTCACTTCGCACAGTGAATTGAAGTGTTGGAACAGACTGCTTCTTTTTCAGAGAAACGCATGTGAGTTTCTGTGGAATGCTTGTAAGTAGCTTAAGGCACTTTCAAAGGAAAGTGATTTTCTCTGAAAGGACAGCATTTAGAAAGTGAAGCAACACTCCATTCACTTCGCACAGTGAATTGAAGTGTTGGAACAGACAGCTTCTCTTTCAGAGAAACGGATGTGAGTTTTTTGTGAATGCTTGTAAGTAGCTTAAGGCACTTTCAAAGGAAAGTGATTTTCTCTGAACGGACAGCATTTATTAAGTGAAGCAACTCTCCATTCACTTCGCACAGTGAATTGAAGTGTTGGAGCAGACTGCTTCTCTTTCAGAGAATTGCATGTGAGTTTCTTGTGAATGCTTGTAAGTTGCTTAAGGCAGTTTCAAAAGAGAGTGAATTTCTCTAAAAGGAGAGCATTTAGAAAGTGAAGCAACATTCCATTCACTTTGCACAGTGAATTGAAGTGTTGGAACAGACTGCTTCTTTTTCAGAGAAACAGATGTGACTTTCTTGTGAATGCTTGTAAGTAGCTTAAGGCAGTTTCAAAAGAGAGTGATTTTCTCTAAAAGGAGAGCATATAGAAAGTGAAGCAGCACTGCATTCACTTCGCACAGTGAATTGAAGTGTTGGAACAGACAGCTTCTCTTTCATAGAAACGCATTTGAGTTTCCTGTGAATGTGTGTAAGTAGCTTAAGGCACTTTCAAAGGAAAGTGATTTTCTCTGAAAGGACAGCATTTAGAAAGTGAAACAACACTCCATTCAGTTAGCACAGTGAATTGAAGTTTTGGAACAGACTGCATCTCTTTCAGAGAAACGCATGTGAATTTCTGTGGAATGCTTGTAAGTAGCTTAAGGCACTTTCAAAGGAAAGTGATTTTGTCTGAAAGGACAGCATTTAGAAAATGAAACAACACTCCATTCACTTCGCACAGTGAATTGAAGTGTTGGAACAGACTGCTTCTCTTTCAGAGAAACAGATATGAGTTTTTTGTGAATGCTTGTAAGTAGCTTAAGGCACTTTCAAAGGAAAGTGATTTTCTCTGAAAGGACAGCATTTAGAAAGTGAAGCAACACTCCATTCACTACGCACAGTGAATTGAAGTGTTGGAACAGACTTCTTCACTTTCAGAGAAACTCATGTGAGTTGCTGGTGAATGCTTGTAAGTAGCTTAAGGCAGTTTCACAGAAAAGTGATTTTCTGTGAAAGTACAGCATTTGGAAATTGAAGCAACACTCCATTCACTTCGCAGAGTGAATTGAACTGTTGGAACAGACTGCTTCTCTTTCAGAGAAATGCATGTGAGTTGCTGGTGAATGCTTGTAAGTAGCTTAAGGCAGTTTCAAAGGAAAGTGATTTTCTCTGAAAGTACAGCATTTAGAAAGTAAAACAACAACACATTCACTTCGCACAGTGAATTGAAGTGTTGGAACAGACTGCTTCTCTTTCAGAAAAATGATTGTGAGTTGCTGGTGAATGCTTGTAAGTAGCTTAAGGTACTTTGAAAGGAAAGTGATTTTCTCTGAAAGTATAGCATTTAGAAAGTGAAGCAACACTCCATTCCCTTTGCACAGTGAATTGAAGGGTTGGAACAGACTGCTTCTCTTTCAGAGAAACTCATGTGAGTTGCTGGTGAATGCTTATAAGTAGCTTAAGGCTGTTTCAAAGGAAAGTGATTTTCTCTGAAAGTACAGCATTTAGAAAGTGAAGCAACACTCCATTCAGTTCTCACAGTGAATTGAAGTGTTGAAACAGACTACTTCTCTTTCAAAGAAATTCATGTGAGTTCCTGGTAAATGCTTCTAAGTACCTTAAGGCAGTTTCAAAGGAAAGTGAATTTCTCTGAAAGTACAGCATTTAGAAGGTGAAGCAACACTCCATTCACTTCGCACAATGAAATGAAGTGTTGGAACAGACTGCTTCTCTTTCAGAGAAACTCATGTGAGTTGCCGGTGAATGCTTGTAAGTAGCTGAAGGCACTTTCAAAGGAAAGTTATTTTTTCTGAAAGTACAGCATTTAGAAAGTGAAACAACAACACATTCACTTCGCACAGTGAATTGTAGAGTTGGAACATAATGCTTCTCTTTCACAGAAAGGCATCTGAGTTTCTTGTGAATGCTTGTAAGTAGCTTAAGGCAGTTTCAAAGGAAAGTGATTTTCTCTGAAAGTACAGCATTTAGAAGGTGAAGCAACACTCCATTCACTTCGCACAATGAAATGAAGTGTTGGAACAGACTGCTTCTCTTTCAGAGAAACTCATGTGAGTTGCCGGTGAATGCTTGTAAGTAGCTGAAGGCAGTTTCAAAGGAAAGTTATTTTGTCTGAAAGTACAGCATTTAGAAAGTGAAACAACAACACATTCACTTCGCACAGTGAATTGTAGAGTTGGAACAGAATGCTTCTCTTTCACAGAAAGGCATCTGAGTTTCTTGTGAATGCTTGTAAGTAGCTTAAGGCAGTTTCAAAGGAAAGTGATTTTCTCTGAAAGTACAGCATTTAGAAAGTGAAGCAACACTCCATTCACTTCGCACAGTGAATTGAAGTGTTGGTACAGACTGCTTCTCTTTCAGAGAAATGCATGTGAGTTTCTTGTGAATGCTTATTATTAGCTTAAGGCACTTTCATAGGAAAGTGATTTTCTCTGAAAGTACAGCATTTAGAAAGTGAAGCAACACTCCACTCACTTCGCACAGTCAATTGACGTTTTGGAACAGACTGCTTCACTTTCAGAGAAATGCATGTGAGTTGCTGGGGAATGCTTGAAAGTAGCTTAAGGCACCTTCAAAGGAAAGTGATTTTCTCTGAAAGTACAGCCTTTTGAAAGTGAAGCAACCCTCCATTCCCTTCGCACAGTGAATTGAAGTGTTGGAACAGACTGCTTCACTTTCAGAGAAATGCATGTGAGTTTCTTGTGAATGCTTGTAAGTAGCTTAAGGCACTTTCAAAGGAAAGTGATTTTGTCTGAAAGTACAGCATTTAGAAAGTGAAGCAACACTCCATTCACTTCGCACAGTGAATTGAAGTGTTGGAACAGACTGCTTCTCTTTCAGAGAAATGCATGTGAGTTGCTGGTGAATGCTTGTAAGTAACTTAAGGCAGTTTCAAAGGAAAGTGATTTTCTCTGAAAGTACAGCATTTAGAAAGTGGAGCAACACTCCATTCACTTCTCAAAGTGAATTGAAGTGTTGGAACAGACTGCTTCTCTTTCAGAGAAATTCATGTGTGTTCCTGGTGAATGCTTGTAAGTACCTTAAGGCAGTTTCAAAGGAAAGTGATTTTCTCTTAAAGTACAGCATTTAGAAAGTGAAACAACAACACATTCACTTCACACAGTGAATTGAAGTGTTGGAACAGACTGCTTCTCTTTCAGAGAAACTCATGTGACTTGCTGGTGAATGCTTGTAAGTAGCTTAAGGTACTTTGAAAGGAAAGTGATTTTCTCTGAAAGTACAGCATTTAGAAAGTGAAACAACAACACATTCACTTCGCACAGTGAATTGAAGAGTGGGAACAGAATGCTTTTCTTTTAGAGAAATGGATGTGAGTTGCTGGGGAATGCTTGAAAGTAGCTTAAGGCACTTTCAAAGGAAAGTGATTTTCTCTGAAAGTACAGCCTTTTGAAAGTGAAGCAACCCTCCATTCACTTCGCACAGTGAACTGAAGTGTTGGAACAGACTGCTTCTCTTTCAGAGAAACTCATTTGAGTTGCTGGTGAATGCTTGTAAGTAGCTTAAGGCACTTTGAAAGGAAAGTGATTTTCTCTGAAAGTACAGCATTTAGAAAGTGAAACAACAACACATTCACTTCGCACAGTGAATTGAAGTGTGGGAACAGAATGCTTCTCTTTAAGAAAAACTCATGTGAGTTGCTGGTGAATGCTTGTAAGTAGCTTAAGGCAGTTTCAAAGGAAAGTGATTTTCTCTGAAAGTACAGCATTTAGAAAGTGACACAACACTCCATTCACTTCGCACAGTGAATTGAAGTGTTGGAACAGACTGATTATCTTTCAGAGAAATGCATGTGAGTTTCTTGTGAATTCTTATAATTAGCTTAAGGCACTTTCAAAGGAAAGTGATTTTCTCTGAAAGTACAGCATTTAGAATGTGAAGCAACACTCCAATCACTTCCCACAGTGAATTGAATTGTTGGAATAGACTTCTTCTCTTTCAGAGAAACTCATGTGACTTGTTGGTGAATGTTTGTAAGTAGCTTAAGGCAGTTTCAAAGGAAAGTGATTGTCTCTGAAAGAACAGCATTTGGAAAGTGAAGCAACACTCCATTCACTTCGCACAGTGAATTGAACTGTTGGAACAGACTGCCTCTCTTTCAGAAAAATGGATGTGTGTTTCTTTTGAATGCTTGTATGTAGCTTAAGGCACTGTCAAAGGAAAGTGATTTTCTCTGAAAGTACAGCCTTTTGAAAGTGAAGCAACGCTCCATTCACTTCGCACAGTGAATTGAAGTGTTGGAACAGACTGCTTCTCTTTCAGAGAAATGCATGTGAGTTGCTGGAGAATGCTTGTAAGTAGCTTAAGGCAGTTTCAAAGGAAAGTGATTTTCTCTGAAATTACAGCATTTAGAAAGTGAAACAACAACACGTTCACTTCGCACAGTGTATTGAAGTGATGGAACAGACTGCTTCTCTTTCAGAGAAACGCATGTGAGTTGCGGGTGAATGCTTGTTTGTAGCTTAAGGTACTTTGAAAGGAAAGTGATTTTCTCTGAAAGTACAGCATTTAGAAAGTGAAGCAACACTCCATTCACTTCGCAGAATGAATTGAAGTGTTGGAACAGATTGCTTCTCCTTCAGAGAAACTCATGTGAGTTGCTGTTGAATGCTTTTAAGTAGCTGAAGGCAGTTTCAAAGGAAAGTGATTTTCTCTGAAAGTACAGCATTTAGAAAGTGAACCAACACTCCATTCACTTCGCACAGTGAATTGAATTGATGTAACAGACTGCTTCTCTTTCAGAGAAACTGATGTGAGCTGCTGGTGAATGCTTGTTAGAAGCTTGAGGCAGTTTCAAAGGAAAGTGATTATCTCTGAAAGTACAGCATTTAGAAAATGAAACAACACATTCACTTCGCACAGTGAATTGAAGTGTTGCAACAGACTGCTTCTCTTTCAGAGAAATGCATGTGAGTTGCTGGTGAATGCTTGTATGTAACTGAAGGCAGTTTCAAAGGAAAGTTATTTTCTCTGAAAGTACAGCATTAAGAAAGTGAAGCAACACTCCATTCACTTCGCACAGTGAATTGAAGTGTTGGAACAGACTGCTTCTCTATCAGAGAAATGCATGTGAGTTGCTGGTGAATGCTTGTTAGTAGCTGAAGGCAGTTTCAAAGGAAAGTGATTTTCTCTGAAAGTACAGCATTTAGAAAGTGAAGCAACACTCCATTCACTTTGCACAGTGAATTGAAGTGTTGGAACAGCCTGTTTCTCTTTCAGAGAAATGCATGTGAGTTGCTGGTGAATGCATGTAAGTAGCTTAAGGCAGTTTCCAAAGAAAGTGATGTTCTCTGAAAGTACAGCATTTTGAAAATGAAACAACAACACATTCACTTCACACAGTGAATTGAAGTGTTGGAACAGACTGCTTATCTTTCAGAGAAACTCATGTGAGTTGCTGGTGAATGCTTGTAAGTAGCTTAAGGCACTTTCAAAGGAAAGTGATTTTCTCTGAAAGTACAGCATTTAGAAAGTGAAGCAACACTCCATTCACTTCGCACAGTGAATTGAAGTGTTGGAACAGACTGCCTCTCTTTCAGAAAAATGGATGTGTGTTTCTTTTGAATGCTTGTATGTAGCTTAAGGCACTTTCAAAGGAAAGTGATTTTCTCTGAAAGTACAGCATTTAGAATGTGAAGCAAAACTCCATTCACTTCCTACAGTGAATTGAAGTGTTGGAACAGACTGCTTCTCTTTCAGAGAAACTGATGTGAGTTGCTGGTGAATGCTTGTAAGAAGCTTTAGGCAGTTTCAAAGGAAAGTGATTTTCTCTGAAAGTACAGCATTTAGAAAATGAAACAACAACACATTCACATCGCACAGTGAATAAAAGTGTTGGAACAGACTGATTCTCTTTCAGAAAAATGATTGTGAGTTGCTATTGAATGCTTGTAAGTAGCTTAATGTACTTTGAAAGGAAAGTGATTTTCTCTGAAAGTACAGCATTTAGAATGTGACACAACACTCCATTCACTTCGCACAGTGAATTGAAGTGTTGGAACAGACTGCTTCTCTGTCATAGAAATTCATGTGAGTTGCTGGTGAGTGCTTGTAAGTAGCTTAAGGCAGTTTCAAAGGAAAGTGATTTTCTCTGAAAGTACAGCATTTAGAAAGTGAAGGAACACTCCATTCACATTGCACAGTGAATTGAAGTGTTGGAACAGACTGCTTCTCTTTCAGAAAAAATCATGTGAGTTGCTGGTGAATGCTTGTAAGTAGCTTAAGGCCGTTTCAAAGGAAAGTGATTTTCTCTGAAATTACAGCATTTAGAAAGTAAAATAACAACACATTCACGTCGCACAGTGAATTGAAATGTTGGAACAGACAGCTTCTCTTTCAGAGAAACTCATGTGAGTTGCTGGTGAATGCTTGTTTGTAGCTTAAGGTACTATGAAAGGAAAGTGACTTTCTCTGAAAGTACAGCATTTAGAAAGTGAAGCAAAACTCCATTCACTTCGCACAATGAAATGAAGTTTTGGAACAGACTGCTTCTCTTTCAGAGAAACTCATGTGAGTTGCTGGTGAATACTTGTATGTAGCTGAAGGCAGTTTCAAAGGAAAGTGATTTTCTCTGAAAGTACAGCATTTAGAAAGTGAAGCAACACTCCATTCACTTCGCACAGTGAATTGAAGTGTTGGAACAGACTGCTTCTCTATGAGAGAAATGCATGTGAGTTGCTGGTGAATGCTTGTTAGTAGCTGAAGGCAGTTTCAAAGGAAAGTGATTTTCTCTGAAATTACAGCATTTAGAAAGTGAAGCATCACTCCATTCACTTCGCACAGTGAATTGAAGTGTTGGAACAGCCTGTTTCTCTTTCAGAGAAATGCATGTGAATTTCTATTGAATGCTTGTAAGTAGCTTAAGGCACTTTCAAAGGAAAGTGATTTTCTCTGAAAGTACAGCATTTAGAAAGTGAAACAACAACACATTCACTTCGCACAGTGAATTGAAGTGTGGGAACAGAATGCTTCTCTTTAAGAAAAACTCATGTGAGTTGCTGGTGAATGCTTGTAAGTAGCTTAAGGCAGTTTCAAAGGAAAGTGATTTTCTCTGAAAGTACAGCATTTAGAAAGTGACACAACACTCCATTCACTTCGCACAGTGAATTGAAGTGTTGGAACAGACTGATTATCTTTCAGAGAAATGCATGTGAGTTTCTTGTGAATTCTTATAATTAGCTTAAGGCACTTTCAAAGGAAAGTGATTTTCTCTGAAAGTACAGCATTTAGAATGTGAAGCAACACTCCAATCACTTCCCACAGTGAATTGAATTGTTGGAATAGACTTCTTCTCTTTCAGAGAAACTCATGTGACTTGTTGGTGAATGTTTGTAAGTAGCTTAAGGCAGTTTCAAAGGAAAGTGATTGTCTCTGAAAGAACAGCATTTGGAAAGTGAAGCAACACTCCATTCACTTCGCACAGTGAATTGAACTGTTGGAACAGACTGCCTCTCTTTCAGAAAAATGGATGTGTGTTTCTTTTGAATGCTTGTATGTAGCTTAAGGCACTGTCAAAGGAAAGTGATTTTCTCTGAAAGTACAGCCTTTTGAAAGTGAAGCAACGCTCCATTCACTTCGCACAGTGAATTGAAGTGTTGGAACAGACTGCTTCTCTTTCAGAGAAATGCATGTGAGTTGCTGGAGAATGCTTGTAAGTAGCTTAAGGCAGTTTCAAAGGAAAGTGATTTTCTCTGAAATTACAGCATTTAGAAAGTGAAACAACAACACGTTCACTTCGCACAGTGTATTGAAGTGATGGAACAGACTGCTTCTCTTTCAGAGAAACGCATGTGAGTTGCGGGTGAATGCTTGTTTGTAGCTTAAGGTACTTTGAAAGGAAAGTGATTTTCTCTGAAAGTACAGCATTTAGAAAGTGAAGCAACACTCCATTCACTTCGCAGAATGAATTGAAGTGTTGGAACAGATTGCTTCTCCTTCAGAGAAACTCATGTGAGTTGCTGTTGAATGCTTTTAAGTAGCTGAAGGCAGTTTCAAAGGAAAGTGATTTTCTCTGAAAGTACAGCATTTAGAAAGTGAACCAACACTCCATTCACTTCGCACAGTGAATTGAATTGATGTAACAGACTGCTTCTCTTTCAGAGAAACTGATGTGAGCTGCTGGTGAATGCTTGTTAGAAGCTTGAGGCAGTTTCAAAGGAAAGTGATTATCTCTGAAAGTACAGCATTTAGAAAATGAAACAACACATTCACTTCGCACAGTGAATTGAAGTGTTGCAACAGACTGCTTCTCTTTCAGAGAAATGCATGTGAGTTGCTGGTGAATGCTTGTATGTAACTGAAGGCAGTTTCAAAGGAAAGTTATTTTCTCTGAAAGTACAGCATTAAGAAAGTGAAGCAACACTCCATTCACTTCGCACAGTGAATTGAAGTGTTGGAACAGACTGCTTCTCTATCAGAGAAATGCATGTGAGTTGCTGGTGAATGCTTGTTAGTAGCTGAAGGCAGTTTCAAAGGAAAGTGATTTTCTCTGAAAGTACAGCATTTAGAAAGTGAAGCAACACTCCATTCACTTTGCACAGTGAATTGAAGTGTTGGAACAGCCTGTTTCTCTTTCAGAGAAATGCATGTGAGTTGCTGGTGAATGCATGTAAGTAGCTTAAGGCAGTTTCCAAAGAAAGTGATGTTCTCTGAAAGTACAGCATTTTGAAAATGAAACAACAACACATTCACTTCACACAGTGAATTGAAGTGTTGGAACAGACTGCTTATCTTTCAGAGAAACTCATGTGAGTTGCTGGTGAATGCTTGTAAGTAGCTTAAGGCACTTTCAAAGGAAAGTGATTTTCTCTGAAAGTACAGCATTTAGAAAGTGAAGCAACACTCCATTCACTTCGCACAGTGAATTGAAGTGTTGGAACAGACTGCCTCTCTTTCAGAAAAATGGATGTGTGTTTCTTTTGAATGCTTGTATGTAGCTTAAGGCACTTTCAAAGGAAAGTGATTTTCTCTGAAAGTACAGCATTTAGAATGTGAAGCAAAACTCCATTCACTTCCTACAGTGAATTGAAGTGTTGGAACAGACTGCTTCTCTTTCAGAGAAACTGATGTGAGTTGCTGGTGAATGCTTGTAAGAAGCTTTAGGCAGTTTCAAAGGAAAGTGATTTTCTCTGAAAGTACAGCATTTAGAAAATGAAACAACAACACATTCACATCGCACAGTGAATAAAAGTGTTGGAACAGACTGATTCTCTTTCAGAAAAATGATTGTGAGTTGCTATTGAATGCTTGTAAGTAGCTTAATGTACTTTGAAAGGAAAGTGATTTTCTCTGAAAGTACAGCATTTAGAATGTGACACAACACTCCATTCACTTCGCACAGTGAATTGAAGTGTTGGAACAGACTGCTTCTCTGTCATAGAAATTCATGTGAGTTGCTGGTGAGTGCTTGTAAGTAGCTTAAGGCAGTTTCAAAGGAAAGTGATTTTCTCTGAAAGTACAGCATTTAGAAAGTGAAGGAACACTCCATTCACATTGCACAGTGAATTGAAGTGTTGGAACAGACTGCTTCTCTTTCAGAAAAAATCATGTGAGTTGCTGGTGAATGCTTGTAAGTAGCTTAAGGCCGTTTCAAAGGAAAGTGATTTTCTCTGAAATTACAGCATTTAGAAAGTAAAATAACAACACATTCACGTCGCACAGTGAATTGAAATGTTGGAACAGACAGCTTCTCTTTCAGAGAAACTCATGTGAGTTGCTGGTGAATGCTTGTTTGTAGCTTAAGGTACTATGAAAGGAAAGTGACTTTCTCTGAAAGTACAGCATTTAGAAAGTGAAGCAAAACTCCATTCACTTCGCACAATGAAATGAAGTTTTGGAACAGACTGCTTCTCTTTCAGAGAAACTCATGTGAGTTGCTGGTGAATACTTGTATGTAGCTGAAGGCAGTTTCAAAGGAAAGTGATTTTCTCTGAAAGTACAGCATTTAGAAAGTGAAGCAACACTCCATTCACTTCGCACAGTGAATTGAAGTGTTGGAACAGACTGCTTCTCTATGAGAGAAATGCATGTGAGTTGCTGGTGAATGCTTGTTAGTAGCTGAAGGCAGTTTCAAAGGAAAGTGATTTTCTCTGAAATTACAGCATTTAGAAAGTGAAGCATCACTCCATTCACTTCGCACAGTGAATTGAAGTGTTGGAACAGCCTGTTTCTCTTTCAGAGAAATGCATGTGAATTTCTATTGAATGCTTGTAAGTAGCTTAAGGCACTTTCAAAGGAAAGTGATTTTCTCTGAAAGGACAGCATTTGAAAGTGAAGCAACACTCCATTCACTACGCACAGTGAATTGAAGTGTTGGAACAGACTGCTTCTCTTTCAGAGAAATGCATGTGAGTTGCTGGAGAATGCTTGTTAGTAGCTTAAGGCAGTTTCAAAGGAAAGTGATTTTCTCTGAAAGTACAGCATTTAGAAAGTGAAACAACAACACATTCACTTCGCACAGTGAATTGAAGTGTTGGAACAGACTGCTTCTCTTTCAGAGAAACTCACGTGAGTTGCTGGTGAATGCTTGTAAGTAGCTTAAGGCAGTTTCAAAGGAAAGTGATTGTCTCTGAAAGTACAGCATTTGGAAAGTGAAGCAACACTCCATTCACTTCGCACAGTGAATTGAAGTGTTGGAACAGATTGCTTCTCTTTCAGAGAAACTCATGTGAGTTGCTGTTGAATGCTTTTAAGTAGCTGAAGGCAGTTTCAAAGGAAAGTGATTTTCTCTGAAATTACAGCATTTAGAAAGTGAACCAACACTCCATTCACTTCGCACAGTGAATTGAATTGATGTAACAGACTGCTTCTCTTTCAGAGAAACTGATGTGAGCTGCTGGTGAATGCTTGTTAGAAGCTTGAGGCAGTTTCAAAGGAAAGTGATTATCTCTGAAAGTACAGCATTTAGAAAATGAAACAACAACACATTCACTTCGCACAGTGAATTGAAGTGTTGGAACAGACTGCTTCTCTTTCAGAGAAATGCATGTGAGTTGCTGGTGAATGCTTGTATGTAGCTGAAGGCAGTTTCAAAGGAAAGTTATTTTCTCTGAAAGTACAGCATTTAGAAAGTGAAGCAACACTCCATTCACTTCGCACAGTGAATTGAAGTGTTGGAACAGACTGCTTCTCTATCAGAGAAATGCATGTGAGTTGCTTTTGAATGCTTGTTAGTAGCTGAAGGCAGTTTCAAAGGAAAGTGATTTTCTCTGAAAGTACAGCATTTAGAAAGTGAAGCAACACTCCATTCACTTTGCACAGTGAATTGAAGTGTTGGAACAGCCTGTTTCTCTTTCAGAGATATGCATGTGAGTTGCTGGTGAATGCATGTAAGTAGCTTTAGGCAGTTTCAAAAGAAAGTGATGTTCTCTGAAAGTACAGCATTTTGAAAATGAAACAACAACACATTCACTTCACACAGTGAATTGAAGTGTTGGAACAGACTGCTTATCTTTCAGAGAAACTCATGTGAGTTGCTGGTGAATGCTTGTAAGTATCTTAAGGCACTTTCAAAGGAAAGTGATTTTCTCTGAAAGTACAGCATTTAGAAAGTGTAGCAACACTCCATTCACTTCGCACAGTGAATTGAAGTGTTGGAACAGACTGCCTCTCTTTCAGAAAAATGGATGTGTGTTTCTTTTGAATGCTTGTATATAGCTTAAGGCACTTTCAAAGGAAAGTGATTTTCTCTGAAAGTACAGCATTTAGAATGTGAAGCAAAACTCCATTAACTTCGCACAGTGAATTGAAGTGTTGGAACAGACTGCTTCTCTTTCAGAGAAACTGATGTGAGTTGCTGGTGAATGCTTGTAAGAAGCTTAAGGCAGTTTCAAAGGAAAGTGATTTTCTCTGAAAGTACAGCATTTAGAAAATGAAACAACAACACATTCACATCGCACAGTGAATTGAAGTGTTGGAACAGACTGATTCTCTTTCAGAAAAATGATTGTGAGTTGCTATTGAATGCTTGTAAGTAGCTTAATGTACTTTGAAAGGAAAGTGATTTTCTCTGAAAGTACAGCATTTAGAAAGTGACACAACACTCCATTCACTTCGCACAGTGAATTGAAGTGTTGGAACAGACTGCTTCTCTGTCATAGAAATTCATGTGAGTTGCTGGTGAGTGCTTGTAAGTAGCTTAAGGCAGTTTCAAAGGAAATTGATTTTCTCTGAAAGTACAGCATTTAGAAAATGAAACAACAACACATTCACTTCGCACAGTGAATTGAAGTGTTGGAACAGACTGCTTCTCTGTCATAGAAATTCATGTGAGTTGCTGGTGAGTGCTTGTAAGTAGCTTAAGGCAGTTTCAAAGGAAAGTGATTTTCTCTGAAAGTACAGCATTTAGAAAGTGAAGGAACACTCCATTCACTTTGCACAGTGAATTGAAGTGTTGGAACAGACTGCTTCTCTTTCAGAAAAACTCATGTGAGTTGCTGGTGAATGCTTGTAAATAGCTTAAGGCTGTTTCAAAGGAAAGTGATTTTGTCTGAAAGTACAGCATTTAGAAAGTGAAACAACAACACATTCACTTCGCACAGTGAATTGTAGAGTTGGAACAGAATGCTTCTCTTTCAGAGAAACCCATGTGAGTTGCTGGTGAATGCTTGTTTGTCGCTTAAGGTACTTTGAAAGGAAAGTGATTTTCTCTGAAAGTACAGCATTTAGAAAGTGAAGCAAAACTCCATTCACTTCGCACAATGAAATGAAGTGTTGGAACAGACTGCTTTTCTTTCAGAGAAACTCATGTGAGTTGCTGGTGAATGCTTGTAAGTAGCTGAAGACAGTTTCATAGGAAAGTGATTTTCTCTGAAAGTACAGCATTTAGAATGTGAAGGAACACTCCATTCACTTCGCACAGTGAATTGAAGTGTTGCAACTGACTGCTTCTCTTTCAGAGAAACGCATGTGAATTTCTGTTGAATGCTTGTAAGTAGCTTAAGGCACTTTCAAAGGAAAGTGATTTCCTCTGAAAGGACAGCGTTTAGAAAGTGAAGAAACACTCCATTCACTTTGCACAGTGAATTGAAGTGTTGGAACAGACTGCTTCTCTTTCAGAGAAACGCATGTGAATTTCTGTTGAATGCTTGTAAGAGCTTAAGGCACTTTCAAAGGAAAGTGATTTTCTCTGAAACTACAGCATTTAGAATGTGAAGGAACACTCCATTCACTTCGCACAGTGAATTGAAGTGTTGCAAGTGACTGCTTCACTTTCAGAGAAACGCATGTGAATTTCTGTTGAATGCTTGTAAGTAGCTTAAGGCACTTTCAAAGGAAAGTGATTTCCTCTGAAAGGACAGCATTTAGAAAGTGAAGAAACACTCCATTCACTTTGCACAGTGAATTGAAGTGTTGGAACAGACTGCTTCTCTTTCAGAGAAACGCATGTGAATTTCTGTTGAATGCTTGTAAGAGCTTAAGGCACTTTCAAAGGAAAGTGATTTTCTCTGAAACTACAGCATTTAGAATGTGAAGGAACACTCCATTCACTTCGCACAGTGAATTGAAGTGTTGCAACTGACTGCTTCTCTTTCAGAGAAACGCATGTGAATTTCTGTTGAATGCTTGTAAGTAGCTTAAGGCACTTTCAAAGGAAAGTGATTTCCTCTGAAAGGACAGCATTTAGAATGTGAAGAAACACTCCATTCACTTTGCACAGTGAATTGAAGTGTTGGAACAGACTGCTTCTCTTTCAGAGAAACGCATGTGAATTTCTGTTGAATGCTTGTAAGAGCTTAAGGCACTTTCAAAGGAAAGTGATTTTCTCTGAAAGGACAACATTTAGAAAGTGAAGAAACACTCCATTCACTTCGCACAGTGAATTGAAGTATTGGAACAGACTGCTTCTCTTTCAGAGAAACGCATGTGAATTTCTGTTGAATGCTTGTAAGTAGCTTAAGGCACTTTCAAAGGAAAGTGATTTTCTCTGAAAGGACAGCATTTAGAAAGTGAAGCAACACTCCATTCACTTCACACAGTGAATTGAAGTGTTGGAACAGACTGCTTCTCTTTCAGAGAAACAGATGTGAGTTTCTTGTGAATGCTTGTAAGTAGCTTAAGGCAGTTTCAAAAGAGAATGATTTTCTCTAAAAGGAGAGCAGTTAGAAAGTGAAGCAACACTCCATTCACTTCGCACAGTGAATTGAAGTGTTGGAACAGACTTCTTCTTTTTCAGAGAAATGCATGTGAATTTCTGTTGAATGCTTGTAAGTAGCTGAAGACAGTTTCATAGGAAAGTGATTTTCTCTGAAAGTACAGCATTTAGAAAGTGAAGCAACACTCCATTCACTTCGCACAGTGAATTGAAGTGTTGGAACAGACTGCTTCTCTATCAGAGAAATGCATGTGAGTTGCTGGTGAATGCTTGTAAGTAGCTTAAGGCAGTTTCAAAGGAAAGTGATTTTCTCTGAAAGTACAGCATTTAGAAAGTGAAGCAACACTCCATTCACTTCGCACAGTGAATTGAAGTGTTGGAACAGACTGCTTCTCTTTCAGAGAAACTGATGTGTGTTGCTGGTGAATGCTTGTAAGAAGCTTAAGGCAGTTTCAAAGGAAAGTGATTTTCTCTGAAAGTACAGCATTTAGAAAATGAAACAACAACACATTCACATCGCACAGTGAATTGAAGTGTTGGAACAGACTGATTCTCTTTCAGAAAAATGATTGTGAGTTGCTATTGAATGCTTGTAAGTAGCTTAATGTACTTTGAAAGGAAAGTGATTTTCTCTGAAAGTACAGCATTTAGAAAGTGACACAACACTCCATTCACTTCGCACAGTGAATTGAAGTGTTGGAACAGACTGCTTCTCTGTCATAGAAATTCATGTGAGTTGCTGGTGAGTGCTTGTAAGTAGCTTAAGGCAGTTTCAAAGGAAATTGATTTTCTCTGAAAGTACAGCATTTAGAAAGTGAAGGAACACTCCATTCACATTGCACAGTGAATTGAAGTGTTGGAACAGACTGCTTCTCTTTCAGAAAAACTCATGTGAGTTGCTGGTGAATGTTTGTAAGTAGCTTAAGGCCGTTTCAAAGGAAAGTGATTTTCTCTGAAATTACAGCATTTAGAAAGTGAAATAACAACACATTCACTTCGCACAGTGAATTGAAATGTTGGAACAGACAGCTTCTCTTTCAGAGAAACTCATGTGAGTTGCTGGTGAATGCTTGTTTGTAGCTTAAGGTACTATGAAAGGAAAGTGACTTTCTCTGAAAGTACAGCATTTAGAAAGTGAAGCAAAACTCCATTCACTTCGCACAATGAAATGAAGTTTTGGAACAGACTGCTTCTCTTTCAGAGAAACTCATGTGAGTTGCTGGTGAATGCTTGTAAGTATCTTAAGGCACTTTCAAAGGAAAGTGATTTTCTCTGAAAGTACAGCATTTAGAAAGTGAAGCAACACTCCATTCACTTCGCACAGTGAATTGAAGTGTTGGAACAGACTGCCTCTCTTTCAGAAAAATGGATGTGTGTTTCTTTTGAATGCTTGTATGTAGCTTAAGACACTTTCAAAGGAAAGTGATTTTCTCTGAAAGTACAGCATTTAGAATGTGAAACAAAACTCCATTCACTTCGCACAGTGAATTGAAGTGTTGGAACAGACTGCTTCTCTTTCAGAGAAACTGATGTGAGTTGCTGGTGAATGCTAGTAAGAAGCTTAAGGCAGTTTCAAAGGAAAGTGATTTTCTCTGAAAGTACAGCATTTAGAAAATGAAACAACAACACATTCACTTCGCACAGTGAATTGAAGTGTTGGAACAGACTGCTTCTCTGTCATAGAAATTCATGTGAGTTGCTGGTGAGTGCTTGTAAGTAGCTTAAGGCAGTTTCAAAGGAAAGTGATTTTCTCTGAAAGTACAGCATTTAGAAAGTGAAGGAACACTCCATTCACTTTGCACAGTGAATTGAAGTGTTGGAACAGACTGCTTCTCTTTCAGAAAAACTCATGTGAGTTGCTGGTGAATGCTTGTAAATAGCTTAAGGCTGTTTCAAAGGAAAGTGATTTTGTCTGAAAGTACAGCATTTAGAAAGTGAAACAACAACACATTCACTTCGCACAGTGAATTGTAGAGTTGGAACAGAATGCTTCTCTTTCAGAGAAACCCATGTGAGTTGCTGGTGAATGCTTGTTTGTCGCTTAAGGTACTTTGAAAGGAAAGTGATTTTCTCTGAAAGTACAGCATTTAGAAAGTGAAGCAAAACTCCATTCACTTCGCACATTGAAATGAAGTGTTGGAACAGACTGCTTTTCTTTCAGAGAAACTCATGTGAGTTGCTGGTGAATGCTTGTAAGTAGCTGAAGACAGTTTCATAGGAAAGTGATTTTCTCTGAAAGTACAGCATTTAGAATGTGAAGGAACACTCCATTCACTTCGCACAGTGAATTGAAGTGTTGCAACTGACTGCTTCTCTTTCAGAGAAACGCATGTGAATTTCTGTTGAATGCTTGTAAGTAGCTTAAGGCACTTTCAAAGGAAAGTGATTTCCTCTGAAAGGACAGCATTTAGAAAGTGAAGAAACACTCCATTCACTTTGCACAGTGAATTGAAGTGTTGGAACAGACTGCTTCTCTTTCAGAGAAACGCATGTGAATTTCTGTTGAATGTTTGTAAGAGCTTAAGGCACTTTCAAAGGAAAGTGATTTTCTCTGAAACTACAGCATTTAGAATGTGAAGGAACACTCCATTCACTTCGCACAGTGAATTGAAGTGTTGCAAGTGACTGCTTCACTTTCAGAGAAACGCATGTGAATTTCTGTTGAATGCTTGTAAGTAGCTTAAGGCACTTTCAAAGGAAAGTGATTTCCTCTGAAAGGACAGCATTTAGAAAGTGAAGAAACACTCCATTCACTTTGCACAGTGAATTGAAGTGTTGGAACAGACTGCTTCTCTTTCAGAGAAACGCATGTGAATTTCTGTTGAATGCTTGTAAGAGCTTAAGGCACTTTCAAAGGAAAGTGATTTTCTCTGAAACTACAGCATTTAGAATGTGAAGGAACACTCCATTCACTTCGCACAGTGAATTGAAGTGTTGCAACTGACTGCTTCTCTTTTAGAGAAACGCATGTGAATTTCTGTTGAATGCTTGTAAGTAGCTTAAGGCACTTTCAAAGGAAAGTGATTTCCTCTGAAAGGACAGCATTTAGAAAGTGAAGAAACACTCCATTCACTTTGCACAGTGAATTGAAGTGTTGGAACAGACTGCTTCTCTTTCAGAGAAACGCATGTGAATTTCTGTTGAATGCTTGTAAGAGCTTAAGGCACTTTCAAAGGAAAGTGATTTTCTCTGAAAGGACAACATTTAGAAAGTGAAGAAACACTCCATTCACTTCGCACAGTGAATTGAAGTGTTGGAACAGACTGCTTCTCTCTCAGAGAAACGCATGTGAATTTCTGTTGAATGCTTGTAAGTAGCTTAAGGCACTTTCAAAGGAAAGTGATTTTCTCTGAAAGGACAGCATTTAGAAAGTGAAGCAACACTCCATTCACTTCACACAGTGAATTGAAGTGTTGGAACAGACTGCTTCTCTTTCAGAGAAACAGATGTGAGTTTCTTGTGAATGCTTGTAAGTAGCTTAAGGCAGTTTCAAAAGAGAATGATTTTCTCTAAAAGGAGAGCAGTTAGAAAGTGAAGCAACACTCCATTCACTTCGCACAGTGAATTGAAGTGTTGGAACAGACTTCTTCTTTTTCAGAGAAATGCATGTGAATTTCTGTTGAATGCTTGTAAGTAGCTGAAGACAGTTTCATAGGAAAGTGATTTTCTCTGAAAGTACAGCATTTAGAAAGTGAAGCAACACTCCATTCACTTCGCACAGTGAATTGAAGTGTTGGAACAGACTGCTTCTCTATCAGAGAAATGCATGTGAGTTGCTGGTGAATGCTTGTAAGTAGCTTAAGGCAGTTTCAAAGGAAAGTGATTTTCTCTGAAAGTACAGCATTTAGAAAGTGAAGCAACACTCCATTCACTTCGCACAGTGAATTGAAGTGTTGGAACAGACTGCCTCTCTTTCAGAAAAATGGATGTGTGTTTATTTTGAATGCTTGTATGTAGCTTAAGGCACTTTCAAAGGAAAGTGATTTTCTCTGAAAGTACAGCATTTAGAAAGTGAAGCAACACTCCATTCACTTCGCAGAGTGAATTGAAGGGTTGCAACAGACTGCCTCCCTTTCAGAAAAATGGATGTGTGTTTCTTTTGAATGCTTGTATGTAGCTAAAGGCACTTTCAAAGGAAAGTGTTTTTCTCTGAAAGTACAGCATTTAGAAAGTGAAGCAAAACTCCATTCACTTCGCACAATGAATTGAAGTGTTGGAACAGACTGCTTCACTTTCAGAGAAACTCATGTGAGTTGCTGGTGAATGCTTGTAAGTAGCTTAAGGCAGTTTCACAGAAAAGTGATTTTCTGTGAAAGTACAGCATTTGGAAATTGAAGCAACACTCCATTCACTTCGCAGAGTGAATTGAACTGTTGGAACAGACTGCTTCTCTTTCAGAGAAATGCATGTGAGTTGGTGGTGAATGCTTGTAAGTAGCTTAAGGCAGTTTCAAACGAAAGTGATTTTCTCTGAAAGTACAGCATTTAGAAAGTGAAACAACAACACATTCACTTCGCACAGTGAATTGAAGTGTTGGAACAGACTGCTTCTCTTTCAGAAAAATGATTGTGAGTTGCTGGTGAATGCTTGTAAGTAGCTTAAGGTACTTTGAAAGGAAAGTGATTTTCTCTGAAAGTATAGCATTTAGAAAGTGAAGCAACACTCCATTCCCATTGCACAGTGAATTGAAGGGTTGGAACAGACTGCTTCTCTTTCAGAGAAACTCATGTGAGTTGCTGGTGAATGCTTATAAGTAGCTTAAGGCTGTTTCAAAGGAAAGTGATTTTCTCTGAAAGTACAGCATTTAGAAAGTGAAGCAACACTCCATTCAGTTCTCACAGTGAATTGAAGTGTTGGAACAGACTACTTATCTTTCAAAGAAATTCATGTGAGTTCCTGGTGAATGCTTCTAAGTACCTTAAGGCAGTTTCAAAGGAAAGTGAATTTCTCTGAAAGTACAGCATTTAGAAGGTGAAGCAACACTCCATTCACTTCGCACAATGAAATGAAGTGTTGGAACAGACTGCTTCTCTTTCAGAGAAACTCATGTGAGTTGCTGGTGAATGCTTGTAAGTAGCTGAAGACAGTTTCATAGGAAAGTGATTTTCTCTGAAAGTACAGCATTTAGAATGTGAAGGAACACTCCATTCACTTCGCACAGTGAATTGAAGTGTTGCAACTGACTGCTTCTCTTTCAGAGAAACGCATGTGAATTTCTGTTGAATGCTTGTAAGTAGCTTAAGGCACTTTCAAAGGAAAGTGATTTCCTCTGAAAGGACAGCATTTAGAAAGTGAAGAAACACTCCATTCACTTTGCACAGTGAATTGAAGTGTTGGAACAGACTGCTTCTCTTTCAGAGAAACGCATGTGAATTTCTGTTGAATGCTTGTAAGAGCTTAAGGCACTTTCAAAGGAAAGTGATTTTCTCTGAAACTACAGCATTTAGAATGTGAAGGAACACTCCATTCACTTCGCACAGTGAATTGAAGTGTTGCAAGTGACTGCTTCACTTTCAGAGAAACGCATGTGAATTTCTGTTGAATGCTTGTAAGTAGCTTAAGGCACTTTCAAAGGAAAGTGATTTCCTCTGAAAGGACAGCATTTAGAAAGTGAAGAAACACTCCATTCACTTTGCACAGTGAATTGAAGTGTTGGAACAGACTGCTTCTCTTTCAGAGAAACGCATGTGAATTTCTGTTGAATGCTTGTAAGAGCTTAAGGCACTTTCAAAGGAAAGTGATTTTCTCTGAAACTACAGCATTTAGAATGTGAAGGAACACTCCATTCACTTCGCACAGTGAATTGAAGTGTTGCAACTGACTGCTTCTCTTTCAGAGAAACGCATGTGAATTTCTGTTGAATGCTTGTAAGTAGCTTAAGGCACTTTCAAAGGAAAGTGATTTCCTCTGAAAGGACAGCATTTAGAAAGTGAAGAAACACTCCATTCACTTTGCACAGTGAATTGAAGTGTTGGAACAGACTGCTTCTCTTTCAGAGAAACGCATGTGAATTTCTGTTGAATGCTTGTAAGAGCTTAAGGCACTTTCAAAGGAAAGTGATTTTCTCTGAAAGGACAACATTTAGAAAGTGAAGAAACACTCCATTCACTTCGCACAGTGAATTGAAGTGTTGGAACAGACTGCTTCTCTTTCAGAGAAACGCATGTGAATTTCTGTTGAATGCTTGTAAGTAGCTTAAGGCACTTTCAAAGGAAAGTGATTTTCTCTGAAAGGACAGCATTTAGAAAGTGAAGCAACACTCCATTCACTTCACACAGTGAATTGAAGTGTTGGAACAGACTGCTTCTCTTTCAGAGAAACAGATGTGAGTTTCTTGTGAATGCTTGTAAGTAGCTTAAGGCAGTTTCAAAAGAGAATGATTTTCTCTAAAAGGAGAGCAGTTAGAAAGTGAAGCAACACTCCATTCACTTCGCACAGTGAATTGAAGTGTTGGAACAGACTTCTTCTTTTTCAGAGAAATGCATGTGAATTTCTGTTGAATGCTTGTAAGTAGCTGAAGACAGTTTCATAGGAAAGTGATTTTCTCTGAAAGTACAGCATTTAGAAAGTGAAGCAACACTCCATTCACTTCGCACAGTGAATTGAAGTGTTGGAACAGACTGCTTCTCTATCAGAGAAATGCATGTGAGTTGCTGGTGAATGCTTGTAAGTAGCTTAAGGCAGTTTCAAAGGAAAGTGATTTTCTCTGAAAGTACAGCATTTAGAAAGTGAAGCAACACTCCATTCACTTCGCACAGTGAATTGAAGTGTTGGAACAGACTGCCTCTCTTTCAGAAAAATGGATGTGTGTTTATTTTGAATGCTTGTATGTAGCTTAAGGCACTTTCAAAGGAAAGTGATTTTCTCTGAAAGTACAGCATTTAGAAAGTGAAGCAACACTCCATTCACTTCGCAGAGTGAATTGAAGGGTTGCAACAGACTGCCTCCCTTTCAGAAAAATGGATGTGTGTTTCTTTTGAATGCTTGTATGTAGCTAAAGGCACTTTCAAAGGAAAGTGTTTTTCTCTGAAAGTACAGCATTTAGAAAGTGAAGCAAAACTCCATTCACTTCGCACAATGAATTGAAGTGTTGGAACAGACTGCTTCACTTTCAGAGAAACTCATGTGAGTTGCTGGTGAATGCTTGTAAGTAGCTTAAGGCAGTTTCACAGAAAAGTGATTTTCTGTGAAAGTACAGCATTTGGAAATTGAAGCAACACTCCATTCACTTCGCAGAGTGAATTGAACTGTTGGAACAGACTGCTTCTCTTTCAGAGAAATGCATGTGAGTTGCTGGTGAATGCTTGTAAGTAGCTTAAGGCAGTTTCAAACGAAAGTGATTTTCTCTGAAAGTAAAGCATTTAGAAAGTGAAACAACAACACATTCACTTCGCACAGTGAATTGAAGTGTTGGAACAGACTGCTTCTCTTTCAGAAAAATGATTGTGAGTTGCTGGTGAATGCTTGTAAGTAGCTTAAGGTACTTTGAAAGGAAAGTGATTTTCTCTGAAAGTATAGCATTTAGAAAGTGAAGCAACACTCCATTCCCTTTGCACAGTGAATTGAAGGGTTGGAACAGACTGCTTCTCTTTCAGAGAAACTCATGTGAGTTGCTGGTGAATGCTTATAAGTAGCTTAAGGCTGTTTCAAAGGAAAGTGATTTTCTCTGAAAGTACAGCATTTAGAAAGTGAAGCAACACTCCATTCAGTTCTCACAGTGAATTGAAGTGTTGGAACAGACTACTTCTCTTTCAAAGAAATTCATGTGAGTTCCTGGTGAATGCTTCTAAGTACCTTAAGGCAGTTTCACAGGAAAGTGAATTTCTCTGAAAGTACAGCATTTAGAAGGTGAAGCAACACTCCATTCACTTCGCACAATGAAATGAAGTGTTGGAACAGACTGCTTCTCTTTCAGAGAAACTCATGTGAGTTGCCGGTGAATGCTTGTAAGTAGCTGAAGGCAGTTTCAAAGGAAAGTTATTTTGTCTGAAAGTACAGCATTTAGAAAGTGAAACAACAACACATTCACTTCGCACAGTGAATTGTAGAGTTGGAACAGAATGCTTCTCTTTCACAGAAAGGCATCTGAGTTTCTTGTGAATGCTTGTAAGTAGCTTAAGGCAGTTTCAAAGGAAAGTGATTTTCTCTGAAAGTACAGCATTGAGAAGGTGAAGCAACACTCCATTCACTTCGCACAATGAAATGAAGTGTTGGAACAGACTGCTTCTCTTTCAGAGAAACTCATGTGAGTTGCCGGTGAATGCTTGTAAGTAGCTGAAGGCAGTTTCAAAGGAAAGTTATTTTGTCTGAAAGTACAGCATTTAGAAAGTGAAACAACAACACATTCACTTCGCACAGTGAATTGTAGAGTTGGAACAGAATGCTTCTCTTTCACAGAAAGGCATCTGAGTTTCTTGTGAATGCTTGTAAGTAGCTTAAGGCAGTTTCAAAGGAAAGTGATTTTCTCTGAAAGTACAGCATTTAGAAAGTGAAGCAACACTCCATTCACTTCGCACAGTGAATTGAAGTGTTGGTACAGACTGCTTCTCTTTCAGAGAAATGCATGTGAGTTTCTTGTGAATGCTTGTAAGTAGCATAAGGCACTATCAAAGGAAAGTGATTTTCTCTGAAAGTACAGCATTTAGAAAGTGAAGCAACACTCCGTTCACTTCGCACAGTGAATTGAAGTGTTGGAACAGACTGCTTCTCTTTCAGAGAAATGCATGTGAGTTGCTGGTGAATGCTTGTAAGTAACTTAAGGCAGTTTCAAAGGAAAGTGATTTTCTCTGAAAGTACAGCATTTAGAAAGTGGAGCAACACTCCATTCACTTCTCAAAGTGAATTGAAGTGTTGGAACAGACTGCTTCTCTTTCAGAGAAATTCATGTGTGTTCCTGGTGAATGCTTGTAAGTACCTTAAGGCAGTTTCAAAGGAAAGTGATTTTCTCTTAAAGTACAGCATTTAGAAAGTGAAACAACAACACATTCACTTCACACAGTGAATTGAAGTGTTGGAACAGACTGCTTCTCTTTCAGAGAAACTCATGTGAGTTGCTGGTGAATGCTTGTAAGTAGCTTAAGGTACTTTGAAAGGAAAGTGATTTTCTCTGAAAGTACAGCATTTAGAAAGTGAAACAACAACACATTCACTTCGCACAGTGAATTGAAGAGTGGGAACAGAATGCTTTTCTTTTAGAGAAATGGATGTGAGTTGCTGGGGAATGCTTGAAAGTAGCTTAAGGCACTTTCAAAGGAAAGTGATTTTCTCTGAAAGTACAGCCTTTTGAAAGTGGAGCAACTCTCCATTCACTTCGCACAGTGAATTGAAGTGTTGGAACAGACTGCTTCTCTTTCAGAGAAACTCATTTGAGTTGCTGGTGAATGCTTGTAAGTAGCTTAAGGCACTTTGAAAGGAAAGTGATTTTCTCTGAAAGTACAGCATTTAGAAAGTGAAACAACAACACATTCACTTCGCACAGTGAATTGAAGTGTGGGAACAGAATGCTTCTCTTTAAGAAAAACTCATGTGAGTTGCTGGTGAATGCTTGTAAGTAGCTTAAGGCAGTTTCAAAGGAAAGTGATTTTCACTGAAAGTACAGCATTTAGAAAGTGACACAACACTCCATTCACTTCGCACAGTGAATTGAAGTGTTGGAACAGACTGATTATCTTTCAGAGAAATGCATGTGAGTTTTGTGAATTCTTATAATTAGCTTAAGGCACTTTCAAAGGAAAGTGATTTTCTCTGAAAGTACAGCATTTAGAATGTGAAGCAACACTCCAATCACTTCCCACAGTGAATTGAATTGTTGGAATAGACTTCTTCTCTTTCAGAGAAACTCATGTGACTTTTTGGTGAATGTTTGTAAGTAGCTTAAGGCAGTTTCAAAGGAAAGTGATTGTCTCTGAAAGAACAGCATTTGGAAAGTGAAGCAACACTCCATTCACTTCGCACAGTGAATTGAAGTGTTGGAACAGACTGCCTCTCTTTCAGAAAAATGGATGTGTGTTACTTTTGAATGCTTGTATGTAGCTTAAGGCACTTTCAAAGGAAAGTGATTTTCTCTGAAAGTACAGCCTTTTGAAAGTGAAGCAACACTCCATTCACTTCGCACAGTGAATTGAGGTGTTGGAACAGACTGCTTCTCTTTCAGAGAAATGCATGTGAGTTGCTGGAGAATGCTTGTAAGTAGCTTAAGGCAGTTTCAAAGGAAAGTGATTTTCTCTGAAATTACAGCATTTAGAAAGTGAAACAACAACACGTTCACTTCGCACAGTGAATTGAAGTGTTGGAACAGACTGCTTCTCTTTCAGAGAAACGCATGTGAGTTGCGGGTGAATGCTTGTTTGTAGCTTAAGGTACTTTGAAAGGAAAGTGATTTTCTCTGAAAGTACAGCATTTAGAAAGTGAAGCAACACTCCATTCACTTCGCAGAATGAATTGAAGTGTTGGAACAGATTGCTTCTCCTTCAGAGAAACTCATGTGAGTTGCTGTTGAATGCTTTTAAGTAGCTGAAGGCAGTTTCAAAGGAAAGTGATTTTCTCCGAAAGTACAGCATTTAGAAAGTGAACCAACACTCCATTCACTTCGCACAGTGAATTGAATTGATGTAACAGACTGCTTCTCTTTCAGAGAAACTGATGTGAGCTGCTGGTGAATGCTTGTTAGAAGCTTGAGGCAGTTTCAAAGGAAAGTGATTATCTCTGAAAGTACAGCATTTAGAAAATGAAACAACACATTCACTTCGCACAGTGAATTGAAGTGTTGCAACAGACTGCTTCTCTTTCAGAGAAATGCATGTGAGTTGCTGGTGAATGCTTGTAAGTAGCTTAAGGCACTTTCAAAGGAAAGTGATTTTCTCTGAAAGTACAGCATTTAGAAAGTGAAGCAACACTCCATTCACTTCGCACAGTGAATTGAAGTGTTGGAACAGACTGCCTCTCTTTCAGAAAAATGGATGTGTGTTTCTTTTGAATGCTTGTATGTAGCTTAAGGCACTTTCAAAGGAAAGTGATTTTCTCTGAAAGTACAGCATTTAGAATGTGAAGCAAAACTCCATTCACTTCGCACAGTGAATTGAAGTGTTGGAACAGACTGCTTCTCTTTCAGAGAAACACATGTGAATTTCTGTTCAATGCTTGTAAGTAGCTTAAGGCACTTTCAAAGGAAAGTGATTTTCTCTGAAAGTACAGCATTTAGAATGTGACACAACACTCCATTCACTTCGCACAGCGAATTGAAGTGTTGGAACAGACTGCTTCTCTGTCATAGAAATTCATGTGAGTTGCTGGTGAGTGCTTGTAAGTAGCTTAAGGCAGTTTCAAAGGAAAGTGATTTTCTCTGAAAGTACAGCATTTAGAAAGTGAAGGAACACTCCATTCACATTGCACAGTGAATTGAAGTGTTGGAACAGACTGCTTCTCTTTCAGAAAAAATCATGTGTGTTGCTGGTGAATGCTTGTAAGAAGCTTAAGGCCGTTTCAAAGGAAAGTGATTTTCTCTGAAATTACAGCATTTAGAAAGTAAAATAACAACACATTCACTTCACACAGTGAATTGAAATGTTGGAACAGACAGCTTCTCTTTCAGAGAAACTCATGTGAGTTGCTGGTGAATGCTTGTTTGTAGCTTAAGGTACTATGAAAGGAAAGTGACTTTCTCTGAAAGTACAGCATTTAGAAAGTGAAGCAAAACTCCATTCACTTCGCACAATGAAATGAAGTTTTGGAACAGACTGCTTCTCTTTCAGAGAAACTCATGTGAGTTGCTGGTGAATACTTGTATGTAGCTGAAGGCAGTTTCAAAGGAAAGTGATTTTCTCTGAAAGTACAGCATTTAGAAAGTGAAGCAACACTCCATTCACTTCGCACAGTGAATTGAAGTGTTGGAACAGACTGCTTCTCTATGAGAGAAATGCATGTGAGTTGCTGGTGAATGCTTGTTAGTAGCTGAAGGCAGTTTCAAAGGAAAGTGATTTTCTCTGAAATTACAGCATTTAGAAAGTGAAGCAACACTCCATTCACTTTGCACAGTGAATTGAAGTGTTGGAACAGCCTGTTTCTCTTTCAGAGAAATGCATGTGAATTTCTATTGAATGCTTGTAAGTAGCTTAAGGCACTTTCAAAGGAAAGTGATTTTCTCTGAAAGGACAGCATTTAGAAAGTGAAGCAACACTCCATTCACTACGCACAGTGAATTGAAGTGTTGGAACAGACTGCTTCTCTTTCAGAGAAATGCATGTGAGTTGCTGGAGAATGCTTGTAAGTAGCTTAAGGCAGTTTCAAAGGAAAGTGATTTTCTCTGAAAGTACAGCATTTAGAAAGTGAAACAACAACACATTCACTTCGCACAGTGAATTGAAGTGTTGGAACAGACTGCTTCTCTTTCAGAGAAACTCACGTGAGTAGCTGGTGAATGCTTGTAAGTAGCTTAAGGCAGTTTCAAAGGAAAGTGATTGTCTCTGAAAGTACAGCATTTGGAAAGTGAAGCAACACTCCATTCACTTCGCACAGTGAATTGAAGTGTTGGAACAGACTGCTTCTCTTTCAGAGAAATGCATGTGAGTTGCTGGTGAATGCTTGTATGTAGCCGAAGGCAGTTTCAAAGGAAAGTTATTTTCTCTGAAAGTAGAGCATTTAGAAAGTGAAGCAACACTCCATTCACTTCGCACAGTGAATTGAAGTGTTGGAACAGACTGCTTCTCTATCAGAGAAATGCATGTGAGTTGCTGGTGAATGCTTGTTAGTAGCTGAAGGCAGTTTCAAAGGAAAGTGATTTTCTCTGAAAGTACAGCATTTAGAAAGTGAAGCAACACTCCATTCACTTTGCACAGTGAATTGAAGTGTTGGAACAGCCTGTTTCTCTTTCAGAGATATGCATGTGAGTTGCTGGTGAATGCATGTAAGTAGCTTTAGGCAGTTTCAAAAGAAAGTGATGTTCTCTGAAAGTACAGCATTTTGAAAATGAAACAACAACACATTCACTTCACACAGTGAGTTGAAGTGTTGGAACAGACTGCTTATCTTTCAGAGAAACTCATGTGAGTTGCTGGTGAATGCTTGTAAGTATCTTAAGGCACTTTCAAAGGAAAGTGATTTTCTCTGAAAGTACAGCATTTAGAAAGTGAAGCAACACTCCATTCACTTCGCAAAGTGAATTGAAGTGTTGGAACAGACTGCCTCTCTTTCAGAAAAATGGATGTGTGTTTCTTTTGAATGCTTGTATGTAGCTTAAGGCACTTTCAAAGGAAAGTGATTTTCTCTGAAAGTACAGCATTTAGAATGTGAAGCAAAACTCCATTCACTTCGCACAGTGAATTGAAATGTTGGAACAGACTGCTTCTCTTTCAGAGAAACTGATGTGAGTTGCTGTTGAATGCTTGTAAGAAGCTTAAGGCAGTTTCAAAGGAAAGTGATTTTCTCCGAAAGTACAGCATTTAGAAAATGAAACAACAACACATTCACATCGCACAGTGAATTGAAGTGTTGGAACAGACTGATTCTCTTTCAGAAAAATGATTGTGAGTTGCTATTGAATGCTTGTAAGTAGCTTAATGTACTTTGAAAGGAAAGTGATTTTCTCTGAAAGTACAGCATTTAGAAAGTGACACAACACTCCATTCACTTCGCACAGTGAATTGAAGTGTTGGAACAGACTGCTTCTCTGTCATAGAAATTCATGTGAGTTGCTGGTGAGTGCTTGTAAGTAGCTTAAGGCAGTTTCAAAGGAAAGTGATTTTCTCTGAAAGTACAGCATTTAGAAAGTGAAGGAACACTCCATTCACATTGCACAGTGAATTGAAGTGTTGGAACAGACTGCTTCTCTTTCAGAAAAACTCATGTGAGTTGCTGGTGAATGTTTGTAAGTAGCTTAAGGCCGTTTCAAAGGAAAGTGATTTTCTCTGAAATTACAGCATTTAGAAAGTGAAATAACAACACATTCACTTCGCACAGTGAATTGAAATGTTGGAACAGACAGCTTCTCTTTCAGAGAAACTCATGTGAGTTGCTGGTGAATGCTTGTTTGTAGCTTAAGGTACTATGAAAGGAAAGTGACTTTCTCTGAAAGTACAGCATTTAGAAAGTGAAGCAAAACTCCATTCACTTCGCACAGTGAATTGAAGTGTTGGAACAGACTGCTTCTCTTTCAGAGAAACTGATGTGAGTTGCTGGTGAATGCATGTAAGAAACTTAAGGCAGTTTCAAAGGAAAGTGATTTTCTCTGAAAGTACAGCATTTAGTAAATGAAACAACAACACATTCACTTCGCACAGTGAATTGAAGTGTTGGAACAGACTGCTTCTCTTTCAGAAAAATGATTGTGAGTTGCTGGTGAATGCTTGTAAGTAGCTTAATGTACTTTGAAAGGAAAGTGATTTTCTCTGAAAGTACAGCATTTAGAAAGTGACACAAGACTCCATTCACTTCGCACAGTGAATTGAAGTTTTGGAACAGACTGCTTCTCTGTCATAGAAATTCATGTGAGTTGCTGGTGAGTGCTTGTAAGTAGCTTAAGGCAGTTTCAAAGGAAAGTGATTTTCTCTGAAAGTACAGCAGTTAGAATGTGACCCAACACTCCATTTACTTCGCACAGTGAATTGAAGTGTTGGAACAGACTGCTTCTCTTTCAGAGAAACTCATGTATGTTGCTGGTATATGTTGTAAGTAGCTTAAGGCTGTTTCAAAGGAAAGTGATTTTGTCTGAAAGTACAGCATTTAGAAAGTGAAACAACAACACATTCACTTCGTACAGTGAATTGTAGAGTTGGAACAGAATGCTTCTCTTTCAGAGAAACTCATGTGAGTTGCTGAGGAATGCTTGAAAGTATCTTAAGGCACTTTCAAAGGAAAGTGATTTTCTCTGAAAGTACAGCATTTAGAAAGTGAAGCAACACTCCATTCACTTCGCACAGTGAATTGAAGTGTTGGAACAGACTGCTTTTCTTTCAGAGAAATGCATGTGAGTTTCTTTTGAATGCTTATTATTAGCTTAATGCACTTTCAAAGGACAGTGATTTTCTCTGAAAGTACAGCATTTAGAAAGTGAATCAACACTCCATTCACTTCACACAGTCAACTGAAGTTTTGGAATAGACTGCTTCTCTTTCAGAGAAATGCATGTGAGTTGCTGGGGAATGCTTGAAAGTATCTTAAGGCACTTTCAAAGGAAAGTGATTTTCTCTGAAAGTACAGCCTTTTGAAAGTGAAGCAACCCTCCATTCACTTCACACAGTGAATTGAAGTGTTAGAACAGACTGCTTCTCTTTCAGAAAAATGACTGTGAGTTGCTGGTGAAGGCTTGTAAGTAGCTTAATGTTCTTTGAAAGGAAAGTGATTTTCTCTGAAGGTACAGCATTTAGAAAGTGAAGCAACACTCCATTCACTTCGCAAGTGAATTGAAGTGTTGGAACAGCCTGTTTCTCTTTCTGAGAAATGCATGTGAGTTGCTGGTGAATGCATGTAAGTAGCTTAAGGCAGTTTCAAAGGAAAGTGATTTTCTCTGAAAGTACAGCATTTTGAAAATGAAACAACAACACATTCACTTCACACAGTGAATTGAAATGTTGGAACAGAATGCTTCTCTTTCAGAGAAACTCATGTGAGTTGCTGGTGAATGCTTGTAGGTAGCTTAAGGCAGTTTCAAAGGAAAGGGATTTTCTCTGAAAGTACAGCATTTAGAAAGTGAAGCAACACTCCATTCACTTCGCACAGTGAATTGAAGTGTTGGAACAGACTGCCTCTCCTTCAGAAAAATGGATGTGTGTTTCTTTTGAATGCTTGTATGTAGCTTAAGGCACTTTCAAAGGAAAGTGATTTTCTCTGAAAGTACAGCATTTAGAATGTCAAGCAACACTCCGTTCACTTCGCACAGTGAATTGAAGTGTTGGAACAGACTGCTTCTCTTTCAGAGAAACTCATGTGAGTTGCTGGTGAATGCTTGTAAGAAGCTTAAGGCAGTTTCAAAGGAAAGTGATTTTCTCTGAAAGTACAGCATTTAGTAAATGAAAGAACAACACATTCACTTCGCACAGTGAA
The DNA here is from genome assembly GCF_982192425.1 of Myodes glareolus. NCBI lineage: Eukaryota > Metazoa > Chordata > Mammalia > Rodentia > Cricetidae > Myodes > Myodes glareolus. The sequence goes on from NC_142040.1 coordinate 780,866, forward strand.
TTGAAGTGTTGGAACAGACTGCTTCTCTTTCAGAAAAATGATTGGGAGTTGCTGGTGAAGGCTTGTAAGTAGCTTAATGTTCTTTGAAAGGAAAGTGATTTTCTCTGAAGGTACAGCATTTAGAATTGAAGCAACACTCCATTCACTTTGCACAATGAATTGAATTGTTGGAACAGAGTGCTTCTCTTTCAGAGAAACTCATGTGAGTTGCTGGTGAATGCTTGTAAGTAGCTTAAGGCAGTTACAAAGGAAAGTGATTTTCTCTGAAAGTACAGCATTTGGAAAGTGAAGCAACACTCCATTCACTTCGCACAGTGAATTGAAGTACTGGAACAGAATGCTTCTCTGTCAGAGAAACTCATGTGAGTTGCTGTTGAATGCTTGTAAGTAGCTGAAGGCATTTTCAAAGAAAAGTGATTTTCTCTGAAAGTACAGCATTTAGAAAGTGAAGCAACACTCCATTTACTTTGCACAGTGAATTGAAGTGTTGGGACAGACTGCTTCTCTTTCAGAGAAATGCGTGTGAGTTGCTGGTGAATGCTTGTCAGTAGCTTAAGGCAGTTTCAAAGGAAAGTGATTTTCTCTGAAAGTACAGCACTTAGAAAGTGAAGCAACACTCCATTCACTTCACACAGTTAATTGAATTGTTGGAACAGACTGCTTCTCTTTAAGAGAAACGCATGTTAGGTTCCTGTGAATGCTTGTAAGTAGCTTATGGCACTTTCAAACGTAAGTGATTTTCTCTGTAACTACAGCATTTAGAAAGTGAAGTAACACTCCAATCACTTCGCACAGTGAATTGAAGTGTTGGAACAGACTGCTTCTCTTTCAGAGAAATGCATGTGAATTTCTGTTGAATGCTTGTAAGAGCTTAAGGCACTTTCAAAGGAAAGTGATTTTCTCTGAAAGGACAGCATTTAGAAAGTGAAGCAACACTCCATTCACTTCGCACAGTGAATTGAAGGGTTGAAACAGACTGCCTCTCTTTCAGAGAAATGCATTTCAGTTTCCTGTGAATGTTTGTAAGTAGCTTAAGGCACTTTCAAAGGAAAGTGATTTTCTCTGAAACTCCAGCATTTAGAATGTGAAGGAACACTCCATTCACTTCGCACAGTGAATTGAAGTGTTGCTACTGACTGCTTCTCTTTCAGAGAAACGCATGTGAATTTCTGTTGAATGCTTGTAAGTAGCTTAAGGCACTTTCAAAGGAAAGTGATTTCCTCTGAAAGGACAGCATTTAGAAAGTGAAGAAACACTCCATTCACTTTGCACAGTGAATTGAAGTGTTGGAACAGACTGCTTCTCTTTCAGAGAAACGCATGTGAATTTCTGTTGAATGCTTGTAAGAGCTTAAGGCACTTTCAAAGGAAAGTGATTTTCTCTGAAACTACAGCATTTAGAATGTGAAGGAACACTCCATTCACTTCGCACAGTGAATTGAAGTGTTGCAACTGACTGCTTCTCTTTCAGAGAAAAGCATGTGAATTTCTGTTGAATGCTTGTAAGTAGCTTAAGGCACTTTCAAAGGAAAGTGATTTCCTCTGAAAGGACAGCATTTAGAAAGTGAAGAAACACTCCATTCACTTTGCACAGTGAATTGAAGTGTTGGAACAGACTGCTTCTCTTTCAGAGAAACGCATGTGAATTTCTGTTGAATGCTTGTAAGAGCTTAAGGCACTTTCAAAGGAAAGTGATTTTCTCTGAAAGGACAACAGTTAGAAAGCGAAGCAACACTCCATTCACTTCGCACAGTGAATTGAAGTGTTGGAACAGACTGCTTCTCTTTCAGAGAAACGCATGTGAATTTCTGTTGAATGCTTGTAAGTAGCTTAAGGCACTTTCAAAGGAAAGTGATTTTCTCTGAAAGGACAACATTTAGAAAGTGAAGCAACACTCCATTCACTTCACACAGTGAATTGAAGTGTTGGAACAGACTGCTTCTCTTTCAGAGAAACAGATGTGAGTTTCTTGTGAATGCTTGTAAGTAGCTTAAGGCAGTTTCAAAAGAGAATGATTTTCTCTAAAAGGAGAGCAGTTAGAAAGTGAAGCAACACTCCATTCACTTCGCACAGTGAATTGAAGTGTTGGAACAGACTTCTTCTTTTTCAGAGAAATGCATGTGAATTTCTGTTGAATGCTTGTAAGAGCTTAAGGCACTTTCAAAGGAAAGTGATTTTCTCTGAAGGTACAGCATTTAGAAAGTGAAGCAACACTCCATTCACTTCGCAAGTGAATTGAAGTGTTGGAACAGCCTGTTTCTCTTTCAGAGAAATGCATGTGAGTTGCTGGTGAATGCATGTAAGTAGCTTAAGGCAGTTTCAAAGGAAAGTGATTTTCTCTGAAAGTACAGCATGTTGAAAATGAAACAACAACACATTCACTTCACACAGTGAATTGAAATGTTGGAACAGAATGCTTCTCTTTCAGAGAAACTCATGTGAGTTGCTGGTGAATGCTTGTAGGTAGCTTAAGGCAGTTTCAAAGGAAAGGGATTTTCTCTGAAAGTACAGCATTTAGAAAGTGAAGCAACACTCCATTCACTTAGCACAGTGAATTGAAGTGTTGGAACAGACTGCCTCTCCTCAGAAAAATGGATGTGTGTTTCTTATGAATGCTTGTATGTAGCTTAAGGCACTTTCAAAGGAAAGTGATTTTCTCTGAAAGTACAGCATTTAGAATGTCAAGCAACACTCCATTCACTTCGCACAGTGAATTGAAGTGTTGGAACAGACTGCTTCTCTTTCAGAGAAACTCATGTGAGTTGCTGGTGAATGCTTGTAAGAAGCTTAAGGCAGTTTCAAAGGAAAGTGATTTTCTCTGAAAGTACAGCATTTAGTAATGAAACAACAACACATTCACTTCGCACAGTGAATTGAAGTGTTGGAACAGACTGCTTCTCTTTCAGAAAAATGATTGGGAGTTGCTGGTGAAGGCTTGTAAGTAGCTTAATGTTCTTTGAAAGGAAAGTGATTTTCTCTGAAGGTACAGCATTTAGAAAGTGAAGCAACACTCCATTCACTTTGCACAATGAATTGAATTGTTGGAACAGACTGCTTCTCTTTCAGAGAAACAGATGTGAGTTTCTTGTGAATGCTTGTAAGTAGCTTAAGGCAGTTTCAAAAGAGAATGATTTTCTCTAACAGGAGAGCAGTTAGAAAGTGAAGCAACACTCCATTCACTTCGCACATTGAATTGAAGTGTTGGAACAGACTTCTTCTTTTTCAGAGAAATGCATGTGAATTTCTGTTGAATGCTTGTAAGAGCTTAAGGAACTTTCAAAGGAAAGTGATTTTCGCTGAAAGGACAGCATTTAGAAAGTGAAGCAACACTTCATTCACTTCGCACAGTGAATTGAAGCTTGGAACAGACTGCTTCTCTTTCAGAGAAACTGATGTGAGAATTTTGGGAATGCTTGTAAGTAGCTTAAGGCACTTTCAAAGGAAAGTGATTTTCTCTGAAAGGACAGCATTTAGAAAGTGAAGCAACACTCCATTCACTTCGCACAGTGAATTGATGCTTGGAACAGACTGCTTCTCTTTCAGAGAAACTGATGTGAGTATTTTGTGAATGATTGTATGTAGCTTAAGGCACTTTCTAAGGAAAGTGATTTTCTCTGAAACTACAGCATTTAGAATGTGAAGGAACACTCCATTCACTTCGCACAGTGAATTGAAGTGTTGGAACAGACTTCTTCTTTTTCAGAGAAATGCATGTGAATTTCTGTTGAATGCTTGTAAGAGCTTAAGGCAATTTCAAAGAAAAGTGATTTTCTCTGAAAGGACAGCATTTAGAATGTGAAGCAACACTCCATTCACTTCGCACAGTGAATTGAAGTGTTGGAACAGACTGCTTCTCTTTCAGAGAAATGCATTTCAGTTTCCTGTGAATGCTTGTAAGTAGCTTAAGGCACTTTCAAAGGAAAGTGATTTTCTCTGAAACTACAGCATTTAGAATATGAAGGAACACTCCATTCACTACGCACAGTGAATTGAAGTGTTGGAACAGACAGCTTCTCTTTCAGAGAAATGCATGTGAATTTCTGTTGAATGCTTGTAAGTAGCTTAAGGCACTTTCAAAGGAAAGTGATTTTCTCTGAAAGGAGAGCATTTAGAAAGTGAAGCAACACTCCATTCACTTCGCACAGTGAATTGAAGTGTTGGAACAGACTGCTTCTCTTTCAGAGAAACTGATGTGAGTATTTTGTGAATGCTTGTAAGTAGCTTAAGGCACTCTCAAAGGAAAGTGATTTTCTCTAAAAGGAGAGCATTTAGAAAGTGAAGCAACACTCCATTCACTTCGCACAGTGAATTGAAGTGTTGGAACAGACTGCTTCTCTTTCGGAGAAACGCATGTGAATTTCTGTTGAATGCTTGTAAGTAGCTTAAGGCACTTTCAAAGGAAAGTGATTTTCTCTGAAAGGACAGCATTTAGAAAGTGAAGCAACACTCCATTCACTTTGCACAGTGAATTGAAGTGTTGGAACAGACTGCTTCTCTTTCAGAGAAATGCATTTCAGTTTCCTGTGAATGTTTGTAAGTAGCTTAAGGCACTTTCAAAGGAAAGTGATTTTCTCTGAAACTACAGCATTTAGAATGTGAAGGAACACTCCATTCACTTCGCACAGTGAATTGAAGTGTTGTAACTGACTGCTTCTCTTTCAGAGAAACGCATGTGAATTTCTGTTGAATGCTTGTAAGTAGCTTAAGGCACTTTCAAAGGAAAGTGATTTCCTCTGAAAGGACAGCATTTAGAAAGTGAAGAAACACTCCATTCACTTTGCACAGTGAATTGAAGTGTTGGAACAGACTGCTTCTCTTTCAGAGAAACGCATGTGACTTTCTGTTGAATGCTTGTAAGAGCTTAAGGCACTTTCAAAGGAAAGTGATTTTCTCTGAAAGGACAACATTTAGAAAGTGAAGCAACACTCCATTCACTTCGCACAGTGAATTGAAGTGTTGGAACAGACTGCTTCTCTTTCAGAGAAACGCATGTGAATTTCTGTTGAATGCTTGTAAGTAGCTTAAGGCACTTAAAAAGGAAAGTGATTTTCTCTGAAAGGACAGCATTTAGAAAGTGAAGCAACACTCCATTCACTTCGCACAGTGAATTGAAGTGTTGGAACAGACTGCTTCTCTTTCAGAGAAACTGATGTGAGTATTTTGTGAATGCTTGTAAGTAGCTTAAGGCAGTTTCAAAAGAGAATGATTTTCTCTAAAAGGAGAGCATTTAGAAAGTGGAGCAACACTCCATTCACTTCGCACAGTGAATTGAACTGTTGGAACAGACTTCTTCTTTTTCAGAGAAATGCATGTGAATTTCTGTTGAATCCTTGTAAGAGCTTAAGGCACTTTCTAAGGAAAGTGATTTTCTCTGAAAGGACAGCATTTAGAAAGTGAAGCAACACTCCATTCACTTCGCACAGTGAATTGAAGTGTTGAAACAGACTGCCTCTCTTTCAGAGAAATGCATTTCAGTTTCCTGTGAATGTTTGTAAGTAGCTTAAGGCACTTTCAAAGGAAAGTGATATTCTCTGAAACTACAGCATTTAGAATGTGAAGGAACACTCCATTCACTTCGCACAGTGAATTGAAGTGTTGCAACTGACTGATTCTCTTTCAGAGAAACGCATGTGAATTTCTGTTGAATGCTTGTAAGTAGCTTAAGGCACTTTCAAAGGAAAGTGATTTCCTCTGAAAGGACAGCATTTAGAAAGTGAAGAAACACTCCATTCACTTTGCACAGTGAATTGAAGTGTTGGAACAGACTGCTTCTCTTTCAGAGAAACGCATGTGAATTTCTGTTGAATGCTTGTAAGAGCTTAAGGCACTTTCAAAGGAAAGTGATTTTCTCTGAAACTACAGCATTTAGAATGTGAAGGAACACTCCATTCACTTCGCACAGTGAATTGAAGTGTTGCAACTGACTGCTTCTCTTTCAGAGAAACGCATGTGAATTTCTGTTGAATGCTTTTAAGTAGCTTAAGGCACTTTCAAAGGAAAGTGATTTCCTCTGAAAGGACAGCATTTAGAAAGTGAAGAAACACTCCATTCACTTTGCACAGTGAATTGAAGTGTTGGAACAGACTGCTTCTCTTTCAGATAAACGCATGTGAATTTCTGTTGAATGCTTGTAAGAGCTTAAGGCACTTTCAAAGGAAAGTGATTTTCTCTGAAAGGAAAACATTTAGAAAGTGAAGAAACACCCCATTCACTTCGCACAGTGAATTGAAGTGTTGGAACAGACTGCTTCTCTTTCAGAGAAACGCATGTGAATTTCTGTTGAATGCTTGTAAGTAGCTTAAGGCACTTTCAAAGGAAAATGATTTTCTCTGAAAGGACAGCATTTAGAAAGTGAAGCAACACTCCATTCACTTCACACAGTGAAGTGAAGTGTTGGAACAGACTGCTTCTCTTTCAGAGAAACAGATGTGAGTTTCTTGTGAAAGCTTGTAAGTAGCTTAAGGCAGTTTCAAAGGAAAGTGATTTCCTCTAAAAGGAGAGCAGTTAGAAAGTGAAGCAACACTCCATTCACTTCGCACAGTGAATTGAAGTGTTGGAACAGACTTCTTCTTTTTCAGAGAAATGCATGTGAATTTCTGTTGAATGCTTGTAAGAGCTTAAGGCACTTTCAAAGGAAAGTGATTTTCTCTGAAAGGACAGCATTTAGAAAGTGAAGCAACACTTCATTCACTTCGCACAGTGAATTGAAGCTTGGAACAGACTGCTTCTCTTTCAGAGAAACTGATGTGAGAATTTTGGGAATGCTTGTAAGTAGCTTAAGGCACTTTCAAAGGAAAGTGATTTTCTCTGAAAGGACAGCATTTAGAAAGTGAAGCAACACTCCATTCACTTCGCACAGTGAATTGAAGCTTGGAACAGACTGCTTCTCTTTCAGAGGAACTGATGTGAGTATTTTGTGAATGATTGTATGTAGCTTAAGGCACTTTCTAAGGAAAGTGATTTTCTCTGAAACTACAGCATTTAGAATGTGAAGGAACACTCCTTTCACTTTGCACAGTGATTTGAAGTGTTGGAACAGACTTCTTCTTTTTCAGAGAAATGCATGTGAATTTCTGTTGAATGCTTGTAAGAGCTTAAGGCACTTTCAAAGGAAAGTGATTTTCTCTGAAAGGACAGCATTTAGAAAGTGAAGCAACACTCCATTCATTTCACGCAGTGAATTGAAGTGTTGGAACAGACTGCTTCTCTTTCAGAGAAACAGATGTGAGTTTCTTGTGAATGCTTGTAAGTAGCTTAAGGCAGTTTCAAAAGAGAATGATTTTCTCTAAAAGGAGAGCAGTTAGAAAGTGAAGCAACACTCCATTCACTTCGCACAGTGAATTGAAGTGTTGGAACAGACTTCTTCTTTTTCAGAGAAATGCATGTGAATTTCTGTTGAATGCTTGTAAGAGCTTAAGGCACTTTCAAAGGAAAGTGATTTTCTCTGAAAGGACAGCATTTAGAAAGTGAAGCAACACTCCATTCACTTCGCACAGTGAATTGAAGTGTTGGAACAGACTGCCTCTACTTCAGAAAAATGGATGTGTGTTTCTTTTGAATGCTTGTATGTAGCTTAAGGCACTTTCAAAGGAAAGTGATTTTCTCTGAAAGTACAGCATTTAGAATGTCAAGCAACACTCCATTCACTTCGCACAGTGAATTGAAGTGTTGGAACAGACTGCTTCTCTTTCAGAGAAATGCGTGTGAGTTGCTGGTGAATGCTTGTCAGTAGCTTAAGGCAGTTTCAAAGGAAAGTGATTTTCTCTGAAAGTACAGCACTTAGAAAGTGAAGCAACACTCCATTCACTTCACACAGTTAACTGAATTGTTGGAACAGACTGCTTCTCTTTAAGAGAAACGCATGTTAGGTTCCTGTGAATGCTTGTAAGTAGCTTATGGCACTTTCAAACGTAAGTGATTTTCTCTGTAACTACAGCATTTAGAAAGTGAAGTAACACTCCAATCACTTCGCACAGTGAATTGAAGTGTTGGAACAGACTGCTTCTCTTTCAGAGAAATGCATGTGAATTTCTGTTGAATGCTTGTAAGAGCTTAAGGCACTTTCAAAGGAAAGTGATTTTCTCTGAAAGGACAGCATTTAGAAAGTGAAGCAACACTCCATTCACTTCGCACAGTGAATTGAAGTGTTGAAACAGACTGCCTCTCTTTCAGAGAAATGCATTTCAGTTTCCTGTGAATGTTTGTAAGTAGCTTAAGGCACTTTCAAAGGAAAGTGATTTTCTCTGAAACTACAGCATTTAGAATGTGAAGGAACACTCCATTCACTTCGCACAGTGAATTGAAGTGTTGCAACTGACTGCTTCTCTTTCAGAGAAACGCATGTGAATTTCTGTTGAATGCTTGTAAGTAGCTTAAGGCACTTTCAAAGGAAAGTGATTTCCTCTGAAAGGACAGCATTTAGAAAGTGAAGAAACACTCCATTCACTTTGCACAGTGAATTGAAGTGTTGGAACAGACTGCTTCTCTTTCAGAGAAACGCATGTGAATTTCTGTTGAATGCTTGTAAGAGCTTAAGGCACTTTCAAAGGAAAGTGATTTTCTCTGAAACTACAGCATTTAGAATGTGAAGGAACACTCCATTCACTTCGCACAGTGAATTGAAGTGTTGCAACTGACTGCTTCTCTTTCAGAGAAACGCATGTGAATTTCTGTTGAATGCTTGTAAGAGCTTAAGGCACTTTCAAAGGAAAGTGATTTTCTCTGAAAGGACAACATTTAGAAAGTGAAGCAACACTCCATTCACTTCGCACAGTGAATTGAAGTGTTGGAACAGACTGCTTCTCTTTCAGAGAAACGCATGTGAATTTCTGTTGAATGCTTGTAAGTAGCTAAAGGCACTTTCAAAGGAAAGTGATTTTCTCTGAAAGGACAGCATTTAGAAAGTGAAGCAACACTCCATTCACTTCACACAGTGAATTGAGGTGTTGGAACAGACTGCTTCTCTTTCAGAGAAACAGATGTGAGTTTCTTGTGAATGCTTGTAAGTAGCTTAAGGCAGTTTCAAAAGAGAATGATTTTCTCTAAAAGGAGAGCAGTTAGAAAGTGAAGCAACAATCCATTTACTTCGCACAGTGAATTGAAGTGTTGGAACAGACTTCTTCTTTTTCAGAGAAATGCATGTGAATTTCTGTTGAATGCTTGTAAGAGCTTAAGGCACATTCAAAGGAAAGTGATTTTCTCTGAAAGGACAGCATTTAGAAAGTGAAGCAACACTTCATTCACTTCGCACAGTGAATTGAAGCTTGGAACAGACTGCTTCTCTTTCAGAGAAACTGATGTGAGAATTTTGGGAATGCTTGTAAGTAGCTTAAGGCACTTTCAAAGGAAAGTGATTTTCTCTGAAAGGACAGCATTTAGAAAGTGAAGCAACACTCCATTCACTTCGCACAGTGAATTGAAGCTTGGAACAGACTGCTTCTCTTTCAGAGAAACTGATGTGAGTATTTTGTGAATGATTGTATGTAGCTTAAGGCACTTTCTAAGGAAAGTGATTTTCTCTGAAAGGACAACATTTCGAAAGTGAAGCAACACTCCATTCACTTCGCACAGTGAATTGAAGTGTTGGAACAGACTGCTTCTCTTTCAGAGAAACGCATGTGAATTTCTGTTGAATGCTTGTAAGTAGCTTAAGGCACTTTCAAAGGAAAGTGATTTTCTCTGAAAGGACAGCATTTAGAAAGTGAAGCAACACTCCATTCACTTCGCACAGTGAATTGAAGTGTTGGAACAGACTGCTTCTCTTTCAGAGAAACTGATGTGAGTATTTTGTGAATGCTTGTAAGTAGCTTAAGGCAGTTTCAAAAGAGAATGATTTTCTCTAAAAGGAGAGCATTTAGAAAGTGGAGCAACACTCCATTCACTTCGCACAGTGAATAGAAGTGTTGGAACAGACTTCTTCTTTTTCAGAGAAATGCATGTGAATTTCTGTTGAATGCTTGTAAGAGCTTAAGGCACTTTCAAAGGAAAGTGATTTTCTCTGAAAGGACAGCATTTAGAAAGTGAAGCAACACTCCATTCACTTCGCACAGTGAATTGAAGTGTTGAAACAGACTGCCTCTCTTTCAGAGAAATGCATTTCAGTTTCCTGTGAATGTTTGTAAGTAGCTTAAGGCACTTTCAAAGGAAAGTGATTTTCTCTGAAACTACAGCATTTAGAATGTGAAGGAACACTCCATTCACTTCGCACAGTGAATTGAAGTGTTGCAACTAACTGCTTCTCTTTCAGAGAAACGCATGTGAATTTCTGTTGAATGCTTGTAAGTAGCTTAAGGCACTTTCAAAGGAAAGTGATTTCCTCTGAAAGGACAGCATTTAGAAAGTGAAGAAACACTCCATTCACTTTGCACAGTGAATTGAAGTGTTGGAACAGACTGCTTCTCTTTCAGAGAAACGCATGTGAATTTCTGTTGAATGCTTGTAAGAGCTTAAGGCACTTTCAAAGGAAAGTGATTTTCTCTGAAACTACAGCATTTAGAATGTGAAGGAACACTCCATTCACTTCGCAGAGTGAATTGAAGTGTTGCAACTGACTGCTTCTCTTTCAGAGAAACGCATGTGAATTTCTGTTGAATGCTTGTAAGTAGCTTAAGGCACTTTCAAAGGAAAGTGATTTCCTCTGAAAGGACAGCATTTAGAAAGTGAAGAAACACTCCATTCACTTTGCACAGTGAATTGAAGTGTTGGAACAGACTGCTTCTCTTTCAGAGAAACGCATGTGAATTTCTGTTGAATGCTTGTAAGAGCTTAAGGCACTTTCAAAGGAAAGTGATTTTCTCTGAAAGGACAACATTTAGAAAGTGAAGCAACACTCCATTCACTTCTCACAGTGAATTGAAGCTTGGAACAGACTGCTTCTCTTTCAGAGAAACTGATGTGAGAATTTTGGGAATGCTTGTAAGTAGTTTAAGGCACTTTCAAAGGAAAGTGATTTTCTCTGAAAGGACAGCATTTAGAAAGTGAAGCAACACTCCATTCACTTCGCACAGTGAATTGAAGCTTGGAACAGACTGCTTCTCTTTCAGAGAAACTGATGTGAGTATTTTGTGAATGATTGTATGTAGCTTAAGGCAATTTCTAAGGAAAGTGATTTTCTCTGAAACTACAGCATTTAGAATGTGAAGGAACACTCCATTCACTTCGCACAGTGAATTGAAGTGTTGGAACAGACTTCTTCTTTTTCAGAGAAATGCATGTGAATTTCTGTTGAATGCTTGAAAGAGCTTAAAGCAATTTCAAAGAAAAGTGATTTTCTCTGAAAGGACAGCATTTAGAATGTGAAGCAACACTCCATTCACTTCGCACAGTGAATTGAAGTGTTGGAACAGACTGCTTCTCTTTCAGAGAAATGCAATTCAGTTTCCTGTGAATGCTTGTAAGTAGCTTAAGGCACTTTCAAAGGAAAGTGATTTTCTCTGAAACTACAGCATTTAGAATGTGAAGGAACACTCCATTCACTACGCACAGTGAATTGAAGTGTTGGAACAGACAGCTTCTCTTTCAGAGAAATGCATGTGAATTTCTGTTGAATGCTTGTAAGTAGCTTAAGGCACTTTCAAAGGAAAGTGATTTTCTCTGAAAGGAGAGCATTTAGAAAGTGAAGCAACACTCCATTCACTTCGCACAGTGAATTGAAGTTTTGGAACAGACTGCTTCTCTTTCAGAGAAACTGATGTGAGTATTTTGTGAATGCTTGTAAGTAGCTTAAGGCACTCTCAAAGGAAAGTGATTTTCTCTAAAAGGAGAGCATTTAGAAAGGGAAGCAACACTCCATTCACTTCGCACAGTGAATTGAAGTGTTGGAACAGACTGCTTCTCTTTCGGAGAAACGCATGTGAATTTCTGTTGAATGCTTGTAAGTAGCTTAAGGCACTTTCAAAGGAAAGTGATTTTCTCTGAAAGGACAGCATTTAGAAAGTGAAGCAACACTCCATTCACTTCACACAGTGAATTGAAGTGTTGGAACAGACTGCTTCTCTTTCAGAGAAACAGATGTGAGTTTCTTGTGAATGCTTGTAAGTAGCTTAAGGCAGTTTCAAAAGAGAATGATTTTCTCTAAAAGGAGAGCAGTTAGAAAGTGAAGCAACACTCCATTCACTTCGCACAGTGAATTGAAGTGTTGGAACAGACTTCTTCTTTTTCAGAGAAATGCATGTGAATTTCTGTTGAATGCTTGTAAGAGCTTAAGGCACTTTCAAAGGAAAGTGATTTTCTCTGAAAGGACAGCATTTAGAAAGTGAAGCAACACTCCATTCACTTCACACAGTGAATTGAAGTGTTGGAACAGACTGCTTCTCTTTCAGAGAAACAGATGTGAGTTTCTTGTGAATGCTTGTAAGTAGCTTAAGGCAGTTTCAAAAGAGAATGATTTTCTCTAAAAGGAGAGCAGTTAGAAAGTGAAGCAACACTCCATTCACTTCGCACAGTGAATTGAAGTGTTGGAACAGACTTCTTCTTTTTCAGAGAAATGCATGTGAATTTCTGTTGAATGCTTGTAAGAGCTTAAGGCACTTTCAAAGGAAAGTGATTTTCTCTGAAAGGACAGCATTTAGAAAGTGAAGCAACACTCCATTCACTTCGCACAGTGAATTGAAGTGTTGGAACAGACTGCCTCTCCTTCAGAAAAATGGATGTGTGTTTCTTTTGAATGCTTGTATGTAGCTTAAGGCACTTTCAAAGGAAAGTGATTTTCTCTGAAAGTACAGCATTTAGAATGTCAAGCAACACTCCATTCACTTCGCACAGTGAATTGAAGTGTTGGAACAGACTGCTTCTCTTTCAGAGAAATGCGTGTGAGTTGCTGGTGAATGCTTGTCAGTAGCTTAAGGCAGTTTCAAAGGAAAGTGATTTTCTCTGAAAGTACAGCACTTAGAAAGTGAAGCAACACTCCATTCACTTCACAAGGTTAATTGAATTGTTGGAACAGACTGCTTCTCTTTAAGAGAAACGCATGTTAGGTTCCTGTGAATGCTTGTAAGTAGCTTATGGCACTTTCAAACGTAAGTGATTTTCTCTGTAACTACAGCATTTAGAAAGTGAAGTAACACTCCAATCACTTCGCACAGTGAATTGAAGTGTTGGAACAGACTGCTTCTCTTTCAGAGAAATGCATGTGAATTTCTGTTGAATGCTTGTAAGAGCTTAAGGCACTTTCAAAGGAAAGTGATTTTCTCTGAAAGGACAGCATTTAGAAAGTGAAGCAACACTCCATTCACTTCGCACAGTGAATTGAAGTGTTGAAACAGACTGCCTCTCTTTCAGAGAAATGCATTTCAGTTTCCTGTGAATGTTTGTAAGTAGCTTAAGGCACTTTCAAAGGAAAGTGATTTTCTCTGAAACTACAGCATTTAGAATGTGAAGGAACACTCCATTCACTACGCACAGTGAATTGAAGTGTTGGAACAGACAGCTTCTCTTTCAGAGAAATGCATGTGAATTTCTGTTGAATGCTTGTAAGTAGCTTAAGGCACTTTCAAAGGAAAGTGATTTTCTCTGAAAGGAGAGCATTTAGAAAGTGAAGCAACACTCCATTCACTTCGCACAGTGAATTGAAGTGTTGGAACAGACTTCATCTCTTTCAGAGAAATGCATGTGAGTTTCTTGTGAATGCTTGTAAGTAGCTTAAGGCACTTTCAAAGGAAAGTGATTTACTCTGTAACTACAGCATTTGCAAAGTGAAGTAACACTCCAATCACTTCGCACAGTGAATTGAATTGTTGGAATAGACTGCTTCCATTTCAGAGAAACTCATGTGAGTTGCTGGTGAATGTTTGTAAGTACCTTAAGGCACTTTCAAAGGAAAGTGATTATCTCTGTAACTACATAATTTAGAAAGTGAAGCAACACTCCATTCTCTTCACACAGTGAATTGATGTGTTGGAACATACTGCTTCTCTTTCAGAGAAACTCATATGAGTTGCTGTTGAATGCTTGTTTGTAGCTTAAGGTACTTTGAAAGGAAAGTGATTTTCTCTGAAAGTACAACATTTAGAAAGTGACACAACACTCAATTCACTTCGCAGAGTGAATTGAAGTGTTGGAACAGACTGCTTCTCTTTCAGAGAAATGCATGTGAGTTTCTTGTGAATGCTTATTATTAGCTTAAGGCACTTTCAAAGGAAAGTAATTTTCTCTGAAAGTACAGCATTTAGAAATTGAACCAACACTCCATTCACTTCGCACAGTCAATTGAAGTTTTGGAACAGACTGCTTCTCTTTCAGAGAAATGCATGTGAGTTGCTGGATAATGCTTGAAAGTAGCTTAAGGCAGTTTCAAAGGAAAGTGATTTTCTCTGAAAGGACAGCCTTTTGAAAGTGAAGCAACCCTCCATTCACTTCACACAGTGAATTGAAGTGTTGGAACAGACTGCTTTTCTTTCAGAGAAATGCATGTGAGTTGCTGTAGAATGCTTGTAAGTAGCTTAAGGCAGTTTCAAAGGAAAGTGATTTTCTTTGAAATTACAGCATTTAGAAAGTGAAACAACAACACGTTCACTTCGCACAGTGAATTGAAGTGTTGGAACAGACTGCTTCTCTTTCAGAGAAACTCATGTGAGTTGCTGGTGAATGCTTGTAAGTACCTTGAGGCACTTTCAAAGTAAAGTGATTTTCTCTGAAAGTACAGCATTTAGAAAGTGAAGCAACACTCCATTCACTTTGCACAGTGAATTGAAGTGTTGGAACAGACTGCTTCTCTTTCAGAAAAACCCTTGTGATTTGCTGGTGAATGATTGTAAGTAGCTTAAGGCACTTTCAAAGGAAAGTGATTTTCTCTGAAAGTACAGCATTTAGAAAGTGAAGCAACACTCCATTCACTTCGCACAGTGAATTGAAGTGTTGGAACAGACTGCTTCTCTTTCAGAGAAACTCATGTGAGTTGCTGGTGAATGCTTGTAAGTACCTGAAGGCACTTTCAAAGGAAAGTGATTTTCTCTGAAAGTCCAGCATTTAGAAAGTGAAGAAACACTCCATTCACTTCGCACAGTGAATTGAAGTGTTGGAACAGACTGATTCTCTTTCAGAAAAATGCATGTGAGTTTCTTGTGAATGCTTATAGTTAGCTTATGGCACTTTCAAAGGAAAGTGATTTTCTCTGAAAGGACAGCATTTAGAAAGTGAAGCAACACTCCATTCACTTCGCACAGTGAATTGAAGTGTTGGAACAGACTGCTTCTCTTTCAGAGAAACTCATGTGAGTTGCTGCTGAATACTTGTAAGTAGCTTAAGGTACTTTGAAAGGAAAGTGATTTTCTCGGAAAGTACAGCATTTAGAAAGTGACGCAACACACCATTCACTTCGCAAAGTGAATTGAAGTGTTGGAACAGACTGCTTCTCTTTCAGAAAAACGGATGAGATTTGCTGGTGAATGCTTGTAAGTAGCTAAAGGCAGTTTCAATAGAAAGTGATTATCTCTGTAACTACAGCATTTAGAAAGTGAATCAACACTCCATTCACTTCGCACAGTGAATTGAAGTGTTGGAACAGACTGCTTCTCATTCAGAGAAATGCATGTGAGTTGCTCGGGAATGATTGTAAGTAGCTTAAGGCACTTTCAAAGGAAAGTGATTTCTCTGAAAAGACAGCATTTAGAAAGTGAAGCAACACTCCATTCACTTCGCACAGTGAATTGAAGTGTTGGAACAGACTGCTTCTCTTTCAGAGAAACTCATGTGAGTTGCTGGTGAATGCTTGTAAGTACCTGAAGGCACTTTCAAAGGAAAGTGATTTTCTCTGAAAGTACAGCATTTAGAAAGTGAAGAAACACTCCATTCTCTTCGCACAGTGAATTGAAGTGTTGGAACAGACTGATTCTCTTTCAGAAAAATGCATGTGAGTTTCTTATGAATGCTTATAGTTAGCTCTAGGCACTTTCAAAGGAAAGTGATTTTCTCTGAAAGTACAGCATTTAGAAAGTGAAGCAACACTCCATTCACTTCGCACAGTGAATTGAAGTGTTGGAACAGACTGCTTCTCTTTCAGCGAAACTCATGTGAGTTGCTGCTGAATATTTGTAAGTAGCTTAAGGTACTTTGAAAGGAAAGTGATTTTCTCGGAAAGTACAGCATTTAGAAAGTGATGCAACACACCATTCACTTCGCACAGTGAATTCAAGTGTTGGAACAGACTGCTTCTCATTCAGAGAAACTCATGTGAGTTGCTGATGAATGCTTGTAAGTAGCTTAAGGTACTTTGAAAGGAAAGTGATTTTCTCGGAAAGTACAGCATTTAGAAAGTGACACAACACTCCCTTCACTTCGCACAGTGAATTGAAGTGTTGGAACAGACTGCTTCTCTTTCAGAGAAATGCATGTGAGTTGCTCGGGAATGATTGTAAGTAGCTGAAGGCACTTTCAAAGGAAAGTGAATTTTTCTGAAAGTACAGCATTACAAACAGAAGAAAAACTCCATTCACTTTGCACAGTGAATTGAAGTGTTGGAACAGACTGCTTCTCTTTCAGAGAAATGCATGTGAGTTTCTTGTGAATGCTTATAATCAGCTTAAGGCACTTTCAAAGGAAAGTGATTTTCTCTGAAAGTACAGCATTTAGAAAGTGAAACAACAACACATTCACTTCGCACAGTGAATTGAAGTGTTGGAACAGACTGCTTCTCTTTCAGAGAAACGCATGTGAGTTTCTTGTGAATGCTTGTAAGTAGCTTAAGGCACTTTCAAAGGAAAGTGATTTTCTCTGAAAGGACAGCATTTTCAAAAGTGAAGCAACCCTCCATTCACTTCGAACCGTGAATTGAAGTGTTGGAACAGACTGCTTCTCTTTCAGAAAAATGATTGTGAGTTGCTGGGGAATGCTTGTAAGTAACTTAAGGCACTTTCAAAGGAAAGTGATTTTCTCTGAAAGTACAGCATTTAGAATGTGAAGCAACACTCAATTCACTTCGCACAGTGAATTGAAGTGTTGGAACTGACTGCTTCTCTTCCAGAGAAATGCATGTGAGTTGCTCGTGAATGCTTGTAAGAAGCTTAAGGCAGTTTCAAAGGAAAGTGATTTTCTCTGAAAGTACAGCATGTAGAAAGTGAAGCAACACTCCATTCACTTCGCACAGTGAATTGAAGTGTTGGAACAGACTCCTTCTATTTCAGAGAAACTCATGTGAGTTGCTCGTGAATGCTTGTAAGTAGCTTAAGGTACTTTGAAAGGAAAGTGATTTTCTCTGAAAGTACAGCATTTAGAAAGTGACTCAAAACTACATACACTTCGCACAGTGAATTGAAGTGTTGGAACAGACTGCTTCTCTTTCAGAGAAGTGCATGTGAGTTGCTGGTGAATGCTTGTAAGTAGCTTAAGGCTGTTTCAAAGGAAAGTGATTTTCTCTGAAAGTACAGCATTGAGAAAGTGAAGCAACACTCCATTCACTTCGCACAGTGAATTGAAGTGTTGGAACAGACTGCTTCTCTTTCAGAGAAATGCATGTGAGTTTCTTGTGAATGCTTATAATCAGCCTAAAGCACTTTCAAAGGAAAGTGATTTTCTCTGAAACGACAGCATTTAGAAAGTGAAGCAACACTCCATTCACTTCGCACAGTGAATTGAAGTGTTGGAAAAGACTGCTTCTCTTTCAGAGAAACTCATGTGAGTTGCTGGTGAATGTTTGTAAGTATCTTAAGGCAGTTCCAAAGGAAAGTGATTTTCCCTGACAGTACAGCATTTAAAAAGTGAAGCAACACTCCATTCACTTCGCACAGTGAATTGAAGTGTTGGAAAAGACTGCTTCTCTTTCAGAGAAACTCATGTGAGTTGCTGGTGAATGCTTGTAAGTAGCTTAAGGCAGTTTCAAAGGAACGTGATTTTCTCTGAAAGTACAGCATTTAGAAAGTGAAGCAACTGCATTCACTTTGCACAGTGAATTGAAGTGTTGGAACAGACTGCTTCTCTTTCAGTGAAACTCATGTGAGTTGCTGGTGAATGCTTACAGTTAGCTTTAGGCACTTTCAAAGGAAAGTGATTTTCTCTGAAAGTACAGCATTTAGAAAGTGAAGAAACACTCCATTCACTTCGCACAGTGAATTGAAGTGTTGGAACAGACTGCTTCTCTTTCAGAAAAATGATTCTGAGTTGCTCGTGAATGCTTATAGTTAGCTTTAGGCACTTTCAAAGGAAAGTGATTTTCTCTGAAAGGACAGCATTTAGAAAGTGAAGCAACACTCCATTCACTTCGCACAGTGAATTGAAATGTTGGAAGAGACTGCTTCACTTTCAGAGAAATGCATGTGAGTTGCTAGTGAATGCTTGTAAGTAGCTTAAGGCACTATAAAAGGAAAGTGATTTTCTCTGAAAGTACAGCAGTTAGAAAGTGAAGCAACACTCCATTCACTTTGCACAGTGAATTGAAGTGTTGGAACAGACTGCTTCTCTTTCAGAAAAACCCTTGTGATTTGCTGGTGAATGCTTGTAAGTAGCTTAAGGCAGTTTCAATAGAAAGTGATTATCTCTGTAACTACAGTATTTAGAAAGTGAAGAAACACTCCATTCACTTCGCACAGTGAATAGAAGTGTTGTAACAGACTGCTTCTCTTTCAGAGAAATGCATGTGAGTTGCTGGGGAATGCTTGTATGTAGCTTAAGGCACTTTCAAAGGAAAGTGATTTTCTCTGAAAGTACAGCATTTAGAAAGTGAAGCAACACTCCATTCACTTCGCACAGTGAATTGAAGTGTTGGAACAGACTGATTCTCTTTCAGAAAAATGCATGTGAGTTTCTTGTGAATGCTTATAGTTAGCTTAAGGCACTTTCAAATGAAAGTGATTTTCTCTGAAAGTACAGCATTTAGAAAGTGACGCAACACACCATTCAGTTCGCACAGTGAATTGAAGTGTTGGAACAGACTGCTGCTCATTCAGACAAACTCATGTGAGTTGCTGCTGAATGCTTGTAAGTAGCTTAAGGTACTTTGAAAGGAAAGTGATTTTCTCGGAAAGTACAGCATTTAGAAAGTGACGCAACACTCCATTCACTTCGCACAGTGAATTGAAGTGTTGGAACAGACTGCTTCTCTTTCAGATAAACTCATGTGAGTTGCTGTTGAATGCTTGTAAGAAGCTTAAGGCACTTTCAAAGGAAAGTGATTTTGTCTGAAAGTACAGCATTTAGAAAGTGATGCAACACTACATTCACTTCGCACAGTGAATTGAAGTGTTGGAACAGACTGCTTCTCTTTCAGAGAAATGCATGTGAGTTTCTTGTGAATGCTTATAATCAGCCTAAAGCACTTTCAAAGGAAAGTGATTTTCTCTGAAACGACAGCATTTAGAAAGTGAAGCAACACTCCATTCACTTCGCACAGTGAATTGAAGTGTTGGAAAAGACTGCTTCTCTTTCAGAGAAACTCATGTGAGTTGCTGGTGAATGTTTGTAAGTATCTTAAGGCAGTTCCAAAGGAAAGTGATTTTCCCTGACAGTACAGCATTTAAAAAGTGAAGCAACACTCCATTCACTTCGCACAGTGAATTGAAGTGTTGGAAAAGACTGCTTCTCTTTCAGAGAAACTCATGTGAGTTGCTGGTGAATGCTTGTAAGTAGCTTAAGGCAGTTTCAAAGGAACGTGATTTTCTCTGAAAGTACAGCATTTAGAAAGTGAAGCAACTGCATTCACTTTGCACAGTGAATTGAAGTGTTGGAACAGACTGCTTCTCTTTCAGTGAAACTCATGTGAGTTGCTGGTGAATGCTTACAGTTAGCTTTAGGCACTTTCAAAGGAAAGTGATTTTCTCTGAAAGTACAGCATTTAGAAAGTGAAGAAACACTCCATTCACTTCGCACAGTGAATTGAAGTGTTGGAACAGACTGCTTCTCTTTCAGAAAAATGATTCTGAGTTGCTCGTGAATGCTTATAGTTAGCTTTAGGCACTTTCAAAGGAAAGTGATTTTCTCTGAAAGGACAGCATTTAGAAAGTGAAGCAACACTCCATTCACTTCGCACAGTGAATTGAAATGTTGGAAGAGACTGCTTCACTTTCAGAGAAATGCATGTGAGTTGCTAGTGAATGCTTGTAAGTAGCTTAAGGCACTATAAAAGGAAAGTGATTTTCTCTGAAAGTACAGCAGTTAGAAAGTGAAGCAACACTCCATTCACTTTGCACAGTGAATTGAAGTGTTGGAACAGACTGCTTCTCTTTCAGAAAAACCCTTGTGATTTGCTGGTGAATGCTTGTAAGTAGCTTAAGGCAGTTTCAATAGAAAGTGATTATCTCTGTAACTACAGTATTTAGAAAGTGAAGAAACACTCCATTCACTTCGCACAGTGAATAGAAGTGTTGTAACAGACTGCTTCTCTTTCAGAGAAATGCATGTGAGTTGCTGGGGAATGATTGTAAGTAGCTTAAGGCACTTTCAAAGGAAAGTGATTTTCTCTGAAAGTACAGCATTTAGAAAGTGAAGCAACACTCCATTCACTTCGCACAGTGAATTGAAGTGTTGGAACAGACTGATTCTCTTTCAGAAAAATGCATGTGAGTTTCTTGTGAATGCTTATAGTCAGCTTAAGGCACTTTCAAAGGAAAGTGATTTTCTCTGAAAGTACAGCATTTAGAAAGTGACGCAACACACCATTCAGTTCGCACAGTGAATTGAAGTGTTGGAACAGACTGCTGCTCTTTCAGAGAAATGCATGTGAGTTGCTGCTGAATGCTTGTAAGTAGCTTAAGGCTGTTTCAAAGAAAGTGATTTTCTCTGAAAGTACAGCATTTAGAAAGTGAAGCAATACTCCATTCACTTCGCACAGTGAATTGAAGTGTTGGAACAGACTGCTTCTCTTTCAGATAAACTCATGTGAGTTGCTGTTGAATGCTTGTAAGCAGCTTAAGGCACTTTCAAAGGAAAGTGATTTTGTCTGAAAGTACAGCATTTAGAAAGTGATGCAACACTACATTCACTTTGCAGAGTGAATTGAAGTGTTGGAACAGACTGCTTCTCTTTCAGAAAAACGCATGTGATTTGCTGGTGAATGCTTGTAAGTAGCTTAAAGCAGTTTCAAAGGAAAGCGATTTTCTCTGAAAGTACAGCATTTAGAAAGTGAAGCAACAACACATTCACTTCGCACAGTGAATTGATGTGTTGGACCAGACTCCTTCTCTTTCAGAAAAACTCATGTGAGTTGCTGGTGAATGCTAGCACTTATCTTAAGGTACTTTGAAAGGAAAGTGATTTTCTCTTAAAGCACAGCATTTAGAAAGTGATGCAATACTCCCTTCACTTCGCACAGTGAATTGAAGTGTTGGAACAGACTGCTTCTCTTTCAGAGAAACTCATGTGAGCTGCTGGTGAATGCTTATAGTTAGCTTTAGGCACTTTCAAAGGAAAATGATTTTCTCTGAAAGTACAGCATTTAGAAAGTGAAGCAACACTCCATTCACTTCGCACAGTGAATTGAAGTGTTGGAACAGACTGCTTCTCTTTCAGAAAAATGATTCTGAGTTGCTCGTGAATGCTTGTAAGTAGCTTAAGGCACTTACAAAAAAAAGTGATTTTCTCTGAAAGTAAAGCATTTAGAAAGTGAAGCAACACTCCATTCACTTCTCACAGTGAATTGAAGTGTTGGAACAGACTGCTTCTCTTTCAGAGAAATGCATGTGAGTTTCTTGTGAATGCTTATATTTAGCTTAAGGCACTTTCAAGGGAAAGTGATTTTCTCTGAAAGGACAGCATTTAGAAAGTAAAGCAATACTCCATTCACTTCGCACAGTGAATTGAAATGCTGGAACAGACTGCTTCTCTTTCAGAGAAATGCATGTGAGTTGCTGGTGAATGCTTGTAAGTAGCTTAAGGCACGTTGAAAGGAAAGTGATTTTCTCTGAAAGTACAGCATTTTGAAAGTGAAGCAACACTCCATTCACTTCGCAAAGTGAATTGAACTGTTGGAACAGACTGCTTCTCTTTCAGAAAAATGATTGTGAGTTGCTGGTGAATGCTTGCAAGTAGCTTAAGGCAGTTTCAAAGGAACGTGATTTTCTCTGAAAGTACAGCATTTAGAAAGTGAAGCAACACTGCATTCCCTTCGCACAGTGAATTGAAGTGTTGGAACAGACTTCCTCTCTTTCAGAGAAATGCATGTGAGTTGCTGGTAAATGCTTGTAAGTAGCTGAAGGCACGTTGAAAGGAAAGTGATTTTCTCTGAAAGTACAGCATTATGAAAGTGAAGCAACCCTCCATTCACTTCTCACAGTGAATTGAACTGTTGGAACAGACTGCTTCTCTTTCAGAAAAATGATTGTGAGTTGCTGGTGAATGCTTGCAAGTAGCTTGAGACAGTTTCAAAGGAACGTGATTTTCTCTGAAAGTACAGCACTTAGAAAGTGATGCAACACTCCATTCACTTTGCACAGTGAATTGAAGTGTTGGAACAGACTGCTTCTCTTTCAGAGAAACTCATGTAAGTTGCTGGTGAATGCTAGTAAGCAGTTTAAGGCAGTTCCATAGGAAAGGGATTTTTTCTGGAAGTACAGCATTTAGAAAGTGACGCAATACTCCCTTCACTTCGCACAGTGAATTGAAGTGTTGAAACAGACTGCTTCTCTTTCAGAGGAACTCATGTGAGTTGCTGGTGAATGTTTGTAAGTATCTTAAGGCAGTTCCAAAGGAAAATGATTCACTCTGAAAGTACATCATTTAGAAAGTGAAGCAACACTCCATTCACTTTGCACAGTGAATTGAAGTGTTGGAACAGACTGCTTCTCTTTCAGAGAAACTCATTTGAGTTGCTGGTGAATTCTTGTAAGTAGCTTAAGGCAGTTTCAAAGGAAAGTGATTTTCCCTGAAAGTACAGCATTTAGAAAGAGAAGCAACACTCCATTCACTTCGCACAGTGAATTGAAATGTTGGAACAGACTGCTTCTCTTTCAGAGAAATGCATGTGAGTTTCTTGTGAATGCTTATAATCAGACTAAAGCACTTTCAAAGGAAAGTGATTTTCTCTGAAACGACAGCATTTAGAAAGTGAAGCAACACTCCATTCACTTCGCACAGTGAATTGAAGTGTTGGAACAGACTGCTTCTCTTTCAGAGAAACTCATGTGAGTTGCTGGTAAATGTTTGTAAGTATCTTAAGGCAGTTCCAAAGGAAAGTGATTTTCCCTGACAGTACAGCACTTAAAAAGTGAAGCAAAACTCCATTCACTTTGCACAGTGAATTGAAGTGTTGGAACAGACTGCTTCTCTTTCAGAGAAACTCATGTGAGTTGCTGGTGAATGCTTGTAAGTAGCTTAAGGCAGTTTCAAAGGAACGTGAATTTCTCTGAAAGTACAGCATTTAGAAAGTGAAGTAACTGCATTCACTTTGCACAGTGAATTGAAGTGTTGGAACAGACTGCTTCTCTTTCAAGAAAACTCATGTGAGTTGCTGGTGAATGATTACAGTTAGCTTTAGGCACTTTCAAAGGAAAGTGATTTTCTCTGAAAGTACAGCATTTAGAAAGTGAAGCAACACTCCATTCACTTCGCACAGTGAATTGAAGTGTTGGAACAGACTGCTTCTCTTTCTGAAAAATGATTCTGAGTTGCTCGTGAATGCTTATAGTTAGTTTTAGGCACTTTCAAAGGAAAGTGATTTTCTCTGAAAGGACAGCATTTAGAAAGTGAAGCAACACTCCATTCACTTCGCACAATGAATTGAAATGTTGGAAGGGACTGCTTCACTTTCAGAGAAATGCATGTGAGTTGCTAGTGAATGCTTGTAAGTAGCTTAAGGCACTATAAAAGGAAAGTGATTTTCTCTGAAAGTACAGCATTTTGAAAGTGAAGCAACCCTCCATTCACTTCACACAGTGAATTGAAGTGTTGGAACAGACTGCTTCTCTTTCAGAGAAACTCATGTGAGTTGCTGGTGAATGCTTGTAAGTACCTTGAGGCACTTTCAAAGTAAAGTGATTTTCTCTGAAAGTACAGCATTTAGAAAGTGAAGCAACACTCCATTCACTTTGCACAGTGAATTGAAGTGTTGGAACAGACTGCTTCTCTTTCAGAAAAACCCTTGTGATTTGCTGGTGAATGATTGTAAGTAGCTTAAGGCACTTTGAAAAGAAAGTGATTTTCTCTGAAAGTACAGCATTTAGAAAGTGAAACAACACTCCATTCACTTCGCACAGTGAATTGAAGTGTTGGAACAGACTGCTTCTCTTTCAGAGAAACTCATGTGAGTTGCTGGTGAATGTTTGTAAGTATCTTAAGGCAGTTCCAAAGGAAAGTGATTTTCCCTGACAGTACAGCACTTAAAAAGTGAAGCAACACTCCATTCACTTTGCACAGTGAATTGAAGTGTTGGAACAGACTGCTTCTCTTTCAGAGAAACTCATGTGAGTTGCTGGTGAATGCTGGTAAGTAGCTTAAGGCAGTTTCAAAGAACGTGATTTTCTCTGAAAGTACAGCATTTAGAAAGTGAAGCAACTGCATTCACTTTGCACAGTGAATTGAAGTGTTGGAACAGACTGCTTCTCTTTCAGTGAAACTCATGTGAGTTGCTGGTGAATGCTTACAGTTAGCTTTAGGCACTTTCAAAGGAAAGTGATTTTCTCTGAAAGCACAGCATTTAGAAAGTGAAGCAACACTCCATTCACTTCGCACAGTGAATTGAAGTGTTGGAACAGACTGCTTCTCTTTCTGAAAAATGATTCTGAGTTGCTCGTGAAGCTTATAGTTAGCTTTAGGCACTTTCAAAGGAAAGTGATTTTCTCTGAAAGGACAGCATTTACAAAGTGAAGCAACAATCCATTCACTTCGCACAATGAATTGAAATGTTGGAAGAGACTGCTTCACTTTCAGAGAAATGCATGTGAGTTGCTAGTGAATGCTTGTAAGTAGCTTAAGGCACTATAAAAGGAAAGTGATTTTCTCTGAAAGTACAGCATTTTGAAAGTGAAGCAACCCTCCATTCACTTCGCACAGTGAATTGAAGTGTTGGAACAGACTGCTTCTCTTTCAGAGAAACTCATGTGAGTTGCTGGTGAATGCTTGTAAGTACCTTGAGGCACTTTCAAAGTAAAGTGATTTTCTCTGAAAGTACAGCATTTAGAAAGTGAAGCAACACTCCATTCACTTTGCACAGTGAATTGAAGTGTTGGAACAGACTGCTTCTCTTTCAGAAAAACCCTTGTGATTTTCTGGTGAATGATTGTAAGTAGCTTAAGGCACTTTCAAAGGAAAGTGATTTTCTCTGAAAGTACAGCATTTAGAAAGTGAAGCAACACTCCATTCACTTCGCACAGTGAATTGAAGTGTTGGAACAGACTGCTTCTCTTTCAGAGAAACTCATGTGAGTTGCTGTTGAATGCTTGTAAGTACCTGAAGGCACTTTCAAAGGAAAGTGATTTTCTCTGAAAGTCCAGCATTTAGAAAGTGAAGAAACACTCCATTCACTTCGCACAGTGAATTGAAGTGTTGGAACAGACTGATTCTCTTTCAGAAAAATGCATGTGAGTTTCTTGTGAATGCTTATAGTTAGCTTATGGCACTTTCAAAGGAAAGTGATTTTCTCTGAAAGGACAGCATTTAGAAAGTGAAGCAACACTCCATTCACTTCGCACAGTGAATTGAAGTGTTGGAACAGACTGCTTCTCTTTCAGAGAAACTCATGTGAGTTGCTGCTGAATACTTGTAAGTAGCTTAAGGTACTTTGAAAGGAAAGTGATTTTCTCGGAAAGTACAGCATTTAGAAAGTGACGCAACACACCATTCACTTCGCACAGTGAATTGAAGTGTTGGAACAGACTGCTTCTCATTCAGAGAAACTCATGTGATTTGCTGCTGAATGCTTGTAAGTAGCTGAAGGCACTTTCAAAGGAAAGTGATTTTTTTCTGAAAGTACAGCATTACAAACTGAAGAAAAACTCCTTTCACTTTGCACAGTGAATTGAAGTGTTGGAACAGACTGCTTCTCTTTCAGAGAAATGCATGTGAGTTTCTTGTGAATGCTTATAATCAGCTTAAGGCACTTTTAAAGGAAAGTGATTTTCTCTGAAAGGACAGCATTTAGAAAGTGAAGCAACACTCCATTCACTTCGCACAGTGAATTGAAATGTTGGAACAGACTGCTTTCCTTTCAGAGAAATGCATGTGAGTTGCTGGTGAATGCTTGTAAGTAGCTTAAGGCTGTTTCAAAGGAAAGTGATTATCTCTGAAAGTACAGCATTTAGAAAGTGAAGCAACACTCCATTCACTTCGCACAGTGAATTGAAGTGTTGGAACAGACTGCTTCTCTTTCAGAGAAATGCATGTGAGTTGCTGGTGAATGCTTGTAAGCAGCTTAAGGCAGTTTTAAAGGAAAGTGATTTTCTCTGAAAGTACAGCATTTAGAAAGTGAAATAACAACACATTCACTTCGCACAGTGAATTGAAGTGTTGGAACAGACTGCTTCTCTTTCAGAGAAACTCATGTGAGTTGCTGGTGAATGCTTGTAAGTAGCTTAAAGCAGTTTCAAAGGAAAGTGATTTCCTCTGAAAGTACAGCATTTAGAAAGTGAAGCAACACTCCATTTACTTCGCACAGTGAATTGATGTGTTGGACCAGACTCCTTCTCTTTCAGAAAAACTCATGTGAGTTTCTGGTGAATGCTAGCACTTAGCTTAAGGTACTTTGAAAGGAAAGTGATTTTCTCTGAAAGTACAGCATTTAGAAAGTGACGCAATACTCCCTGCACAACGCACAGTCAATTGAAGTGTTGGAACAGACTGCTTCTCTTTCAGAGAAATGCATGTGAGTTTCTTGTGAATGCTTATAATCAGCCTAAGGCACTTTCAAAGGAAAGTGATTTTCTCTGAAAGGACAGCATTTAGAAAGTGAAGAAACACTCCATTCACTTCGCACAGTGAATTGAAGTGTTGCAACAGACTGCTTCTCTTTCAGAGAAACTCATGTGAGTTGCTGGTGAATGCTTATAGTTAGCTTTAGGCACTTTCAAAGGAAAATGATTTTCTCTGAAAGTACAGCATTTAGAAAGTGAAGCAACACTCCATTCACTTCGCACAGTGAATTGAAGTGTTGGAACAGACTGCTTCTCTTTCAGAAAAATGATTCTGAGTTGCTCGTGAATGCTTGTAAGTAGCTTAAGGCACTTTCAAAGGAAAGTGATTTTCTCTGAAAGGACAGCATTTAGAAAGTGAAGCAACACTCCATTCACTTCGCACAGTGAATTGAAGTGTTGGACCAGACTGCTTCTCTTTCAGAGAAACTCATGTGAGTTGCTGGTGAATGCTTATAGTTAGCTTTAGGCACTTTCAAAGGAAAGTGATTTTCTCTGAAAGTACAGCATTTAGAAAGTGAAGCAACACTCCATTCACTTCGCACAGTGAATTGAAATGTTGGAACAGACTGCTTCACTTTCAGTGAAATGCATGTGAGTTGCTAGTGAATGCTTGTAAGTAGCTTAAGGCACTATAAAAGGAAAGTGATTTTCTCTGAAAGTACAGTATTTTGAAAGTGAAGCAACCCTCCATTCACTTCGCACAGTGATTTGAAGTGTTGGAACAGACTGTTTCTCTTTCATAGAAACTCATGTGAGTTGCTCGTGAATGCTTGTAAGTACCTTGAGGCACTTTCAAAGTAAAGTGATTTTCTCTGAAAGTACAGCATTTAGAAAGTGAAGAAACACTCCATTCACTTTGCACAGTGAATTGAAGTGTTGGAACAGACTGCTTCTCTTTCAGAAAAACGCATGAGATTTGCTGGTGAATGCTTGTAAGTAGCTAAAGGCAGTTTCAATAGAAAGTGATTATCTCTGTAACTACAGCATTTAGAAAGTGAATCAACACTCCATTCACTTCGCACAGTGAATTGAAGTGTTGGAACAGACTGCTTCTCATTCAGAGAAATGCATGTGAGTTGCTGGGGAATGATTGTAAGTAGCTTAAGGCACGTTCAAAGGAAAGTGATTTCTCTGAAAAGACAGCATTTAGAAAGTGAAGCAACACTCCATTCACTTCGCACAGTGAATTGAAGTGTTGGAACAGACTGCTTCTCTTTCAGAGAAACTCATGTGAGTTGCTGGTGAATGCTTGTAAGTACCTGAAGGCACTTTCAAAGGAAAGTGATTTTCTCTGAAAGTACAGCATTTAGAAAGTGAAGAAACACTCCATTCTCTTCGCACAGTGAATTGAAGTGTTGGAACAGACTGATTCTCTTTCAGAAAAATGCATGTGAGTTTCTTATGAATGCTTATAGTTAGCTTAAGGCACTTTCAAAGGAAAGTGATTTTCTCTGAAAGTACAGCATTTAGAAAGTGAAGCAACACTCCATTCACTTCGCACAGTGAATTGAAGTGTTGGAACAGACTGCTTCTCTTTCAGCGAAACTCATGTGAGTTGCTGCTGAATATTTGTAAGTAGCTTAAGGTACTTTGAAAGGAAAGTGATTTTCTCGGAAAGTACAGCATTTAGAAAGTGACGCAACACACCATTCACTTCGCACAGTGAATTCAAGTGTTGGAACAGACTGCTTCTCATTCAGAGAAACTCATGTGAGTTGCTGATGAATGCTTGTAAGTAGCTTAAGGTACTTTGAAAGGAAAGTGATTTTCTCGGAAAGTACAGCATTTAGAAAGTGACGCAACACTCCCTTCACTTCGCACAGTGAATTGAAGTGTTGGAACAGACTGCTTCTCTTTCAGAGAAATGCATGTGAGTTGCTGGGGAATGATTGTAAGTAGCTTAAGGCAGTTTCAATAGAAAGTGATTATCTCTGTAACTACAGCATTTAGAAATTGAATCAACACTCCATTCACTTTGCACAGTGAATTGAAGTGTTGGAACAGACTGCTTCTCTTTCAGAGAAACTCATGTGAGTTGCTGGTGAATGCTTGTAAGTAGCTGAAGGCACTTTCAAAGGAAAGTGAATTTTTCTGAAAGTACAGCATTACAAACAGAAGAAAAACTCCATTCACTTTGCACAGTGAATTGAAGTGTTGGAACAGACTGCTTCTCTTTCAGAGAAATGCATGTGAGTTTCTTGTGAATGCTTATAATCAGCTTAAGGCACTTTCAAAGGAAAGTGATTTTCTCTGAAAGTACAGCATTTAGAAAGTGAAGCAACACTCCATTAACTTCGCACAGTGAATTGAAATGTTGGAACAGACTGCTTCTCTTTCAGAGAAATGCATGTGAGTTGCTGGTGAATGCTTGTAAGTAGCTTAAGGCAGTTTCAAAGGAAAGTGATTTTCTCTGAAAGTACAGCATTTAGAATGTGAAGCAACACTCCATTCACTTCGCACAGTGAATTGAAGTGTTGGAACAGACTGCTTCTCTTCCAGAGAAATGCATGTGAGTTGCTCGTGAATGCTTGTAAGAAGCTTAAGGCAGTTTCAAAGGAAAGTGATTTTCTCTGAAAGTACAGCATGTAGAAAGTGAAGCAACACTCCATTCACTTCGCACAGTGAATTGAAGTGTTGGAACAGACTCCTTCTATTTCAGAGAAACTCATGTGAGTTGCTCGTGAATGCTTGTAAGTAGCTTAAGGTACTTTGAAAGGAAAGTGATTTTCTCTGAAAGTACAGCATTTAGAAAGTGACTCAAAACTCCATACACTTCGCACAGTGAATTGAAGTGTTGGAACAGACTGCTTCTCTTTCAGAGAAATGCATGTGAGTTGCTGGTGAATGCTTGTAAGTAGCTTAAGGCTGTTTCAAAGGAAAGTGATTTTCTCTGAAAGTACAGCATTGAAAAAGTGAAGCAACACTCCATTCACTTCGCACAGTGAATTGAAGTGTTGGAACAGACTGCTTCTCTTTCAGAGAAATGCATGTGAGTTTCTTGTGAATGCTTATAATCAGCCTAAAGCACTTTCAAAGGAAAGTGATTTTCTCTGAAACGACAGCATTTAGAAAGTGAAGCAACACTCCATTCACTTCGCACAGTGAATTGAAGTGTTGGAAAAGACTGCTTCTCTTTCAGAGAAACTCATGTGAGTTGCTGGTGAATGTTTGTAAGTATCTTAAGGCAGTTCCAAAGGAAAGTGATTTTCCCTGACAGTACAGCATTTAAAAAGTGAAGCAACACTCCATTCACTTCGCACAGTGAATTGAAGTGTTGGAACAGACTGCTTCTCTCTCAGAGAAACTCATGTGAGTTGCTGGTGAATGCTTGTAAGTAGCTTAAGGCAGTTTCAAAGGAACGTGATTTTCTCTGAAAGTACAGCATTTAGAAAGTGAAGCAACTGCATTCACTTTGCACAGTGAATTGAAGTGTTGGAACAGACTGCTTCTCTTTCAGTGAAACTCATGTGAGTTGCTGGTGAATGCTTACAGTTAGCTTTAGGCACTTTCAAAGGAAAGTGATTTTCTCTGAAAGTACAGCATTTAGAAAGTGAAGAAACACTCCATTCACTTCGCACAGTGAATTGAAGTGTTGGAACAGACTGCTTCTCTTTCAGAAAAATGATTCTGAGTTGCTCGTGAATGCTTATAGTTAGCTTTAGGCACTTTCAAAGGAAAGTGATTTTCTCTGAAAGGACAGCATTTAGAAAGTGAAGCAACACTCCATTCACTTCGCACAGTGAATTGAAATGTTGGAAGAGACTGCTTCACTTTCAGAGAAATGCATGTGAGTTGCTAGTGAATGCTTGTAAGTAGCTTAAGGCACTATAAAAGGAAAGTGATTTTCTCTGAAAGTACAGCATTTAGAAAGTGAAGCAACACTCCATTCACTTTGCACAGTGAATTGAAGTGTTGGAACAGACTGCTTCTCTTTCAGAAAAACCCTTGTGATTTGCTGGTGAATGCTTGTAAGTAGCTTAAGGCAGTTTCAATAGAAAGTGATTATCTCTGTAACTACAGTATTTAGAAAGTGAAGAAACACTCCATTCACTTCGCACAGTGAATTGAAGTGTTGGAACAGACTGATTCTCTTTCAGAAAAAATGCATGTGAGTTTCTTGTGAATGCTTATAGTTAGCTTAAGGCACTTTCAAAGGAAAGTGATTTTCTCTGAAAGTACAGCATTTAGAAAGTGACGCAACACACCATTCAGTTCGCACAGTGAATTGAAGTGTTGGAACAGACTGCTTCTCATTCAGAGAAACTCATGTGAGTTGCTGCTGAATGCTTGTAAGTAGCTTAAGGTACTTTGAAAGGAAAGTGATTTTCTCGGAAAGTACAGCATTTAGAAAGTGACGCAACACTCCATTCACTTCGCACAGTGAATTGAAGTGTTGGAACAGACTGCTTCTCTTTCAGATAAACTCATGTGAGTTGCTGTTGAATGCTTGTAAGAAGCTTAAGGCACTTTCAAAGGAAAGTGATTTTGTCTGAAAGTACAGCATTTAGAAAGTGATGCAACACTACATTCACTTTGCAGAGTGAATTGAAGTGTTGGAACAGACTGCTTCTCTTTCAGAAAAACGCATGTGATTTGCTGGTGAATGCTTGTAAGTAGCTTAAGGCAGTTTCAATAGAAAGTGATTATCTCTGTAACTACAGCATTTAGAAATTGAATCAACACTCCATTCACTTCGCACAGTGAATTGAAGTGTTGGGACAGACTGCTTCTCTTTCAGAGAAACTCATGTTAGTTGCTGGTGAATGCTTGTAAGTATCTGAAGGCACTTTCAAAGGAAGGTGATTTTTTCGGAAAGTACAGCGTTACGAACTGAAGAAAAACTCCATTCACTTTGCACAGTGAATTGAAGTGTTGAAACAGACTGCTTCTCTTTCAGAGAAATGCATGTGAGTTTCTTGTGAATGCTTATAATCAGCTTAAGGCACTTTCAAAGGAAAGTGATTTTCTCTGAAAGGACAGCATTTAGAAAGTGAAGCAACACTCCATTCACTTCGCACAGTGAATTGAAATGTTGGAACAGACTGCTTCTCTTTCAGAGAAATGCATGTGAGTTGCTGGTGAATGCTTGTAAGTAGCTTAAGGCTGTTTCAAAGGAAAGTGATTTTCTCTGAAAGTACAGCATTTAGAAAGTGAAGCAATACTCCATTCACTTCGCACAGTGAATTGAAGTGTTGGAACAGACTGCTTCTCTTTCAGAGAAATGCATGTGAGTTGCTGGTGAATGCTTGTAAGCAGCTTAAGGCAGTTTAAAAGGAAAGTGATTTTCTTTGAAAGTACAGCATTTAGAAAGTGAAACAACAACACATTCACTTCGCACAGTGAATTGAAGTGTTGGAACAGACTGCTTCTCTTTCAGAGAAACTCATGTGAGTTGCTGGTGAATGCTTGTAAGTAGCTTAAAGCAGTTTCAAAGGAAAGCGATTTTCTCTGAAAGTACAGCATTTAGAAAGTGAAGCAACAACACATTCACCTCGCACAGTGAATTGATGTGTTGGACCAGACTCCTTCTCTTTCAGAAAAACTCATGTGAGTTGCTGGTGAATGCTAGCACTTATCTTAAGGTACTTTGAAAGGAAAGTGATTTTCTCTTAAAGCACAGCATTTAGAAAGTGATGCAATACTCCCTTCACTTCGCACAGTGAATTGAAGTGTTGGAACAGACTGCTTCTCTTTCAGAGAAACTCATGTGAGTTGCTGGTGAATGCTTATAGTTAGCTTTAGGCACTTTCAAAGGAAAATGATTTTCTCTGAAAGTACAGCATTTAGAAAGTGAAGCAACACTCCATTCACTTCGCACAGTGAATTGAAGTGTTGGAACAGACTGCTTCTCTTTCAGAAAAATGATTCTGAGTTGCTCGTGAATGCTTGTAAGTAGCTTAAGGCACTTTCAAAGGAAAGTGATTTTCTCTGAAAGCACAGCATTTAGAAAGTGAAGCAACACTCCATTCACTTCGCACAGTGAATTGAAGTGTTGGACCAGACTGCTTCTCTTTCAGAGAAACTCATGTGAGTTGCTGGTGAATGCTTATAGTTAGCTTTAGGCACTTTCAAAGGAAAGTGATTTTCTCTGAAAGTACAGCATTTAGAAAGTGAAGCAACACTCCATTCACTTCGCACAGTGAATTGAAATGTTGGAACAGACTGCTTCACTTTCAGTGAAATGCATGTGAGTTGCTAGTGAATGCTTGTAAGTAGCTTAAGGCACTATAAAAGGAAAGTGATTTTCTCTGAAAGTACAGTATTTTGAAAGTGAAGCAACCCTCCATTCACTTCGCACAGTGATTTGAAGTGTTGGAACAGACTGTTTCTCTTTCAGAGAAACTCATGTGAGTTGCTCGTGAATGCTTGTAAGTACCTTGAGGCACTTTCAAAGTAAAGTGATTTTCTCTGAAAGTACAGCATTTAGAAAGTGAAGAAACACTCCATTCTCTTCGCACAGTGAATTGAAGTGTTGGAACAGACTGCTTCTCTTTCAGATAAACTCATGTGAGTTGCTGTTGAATGCTTGTAAGAAGCTTAAGGCACTTTCAATGGAAAGTGATTTTGTCTGAAAGTACAGCATTTAGAAAGTGATGCAACACTACATTCACTTTGCAGTGTGAATTGAAGTGTTGGAACAGACTGCTTCTCTTTCAGAAAAACGCATGTGATTTGCTGGTGAATGCTTGTAAGTAGCTTAAGGCAGTTTCAATAGAAAGTGATTATCTCTGTAACTACAGCATTTAGAAATTGAATCAACACTCCATTCACTTCGCACAGTGAATTGAAGTGTTGGAACAGACTGCTTCTCTTTCAGAGAAACTCATGTGAGTTGCTGGTGAATGCTTGTAAGTATCTGAAGGCACTTTCAAAGGAAGGTGATTTTTTCGGAAAGTACAGCGTTACGAACTGAAGAAAAACTCCATTCACTTTGCACAGTGAATTGAAGTGTTGGAACAGACTGCTTCTCTTTCAGAGAAATGCATGTGAGTTTCTTGTGAATGCTTATAATCAGCTTAAGGCACTTTCAAAGGAAAGTGATTTTCTCTGAAAGGACAGCATTTAGAAAGTGAAGCAACACTCCATTCACTTCGCACAGTGAATTGAAATGTTGGAACAGACTGCTTCTCTTTCAGAGAAATGCATGTGAGTTGCTGGTGAATGCTTGTAAGTAGCTTAAGGCTGTTTCAAAGGAAAGTGATTTTCTCTGAAAGTACAGCATTTAGAAAGTGAAGCAATACTCCATTCACTTCGCACAATGAATTGAAGTGTTGGAACAGACTGCTTCTCTTTCAGAGAAATGCATGTGAGTTGCTGGTGAATGCTTGTAAGCAGCTTAAGGCAGTTTAAAAGGAAAGTGATTTTCTTTGAAAGTACAGCATTTAGAAAGTGAAACAACAACACATTCACTTCGCACAGTGAATTGAAGTGTTGGAACAGACTGCTTCTCTTTCAGAGAAACTCATGTGAGTTGCTGGTGAATGCTTGTAAGTAGCTTAAAGCAGTTTCAAAGGAAAGCGATTTTCTCTGAAAGTACAGCATTTAGAAAGTGAAGCAACAACACATTCACTTCGCACAGTGAATTGATGTGTTGGACCAGACTCCTTCTCTTTCAGAAAAACTCATGTGAGTTGTTGGTGAATGCTAGCACTTATCTTAAGGTACTTTGAAAGGAAAGTGATTTTCTCTTAAAGCACAGCATTTAGAAAGTGATGCAATACTCCCTTCACTTCGCACAGTGAATTGAAGTGTTGGAACAGACTGCTTCTCTTTCAGAGAAACTCATGTGAGTTGCTGGTGAATGCTTATAGTTAGCTTTAGGCACTTTCAAAGGAAAATGATTTTCTCTGAAAGTACAGCATTTAGAAAGTGAAGCAACACTCCATTCACTTCGCACAGTGAATTGAAGTGTTGGAACAGACTGCTTCTCTTTCAGAAAAATGATTCTGAGTTGCTCGTGAATGCTTGTAAGTAGCTTAAGGCACTTTCAAAGGAAAGTGATTTTCTCTGAAAGGACAGCATTTAGAAAGTGAAGCAACACTCCATTCACTTCGCACAGTGAATTGAAGTGTTGGACCAGACTGCTTCTCTTTCAGAGAAACTCATGTGAGTTGCTGGTGAATGCTTATAGTTAGCTTTAGGCACTTTCAAAGGAAAGTGATTTTCTCTGAAAGTACAGCATTTAGAAAGTGAAGCAACACTCCATTCACTTCGCACAGTGAATTGAAATGTTGGAACAGACTGCTTCACTTTCAGTGAAATGCATGTGAGTTGCTAGTGAATGCTTGTAAGTAGCTTAAGGCACTATAAAAGGAAAGTGATTTTCTCTGAAAGTACAGTATTTTGAAAGTGAAGCAACCCTCCATTCACTTCGCACAGTGATTTGAAGTGTTGGAACAGACTGTTTCTCTTTCAGAGAAACTCATGTGAGTTGCTCGTGAATGCTTGTAAGTACCTTGAGGCACTTTCAAAGTAAAGTGATTTTCTCTGAAAGTACAGCATTAGAAAGTGAAGAAACACTCCATTCACTTCGCACAGTGAATTGAAGTGTTGGAACAGACTGCTTCTCTTTCAGAAAAACGCATGAGATTTGCTGGTGAATGCTTGTAAGTAGCTAAAGGCAGTTTCAATAGAAAGTGATTATCTCTGTAACTACAGCATTTAGAAAGTGAATCAACACTCCATTCACTTCGCACAGTGAATTGAAGTGTTGGAACAGACTGCTTCTCATTCAGAGAAATGCATGTGAGTTGCTGGGGAATGATTGTAAGTAGCTTAAGGCACTTTCAAAGGAAAGTGATTTCTCTGAAAGGACAGCATTTAGAAAGTGAAGCAACACTCCATTCACTTCGCACAGTGAATTGAAGTGTTGGAACAGACTGCTTCTCTTTCAGAGAAACTCATGTGAGTTGCTGGTGAATGCTTGTAAGTACCTGAAGGCACTTTCAAAGGAAAGTGATTTTCTCTGAAAGTACAGCATTTAGAAAGTGAAGAAACACTCCATTCTCTTCGCACAGTGAATTGAAGTGTTGGAACAGACTGATTCTCTTTCACAAAAATGCATGTGAGTTTCTTATGAATGCTTATAGTTAGCTTAAGGCACTTTCAAAGGAAAGTGATTTTCTCTGAAAGTACAGCATTTAGAAAGTGAAGCAACACTCCATTCACTTCGCACAGTGAATTGAAGTGTTGGAACAGACTGCTTCTCTTTCAGCGAAACTCATGTGAGTTGCTGCTTAATACTTGTAAGTAGCTTTAGGTACTTTGAAAGGAAAGTGATTTTCTCGGAAAGTACAGCATTTAGAAAGTGACGCAACACACCATTCACTTCGCACAGTGAATTCAAGTGTTGGAACAGACTGCTTCTCATTCAGAGAAACTCATGTGAGTTGCTGATGAATGCTTGTAAGTAGCTTAAGGTACTTTGAAAGGAAAGTGATTTTCTCGGAAAGTACAGCATTTAGAAAGTGACGCAACACTCCCTTCACTTCGCACAGTGAATTGAAGTGTTGGAACAGACTGCTTCTCTTTCAGAGAAACTCATGTGAGTTGCTGGTGAATGCTTGTAAGTAGCTTAAAGCAGTTTCAAAGGAAAGCGATTTTCTCTGAAAGTACAGCATTTAGAAAGTGAAGCAACAACACATTCACTTCGCACAGTGAATTGATGTGTTGGACCAGACTCCTTCTCTTTCAGAAAAACTCATGTGAGTTGCTGGTGAATGCTAGCACTTATCTTAAGGTACTTTGAAAGGAAAGTGATTTTCTCTTAAAGCACAGCATTTAGAAAGTGATGCAATACTCCCTTCACTTCGCACAGTGAATTGAAGTGTTGGAACAGACTGCTTCTCTTTCAGAGAAACTCATGTGAGTTGCTGGTGAATGCTTATAGTTAGCTTTAGGCACTTTCAAAGGAAAATGATTTTCTCTGAAAGTACAGCATTTAGAAAGTGAAGCAACACTCCATTCACTTCGCACAGTGAATTGAAGTGTTGGAACAGACTGCTTCTCTTTCAGAAAAATGATTCTGAGTTGCTCGTGAATGCTTGTAAGTAGCTTAAGGCACTTTCAAAGGAAAGTGATTTTCTCTGAAAGGACAGCATTTAGAACGTGAAGCAACACTCCATTCACTTCGCACAGTGAATTGAAGTGTTGGACCAGACTGCTTCTCTTTCAGAGACACTCATGTGAGTTGCTGGTGAATGCTTATAGTTAGCTTTAGGCACTTTCAAAGGAAAGTGATTTTCTCTGAAAGTACAGCATTTAGAAAGTGAAGCAACACTCCATTCACTTCTCACAGTGAATTGAAATGTTGGAACAGACTGCTTCACTTTCAGTGAAATGCATGTGAGTTGCTAGTGAATGCTTGTAAGTAGCTTAAGGCACTATAAAAGGAAAGTGATTTTCTCTGAAAGTACAGTATTTTGAAAGTGAAGCAACCCTCCATTCACTTCGCACAGTGATTTGAAGTGTTGGAACAGACTGTTTCTCTTTCAGAGAAACTCATGTGAGTTGCTCGTGAATGCTTGTAAGTACCTTGAGGCACTTTCAAAGTAAAGTGATTTTCTCTGAAAGTACAGCATTTAGAAAGTGAAGAAACACTCCATTCTCTTCGCACAGTGAATTGAAGTGTTGGAACAGACTGCTTCTCTTTCAGAAAAACTCATGTGAGTTGCTGTTGAATGCTTGTAAGAAGCTTAAGGCACTTTCAATGGAAAGTGATTTTGTCTGAAAGTACAGCATTTAGAAAGTGATGCAACACTACATTCACTTTGCAGAGTGAATTGAAGTGTTGGAACAGACTGCTTCTCTTTCAGAAAAACGCATGTGATTTGCTGGTGAATGCTTGTAAGTAGCTTAAGGCAGTTTCAATAGAAAGTGATTATCTCTGTAACTACAGCATTTAGAAATTGAATCAACACTCCATTCACTTCGCACAGTGAATTGAAGTGTTGGAACAGACTGCTTCTCTTTCAGAGAAACTCATGTGAGTTGCTGGTGAATGCTTGTAAGTATCTGAAGGCACTTTCAAAGGAAGGTGATTTTTTCGGAAAGTACAGCGTTACGAACTGAAGAAAAACTCCATTCACTTTGCACAGTGAATTGAAGTGTTGGAACAGACTGCTTCTCTTTCAGAGAAATGCATGTGAGTTTCTTGTGAATGCTTATAATCAGCTTAAGGCACTTTCAAAGGAAAGTGATTTTCTCTGAAAGGACAGCATTTAGAAAGTGAAGCAACACTCCATTCACTTCGCACAGTGAATTGAAATGTTGGAACAGACTGCTTCTCTTTCAGAGAAATGCATGTGAGTTGCTGGTGAATGCTTGTAAGTAGCTTAAGGCTGTTTCAAAGGAAAGTGATTTTCTCTGAAAGTACAGCATTTAGAAAGTGAAGCAATACTCCATTCACTTCGCACAGTGAATTGAAGTGTTGGAACAGACTGCTTCTCTTTCAGAGAAATGCATGTGAGTTGCTGGTGAATGCTTGTAAGCAGCTTAAGGCAGTTTAAAAGGAAAGTGATTTTCTTTGAAAGTACAGCATTTAGAAAGTGAAACAACAACACATTCACTTCGCACAGTGAATTGAAGTGTTGGAACAGACTGCTTCTCTTTCAGAGAAACTCATGTGAGTTGCTGGTGAATGCTTGTAAGTAGCTTAAAGCAGTTTCAAAGGAAAGCGATTTTCTCTGAAAGTACAGCATTTAGAAAGTGAAGCAACAACACATTCACTTCGCACAGTGAATTGATGTGTTGGACCAGACTCCTTCTCTTTCAGAAAAACTCATGTGAGTTGCTGGTGAATGCTAGCACTTATCTTAAGGTACTTTGAAAGGAAAGTGATTTTCTCTTAAAGCACAGCATTTAGAAAGTGATGCAATACTCCCTTCACTTCGCACAGTGAATTGAAGTGTTGGAACAGACTGCTTCTCTTTCAGAAAAATGATTCTGAGTTGCTCGTGAATGCTTGTAAGTAGCTTAAGGCACTTTCAAAGGAAAGTGATTTTCTCTCAAATCACTTTCATTTAGAAAGTGAAGCAACACTCCATTCACTTCGCACAGTGAATTGAAGTGTTGGACCAGACTGCTTCTCTTTCAGAGAAACTCATGTGAGTTGCTGGTGAATGCTTATAGTTAGCTTTAGGCACTTTCAAAGGAAAGTGATTTTCTCTGAAAGTACAGCATTTAGAAAGTGAAGCAACACTCCATTCACTTCGCACAGTGAATTGAAATGTTGGAACAGACTGCTTCACTTTCAGTGAAATGCATGTGAGTTGCTAGTGAATGCTTGTAAGTAGCTTAAGGCACTATAAAAGGAAAGTGATTTTCTCTGAAAGTACAGTATTTTGAAAGTGAAGCAACCCTCCATTCACTTCGCACAGTGATTTGAAGTGTTGGAACAGACTGTTTCTCTTTCAGAGAAACTCATGTGAGTTGCTCGTGAATGCTTGTAAGTACCTTGAGGCACTTTCAAAGTAAAGTGATTTTCTCTGAAAGTACAGCATTTAGAAAGTGAAGAAACACTCCATTCACTTTGCACAGTGAATTGAAGTGTTGGAACAGACTGCTTCTCTTTCAGAAAAACGCATGAGATTTGCTGGTGAATGCTTGTAAGTAGCTAAAGGCAGTTTCAATAGAAAGTGATTATCTCTGTAACTACAGCATTTAGAAAGTGAATCAACACTCCATTCACTTCGCACAGTGAATTGAAGTGTTGGAACAGACTGCTTCTCATTCAGAGAAATGCATGTGAGTTGCTGGGGAATGATTGTAAGTAGCTTAAGGCACTTTCAAAGGAAAGTGATTTCTCTGAAAGGACAGCATTTAGAAAGTGAAGCAACACTCCATTCACTTCGCACAGTGAATTGAAGTGTTGGAACAGACTGCTTCTCTTTCAGAGAAACTCATGTGAGTTGCTGGTGAATGCTTGTAAGTACCTGAAGGCACTTTCAAAGGAAAGTGATTTTCTCTGAAAGTACAGCATTTAGAAAGTGAAGAAACACTCCATTCTCTTCGCACAGTGAATTGAAGTGTTGGAACAGACTGATTCTCTTTCACAAAAATGCATGTGAGTTTCTTATGAATGCTTATAGTTAGCTTAAGGCACTTTCAAAGGAAAGTGATTTTCTCTGAAAGTACAGCATTTAGAAAGTGAAGCAACACTCCATTCACTTCGCACAGTGAATTGAAGTGTTGGAACAGACTGCTTCTCTTTCAGCGAAACTCATGTGAGTTGCTGCTTAATACTTGTAAGTAGCTTTAGGTACTTTGAAAGGAAAGTGATTTTCTCGGAAAGTACAGCATTTAGAAAGTGACGCAACACACCATTCACTTCGCACAGTGAATTCAAGTGTTGGAACAGACTAGTTCTCATTCAGAGAAACTCATGTGAGTTGCTGATGAATGCTTGTAAGTAGCTTAAGGTACTTTGAAAGGAAAGTGATTTTCTCGGAAAGTACAGCATTTAGAAAGTGACGCAACACTCCATTCACTTCGCACAGTGAATTGAAGTGTTGGAACAGACTGCTTCTCTTTCAGAGAAATGCATGTGAGTTGCTGGGGAATGATTGTAAGTAGCTTAAGGCAGTTTCAATAGAAAGTGATTATCTCTGTAACTACAGCATTTAGAAATTGAATCAACACTCCATTCACTTTGCACAGTGAATTGAAGTGTTGGAACAGACTGCTTCTCTTTCAGAGAAACTCATGTGAGTTGCTGGTGAATGCTTGTAAGTAGCTGAAGGCACTTTCAAAGGAAAGTGAATTTTTCTGAAAGTACAGCATTACAAACAGAAGAAAAACTCCATTCACTTTGCACAGTGAATTGAAGTGTTGGAACAGACTGCTTCTCTTTCAGAGAAATGCATGTGAGTTTCTTGTGAATGCTTATAATCAGCTTAAGGCAGTTTCAAAGGAAAGTGATTTTCTCTGAAAGTACAGCATTTAGAAAGTGAAGCAACACTCCATTCACTTCGCACAGTGAATTGAAATGTTGGAACAGACTGCTTCTCTTTCAGAGAAATGCATGTGAGTTGCTGGTGAATGCTTGTAAGTAGCTTAAGGCTGTTTCAAAGGAAAGTGATTTTCTCTGAAAGTACAGCATTTAGAAAGTGAAGCAACACTCCATTCACTTCGCACAGTGAATTGAACAGTTGGAACAGACTGCTTCTCTTTCAGAGAAATGCATGTGAGTTGCTGGTGAATGCTTGTAAGCAGCTTAAGGCAGTTTAAAAGGAAAGTGAATTTCTCTGAAAGTACAGCATTTAGAAAGTGAAACAACAACACATTCACTTCGCACAGTGAATTGAAGTGTTGGAACAGACTGCTTCTCTTTCAGAGAAACGCATGTGAGTTTCTTGTGAATGCTTGTAAGTAGCTTAAGGCACTTTCAAAGGAAAGTGATTTTCTCTGAAAGGACAGCATTTTCAAAAGTGAAGCAACCCTCCATTCACTTCGAACAGTGAATTGAAGTGTTGGAACAGACTGCTTCTCTTTCAGAAAAATGATTGTGAGTTGCTGGGGAATGCTTGTAAGTAACTTAAGGCACTTTCAAAGGAAAGTGATTTTCTCTGAAAGTACAGCATTTAGAATGTGAAGCAACACTCAATTCACTTCGCACAGTGAATTGAAGTGTTGGAACTGACTGCTTCTCTTCCAGAGAAATGCATGTGAGTTGCTCGTGAATGCTTGTAAGAAGCTTAAGGCAGTTTCAAAGGAAAGTGATTTTCTCTGAAAGTACAGCATGTAGAAAGTGAAGCAACACTCCATTCACTTCGCACAGTGAATTGAAGTGTTGGAACAGACTCCTTCTATTTCAGAGAAACTCATGTGAGTTGCTCGTGAATGCTTGTAAGTAGCTTAAGGTACTTTGAAAGGAAGGTGATTTTCTCTGAAAGTACAGCATTTAGAAAGTGACTCAAAACTCCATACACTTCGCACAGTGAATTGAAGTGTTGGAACAGACTGCTTCTCTTTCAGAGAAATGCATGTGAGTTGCTGGTGAATGCTTGTAAGTAGCTTAAGGCTGTTTCAAAGGAAAGTGATTTTCTCTGAAAGTACAGCATTGAGAAAGTGAAGCAACACTCCATTCACTTCGCACAGTGAATTGAAGTGTTGGAACAGACTGCTTCTCTTTCAGAGAAATGCATGTGAGTTTCTTGTGAATGCTTATAATCAGCCTAAAGCACTTTCAAAGGAAAGTGATTTTCTCTGAAACGACAGCATTTAGAAAGTGAAGCAACACTCCATTCACTTCGCACAGTGAATTGAAGTGTTGGAAAAGACTGCTTCTCTTTCAGAGAAACTCATGTGAGTTGCTGGTGAATGTTTGTAAGTATCTTAAGGCAGTTCCAAAGGAAAGTGATTTTCCCTGACAGTACAGCATTTAAAAAGTGAAGCAACACTCCATTCACTTCGCACAGTGAATTGAAGTGTTGGAACAGACTGCTTCTCTTTCAGAGAAACTCATGTGAGTTGCTGGTGAATGCTTGTAAGTAGCTTAAGGCAGTTTCAAAGGAACGTGATTTTCTCTGAAAGTACAGCATTTAGAAAGTGAAGCAACTGCATTCACTTTGCACAGTGAATTGAAGTGTTGGAACAGACTGCTTCTCTTTCAGTGAAACTCATGTGAGTTGCTGGTGAATGCTTACAGTTAGCTTTAGGCACTTTCAAAGGAAAGTGATTTTCTCTGAAAGTACAGCATTTAGAAAGTGAGGAAACACTCCATTCACTTCGCACAGTGAATTGAAGTGTTGGAACAGACTGCTTCTCTTTCAGAAAAATGATTCTGAGTTGCTCGTGAATGCTTATAGTTAGCTTTAGGCACTTTCAAAGGAAAGTGATTTTCTCTGAAAGGACAGCATTTAGAAAGTGAAGCAACACTCCATTCACTTCGCACAGTGAATTGAAATGTTGGAAGAGACTGCTTCACTTTCAGAGAAATGCATGTGAGTTGCTAGTGAATGCTTGTAAGTAGCTTAAGGCACTATAAAAGGAAAGTGATTTTCTCTGAAAGTACAGCATTTAGAAAGTGAAGCAACACTCCATTCAC
The DNA here is from genome assembly GCF_982192425.1 of Myodes glareolus. Classification (NCBI taxonomy): domain Eukaryota; kingdom Metazoa; phylum Chordata; class Mammalia; order Rodentia; family Cricetidae; genus Myodes; species Myodes glareolus. The sequence continues at coordinate 823,675 of NC_142040.1, forward strand.
TTTGCACAGTGAATTGAAGTGTTGGAACAGACTGCTTCTCTTTCAGAAAAACCCTTGTGATTTGCTGGTGAATGCTTGTAAGTAGCTTAAGGCAGTTTCAATAGAAAGTGATTATCTCTGTAACTACAGTATTTAGAAAGTGAAGAAACACTCCATTCACTTCGCACAGTGAATAGACGTGTTGTAACAGACTGCTTCTCTTTCAGAGAAATGCATGTGAGTTGCTGGGGAATGATTGTAAGTAGCTTAAGGCACTTTCAAAGGAAAGTGATTTTCTCTGAAAGTACAGCATTTAGAAAGTGAAGCAACACTCCATTCACTTCGCACAGTGAATTGAAGTGTTGGAACAGACTGATTCTCTTTCAGAAAAATGCATGTGAGTTTCTTGTGAATGCTTATAGTTAGCTTAAGGCACTTTCAAAGGAAAGTGATTTTCTCTGAAAGTACAGCATTTAGAAAGTGACGCAACACACCATTCAGTTCGCACAGTGAATTGAAGTGTTGGAACAGACTGCTTCTCATTCAGAGAAACTCATGTGAGTTGCTGCTGAATGCTTGTAAGTAGCTTAAGGTACTTTGAAAGGAAAGTGATTTTCTCGGAAAGTACAGCATTTAGAAAGTGACGCAACACTCCATTCACTTCGCACAGTGAATTGAAGTGTTGGAACAGACTGCTTCTCTTTCAGATAAACTCATGTGAGTTGCTGTTGAATGCTTGTAAGAAGCTTAAGGCACTTTCAAAGGAAAGTGATTTTGTCTGAAAGTACAGCATTTAGAAAGTGATGCAACACTACATTCACTTTGCAGAGTGAATTGAAGTGTTGGAACAGACTGCTTCTCTTTCAGAAAAACGCATGTGATTTGCTGGTGAATGCTTGTAAGTAGCTTAAGGCAGTTTCAATAGAAAGTGATTATCTCTGTAACTACAGCATTTAGAAATTGAATCAACACTCCATTCACTTCGCACAGTGAATTGATGTGTTGGAACAGACTGCTTCTCTTTCAGAGAAACTCATGTGAGTTGCTGGTGAATGCTTGTAAGTATCTGAAGGCACTTTCAAAGGAAGGTGATTTTTTCGGAAAGTACAGCGTTACGAACTGAAGAAAAACTCCATTCACTTTGCACAGTGAATTGAAGTGTTGGAACAGACTGCTTCTCTTTCAGAGAAATGCATGTGAGTTTCTTGTGAATGCTTATAATCAGCTTAAGGCACTTTCAAAGGAAAGTGATTTTTTCTGAAAGGACAGCATTTAGAAAGAGAAGCAACACTCCATTCACTTCGCACAGTGAATTGAAATGTTGGAACAGACTGCTTCTCTTTCAGAGAAATGCATGTGAGTTGCTGGTGAATGCTTGTAAGTAGCTTAAGGCTGTTTCAAAGGAAAGTGATTTTCTCTGAAAGTACAGCATTTAGAAAGTGAAGCAATACTCCATTCACTTCGCACAGTGAATTGAAGTGTTGGAACAGACTGCTTCTCTTTCAGAGAAATGCATGTGAGTTGCTGGTGAATGCTTGTAAGCAGCTTAAGGCAGTTTAAAAGGAAAGTGATTTTCTTTGAAAGTACAGCATTTAGAAAGTGAAACAACAACACATTCACTTCGCACAGTGAATTGAAGTGTTGGAACAGACTGCTTCTCTTTCAGAGAAACTCATGTGAGTTGCTGGTGAATGCTTGTAAGTAGCTTAAAGCAGTTTCAAAGGAAAGCGATTTTCTCTGAAAGTACAGCATTTAGAAAGTAAAGCAACAACACATTCACTTCGCACAGTGAATTGATGTGTTGGACCAGACTCCTTCTCTTTCAAAAAAACTCATGTGAGTTGCTGGTGAATGCTAGCACTTATCTTAAGGTACTTTGAAAGGAAAGTGATTTTCTCTGAAAGCACAGCATTTAGAAAGTGATGCAATACTCCCTTCACTTCGCACAGTGAATTGAAGTGTTGGAACAGACTGCTTCTCTTTCAGAGAAATGCATGTGAGTTTCTTGTGAATGCTTATAATCAGCCTAAGGCACTTTCAAAGGAAAGTGATTTTCTCTGAAAGGACAGCATTTAGAAAGTGAAGCAACACTCCATTCACTTCGCACAGTGAATTGAAGTGTTGCAACAGACAGCTTCTCTTTCAGAGAAACTCATATGAGTTGCTGGTGAATGTTTGTAAGTATCTTAGGGCAGTTCCAAAGGAAAGTGATTTTCCCTGACAGTACAGCATTTAAAAAGTGAAGCAACACTCCATTCACTTCGCACAGTGAATTGAAGTGTTGGACCAGACTGCTTCTCTTTCAGAGAAACTCATGTGAGTTGCTGGTGAATGCTTGTAAGTAGCTTAAGGCAGTTTCAAAGAAAAGTGATTTTCTCTGAAAGTACAGCATTTACAAAGTGAAGCAACTGCATTCACATTGCACAATGAATTGAAGTGTTGGAACAGACTGCTTCTCTTTCAGTGAAACTCATGTGAGTTGCTGGTGAATGCTTATAGTTATCTTTAGGCACTTTCAAAGGAAAGTGATTTTCTCTGAAAGTACAGCATTTAGAAAGTGAAGCAACACTCCATTCACTTCGCACAGTGAATTGAAATGTTGGAACAGACTGCTTCACTTTCAGTGAAAAGCATGTGAGTTGCTAGTGAATGCTTGTAAGTAGCTTAAGGCACTATAAAAGGAAAGTGATTTTCTCTGAAAGTACAGCATTTTGAAAGTGAAGCAGCCCTCCATTCACTTCGCACAGTGACTTGAAGTGTTGGAACAGACTGCTTCTCTTTCAGAGAAACTCAAGTGAGTTGCTGGTGAATGCTTGTAAGTACCTTGAGGCACTTTCAAAGTAAAGTGATTTTCTCAGAAATTAGAGTACTTAGAAAGTGAAGAAACACTCCATTCACATCGCACAGTGAATTGAAGTGTTGGAACAGACTGATTCTCTTTCAGAAAAATGCATGTGAGTTTCTTATGAATGCTTAAAGTTAGCTTAAGGCACTTTCAAAGGAAAGTGATTTTCTCTGTAAGGACAGCAATTAGAAAGTGAAGCAACACTACATTCACTTCGCACAGTGAATTGAAATGTTGGAACAGACTGCCTCTCTTTCAGAGAAATGCATGTGAGTTGCTGGTGAATGCTTGGAAGTAGCTTAAGGCTGTTTCAAAGGAAAGTGATTTTCTCTGAAAGTACAGCATTTAGAAAGTGAAGCAACACTCCATTCACTTCGCACAGTGAATTGAAGTGTTGGAACAGACTGCTTCTCTTTCAGAGAAATGCATGTGAGTTGCTGGTGAATGCTTGTAAGCAGCTTAAGGCAGTTTAAAAGGAAAGTGATTTTCTCTGAAAGTACAGCATTTAGAAAGTGAAACAACAACACATTCACTTCGCACAGTGAATTGAAGTGTTGGAACAGACTGCTTCTCTTTCAGAGAAACTCATGTGAGTTGCTGGTGAATGTTTGTAAGTAGCTTAAAGCAGTTTCAAAGGAAAGTGATTTTCTCTGAAAGTACAGCATTTAGAAAGGGAAGCAACACTCCATTTACTTCGCACAGTGAATTGATGTGTTGGACCAGACTCCTTCTCTTTCAGAAAAACTCATGTGAGTTGCTGGTGAATGCTAGCACTTAGCTTAAGGTACTTTGAAAGGAAAGTGATTTTCTCTGAAAGTACAGCATTTAGAAAGTGACGCAATACTCCCTTCACTTCGCACAGTGAATTGAAGTGTTGGAACAGACTGCTTCTCTTTCAGAGAAATTCATGTGAGTTTCTTGTGAATGCTTATAATCAGCCTAAGGCACTTTCAAAGGAAAGTGATTTTCTCTGAAAGGACAGCATTTAGAAAGTGAAGCAACACTCCATTCACTTCGCACAGTGAATTGAAGTGTTGAAACAGACTGCTTCTCTTTCAGAGAAACTCATGTGAGTTGCTGGTGAATGTTTCTAAGTATCTTAAGGCAGTTCCAAAGGAAAGTGATTTTCCCTGACAGTACAGCATTTAAAAAGTGAAGCAACACTTCATTCACTTCGCACAGTGAATTGAAGTGTTGGACCAGACTGCTTCTCTTTCAGAGAAACTCATGTGAGTTGCTGGTGAATGCTTGTAAGTAGCTTAAGGCAGTTTCAAAGAAAAGTGATTTTCTCTGAAAGTACAGCATTTAGAAAGTGAAGCAACTGCATTTACTTTGCACAGTGAATTGAAGTGATGGAACAGACTGCTTCTCTTTCAGTGAAACTCATGTGAGTTGCTGGTAAATGCTTATAGTTAGCTTTAGGCACTTTCAAAGGAAAATGATTTTCTCTGAAAGTACAGCATTTAAAAAGTGAAGCAACACTCCATTCACTTCGCACAGTGAATTGAAGTGTTGGAAGAGACTGCTTCTCTTTCAGAGAAATGCATGTGAGTTGCTGGAGAATGCTTATAGTTAGCTTTAGGCACTTTCAAAGGAAAGTGATTTTCTCTGAAAGGACAGCATTTAGAAAGTGAAGCAACACTCCATTCACTTCGCACAGTGAATTGAAATGTTGGAACAGACTGCTTCACTTTCAGTGAAGTGCATGTGAGTTGCTAGTGAATGCTTGTAAGTAGCTTAAGGCACTATAAAAGGAAAGTGATTTTCTCTGAAAGTACAGCATTTTGAAAGTGAAGCAACCCTCCATTCACTTCGCACAGTGACTTGAAGTGTTGGAACAGACTGCTTCTCTTTCAGAGAAACTCATGTGAGTTGCTGGTGAATGCTTGTAAGTACCTTGAGGCACTTTCAAAGTAAAGTGATTTTCTCTGAAAGTACAGCATTTAGAAAGTGAAGAAACACTCCATTCACTTCGCACAGTGAATTGAAGTGTTGGAACAGACTGATTCTCTTTCAGAAAAATGCATGTGAGTTTCTTATGAATGCTTATAGTTACCTTAAGGTACTTTCAAAGGAAAGTGATTTTCTCTGAAAGTACAGCATTTAGAAAGTGAAGCAACACTCCATTCACTTCGCACAGTGAATTGAAGAGTTGGAACAGACTGCTTCTCTTTCAGCGAAACTCATGTGAGTTGCTGCTGAATACTTGTAAGTAGCTTAGGGTACTTTGAAAGGAAAGTGATTTTCTCGGAAAGTACAGCATTTAGAATGTGACGCAACACACCATTCACTTCGCACAGTGAATTGAAGTGTTGGAACATACTGCTTCTCATTCAGAGAAACTCATGTGAGTTGATGCTGAATGCTTGTAAGTAGCTTAAGGTACTGTGAAAGGAAAGTGATTTTCTCGGAAATTACAGCATTTAGAATGTGACGCAACACTCCATTCACTTCGCACAGTGAATTGAAGTGTTGGAACAGACTGCTTCTCTTTCAGAAAAACGCATGTGATTTGCTGGTGAATGCTTGTAAGTAGCTTAAGGCAGTTTCAATAGAAAGTGATTATCTCTGTAACTACAGCATTTAGAAATTGAATCAACACTCCATTCACTTCGCACAGTGAATTGAAGTGTTGGAACAGACTGCTTCTCTTTCAGAGAAACTCATGTGAGTTGCTGGTGAATGCTTGTAAGTAGCTGAAGGCACTTTCAAAGGAAAGTGATTTTTTCTGAAAGTACAGCATTACAAACTGAAGAAAAACTCCATTCACTTTGCACAGTGAATTGAAGTGTTGGAACAGACTGCTTCTCTTTCAGAGAAATGCATGTGAGTTTCTTGTGAATGCTTATAATCAGCTTAAGGCACTTTCAAAGGAAAGTGATTTTCTCTGAAAGGACAGCATTTAGAAAGTGAAGCAACACTCCATTCACTTCGCACAGTGAATTGAAGTGTTGGAACAGACTGCTTCTCTTTCAGAGAAACTCATGTGAGTTGCTGGTGAATGTTTGTAAGTATCTTAAGGCAGTTCCAAAGGAAAGTGATTTTCCCTGACTGTACAGCATTTAAAAAGTGAAGCAACACTCCATTCACTTCGCACAGTGAAATGAAGTGTTGGAACAGACTGCTTCTCTTTCAGTGAAACTCATGTGAGTTGCTGGTGAATGCTTACAGTTAGCTTTAGGAACTTGCAAAGGAAAGTGATTTTCTCTGAAAGTACAGCATTTAGAAAGTGAAGCAACACTCCATTCACTTCGCACAGTGAATTGAAGTGTTAGAACAGACTGCTTCTCTTTCAGAAAAATGATTCTGAGTTGCTCGTGAATGCTTATTGTTAGCTTTAGGCACTTTCAAAGGAAAGTGATTTTCTCTGAAAGGACAGCATTTAGAAAGTGAAGCAACACTCCATTCACTTCGCACAGTGAATTGAAATGTTGGAAGGGACTGCTTCACTTTCAGAGAAATGCATGTGAGTTTCTTGTGAATGCTTATAGTTAGCTTAAGGCACTTTCAAAGGAAAGTGATTTTCTCTGAAAGGACAGCAATTAGAAAGTGAAGCAACACTCCATTCACTTTGCACAGTGAATTGAAGTGTTGGATCAGACTGCTTCTCTTTCAGCGAAACTCATGTGAGTTGCTGCTGAATACTTGTAAGTAGCTTAAGGTACTTTGAAAGGAAAGTGATTTTCTCGGAAAGTACAGCATTTAGAAAGTGACGCAACACACCATTCACTTCGCACAGTGAATTGAAGTGTTGGAACAGACTGCTTCTCATTCAGAGAAACTCATGTGAGTTACTGCTGAATGCTTGTAAGTAGCTTAAGGTACTTTGAAAGGAAAGTGATTTTCTCGGAAAGTACAGCATTTAGAAAGTGACGCAACACTCCATTCACTTCGCACAGTGAATTGAAGTGTTGGAACAGACTGTTTCTCTTTCAGATAAACTCATGTGAGTTGCTGTTGAATGCTTGTAAATAGCTTAAGGCACTTTCAAAGGAAAGTGATTTTCTCTGAAAGTTCAGCATTTAGAAAGTGATGCAACACTACATTCACTTTGCACAGTGAATTGAAGTGTTGGAACAGACTGCTTCTCTTTCAGATATACGCATGTGATTTGCTGGTGAATGCTTGTAAGTAGCTTAAGGCAGTTTCAATAGAAAGTGATTATCTCTATAACTACAGCATTTAGAAATTGAATCAACACTCCATTCACTTCACAAGGTGAATTGAAGTGTTGGAACAGACTGCTTCTCTTTCAGAGAAACTCATGTGAGTTGCTGGTGAATGCTTGTAAGTAGCTGAAGGCACTTTCAAAGGAAAGTGATTTTTTCTGAAAGTACAGCATTACAAACTGAAGAAAAACTCCATTCACTTTGCACAGTGAATTGAAGTGTTGGAACAGACTGCTTCTCTTTCAGAGAAATGCATGTGAGTTTCTTCTGAATGCTTATAATCAGCTTAAGGCACTTTCAAAGGAAAGTGATTTTCTCTGTAAGGACAGCATTTAGAAAGTGAAGCAACACTCCATTCACTTCGCACAGTGAATTGAAATGTTGGAACAGACTGCTTCTCTTTCAGAGAAATGCATGTGAGTTGCTGGTGAATGCTTGTAAGTAGCTTAAGGCTGTTTCAAAGGAAAGTGATTTTCTCTGAAAGTACAGCATTTAGAAGTGAAGCAACACTCCATTCACTTCGCACAGTGAATTGAAGTGTTGGAACAGACTGCTTCTCTTTCAGAGAAATGCATGTGAGTTGCTGGTGAATGCTTGTAAGCAGCTTAAGGCAGTTTAAAAGGAAAGTGATTTTCTCTGAAAGTACAGCATTTAGAAAGTGAAACAACAACACATTCACTTCGCACAGTGAATTGAAGTGTTGGAACAGACTGTTTCTCTTTCAGAGAAACTCATGTGAGTTGCTGGTGAATGCTTGTAAGTAGCTTAAAGCAGTTTCAAAGGAAAGTGATTTTCTCTGAAAGTACAGCATTTAGAAAGGGAAGCAACACTCCATTTACTTCGCACAGTGAATTGATGTGTTGGACCAGACTCCTTCTCTTTCAGAAAAACTCATGTGAGTTGCTGGTGAATGCTAGCACTTAGCTTAAGGTACTTTGAAAGGAAAGTGATTTTCTCTGAAAGTACAGCATTTAGAAAGTGACGCAATACTCCCTTCACTTCGCACAGTGAATTGAAGTGTTGGAACAGACTGCTTCTCTTTCAGAGAAATGCATGTGAGTTTCTTGTGAATGCTTATAATCAGCCTAAGGCACTTTCAAAGGAAAGTGATTTTCTCTGAAAGGACAGCATTTTGAAAGTGAAGCAACCCTCCATTCACTTCGCAAAGTGAATTGAACAGTTGAAAGAGACTGCTTGTCTTTCAGAAATATGATTGTGAGTTGCTGGTGAATGCTTGCAAGTAGCTTAAGGCATTTTCAAAGGAACGTGATTTTCTCTGAAATTACAGCATTTAGAAAGTGAAGCAACACTCCATTCTCTTCGCACAGTGAATTGAAGTGTTGGAACAGACTGCTTCTCTTTCAGAGAAATGCATGTGAGTTTCTTGTGAATGCTTATAATCAGCTTAAGGCACTTTCAAAGGAAAGTGATTTTCTCTGAAAGGACAGCATTTAGAAAGTGAAGCAACACTCCATTCACTTCGCACAGTGAATTGAAGTGTTGGAACAGACTGCTTCTCTTTCAGAGAAACTCATGTGAGTTGCTGGTGAATGTTTGTAAGTATCTTAAGGCAGTTCCAAAGGAAAGTGATTTTCCCTGACTGTACAGCATTTAAAAAGTGAAGCAACACTCCATTCACTTCGCACAGTGAAATGAAGTGTTGGAACAGACTGCTTCTCTTTCAGTGAAACTCATGTGAGTTGCTGGTGAATGCTTACAGTTAGCTTTAGGAACTTGCAAAGGAAAGTGATTTTCTCTGAAAGTACAGCATTTAGAAAGTGAAGCAACACTCCATTCACTTCGCACAGTGAATTGAAGTGTTAGAACAGACTGCTTCTCTTTCAGAAAAATGATTCTGAGTTGCTCGTGAATGCTTATTGTTAGCTTTAGGCACTTTCAAAGGAAAGTGATTTTCTCTGAAAGGACAGCATTTAGAAAGTGAAGCAACACTCCATTCACTTCGCACAGTGAATTGAAATGTTGGAAGGGACTGCTTCACTTTCAGAGAAATGCATGTGAGTTTCTTGTGAATGCTTATAGTTAGCTTAAGGCACTTTCAAAGGAAAGTGATTTTCTCTGAAAGGACAGCAATTAGAAAGTGAAGCAACACTCCATTCACTTTGCACAGTGAATTGAAGTGTTGGATCAGACTGCTTCTCTTTCAGCGAAACTCATGTGAGTTGCTGCTGAATACTTGTAAGTAGCTTAAGGTACTTTGAAAGGAAAGTGATTTTCTCGGAAAGTACAGCATTTAGAAAGTGACGCAACACACCATTCACTTCGCACAGTGAATTGAAGTGTTGGAACAGACTGCTTCTCATTCAGAGAAACTCATGTGAGTTACTGCTGAATGCTTGTAAGTAGCTTAAGGTACTTTGAAAGGAAAGTGATTTTCTCGGAAAGTACAGCATTTAGAAAGTGACGCAACACTCCATTCACTTCGCACAGTGAATTGAAGTGTTGGAACAGACTGTTTCTCTTTCAGATAAACTCATGTGAGTTGCTGTTGAATGCTTGTAAATAGCTTAAGGCACTTTCAAAGGAAAGTGATTTTCTCTGAAAGTTCAGCATTTAGAAAGTGATGCAACACTACATTCACTTTGCACAGTGAATTGAAGTGTTGGAACAGACTGCTTCTCTTTCAGATATACGCATGTGATTTGCTGGTGAATGCTTGTAAGTAGCTTAAGGCAGTTTCAATAGAAAGTGATTATCTCTATAACTACAGCATTTAGAAATTGAATCAACACTCCATTCACTTCACAAGGTGAATTGAAGTGTTGGAACAGACTGCTTCTCTTTCAGAGAAACTCATGTGAGTTGCTGGTGAATGCTTGTAAGTAGCTGAAGGCACTTTCAAAGGAAAGTGATTTTTTCTGAAAGTACAGCATTACAAACTGAAGAAAAACTCCATTCACTTTGCACAGTGAATTGAAGTGTTGGAACAGACTGCTTCTCTTTCAGAGAAATGCATGTGAGTTTCTTCTGAATGCTTATAATCAGCTTAAGGCACTTTCAAAGGAAAGTGATTTTCTCTGTAAGGACAGCATTTAGAAAGTGAAGCAACACTCCATTCACTTCGCACAGTGAATTGAAATGTTGGAACAGACTGCTTCTCTTTCAGAGAAATGCATGTGAGTTGCTGGTGAATGCTTGTAAGTAGCTTAAGGCTGTTTCAAAGGAAAGTGATTTTCTCTGAAAGTACAGCATTTAGAAGTGAAGCAACACTCCATTCACTTCGCACAGTGAATTGAAGTGTTGGAACAGACTGCTTCTCTTTCAGAGAAATGCATGTGAGTTGCTGGTGAATGCTTGTAAGCAGCTTAAGGCAGTTTAAAAGGAAAGTGATTTTCTCTGAAAGTACAGCATTTAGAAAGTGAAACAACAACACATTCACTTCGCACAGTGAATTGAAGTGTTGGAACAGACTGTTTCTCTTTCAGAGAAACTCATGTGAGTTGCTGGTGAATGCTTGTAAGTAGCTTAAAGCAGTTTCAAAGGAAAGTGATTTTCTCTGAAAGTACAGCATTTAGAAAGGGAAGCAACACTCCATTTACTTCGCACAGTGAATTGATGTGTTGGACCAGACTCCTTCTCTTTCAGAAAAACTCATGTGAGTTGCTGGTGAATGCTAGCACTTAGCTTAAGGTACTTTGAAAGGAAAGTGATTTTCTCTGAAAGTACAGCATTTAGAAAGTGACGCAATACTCCCTTCACTTCGCACAGTGAATTGAAGTGTTGGAACAGACTGCTTCTCTTTCAGAGAAATGCATGTGAGTTTCTTGTGAATGCTTATAATCAGCCTAAGGCACTTTCAAAGGAAAGTGATTTTCTCTGAAAGGACAGCATTTTGAAAGTGAAGCAACCCTCCATTCACTTCGCAAAGTGAATTGAACAGTTGAAAGAGACTGCTTGTCTTTCAGAAATATGATTGTGAGTTGCTGGTGAATGCTTGCAAGTAGCTTAAGGCATTTTCAAAGGAACGTGATTTTCTCTGAAATTACAGCATTTAGAAAGTGAAGCAACACTCCATTCTCTTCGCACAGTGAATTGAAGTGTTGGAACAGACTTCCTCTCTTTCAGAGAAATGCATGTGAGTTGCTGGTGAATGCTTGTAAGTAGCTTAAGGCACGTTGAAAGGAAAGTGATTTTCTCTGAAAGTACATCATTTTGAAAGTGAAGCAACCCTCCATTCACTTCGCACAGTGAATTGAAGTGTTGGAACAGACTGCTTCTCTTTCAGAAAAATGATTGTGAGTTGCTGGTGAATGCTTGCAAGTAGCTTAAGGTACTTTGAAAGGAAAGTGATTTTCCCTGAAAGTACAGCTTTTAAAAAGTGAAGCAACACTCCATTCATTTCGCACAGTGAATTGAAGTGTTGGACCAGACTGCTTCTCTTTCAAAGAAACTCATGTGAGTTGCTGGTGAATGCTTGTAAGTAGCTTAAGGCACTTTCAAAGGAAAGTGATTATCTCTGAAAGTACAGCATTTAGAAAGTGAAGCAACACTCCATTCACTTCGCACAGTGAATTGAAGTGTTGGAACAGACTGCTTCTCTTTCAGAGAAACTCATGTGAGTTGCTGGTGAATGCTTGTAAGTAGCTTAAGGCACTTTCAAAGGAAAGTGATTTTCTCTGAAAGTACAGCATTTAGAAAGTGATGCAACACTACATTCACTTTGCACAGTGAATTGAAGTGTTGGAACAGACAGCTTCTCTTTCAGAAAAACGCACGTGATTTGCTGGTGAATGCTTGTAAGAACCTTAAGGCAGTTTAAATAGAAAGTGATTATCTCTGTAACTACAGCATTTAGAAAGTGAATCAACACTCCATTCACTTCGCACAGTGAATTGATGTGTTGGAACTGACTGCTTCTCTTTCAGAGAAATGCATGTGAGTTTCTTGTGAATGCTTATAATTAGCTTAAGGCACTTTCAAGGGAAAGTGATTTTCTCTGAAAGGACAGCATTTAGAAAGTGAACCAATACTCCATTCACTTCGCACAGTGAATTGAAATGCTGGAACAGACTGCTTCTCTTTCAGAGAAATGCATGTGAGTTGCTGGTGAATGCTTGTAAGTAGCTTAAGGCACGTTGAAATGAAAGTGATTTTCTCTGAAAGTACAGCATTTTGAAAGTGAAGCAACCCTCCATTCATTTCGCAAGGTGAATTGAACAGTTGGAACAGACTGCTTCTCTTTCAGAAAAATGATTGTGAGTTGCTGGTGAATGCTTGCAAGTAGCTTAAGGCAGTTTCAAAGGAACATGATTTTCTGTGAAAGTACAGCATTTAGAAAGTGAAGCAACACTCTATTCCCTTCGCAGAGTGAATTGAAGTGTTGGAACAGACTGCTTCTCTTTCAGAGAAATGCATGTGAGTTACTGGTGAATGCTTTTAAGTAGCTTAAGGCAGTTTCAAAATAAAGTGATTTTCTCTGAAAGTACAGCATTTAGAAAGTGAAGCAACACTCCATTTACTGCGCACAGTGAATTGAAGTGTTGGAACAGACTTCCTCTCTTTCAGAGAAATGCATGTGAGTTGCTGGTGAATGCTTGTAAGTAGCTTAAGGCACGTTGAAAGGAAAGTGATTTTCTCTGAAAGTACAGCATTTTGAAAGTGAAGCAACCCTCCATTCACTTCGCACAGTGAATTGAAGTGTTGGAACAGACTGCTTCTCTTTCAGAAAAATGATTGTGAGTTGCTGGTGAATGATTGTAAGTAGCGTAAGGTACTTTGAAAGGAAAGTGATTTTCCCTGAAAGTACAGCTTTTAAAAAGTGAAGCAACACTCCATTCACTTCGCACAGTGAATTGAAGTGTTGGACCAGACTGCTTCTCTTTCAAAGAAACTCATGTGAGTTGCTGGTGAATGCTTGTAAGTAGCTTAAGGCACTTTCAAAGGAAAGTGATTATCTCTGAAAGTACAGCATTTAGAAAGTGAAGCAACACTCCATTCACTTCGCACAGTGAATTGAAGTGTTGGAACAGACTGCTTCTCTTTCAGCGAAACTCATGTGAGTTTCTGCTGAATACTTGTAAGTAGCTTAAGGTACTTTGAAAGGAAAGTGATTTTCTCTGAAAGTACGGCATTTAGAAAGTGACGCAACACTCCATTCACTTCGTACAGTGAATTGAAGTGTTGGAACAGACTGCTTCTCATTCAGAGAAACTCATGTGAGTTGCTGCTGAATGCTTGTAAGTAGCTTAAGGTACTTTGAAAGGAAAGTGATTTTCTCGGAAAGTACAGCATTTAGAAAGTGACGCAACACTCCATTCACTTCGCACAGTAAATTGAAGTGTTGGAACAGACTGCTTCTCTTTCAGAGAAACTCATGTGAGTTGCTGGTGAATGCTTGTAAGTAGCTTAAGGAACTTTCAAAGGAAAGTGATTTTCTATGAAAGTACAGCATTTAGAAAGTGATGCAACACTACATTCACTTTGCACAGTAAATTGAAGTGTTGGAACAGACAGCTTCTCTTTCAGAAAAACGCATGTGATTTGCTGGTGAATGCTTGTAAGTAGCTTAAGGCAGTTTCAATAGAAAGTGATTATCTCTGTAACTACAGCATTTAGAAAGTGAATCAACACTCCATTCACTTCGCACAGTGAATTGAAATGCTGGAACAGACTGCTTCTCTTTCAGAGAAATGCATGTGAGTTGCTGGTGAATGCTTGTAAGTAGCTTAAGGCACGTTGAAATGAAAGTGATTTTCTCTGAAAGTACAGCATTTTGAAAGTGAAGCAACCCTCCATTCATTTCGCAAGGTGAATTGAACAGTTGGAACAGACTGCTTCTCTTTCAGAAAAATGATTTTGAGTTGCTGGTGAATGCTTGCAAGTAGCTTAAGGCAGTTTCAAAGGAACATGATTTTCTGTGAAAGTACAGCATTTAGAAAGTGAAGCAACACTCTATTCCCTTCGCAGAGTGAATTGAAGTGTTGGAACAGACTTCCTCTCTTTCAGAGAAATGCATGTGAGTTGCTGGTGAATGCTTGTAAGTAGCTTAAGGCACGTTGAAAGGAAAGTGATTTTCTCTGAAAGGACAGCATTTTGAAAGTGAAGCAACCCTCCATTCACTTCGCAAAGTGAATTGAACAGTTGGAACAGACTGCTTCTCTTTCAGAAATATGATTGTGAGTTGCTGGTGAATGCTTGCAAGTAGCTTAAGGCATTTTCAAAGGAACGTGACTTTCTCTGAAAGTACAGCATTTAGAAAGTGAAGCAACACTCCATTCCCTTCGCACAGTGAATTGAAGTGTTGGAACAGACTTCCTCTCTTTCAGAGAAATGCATGTGAGTTGCTGGTGAATGCTTGTAAGTAGCTTAAGGCACGTTGAAAGGAAAGTGATTTTCTCTGAAAGTACAGCATTTTGAAAGTGAAGCAACCCTCCATTCACTTCGCACAGTGAATTGAAGTGTTGGAACAGACTGCTTCTCTTTCAGAAAAATGATTGTGAGTTGCTGGTGAATGCTTACAAGTAGCTTAAGGCAGTTTCAAAGGAACATGATTTTCTCTGAAAGTACAGCATTTAGAAAGTGAAGCAACACTCTATTCCCTTCGCACAGTGAATTGAAGTGTTGGAACAGACTGCTTCTCTTTCAGAGAAATGCATGTGAGTTGCTGGTGAATGATTGTAAGTAGCGTAAGGTACTTTGAAAGGAAAGTGATTTTCCCTGAAAGTACAGCGTTTAAAAAGTGAAGCAACACTCCATTCACTTCGCACAGTGAATTGAAGTGTTGGACCAGACTGCTTCTCTTTCAAAGAAACTCATGTGAGTTGCTGGTGAATGCTTGTAAGTAGCTTAAGGCACTTTCAAAGGAAAGTGATTATCTCTGAAAGTACAGCATTTAGAAAGTGAAGCAACACTCCATTCACTTCGCACAGTGAATTGAAGTGTTGGAACAGACTGCTTCTCTTTCAGCGAAACTCATGTGAGTTTCTGCTGAATACTTGTAAGTAGCTTAAGGTACTTTGAAAGGAAAGTGATTTTCTCTGAAAGTACAGCATTTAGAAAGTGACGCAACACTCCATTCACTTCGTACAGTGAATTGAAGTGTTGGAACAGACTGCTTCTCATTCAGAGAAACTCATGTGAGTTGCTGCTGAATGCTTGTAAGTAGCTTAAGGTACTTTGAAAGGAAAGTGATTTTCTCGGAAAGTACAGCATTTAGAAAGTGACGCAACACTCCATTCACTTCGCACAGTAAATTGAAGTGTTGGAACAGACTGCTTCTCTTTCAGAGAAACTCATGTGAGTTGCTGGTGAATGCTTGTAAGTAGCTTAAGGAACTTTCAAAGGAAAGTGATTTTCTATGAAAGTACAGCATTTAGAAAGTGATGCAACACTACATTCACTTTGCACAGTAAATTGAAGTGTTGGAACAGACAGCTTCTCTTTCAGAAAAACGCATGTGATTTGCTGGTGAATGCTTGTAAGTAGCTTAAGGCAGTTTCAATAGAAAGTGATTATCTCTGTAACTACAGCATTTAGAAAGTGAATCAACACTCCATTCACTTCGCACAGTGAATTGAAATGCTGGAACAGACTGCTTCTCTTTCAGAGAAATGCATGTGAGTTGCTGGTGAATGCTTGTAAGTAGCTTAAGGCACGTTGAAAGGAAAGTGATTTTCTCTGAAAGTACAGCATTTTGAAATTGAAGCAACCCTCCATTTACTTCGCAAAGTGAATTGAACAGTTGGAACAGACTGCTTCTCTTTCAGAAAAATGATTGTGAGTTGCTGGTGAATGCTTGCAAGTAGCTTAAGGCAGTTTCAAAGGAACATGATTTTCTCTGAAAGTACAGCATTTAGAAAGTGAAGCAACACTCTATTTCCTTCGCACAGTGAATTGAAGTGTTGGAACAGACTGCTTCTCTTTCAGAGAAATGCATGTGAGTTGCTGGTGAATGCTTTTAAGTAGCTTAAGGCAGTTTCAAAATAAAGTGATTTTGTCTGAAAGTACAGCATTTAGAAAGTGAAGCAACACTCCATTCACTTCGCACAGTGAATTGAAGTGTTGGAACAGACTGCCTCTCTTTCAGTGAAATTCATGTGTTTTTCTGGTCAATGCCTGTAAGTAACTTAAGACACTTTCAAAGGAAAGTGATTTTCTCTGAAAGTACATCATTTAGAAAATGAAGCAACAATCCATTCACTTCGCACAGTGAATTGAAGTGTTGTATCAGACTGCTTTTCCTCAGAGAAATGCATGTGAGCTTCTTGTGAATGCTTGTAATTAGATTAAGGCACTTTAAAAGGAAAGCGATTATCTCTGAAAGTACAGCATTTATAAAGTGAAACAACAACACATTCACTTCGCACAGTGAATTGAAGTGTTGGAACAGACTGCTTCTCTTTAAGAGAAACTCATGTGATTTGCTGGTGAATGCTTGTTTGTAGCTTAAGGTACTTTGAAAGGAAAGTTATTTTCCCAGAAAGTACAGCATTTAGAAAGTGAAGCAACACTCCATTCACTTCGCACATTGAATTGAAGTGTTGGACCAGACTGCGTCTCTTTCAGAGAAACTCATGTGAGTTGCTGGTGAATGCTTGTAAGTAGCTTAAGGAACTTTCAAAGGGAAGTGATTATCTCTGAAAGTACAGCATTTTGAAAGTGAAGCAATACTCCATTCACTTTGCACAGTGAATTGAAGTGTTGGAAAAGACTGCTTCTCTTTCAGAGAAACGCAAGTGAGTTTCTTAAGAATGCTTGTAAGTAGCTTAAGGCACTTTCAAAGGAAAGTGATTTTCTCTGTAACTACAGCGTTTGGAAAGTGAAGTAGCACTCCATACACTTTGTACAGTGAAATGAAGGGTTGGAATAGACAGCTTCTCTTTCAGAGAAACTCATGTAAGTTTCTGGTGAATGTTGTAAGTAGCTTAAGGCACTTTCAAAGGCAAGTGATTATCTCTGTAACTTCAGCATTTAGAAAGTGAAGCAACACTCCATTCACTTCGCACAGTGAATTGAAGTGTTGGAACAGACTGCTTTTCTTTCAGAAAAACGCATGTGAGTTTCTTGTGAATGCTTGTAAGTAGCCTAAGGCACTCTCAAAGGAAATTGATTTTCTCTGTAACTACAGCATTTTGAAAGTGAAGTAACACTCCAATTACTTCGCACAGTGAATTGAAGTGTTGGAATAGACTGCTTCTCTTTCAGAGAAACGCATGTGAGTTTCTTGTGAATGCTTGTAAGTAGCTCAAGGCACTGTCAAAGGAAAGTGATTTTCTCTATAACTACAGCATTTAGAAAGTGAAGCTACACTCCATTCACTTCGCACAGTGAATTGAAGTGTTGGAACTGACTGCCTCTCTTTCAGAGAAACTCATGTGAGTTGCTGGTCAATGCTTGTAAGTACCTTAAGGCACTTTCAAAGGAAAGTGATTTTCTCTGAAAGTACAGCATGTAGAAAGTGAAGCAACACTCCATTCACTTTGCACAGTGAATTGAAGTGTTGGAACAAACTGCTTCTCTTTCAGAGAAATGCATGTGAGTTTCTTGTGAATGCTTATAATCAGCCTAAGGCACTTTCAAAGGAAAGTGATTTTCTCTGAAAGCACAGCATTTAGAAAGTGAAGCAACACTCCATTCACTTCACACAATGAATTGAAGTGTTGGAACAGACTGTTTCTCTTTCAGAGAAATGCATGTGAGTTGCTGGTTAATGCTTGTAAGTAGCTTAAGGCACTTACAAAGGAAAGTATTTTCTCTGAAAGGACAGCATTTTGAAAGTGAAGCAACCCTCCATTCACTTCGCACAGTGAATTGAAGTGTTGGAACAGACTGCTTCTCTTTCAGAGAAATGGATGTGGGTTTCTTGTGAATGCTTGTAAGTAACTTAAGGCACATTCAAAGGAAAGTGATTTTTTCTGAAAGTACCGCATTTAGAAAGTGAAGAAACACTCCATTCACTTCGCACATTGAATTGAAATTTTGGAACAGACTGTTTCTCTTTCAGAGAAACTCATGTGAGTTGCTGGTGAATGCTTGTAAGTGGCTTAAGGCAGATTCAAAGGAAACAGATTTTCTGTGAAAGTACAGCATTTAGAAAGTGAAGCAACACTCCATTCACTTCGCACAGTGAATTGAAGTGTTGGAACAGATTGCCTATCTTTCAGAGAATCTCATATGAGTTGCTGGTTAATTCTTGTCAGTAGCTTAAGGCACTATCAAAGGAACGTGATTTTCTCTGAAAGTACAGCATTTAGAATGTGAAGCAACACTCCATTCACTTCGCACAGTGAATTGAAGTGTTGGAACAGACTGTTTCTCTTTCAGAGAAATGATGTGAGTTGCTGGTGAATGCATGTAAGTAGCTTAAGACAGTTTAAAAGGAAAGTGATTTTCTCTGAAAGTACAGCATTTAGAAAGTGAAGCAACACTCCATTAACTTCGCACAGTGAATTGAAATGTTGGAACAGACTACTTCTCTTTCAGAGAAATGCATATGAGTTGCTGGAGAATGCTTGCAAGTAGCTTAAGGCAGTTTCAAAGGAAAGTGATTTTCTCTGAAAGTACAGCATTTTGAAAGTGACGCAACACTCCATTCACTTTGCACAGTGAATTGAAGTGTTGGAACAGACTGCTTCTCTTTCAGAGAAACTCATGTGAGTTGCTGGTGAATGCTCGTTAGTAGCTTAAGGCACTTTCAAAGGAAAGTGATTTTCTCTGAAAGTACAGCACTTAGAAAGCGAAGCAACACTCCATTCACTTCGCACAGTGAATTGAATTGTTTGAACAGACTGCTTCTCTTTCCGAAAAATGATTGTGAGTTGCTGGTGAGTGCTTGTAAGTAGCTTAAGGCAGTTTCAAAGGAAAGTGATTTTCTCTGAGAGTACAGTATTTAGAAAGTGAAGCAACACTCCATTCACTAAGCACAGTGAATTGAAGTGTTGTAACAGACTACTTCTCTTTCAGAGAAACGGATGTAAGTTTTTGTGAATGCTTTTAAGTAGCTTAAGGCAGTTTCAAAGGAAAGTGATTTTCTCTGAAAGTACAGCATTTAGAAAGTGAAGCAACACTCCATTCACTTCGCACAGTGAATTGAAGTGTTGGAACAGACTGCTTCTCTTTCAGAGAAACTCATGTGAGTTGCTGGTGAATGCTTGTAAGTAGCTTAAGGTACTGTCAAATGAAAGTGATTTTCTCTGTAAGTACAGCATTTAGAAAGTGACGCAACTCTCCATTCACTTTTCACAGTGAATTGAAGTGTTGAAACAGACTGCTTCTATTTCAGAGAAACTCATGTGAGTTGCTGGTGAATGCTTGTAAGTAGCTTAAGGCAGTGTCAAAGGAAAGTGATTTTCTCTGAAAGTACAGCATTTAGAAAGTGAAGCAACACTCCATTTACTTTGGACAGTGAATTGAAGTTATGGAACAGACTGCTTCTCTTTCAGAGAAACTTATGTGATTTGCTGGTGAATGCTTGTAAGTAGCTTAAGGCTGTTTCAAAGGAAAGTGATTTTCTCCGAAATCATGGCATTTAGAAAGTGAAGCAACACTCCACTCACTTCGCACAGTGAATTGAAGTGTTGTAACAGACTGCATCTCTTTCAGAGAAACTCATGTGAGTTGCTGGTGAATGCTTATAATTAGCTTAAGGCACTTTCAAAGGAAAATGATGTTCTCTGAAAGTACAGCATTTAGAAAGTGAAGCAACACTCCATTCTCTTCGCACAGTGAATTGAAGTGTTGGAACAGACTGCTTCTCTTTCAGAGAAATGCATGTGAGTTGCTGGGGAATGCTTGTAAGTAGCTTAAGGCACTTACAAAGGAAAGTGATTTTCTCTGAAAGTACAGCATTTTGAAAGTGAAGCAACCCTCCATTCACTTCGCACAGTGAATTGAAGTGTTGGAACAGACTCCTTCTCTTTCAGAGAAACTCATGTGAGTTGCTGGTGAATACTTGTACTTAGCTTAAGGTACTTTGAGAGGAAAGTGATTTTCTCTGAAAGTACAGCATTTAGAAAGTGACTCAACCCTCCATACACTTCGCACAGTGAATTGAAGTGTTGGAAAAGACTACTTCTCTTTCAGAGAAACTCATATGAGTTGCTGGTGAATGCTAGTAAGTAGTTTAAGGCAGTTCCAAAGGAAAGGGATTTTTTCTGAAAGTACAGCATTTAGAAAGTGAAGCAACACTCCATTCTCTTCGCACATGAATTGAAATGTTGGGACAGACTGCTTCTCTTTCAGAGAAACGAATGTTAGTTGCTGCTGAATGCTTGTAAGTAGCTTAAGGTACTTTGAAAGGAAAGTGATTGTCTCTGAAATTACAGCATTTAGAAAGTGACGCAACACTCCATTCACTTCGCACAGTGAATTGAAATGTTGGAACAGACTGCTTCTCTTTCTGAGAAACTCATGTGAGTTGCTGGTGAATGCTTGTAAGCAGCCTAAGGCAGTTTCATAGGAAAGTGATTTTCTCTGAAAGTACAGCATTTAGAAAGTGAAGCAACACTCCATTCACTTCGCACAGTGAATTGAAGTGTTAGAACAGACTGCTTCTCTTTCAGAGAAACACATGTGAGTTGCTGTAGAATGCTTGTAAGTAGCTTAAGGCATTTTCAAGGGAAAGTGATATTCTCGGTAACTACAGCATTTCGAAAGTGAAGTAACACTTCAATCACTTCGCACAGTGAATTGAAGTGTTTGAACAGACTGCTTTTTTCAGAGAAACTCATGTGAGTTGCTGGTGAATGCTAGTAAGTAGCTTAAGGTACATTGAAAGGAAAATGATTTTCTCTGAGAGTACAGCATTTAGAAAGTGACGCAACACTCCATTCACTTCGCACAGTGAATTGAAGTGTTGGAACAGACAGCTTCTCTTTCAGAGAAACTCATGTGAGTTGCTGGTCAATGCTTGTAAGTAGCTTAAGGTACTTTCAAAGGAAAGTGATTTTCTCTGAAAGTACAGCATTTAGAAAGTGAAGCAGCACTCCATTTAATTCGCACAATAAATTAAAGTGTTGGAACAGACTGCTTCTCTTTCAGAGAAATGCATGTGAGTTGCTGGTGAATGCTTGTAATTAGCTTAAGACAGTTTCAAAGGAAAGTGATTTTCTCTGAAAGTACAGCATTTAGAAAGTGAAACAACAACACATTCACTTCGCACAGTGAATTGAAGTGTTGGAACAGACTGCTTCTCTTTCAGAAAAAATCATGTGAGTTGCTGGTGAATGCTTGTAAGTATCTTAAGGCACTTTCAAATGAAAGTGATTTTCTCTGAAAGTACAGCATTTAGAAAGTGAAGCAACACTCCATTCACTTCGCACAGTGAATTGAAGTGTTGGAACAGGCTGCCTCTCTTTCAGAGAAACTCATGTGAGTTGCTGGTCAATACTTATAAGTAGCTTAAGATACTTTCAAAGGAAAGTGATTTTCTCTGAAAGTACAGCATTTAGAAAGTGAAGCAACACTCCATTCACTTCGCACAGTGAATTGAAGTGATGGAACAGACTGCTTCTCTTTCAGAGAAATGCATGTGAGTTGCTGGTGAATGCATGTAAGTAGCTTAAAGCAGTTTCAAAGGAAAGTGATTTTCTCTGAAATTACAGCATTTAGAAAGTGAATCAACCCTCCATTCACTTCGCACAGTGAATTGAAATGTTGGAACAGACTGCTTCTCTTTCAGAGAAATGCATGTGAGTTGCTGGAGAATGCTTGTAAGTAACTTAAGGCAGTTTCAAAGGAAAGTGATTTTCTCTGAAAGTACAGCATTTAGAAAGTGACGCAACACTCCATTCACTTCGCACAGTGAATTGAAGTGTTGGAACAGACTGCTTCTCTTTCAGCGAAATGTATGTGAGTTGCTGGTGAATGCTTGTAAGTAGCTTAAGGCAGTTTCAAAGGAAAGTGATTTTCTCTGAAAGTACAGCACTTAGAAAGTGAAGCAACACTCCATTCACTTCGCATAGTGAATTGAATTGTTTGAACAGACTGCTTCTCTTTCCGAAAAATGATTTTGAGTTGCTGGTGAGTGCTTGTAAGTAGCTTAAGGCAGTTTCAAAGGAAAGTAATTTTCTCTGAGAGTACAGCATTTAGAAAGTGAAGCAACACTCCATTCACTACGCACAGTGAATTGAAGTGTTGTAACAGACTACTTCTCTTTCAGAGAATCGGATGTAAGTTATTGTGAATGCTTTTAAGTAGCTTAAGGCAGTTTCAAAGGAAAGTGATTTTCTCTGAAAGTACAGCATTTAGAAAGTGAAGCAACACTCCATTCACTTCGCACAGTGAATTGAAGTGTTGGAACAGACTGCTTCTCTTTCAGAGAAATGCATGTGAGTTGCTGGTGAATGCTTGTAAGTAGCTTAAGGCATTTTCAAAGAAGAGTGATTTTCTCTGAAAGTACAGCATTTAGAAAGTGAAGCAACACTCCATTCTCTTTGCACAGTGAATTGTAATGTTGGGACAAACTGCTTCTCTTTAAGAGAAACGAATGTTAGTTGCTGCTAAATGCTTGTAAGTATCTTAAGGTACTTTGAAAGGAAAGTGATTTTCTCTGAAATTACAGCATTTAGAAAGTGACGCAACACTCCATTCACTTCGCACAGTGAATTGAAATGTTGGAACAGACTGCTTCTCTTTCAGAGAAACTCATGTGAGTTGCTGGTGAATGCTTGTAAGCAGCATAAGGCAGTTTGATAGGAAGGTGATTTTCTCTGAAAGTACAGCATTTAGAAAGTGAAGCAACACTCCTTTCACTTCGCACAGTGAATTGAAGTGTTGGAACAGACTGCTTCTCTTTCAGGGAAACTCATGTGAGTTGCTGGTGAATGCTTGTTTGTTGCTTAAGGTACTTTGAAAGGAAAGTGATTTTCCCTGAAAGTACAGCATTTAAAAAGTGAAGCAACACTCCATTCACTTCGCACAGTGAATTGAAGTGTTGGAACAGACTGCTTGTCTTTCAGAGAAATGCATGTGAGTTTCTTGTGAATGCTTATAATTAGCTTAAGGCACTTTCAAAGGAAAGTGATTTTCACTGTAACTACAGCATTTAGAAAGTGACACAACACTCCATTCACTTCGCACAGTGAATTGAAGTGTTGGAACAGACTGCTTCTCTTTCAGAGAAATGCATGTGAGTTGCTGGTGAATGCTTGTCAGTAGCTTAAGGCACTTTAAAAGGAACGTGATTTTCACTGTAACTACAGCATTTAGAAAGTGAAGCAACACTCCATTCACTTCGCACAGAGAATTGAAGTGTTGGAAAAGACCGCTTCTCTTTCAGAGAAATGCATGTGAGTTGCTGGAGAATGCTTGTAAGTAACATAAGGCTGTTTCAAAGGAAAGTGATTTTCTCTGAAAGTACAGCATTTAGAAAGTGAAACAACAACACATTCACTTCGCACAGTGAATTGAAGTGTTGGAACAGACTGCTTCTCTTTCAGAGAAACACATGTGAGTTGCTGGAGATTGCTTGTAAGTAGCTTAAGGCATTTTCAAAGAAAGTGATTTTCTCTGTAACTACAGCATTTAGAAAGTGAAGTAACACTCCAATCACTTCGCACAGTGAATTAAAGTGTTGGAACAGACTGCTTTTTTCAGAGAAACTCATGAGATTTGCTGGTGAATGCTTGTGAGTAGCTTAAGGCACTTTCAAAAGAAACTGATTTTCTCTGAAAGCACAGCATTTAGAAAGTGAAGCAATACTCCATTCTCTTCGCACAGTGAATTGAAATGTTTGGACAGACTTCTTCTCTTTTAGAGAAACGAATGTGAGTTTCTTCTAAATGCTTGTAAGTAGATTAAGGCAGTTTCAAAAAAAGTGATTATCTCTGTAACTACAGCATTTAGAAAGTGAAGCAACACTCCATTCACTTCACAAAGTGAATTGAAGGGTTGGAACAGACTGCTTCTCTTTCAGAGAAATGCATGTGAGTTGCTGGTGAATGCTTGTAAGTAGCTTAAGGCATTTTCAAAGAAGAGTGATTTTCTCTGAAAGTACAGCATTTAGAAAGTGAAGCAACACTCCATTCTCTTTGCACAGTGAATTGTAATGTTGGGACAAACTGCTTCTCTTTAAGAGAAACGAATGTTAGTTGCTGCTAAATGCTTGTAAGTAGCTTAAGGTACTTTGAAAGGAAAGTGATTTTCTCTGAAATTACAGCATTTAGAAAGTGAAGTAACACTCCATTCACTGCGCACACTGAATTGAAGTGTTGAAACAGACTGCTTCTCTTTCAGAGAAATGCATGTGAGTTGCTGGTGAATGCTTGTAAGTAGCTTAAGTCAGTTTCAAAGGAAAGTGATTTTTTCAGAAAGTACAGCATTTAGAAAGTGAAACAATAACACATTCACTTCGCACAGTGAATTGAAGTGTTGGAACAGACTGCTTCTCTTTCAGAGAAACGAATGTGAGTTGCTGGTGAATGCTTGTAAGTAGCTTAAGGTACATTGAAAGGGAAGTTATTTTCTCTGAGAGTACAGCATTTTGAAAGTCACGCAACACTCCATTCACTTCGCACAGTGAATTGAACTGTTGGAACAGACTGCTTCTCTTTCAGAGAAATGCATGTGAGTTGCTGGTGAATGCTTATAATTAGATTAAGGCACTTTCAAAGGAAAGTGATTTTCTCTGAAAGTACAGCATTTAGAAAGTGAAGTTACACTCCATTCACTTCGCACAGTGAATTGAAGTGTTGGAACAGACTGCTTCTCTTTCAGAGAAACTCATGTGAGTTGCTGGGGAATGCTTGTAAGTAGCTGAAGGCACTTTCAAAGGAAAGTGATTTTCTCTGACAGTACAGCATTTAGAAAGTGACGCAACACTCCATTCACTTCGCACAGTGAATTAAAGTGTTGGAACAGATTGCTTCTTTTTCAGAGAAATTTATGTGAGTTGCTGGTGAATGCTTGAAAGTACCTTAAGGCAGTTTCAAAGGAAAGTGATTTTCTCTGAAAGTACAGCATTTAGAAAGTGAAGCAACACTCCATTCACTTCGCACAGTGAATTGAAGTGTTGGAACAGACTGCCTCTCTTTCAGAGAAACTCATGTGAGTTGCTGCTGAATGCTTGTAAGTAGCTTAAGGCACTTTCTAAGGAAAGTGATTTTCTCTGAAAGTACAGCATTTAGAAAGTGAAGCAACACTCCATTCACTTCGCACAGTGAATTAAAGTTTTAGAACAGACTGCTTCTCTTTTAGATAAACGCATGTGAGTTTCTTGTGAATGCTTGTAAGTAGCTTAAGGCACTTTCAAAGGAAAGTGATTTTCTCTGTAACTACAGCAGTTGAAAGTGAAGTAACACTCCAATCACTTCGCACAGTAAATTGAAGTGTTGGAACAGACTGCTTCTCTTTCAGAGAAACTCATGTGAGATTCTGGTGAATGCTTGTAAGTAGCTTAAGGCATTTTCAAAGAAGAGTGATTTTCTCTGAAAGTACAGCATTTAGAAAGTGAAGGACCACACCATTCTCTTTGCACTGTGAATTGAAATGTTGGAACAGACTGCTTGTCTTTCAGAGAAACTCATGTGAGTTTCTTCTAAATGCTTGTAAGAAGTTTAACGGAGTTTCAAAAAAAGTGATTATCTCTGTAACTACCGCATTTAGAAAGTGAAGTAACACTCCTATCACTTCGCACAGTGAATTGAAATGTTGTAACAGACTGCTTCTCTTTCATAGAAATGCATGTGAGTTGCTGGTGGATGCACGTAAGTAGCTTAAGCAGTTTCAAAGGAAAGTGACTTTCCAAGAAATTAGAGCATTTAGAAAGTGAAGCAACACTCCATTCACTTCGCACAGTGAATTGAATTGTTTGAACAGACTGCTTCTCTTTCAGAAAAATGATTGTGAGTTGCTGGTGAATGCTTGTAAGTTGCTTAAGGCACTTTCAAAGGAAAGTGATTTTCTCTGAGAGTACAGCATTTAAAAAAGTGAAGCAAAACTCCATTCAATTCGCACAGTGAATTGAAGTGTTGGAACAGACTGCTTCTCTTTCCGAGAAACACATGTGAGTTGCTGGAGATTGCTTGTAAGTAGCTTAAGGCAGTTTCATAGGAAAGTGATTTTCTCTGAAAGTACAGCATTTAGAAAGTGAAGCAACACTCCATTCACTTCGCACAGTGAATTGAAGTGTTGGAACAGACTGCTTCTCTTTCAGAGAAACACATGTGAGTTGCTGGAGATTGCTTGTAAGTAGCTTAAGGCATTTTCAAAGGAAAGTGATTTTCTCTGTAACTACAGCATTTAGAAAGTGAAGTAACACTCCAATCACTTCGCACAGTGAATTGAAGTGTTGGAACAGAATGCTTCTCTTTCAGAGAAACTCATGAGCGTTGCTGGTGAATGCTTGTAAATAGCTTAAGGCAGTTTCAAAGGAAAGTGATTTTCTCTGAAAGTACAGCATTTAGAAAGTGAAGCAACACTCCATTCACTTCGCACAGTGAATTGAAGTGTTGTAACAGACTGCTTCTCTTTCAGAGAAATGCATGTGAGTTGCTGGTGAATGATTATAATTAGCTTAAGGCAGTTTCAGAGGAAAGTGATTTTCCCTGAGAGTACAGCATTTAGAAAGTGAAGCTACACTCCATTCACTGCGCACAGTGAATTGAAGTGTTGGAACAGACTGCTTCTCTTTCAGAGAAACTCATGGGAGTTGCTGGTGAATGTTTGTAAGTAGCTTAAGGCAGTTTCAAAGGAAAGTGATTTTCTCTGAAAGTACAGCATTTAGAAAGTGAAGCAACACTCCATTCACTTCGCACCGGGAATTGAAGTGTTGGAACAGACTGCTTCTTTTTCAGAGAAATGCATGTGAGTTTCTTGTGAATGCTTATAATTAGCTTAAGGCACTTTCAAAGGAGATTGATTTTCTCTGAAAGTACAGCATTTAGAAAGTGAACCTATACTCCATTCAATTCGCACAGGGAATTGAAGTGTTGGAACAGACTGCTTCTCTTTCAAAGAAATGCATGTGAGTTGCTGGGGAATGCTTGTAAGTAGGTTAAGGCACTTTCAAAGGAAAGTGATTTTCTCTAAATGTACAGAATTTTGAAAGTGACGCAACACTCCATTCACTTCGCACAGTGAATTGAAGTGTTGGAACAGATTCTTTCTCTTTCAGAGAAATGTATGTGAGTTGCTGGTGAATGCTTGTAAGTAGCTTAAGGCAGTTTCAAAGGAAAGTGATTTTCTCTGAAAGTACAGCATTTAGAAAGTGAAGCAACACTCCATTCACTTCGCAAAGTGAATTGAAGTGTTGGAACAGACTGCCTCTCTTTCAGAGAAACTCATGTGAGTTGCTGGTGAATGCTTGTAAGTAGCTTAAGGCAGTTTCAAAGGAAAGTGATTTTCTCTGAAAGTACAGCATTTAGAAAGTGAAGCAACACTCCATTTACTTCGCACAGTGAATTGAAGTTTTGGAACAGACTGCTTCTCTTTCAGAGAAATGCATGTGAGTTGCTGGTGAATGCTTGTAAGTAGCTTAAGGCAGTTTCAAAGGAAAGTGATTTTCTCTGAAAGTACAGCATTTAGAAAGTGAAACAACAACACATTCACTTCACACAGTGAATTGAAGTGTTGGAACAGACTGCTTCTCTTTCAGAGAAACTCATGTGAGTTGCTGCAAAATGCTTGTAAATAGCTTAAGGTACTTTGAAAGGAAAGTGATTTTCTGAAAATACAACATTTAGAATGGGACGCAACACTCCATTCACTTCGCACAGTGAATTGAAGTGTTGGAACAGACTGCTTCTCTTTCAGAGAAACTCATGTGAGTTGCTGCAAAATGCTTGTAAATAGTTTAAGGTACTTTGAAAGGAAAGAGATTTTCTCTGAAAGTACAACATTTAGAATGGGACGCAACACTCCATTCACTTCGCACAGTGAATTGAAGTGTTGGAACAGATTGCTTCTCTTTCAGAGAAACTCATGTGAGTTGCTGGTGAATGCTAGTAAGTAGCTTAAGTTACATTGAATGGAAAGTGATTTTCTCTGAGAGTACAGCATTTAGAAAGTGACGCAACACTCCATTCACTTCGCACAGAGAAGTGAAGTGTTGCAACAGACAGCTTCGCTTTCCGTGTAACTCATGTGAGTTGCTGGTGAATGCTTGTAAGTAGCTTAAGGCACTTTCAAAGGAAAGTGATTTTCTCTGAAAGTACAGCATTTAGAAAGTGAAGCAACACTCCATTCACTTTGCACAGTGAATTGAACTGTTGGAACAAACTGCCTCTCTTTCAGAGAAACTCACGTGAGTTGCTGGTCAATGCTTGTACGTAGCTTAAGGCAATTTCAAAGGAAAGTGATTTTCTCTGAAATTACAGCTTTTAGAAAGTGAAACAAGACTCCATTTACTTCGCACAGTGAATTGAAGTGTTGGAACAGACTGCTTCTCTTTCAGAAAAATGATTGTGAGTTGCTGGTGAACGCTTTTAAGTAGCTTAAGGCACTTTCAAAGGAAAGTGATTTTCTCTGAGAGTACAGCATTTTGAAAGTGAAGCAACACTCCATTCACTTCGCACAGTGAATAGAAGTGTTGGAACAGACTGCCTCTCTTTCAGAGAAACTCATGTGAGTTGTTGGTGAATGCTTGTAAGGAGCTTAAGGTACTTTCAAAGGAAAGTAATTTTCTCTGAAAGGACAGTACTTAGAAAGTGAAGCAAGACTCCATTCACTTCGAACAGTGAATTGAAGTGTTGTAACAGACTGCTTCTCTTTCAGAGAAACGCATGTGATTTGCTGGTGAATGCTTGTAAGTAGCTTAAGGCAGTTTCAATAGAAAGGGATTATCTCTGTAACTACAGCATTTAGAAAGTGAAGCAACAATCCATTCACTTTGCACAGTGAATTGAAGTGTTGTAACAGACTGCTTTTCTTCTGAGAAATGCATGTGAACTTCTAGTGAATGCTTGTAATTTGATTAAGGCACTTTAAAAAGAATGCAATATTCTCTGAAAGTACAGCATTTAGAAAGTGAAGCAACAATCCATTCACTTCGCACAGTGAAATCAAGTGTTGGGACTGACTGCTTCTCTTCAGAGAAATGCATGTGAGCTTCTTGTGAATGCTTGTAATTAGAGTAAGGCTCTGTAAAAGGAAAGCGAATTTCTCTGAAAGTACAGCATTTAGAAAGTGAAACAACACTCCATTCACTTTGGACAGTGAATTGAACTGTTGGAACAGACTGCTTCTCTTTCAGAGAATTTCATGTGAGTTGCTGGTGAATGCTTGTTGGTAGCATAGGGTACTTTGAAAGGAAAGAGATGTTCCCTGAAGGGACAGCATTTCAAAAGAGAAGCAACACTCCATTCACTTCGAACAGTGAATTGAAGTGTTGGAACAGACTGCTTCCCTTTTAGAGAAATGCATGGGAGTTGCTGGTGAATGCTTGTAAGTAGCTTAAGGCAGTTTCAAAGGAAAGTGATTTTCTCTGAAAGTACAGCATTTAGAAAGTGAAACAACAGCACATTCACTTCGCACAGTGAATTGAGGTGTTGGAACAGACTGCTTCTCTTTCAGAGAATCTCATGTGAGTTGCTGCTGAATGCTTGTAAGTAGCTTAAGGTACTTTGAAAGGAAAGTGATTTTCTCTGAAAGTACAGCATTTAGAAAGTGACACAAAACTCCATTCGCTTCGCACAGTGAATTGAAGTGTTGGAACAGACTGCTTCTCTTTCAGAGAAACTCATGTGAGATGTTGGTGAATTCTCGTAAGTAGCTTAAGGCAGTTTCAATGGAAAGTGATTTTCTCTGAAAGTACAGCATTTAGAAAGTGAAGCAACACTCCATTCACTTCGCACACTGAATTGAAGTGTTGGAACAGACTGCCTCTCTTTCAGAGAAATGCATGTGAGTTGCTGGTCAATGCTTGTAAGTAGCTTAAGGCAGTTTCAAAGGAAAGTGATTTTCTCTGTAACTACAGCATTTAGAAAGTGAAGTAACACTCCATTGAATTTGCACAGTGAATTGAAGTGTTGGAACAGACTGCTTCTCTTTCAGAATAATGATTATGAGTTGCTCGTGAATGCTTGAAAGTAGCTTAAGGCACTTTCAAAGGAAAGTGATTTTCTCTGAAAGGACAGCATTTTGAAAGTGAAGCAACACTACATTCACCTCGCACAGTGAATTGAAGTGTTTTAACAGACTGCTTCTCTTTCAGAGAAATGCATGAGAGTTGTTGGTGAATGCTTGTAAGTAGCTTAAGGCACTTTCAAAGTAGAGTGATTTTCTCTGAAAGTACAGCATTTAGAAAGTGAAACAACAACACATTCACTTCGCACAGTGAATTGAAGTGTTGGACCAGACTGCTTCTCTTTCAGAGAAACTCATGTGAGTTGCTGGTGAATGCTTGTAAGTCGCTTAAGGCAGTTTCAAAGGAAAGTGATTTTCTCTGAAAGTACAGCATTTAGAAAGTGAAGCAACACTCCATTCACTTTGCACAGTGAATTGAAGTGTTGGAGCAGACTGCTTCTCTTTCAGAAAAACCCTTGTGATTTGCTGGTGAATGCTTGTAAGTAGCTTAAGGCAGTTTCAATAGAAAGTGATTATCTCTGTAACTACAGCATTTAGAAAGTGAAGAAACACTCCATTCACTTCGCACAGTGAATAGAAGTGTTGTAACGGACTGCTTCTCTTTCAGAGAACCGCATGTGATTTGCTGATGAATGTTTGTAAGTAGCTTAAGGCAGTTTATATAGAAAGTGATTATCTCTGTAACTACAGCATTTAGAAAGTGAAGCAACAATCCATTCACTTTGCACAGTGAAATGAAGTGTTGGGAAAGACTGCTTCTCTTCAGAGAAATGCATGTGTCCTTCTTGTGAATGCTTGTAATTAGAGTAAGGCACTGTAAAAGGAAAGCGAATTTCTCTGAAAGTACAGTATTTAGAAAGTGAAACAACAACACATTCACTTCGCACAGTGAATTGAAGTGTTGGAAAAGACTGCTTCTCTTTCAGAGAAACTCATGTGAGTTGCTGGTGAATGCTTGTTTGTAGCTTAGGGTACTTTGTAAGGAAAGTGATTTTCCCTGAAAGGACAGCATTTAAAAAGTGAAGCAACACTCCATTCACTTCGCACAGTGAATTGAAGTGTTGGATCAGACTGCTTCTCTTTCAGAGAAATGCATGTGAGTTGCTGGTCAATGCTTGTAAGAAGCTTAAGGCACTTTCAAAGGAAAGTGATTTTCTCGGTAACTACAGCACTTAGAAAGTGAAGTAACACTCCATTGACTTTGCACAGTGAATTGAAGTGTTGGAACAGACTGCTTCTCTTTCAGAATAATGATTATGAGTTGCTCGTGAATGCTTGAAAGTAGCTTAAGGCACTTTCAAAGGAAAGTGATTTTCTCTGAAAGTACAGCGTTTTGAAATTGAAGCAACACTCCATTCACTTCACACAGTGAATTGAAGTGTTGGACCAGACTGCTTCTCTTTCAGAGAAACTCATGTGAGTTGCTGGTGAATGCTTGTAAGTCACTAAAGGCAGTTTCAAAGGAAAGTGATTTTCTCTGAAAGTACAGCATTTAGAAAGTGACGCAACACTCCATTCACTTCGCACAGTGAATTGAAGAGTTGGAACAGACTGCTTCTCTTTCAGAGAAACTCATGTTAGTTGCTGGTGAATGCTTGTAAGTAGTTTAAGGCAGTTTCAAAGGAAAGTGATTTTCTCTGAAAGTACAGCATTTAGAAAGTGAAGCAACACTCCATTCAATTTGCACAGTGAATTGAAGTGTTCGAACAGACTGCTTTTCTTTCAGAGAAACTCATGTGAGTTGCTGGTGAATGCTTGTAAGTAGCTTAACGCACTTTCAAAGGAAAGAGATTTTCTCTGAAAGTACAGCAAGTAGAAAGTGAAGCAACACTCCATTCACTTTGCAGAGTGAATTGAAGTGTTGGAACAGACTGCTTCTCTTTCAGTGAAACTCATGTGAGTTGCTGGTGAATGCTTGTAAGTAGCTTAAGGCAGTTTCAAAGGAAAGTGATTTTCTCTGAAAGTACAGCATTTAGAAAGTGAAGCAACACTCCATTCACTTCGCACAGTGAATTGAAGTGTTGGAACAGACTGCCTCTCTTTCAGAGAAATGCATGTGAGTTGCTGGTCAATGCTTGTAAGTAGCTTAAGGCACTTTCAAAGGAAAGTGATTTTCTCTGTAACTACAGCATTTAGAAAGTGAAGTAACACTCCATTGAATTTGCACAGTTAATTGAAGTGTTGGAACAGACTGCTTCTCTTTCAGAATAATGATTATGAGTTGCTCGTGAATGCTTGAAAGTAGCTTAAGGCACTTTCAAAGGAAAGTGATTTTCTCTGAAAGGACAGCATTTTGAAAGTGAAGCAACACTACATTCACTTCACACAGTGAATTGAAGTGTTGGACCACACTGCTTCTCTTTCAGAGAAACTCATGTGAGTTGCTGGTGAATGCTTGTAAGTCACTTAAGGCAGTTTCAAAGGAAAGTGATTTTCTCTGAAAGTACAGCATTTAGAAAGTGACGCAACACTCCATTCACTTCGCACAGTGAATTGAAGAGATGGAACAGACTGCTTCTCTTTAAGAGAAACTCATGTGAGTTGCTGGTGAATGCTTGTAAGTAGTTTAAGGCAGTTTCAAAGGAAAGTGATTTTCTCTGAAAGGACAGCATTTAGAAAGTGAAGCAACACTCCATTCACTTCGCAAAGTGAATTGAAGTATTGGAACAGACTGCTTCTCTTTCAGAGAAACGAATGTGAGTTTCTTCTAAATGCTTGTAAGTAGCTTAAGGCAGTTTCAGAGGAAAGTGATTTTCTCTGAAAGTACAGCATTTAGAAAGTGAAACAACAACACATTCACTTCGCACAGTGAATTGAAGTGTTGGAAAAGACTGCTTCTCTTTCAGAGAAACTCATGTGAGTTGCTGGTGAATGCTTGTTTGTAGCTTAGGGTACTTTGTAAGGAAAGTGATTTTCCCTGAAAGGACAGCATTTAAAAAGTGAAGCAACACTCCATTCACTTCGCACAGTGAATTGAAGTGTTGGATCAGACTGCTTCTCTTTCAGAGAAATGCATGTGAGTTGCTGGTCAATGCTTGTAAGAAGCTTAAGGCACTTTCAAAGGAAAGTGATTTTCTCGGTAACTACAGCACTTAGAAAGTGAAGTAACACTCCATTGACTTTGCACAGTGAATTGAAGTGTTGGAACAGACTGCTTCTCTTTCAGAATAATGATTATGAGTTGCTCGTGAATGCTTGAAAGTAGCTTAAGGCACTTTCAAAGGAAAGTGATTTTCTCTGAAAGTACAGCGTTTTGAAATTGAAGCAACACTCCATTCACTTCACACAGTGAATTGAAGTGTTGGACCAGACTGCTTCTCTTTCAGAGAAACTCATGTGAGTTGCTGGTGAATGCTTGTAAGTCACTAAAGGCAGTTTCAAAGGAAAGTGATTTTCTCTGAAAGTACAGCATTTAGAAAGTGACGCAACACTCCATTCACTTCGCACAGTGAATTGAAGAGTTGGAACAGACTGCTTCTCTTTCAGAGAAACTCATGTTAGTTGCTGGTGAATGCTTGTAAGTAGTTTAAGGCAGTTTCAAAGGAAAGTGATTTTCTCTGAAAGTACAGCATTTAGAAAGTGAAGCAACACTCCATTCAATTTGCACAGTGAATTGAAGTGTTCGAACAGACTGCTTTTCTTTCAGAGAAACTCATGTGAGTTGCTGGTGAATGCTTGTAAGTAGCTTAACGCACTTTCAAAGGAAAGAGATTTTCTCTGAAAGTACAGCAAGTAGAAAGTGAAGCAACACTCCATTCACTTTGCAGAGTGAATTGAAGTGTTGGAACAGACTGCTTCTCTTTCAGTGAAACTCATGTGAGTTGCTGGTGAATGCTTATAAGTAGCTTAAGGCAGTTTCAAAGGAAAGTGATTTTCTCTGAAAGTACAGCATTTAGAAAGTGAAGCAACACTCCATTCACTTCGCACAGTGAATTGAAGTGTTGGAACAGACTGCCTCTCTTTCAGAGAAATGCATGTGAGTTGCTGGTCAATGCTTGTAAGTAGCTTAAGGCACTTTCAAAGGAAAGTGATTTTCTCTGTAACTACAGCATTTAGAAAGTGAAGTAACACTCCATTGAATTTGCACAGTTAATTGAAGTGTTGGAACAGACTGCTTCTCTTTCAGAATAATGATTATGAGTTGCTCGTGAATGCTTGAAAGTAGCTTAAGGCACTTTCAAAGGAAAGTGATTTTCTCTGAAAGGACAGCATTTTGAAAGTGAAGCAACACTACATTCACTTCACACAGTGAATTGAAGTGTTGGACCACACTGCTTCTCTTTCAGAGAAACTCATGTGAGTTGCTGGTGAATGCTTGTAAGTCACTTAAGGCAGTTTCAAAGGAAAGTGATTTTCTCTGAAAGTACAGCATTTAGAAAGTGACGCAACACTCCATTCACTTCGCACAGTGAATTGAAGAGATGGAACAGACTGCTTCTCTTTAAGAGAAACTCATGTGAGTTGCTGGTGAATGCTTGTAAGTAGTTTAAGGCAGTTTCAAAGGAAAGTGATTTTCTCTGAAAGTACAGCATTTAGAAAGTGAAGCAACACTCCATTCACTTCGCAAAGTGAATTGAAGTATTGGAACAGACTGCTTCTCTTTCAGAGAAACGAATGTGAGTTTCTTCTAAATGCTTGTAAGTAGCTTAAGGCAGTTTCAGAGGAAAGTGATTTTCTCTGAAAGTACAGCATTTAGAAAGTGAAACAACAACACATTCACTTCGCACAGTGAATTGAAGTGTTGGAACAGACTGTCTTTCAGAGAAACTCATGTGAGTTGCTGGTGAATGCTTGTAAGTAGCTTAAGGTACTTTGAAAGAAAGTGATTTTCTCTGAAAGTATAGCATTTAGAAAGGAACGGAACACTCCATTCACTTCGCACAGTGAATTGAAGTGTTGGAACAGACTGCTTCCCTTTCAGAGAAACTCATGTGAGTTGCTGGTGAATGCTTGTAAGTAGCTTAAGGCAGTTTCAAAGGAAAGTGATTTTCTCTGATAGTACATCATTTTGAAAGTGAAGCAACTCTCCAATCACTTCGCACAGTGAATTGAAGTGTTGGAACAGACTGCTTCTCTTTCAGAGAAATGTATGTGAGTTGCTGGTGAATGCTTGTAAGTAGTTTAAGGCAGTTTCAAAGAAAAGTGATTTTCTCTGAAAGTACAGCATTTAGAAAGTGAAACAACAGCACATTCACCTCGCACAGTGAATTGAAGCGTTGGAACAGACTGCTACTTTTTCAAAGAAACTCATGTGAGTTGCTGGTGAATGCTTGAAAGTAGCTTAAGGCAGCTTCAAAAGAAAGTGATTTTCCCTGAAAGTACAGCATTTAGAAAGTGACGCAACCCTCAAGTCACTTCGCACAGTGAATTGAAGTGTTGGAACAGACTGCTTCTCTTTCAGAGAAACTCATGTGAGTTGCTGGTGAATGCTTGTTAGTAGCTGAAGGCAGTTTCAAAGGAAAGTGATTTTCTCTGAAAGTACAGCATTTAGAAAGTGAAGCCACACTCCATTCACTTCACACAGTGAATTGAAGTGTTGGAACAGACTGCTTCTCTATCAGAGAAACTCATGTGAGTTGCTGGTGAATTCTTGTAAGTAGCTTAAGGCAGTTTCAAAGGAAAGTGATTTTCTCTGAAAGTACACATTTTAGAAAGTGAAGCAACACTCCATTCTCTTCGCACAGTGAATTGAATTGTTGGAACAGACTGCTACTCTTTCAGAGAAAATATGTGAGTTGGTGGTGAATGCGTGTAAGTAGCTTAAGGCAGTTTCAAAAGAAAAGTGACTTTCTCTGAAAGTACAGCATTTAGAAAGTGAAACAACAACACATTCACTTTGCACAATGAATTGAAGTGTTGGAACAGACTGCTTCTCTTTCAGAGAAACTCATGTGAGTTGCTGGTGAATGCTTGTAAGTAGTTTAAGGCAGTTTCAAAGGAAAGTGATTTTCTCTGAAAGTACAGCATTTAGAAAGTGAAGCAACACTCCATTCACTTCGCACAGTGAATTGAAGTGTTGGAACAGAATACTAATATTTCAGAGAAACTCATGTGAGTTGCTGGTGAATGCTTGTAGGTAGCTTAAGGCACTTTCGAAGGAAAGTGATTTTCTCTGAAAGTACAGCATTTAGAAAGTGAAGCAACCCTCCATTCCCTTCGCACAGTGAATTGAAGTGTTGGAACAGACTGCTTCTCATTCAGAGAAACTCATGTGAGTTGCTGCTGAATGCTTGTAAGTAGCTTAAGGCAGTTTCAGAGGAAAGTGATTTCCTCTGAAAGTACAGTATTTAGAAAGTGAAGCAACACTCCATTCACGTCGCACAGTGAATTGAAGTGTTGGAACAGACTGCTTCTCTTTCAGAGAAACTCATGTGAGTTTCTTGTGAATGCTTGTAAGTAGCTTAAGGCAGTATCAAAGGAAAGTGATTTTCTCTGAAAGTACAGCATTTAGAAAGTGAAACAACAACACATTCACTTCGCACAGTGAATTGAAGTGTTGGAACAGACTGCTTTTCTTTCAGAGAAACTCATGTGAGTTGCTGGTAAATGCTTGTAAGTAGCTTAAGGCACTTTCAAGGAAAGTGATTTTCTCTGAAAGTACAGCATTTAGAAAGTGAAGCAACACTCCATTCACTTCACACAGTGAATTGAAATGTTGGAACAGACTGCTTCTCTTTCAGAGAAACGCATGTGAATTGCTGGTGAATGCTTGTAAGTAGCTTAAGGCAGTTTCAAAGGAAAGTTTTTTTCTGTGAAACTGCAGCTTTTAGAAAGTGAAGCAACACTCCATTCACTTTGCACAGTGAATTGAAGTGTTGGAACAGACTGCTAATCTTTCACAGAAACTCATGCGAGTTGCTGGTGAATGCATGTAAGTAGCCTAAGGCACTTTCAAAGAAAAGTCATTTTATCTGAAAGTACAGCATTTAGAAAGTGAAGCAACCCTCCATTCACTTCGCACAGTGAATTGAAGTGTTGGAACAGACTGCTTCTCTTTCAGAGAAATGCATGTGAGTTGCTGGGGAATGCTTATGTTTATCTTAAGGCACTATCAAAGAAAGTGATTTTCTCTGAAAGTACAGCATTTAGAAAGTGAAGCAACACTCCATTCACTTCGCACAGTGAATTGAAGTGTTGGAACAGACTCCTTCTCTTTCAGAGTAATGCATGAGAGTTGTTGGTGAATGCTTGTAAGTAGCTTAAGGCACTTTGAAAGTAGAGTGATTTTCTCTGAAAGTACAGCATTTAGAAAGTGAAACAACAACACATTCACTTCGCACAGTGAATTGAAATGTTGGAACACACTGCTTCGCTTTCAGAGAAATGCAAGTGAGTTTCTTGTGAATGCTTATAAATATCTTAAGGCACTTTCAGAGAAAGTGATTTTCTCTGAAAATACTGCATTTAGAAAGTGAAGCAACACTCCATTCACTTCGCCCTGTGAATTGAAGTGTTGGAACAGACTGCTTCTCTTTCAGAGAAATGCATGTGAATTGCTGGTGACTGCTTGTAAGTAGCTTAAGGCAGTTTCAGAGGAAAGTGATTTTCTCTGAAAGTGCTGCATTTTGAAAGTGAAGCAACACTCCATTCACTTCTAACAGTGAATTGAAGTGTTAGAACAGACTGCTTCCATTTCAGAGAAATGCAAGTGAATTGCTGGTGAATGCTTGTAAGTAGCTTAAGGCACTTTCAAAGGACAGTGATTTTCCTTGAAAGTACAGCATTTAGAAAGTGAAGCAACACTCCATTCACTTCGCACAGTGAATTCAAGTGTTGAAACAGACTGCTTCTCTTTCAGAGTAATGCATGAGAGTTGTTGGTGAATGCTTGTAAGTAGCTTAAGGCACTTTCAAACGAAAGTGATTTTCTCTGAATGTACAGCATTTAGAAAGTGAATCAAACCTCCATTCACTTCGCACAGTGTATTGAAGTGTTGGAACAGACTGCTTCCCTTTCAGAGAAACTCATGTGAGTTGCTGGTGAATGCTTGTAAGTAGCTTAAGGCACTTTGAAAGGAAAGTCATTTTCTCTGAAAGTACAGCATTTAGAAAGTGAAGCAACACTCCATTCACTTCGCACAGTGAATTGAAGAGTTGGATCAGACTGCTTCTCTTTCAGAGAAACTCACGTGAGTTGCTGGTGAATGCTTGTAAGTAGTTTAAGGCAGTTTCAAAGGAAAGTGATTTTCGATGAAAGTACTGCCTTTAGAAAGTGAAGCAACACTCCATTCACTTCGCACAGTGAATTGAAGTGTTGGAACAGACTGCTTCTCTTTCAGAGTAACGCATGTGAGTTTTTTGTGAATGCTTGTAAGAAGCTTAAGGTACTTTGAAAGGAAAGTGATTTTCTCTGAAAGTACAGCATTTAGAAAGTGACGCAACACTCCATTCACTTCGCACAGTGAATTGAAGAGTTGAAACAGACTGCTTCTCTTTCAGAGAAACTCATGTGAGTTGCTGGTGAATGCTTGTAAGTAGCTTAAGGCAGTTTCAGAGGAAAGTAATTTTCTCTGAAAGTACAGCATTTAGAAAGTGAAGCAACACTCCATTCACTTCGCACAGTGAATTGAAGTGTTGGAACAGACTGCTTCTCTTTCAGAGAAACGCATGTGAGTTTCTTGTGAATGCTTGTAAGTAGCTTAAGGCAGTATCAAAGGAAAGTGATTTTCTCTGAAAGTACAGCATTTAGAAAGTGAAACAACAACACATTCACTTCTCACAGTGAATAGAAGTGTTCGAACAGACTGCTTTCTTTCAGAGAAACTCATGTGAGTTGCTGGTGAATGCTTGTAAGTAGCTAAGGCACTTTCAAAGGAAAGTGATTTTCTCTGAAAGTACAGCATTTAGAAAGTGAAGCCACACTCCATTCACTTCGCACAGTGAATTGAAGTGTTGGAACTGACTGCTTCTCTTTCAGAGAAACGCATGTGAATTGCTGGTGAATGCTTGTAAGTAGCTTAAGGCAATTTCAAAGGAAAGTCTTTTTTCTGAGAAAGTGCAGCATTTAGAATGTGAAGCAACACTCCATTCACTTTGCAAAGTGAATTGAAGTGTTGGAACAGACTGCTAATCTTTCAGAGAAACTCATGTGAGTTGCTGGTGAATGCTTGTAAGTAGCTTAAGGCACTTTCAAAGGAAAGTGATTTTCTCTGAAAGTACAGCATTTAGAAAGTGAAGCAACCCTCCATTCACTTCGCACAGTGAATTGAAGTGTTGGAACAGACTGCTTCTCTTACAGAGAAATGCATGTGAGTTTCTTGTGAATGCTTATATTTATCTTAAGGCACTTTCAAAGAAAGTGATTTTCTCTGAAAGTACAGCATTTAGAAAGTGAAGAAACACTCCATTCACTTCGCACAGTGAATTGAAGTGTTGGAACAGACTGCTTCTCTTTCAGGGAAACTCATGTGAGTTGCTGGTGAATGCTTGTAAGTAGCTTAAGGCAGTTTCAAAGGAAAGTGATTTTCTCTGAAAGTACTGCATTTTCAATGTGAATCAACACTCCATTCACTTCGAACAGTGAATTGAAGTGTTGTAACAGACTGCTTCTCTTTCAGAGAAATGCCTGTGAATTGCTGGTGAATGCTTGTAAGTAGCTTAAGGCAGTTTCAAAGGACAGTGATTTTCTCTGAAAGTACAGCATTTAGAAAGTGAAGCAACACTCCATTCAATTCGCACAGTGAATTCAAGTGTTGGAACAGACTGCTTCTCTTTCAGAGTAATGCATGAGAGTTATTGGTGAATGCTTGTAAGTAGCTTAAGGCACTTTCAAAGAAGAGTGTTTTTCTCTGAAAGTACAGCATTTAGAAAGTGAAACAACAACACATTCACTTCGCACAGTGAATTGAAGAGTTGGAACAGACTGCTTCTCTTTCAGAGAAACTCATGTGAGTTGCTGGTGAATGCTTGTAAGTAGCTTAAGGCAGTTTCAAAGGAAAGTGATTTTCTCTGAAAGTACAGCATTTAGAAAGTGACGCAACACTCCATTCACTTCACACAGTGAATTGAAGTTTTGGAACAGACTGCTTCTCTTTCAGAGAAACTCATGTGTGTTGCTGGTGAATGCTTGTAAGTAGCTTAAGGCAGTTTCAAAGGAAAGTAATTTTCTCTGAAAGTAGAGCATTTAGAAAGTGAAGCAACAACACATTCACTTCGCACAGTGAATTGAAGTGTTGGAACAGACTGCTTCTCTTTCAGAGAAACGCATTTGAGTTTCTTGTGAATGCTTGTAAGTAGCTTAAGGCAGTATCAAAGGAAAGTGATTTTCTCTGAAAGTACAGCATTTAGAAAGTGAAGCAACCCTCCATTCACTTCGCACACTGAATTGAAGTGTTGGAACAGACTGCTTCTCTTTCAGAGAAACTCATGTGAGTTGCTGGTGAATGCTTGTAAGTAGCTTAAGGCACTTTCAAAGGAAAGTGATTTTCTCTGAAAGTACAGCATTTAGAAAATGAAACAACAACACATTCACTTCGCAGAGTGAATTGAAGTGTTGGAACAGACTGCTTCTCTTTCAGAGAAACTCATGTGAGTTGCTGGTGAATGCTTGTAAGTAGTTTAAGGCAGTTTCAAAGGAAAGTGATTTTCTCTGAAAGTACAGCATTTTGAAAGTGAAGCAACACTCCATTCACTTTGAACAGTGAACTGAAGTGTTGGATCAGACTGCTTCTCTTTCAGAGAAACTCACGTGAGTTGCTGGTGAATGCTTGTAAGTAGCTTAAGTCACTTTCAAAGGAAAGTGCTTTTCTCTGAAAGTACAGCATTTAGAAAGTGAAGCAACACTCCATTCACTTTGCACAGTGAATTGAAGTGTTGGAATAGACTGCTTTTCTTTCAGAGAAACTCATGTGAGTTGCTGGTGAACGCTTGTAAGTAGCTTAAGGCAGTTTCAAAGGAAAGTGATTTTCGATGAAAGTACTGCCTTTAGAAAGTGAAGCCACACTCCCTTCACTTCGCACAGTGAATTGAAGTGTTGGAACAGACTGCTTCTCTTTCAGAGAAACGCATGTGAGTTTCTTGTGAATGCTTGTAAGTAGCTTAAGGTACTTTGAAAGGAAAGTGATTTTCTCTGAAAGTACAGCATTTAGAAAGTAACACAACACTCCTTTCACTTTGAACAGTGAATTGAAGTGTTGGAACAGACTGCTAATCTTTCAGAGAAACTCATGTGAGTTGCTGGTGAATGCTTGTAAGTAGCTTAAGGCACTTTCAAAGGAAAGTGATTTTCTCTGAAAGTACAGCATTTAGAAAATGAAACAACAACACATTCACTTCGCAGAGTGAATTGAAGTGTTGGAACAGACTGCTTCTCTTTCAGAGAAACGCATGTGAATTGCTGGTGAATGCTTGTAAGTAGCTTAAGGCAGTTTCAAAGGAAAGTTTTTTTCTGTGAAAGTGCAGCATTTAGAAAGTGAAGTAACACTCCATTCACTTTGAACAGTGAATTGAAGTGTTGGAACAGACCGCTAATCTTTCAGAGAAACTCATGTGAGTTGCTGGTGAATGCTTGTAAGTAGCTTAAGGCACTTTCAAAGGAAAGTGATTTTCTCTGAAAGTACAGCATTTAAAAAGTGAACCGACCCTCCATTCACTTCGCACAGTGAATTGAAATGTTGGAACAGACTGCTTCGCTTTCAGAGAAATGCAAGTGAGTTTCTTGTGAATGCTTATAAATATCTTAAGGCACTTTCAAAGAAAGTGATTTTCTCTGAAAGTACAGCATTTAGAAAGTGAAGCAACACTCCATTCACTTCGCCCTGTGAATTGAAGTGTTGGAACAGACTGCTTCTCTTTCAGAGAAATGCATGTGAATTGCTGGTGAATGCTTGTAAGTAGCTTAAGTCAGTTTCAGAGGAAAGTGATTTTCTCTGAAAGTACAGCATTTAGAAAGTGAAGCAACACGCCATTCACTTCGCACAGTGAATTGAAGTGTTGGAACAGACTGCTTCTCTTTCAGAGAAACGCATGTGAGTTTCTTGTGAATGCTTGTAAGTAGCTTAAGGCAGTATCAAAGGAAAGTGATTTTCTCTGAAAGTACAGCATTTAGAAAGTGAAACAACAACACATTCACTTCTCACAGTGAATTGAAGTGTTGGTACAGACTGCTTTCTTTCAGAGAAACTCATGTGAGTTGCTGGTGAATGCTTGTTAGTAGCTAAGGCATTTTCAAAGGAAAGTGATTTTCTCTGAAAGTACAGCATTTAGAAAGTGAAGCAACATTCCATTCACTTCGCACAGTGAATTGAAGTGTTGGAACAGACTGCTTCTCTTTCAGAGAAACGCATGTGAATTGCTGGTGAATGCTTGTCAGTAGCTTAAGGCAGTTTCAAAGGAAAGTCTTTTTTCTGTGAAAGTGCAGCATTTAGAAAGTGAAGCAACACTCCATTCACTTTGCACAGTGAATTGAAGTGTTGGAACAGACTGCTAATCTTTCAGAGAAACTCATGTGAGTTGCTGGTGAATGCTTGTAAGTAGCTTAAGGCACTATCAAAGGAAAGTGATTTTCTCTGAAAGTACAGCATTTAGAAAGTGAAGCAACCCTCCATTCACTTCGCACAGTGAATTGAAGTGTTGGAACAGACTGCTTCTGTTACAGAGAAATGCACGTGAGTTTCTTGTGAATGTTTATATTTATCTTAAGGCACATTCAAAGAAAGTGATTTTCTCTGAAAGTACAGCATTTAGAAAGTGAAGAAACACTCCATTCACTTCGCACAGTGAATTGAAGTGTTGGAACAGACTGCTTCTCTTTCAGAGAAACTCATGTGAGTTGCTGGTGAATGCTTGTAAGTAGCTTAAGGCAGTTTCAAAGGAAAGTGATTTTCTCTGAAAGTACTGCATTTTGAAAGTGAAGCAACACTCCGTTCACTTCGAACAGTGAATTGAAGTGTTGGAACAGACTGCTTCTCTTTCAAGAAATGCCTGTGAATTGCTGGTGAATGCTTGTAAGTAGCTTAAGGCAGTTTCAAAGGACAGTGATTTTCTCTGAAAGTACAGCATTTAGAAAGTGAAGCAACACTCCATTCAATCCGCACAGTGGATTCAAGTGTTGGAACAGACTGCTTCTCTTTCAGAATAATGCATGAGAGTTGTTGGTGAATGCTTGTAAGTAGCTTAAGGTACTTTCAAAGAAGAGTGTTTTTCTCTGAAAGTACAGCATTTAGAAAGTGAAACAACAACACATTCACTTCGCACAGTGAATTGAAGTGTTGGAACAGACTGCTTCTATTTCAGAGAAACTCATGTGAGTTGCTGGTGAATGCTTCTAAGTAGCTTAAGGCAGTTTCAAAGGAAAGTGATTTTCTCTGAAAGTACAGCATTTAGAAAGTGACGCAACACTCCATTCACTTCACACAGTGAATTTAAGTGTTGGAACAGACTGCTTCTCTTTCAGAGAAACTCATGTGTGTTGCTGGTGAATGCTTGTAAGTAGCTTAAGGCAGTTTCAAAGGAAAGTGATTTTCTCTGAAAGTAGAGCATTTAGAAAGTGAAGCAACAACACATTCACTTCGCACAGTGAATTGAAGTGTTGGAACACACTGCTTCTCTTTCAGAGAAACGCATTTGAGTTTCTTGTGAATGCTTGTAAGTACCTTAAGGCAGTATCAAAGGAAAGTGATTTTCTCTGAAAGTACAGCATTTAGAAAGTGAAGCAACCCTCCATTCACTTCGCACACTGAATTGAAGTGTTGGAACAGACTGCTTCTCTTTCAGAGAAACTCATGTGAGTTGCTGGTGAATGCTT
This sequence comes from Myodes glareolus, assembly GCF_982192425.1. Lineage (NCBI taxonomy): Eukaryota > Metazoa > Chordata > Mammalia > Rodentia > Cricetidae > Myodes > Myodes glareolus. The sequence goes on from NC_142040.1 coordinate 867,388, forward strand.
GTAAGTAGCTTAAGGTACTTTGAAAGGAAAGTGATTTTCTCTGAAATTACAGCATTTAGAAAGTGACGCAACACTCCATTCACTTTGCACAGTGAATTGAAGAGTTGGAACAGACTGCTTCTCTTTCAGAGAAACTCATGTGAGTTGCTGGTGAATACTTGTAAGTAGTTTAAGGCAGTTTCAAAGGAAAGTTTTTTTCTGTGAAAGTGCAGCATTTTGAAAGTGAAGAAACACTCCATTCACTTTGCAGAGTGAATTGAAGTGTTGGAACAGACTGCTTCTCTTTCAGAGAAACGCATGTGAATTGCTGGTGAATGCTTGTAAGTAGCTTAAGGCAGTTTCAAAGGAAAGTTTTTTTCTGTGAAAGTGCAGCATTTAGAAAGTGAAGTAACACTCCATTCACTTTGAACAGTGAATTGAAGTGTTGGAACAGACCGCTAATCTTTCAGAGAAACTCATGTGAGTTGCTGGTGAATGCTTGTAAGTAGCTTAAGGCACTTTCAAAGGAAAGTGATTTTCTCTGAAAGTACAGCATTTAGAAAGTGAAGCAACACTCCATTCACTTCGCCCTGTGAATTGAAGTGTTGGAACAGACTGCTTCTCTTTCAGAGAATTGCATGTGAATTGCTGGTGAATGCTTGTAAGTAGCTTAAGTCAGATTCAGAGGAAAGTGATTTACTCTGAAAGTACAGCATTTAGAAAGTGAAGCAACACGCCATTCCCTTCGCACAGTGAATTGAAGTGTTGGAACAGACTGCTTCTCTTTCAGAGAAACGCATGTGAGTTTCTTGTGAATGCTTGTAAGTAGCTTAAGGCAGTATCAAAGGAAAGTGATTTTCTCTGAAAGTACAGCATTTAGAAAGTGAAACAACAACACATTCACTTCTCACAGTGAATTGAAGTGTTGGAACAGACTGCTTTCTTTCAGAGAAACTCATGTGAGTTGCTGGTGAATGCTTGTTAGTAGCTAAGGCATTTTCAAAGGAAAGTGATTTTCTCTGAAAGTATAGCATTTAGAAAGTGAAGCAACATTCCATTCACTTCGCACAGTGAATTGAAGTGTTGGAACAGACTGCCTCTCTTTCAGAGAAACGCATGTGAATTGCTGGTGAATGCTTGTAAGTAGCTTAAGGCAGTTTCAAAGGAAAGTCTTTTTTCTGTGAAAGTGCAGCATTTAGAAAGTGAAGCAACACTCCATTCACTTTGCACAGTGAATTGAAGTGTTGGAACAGACTGCTAATCTTTCAGAGAAACTCATGTGAGTTGCTGGTGAATGCTTGTAAGTAGCTTAAGGCACTATCAAAGGAAAGTGATTTTCTCTGAAAGTACAGCATTTAGAAAGTGAAGCAACCCTCCATTCACTTCGCACAGTGAATTGAAGTGTTGGAACAGACTGCTTCTGTTACAGAGAAATGCACGTGAGTTTCTTGTGAATGTTTATATTTATCTTAAGGCACTTTCAAAGAAAGTGATTTTCTCTGAAAGTACAGCATTTAGAAAGTGAAGAAACACTCCATTCACTTCGCACAGTGAATTGAAGTGTTGGAACAGACTGCTTCTCTTTCAGAGAAACTCATGTGAGTTGCTGGTGAATGCTTGTAAGTAGCTTAAGGCAGTTTCAAAGGAAAGTGATTTTCTCTGAAAGTACTGCATTTTGAAAGTGAAGCAACACTCCGTTCACTTCGAACAGTGAATTGAAGTGTTGGAACAGACTGCTTCTCTTTCAAGAAATGCCTGTGAATTGCTGGTGAATGCTTGTAAGTAGCTTAAGGCAGTTTCAAAGGACAGTGATTTTCTCTGAAAGTACAGCATTTAGAAAGTGAAGCAACACTCCATTCAATCCGCACAGTGGATTCAAGTGTTGGAACAGACTGCTTCTCTTTCAGAGTAATGCATGAGAGTTGTTGGTGAATGCTTGTAAGTAGCTTAAGCCACTTTCAAAGGACAGTGATTTTTTCTGAAAGTACAGCATTTAGAAAGTGAAAGAACAACACTTTCACTTCGCACAGTGAATTAAAGTGTTGGAACAGACTGCTTCTCTTTCAGAGAAACTCATGTGAGTTGCTGTTGAATGCTTGTAAGTAGCTTAAGGCAGTTTCAAAAGAAAGTGTTTTTCTCTGAAAGTACAGCATTTAGAAAGCGAAGCAACACTACATTCACTTCACACATTGAATTGAAGTGTTGAACAGACTGCTTCTCTTTCAGAGAAACTCATGTGTGTTGCTGGTGAATGCTTGTAAGTAGCTTAAGGCAGTTTCAAAGAAAGTGATTTTCTCTGAAAGTAGAGCATTTAGAAAGTGAAACAGCAACACATTCACTTCGCGCAGTGAATTGAAGTGCTGGAACAGACTGCTTCTGTTTCAAGAAACGCATGTGAATTGCTGGTGAATGCTTGTATGTAGCTTAAGGCAGTTTCAAAGGAAAGTTTTTTTCTGTGAAAGTGCAGCATTTAGAAAGTGAAGCAACACTCCATTCACTTTGCACAGTGAATTGAAGTGTTGGAAAAGACTGCTAATCTTTCAGAGAAACTCATGTGAGTTGTTGGTGAATGCTTGTAAGTAGCTTAAGGCACTTTCAAAGGAAAGTGATTTTCTCTGAAAGTACAGCATTTAGAAAGTGAAGCAACCCTCCATTCACTTCGCAGAGTGAATTGAAGTGTTGGAACAGACTGCTTCTCTTTCAGAGAAATGCATGTGAGTTTCTAGTGAATGCTTATATTTATCTTAAGGCACTATCAAAGAAAGTGATTTTCTCTGAAATTACAGCATTTAGAAAGTGAAGCAACACTCCATTCACTTCGCACAGTGAATTGAAGTGTTGGAACAGACTGCTTCTATTTCAGAGAAATGAATGTGAATTGCTGGTGAATGCTTGTAAGTAGCTTAAGGCACTTTCAAAGGACAGTGATTTTCTCTGAATGTACAGCATTTAGAAAGTGAAGCAACACTCCATTCACTTCGGACAGTGAATTGAAGTGTTGGAACAGACTGTTTCTCTTTCAGAGTAATGCATGAGAGTTGTTGTTGAATGCTTGTAAGTAGTTTAAGCCACTTTCAAAGGACAGTGTTTTTTTCTGAAAGTACAGTATTTAGAAAGTGAAAAAACAACACTTTCACTTCGCACAGTGAATTAAACTGTTGGAACAGACTGCTTCTCTTTCAGAGAAACTCATGTGAGTTGCTGGTGAATGCTTGTAAGTACCTTAAGGCAGTTTCAAAGGAAAGTGATTTTCTCTGAAAGTACAGCATTTAGAAAGTGAAGCAACACTCCATTCACTTCACACATTGAATTGAAGTGTTGAACAGACTGCTTCTCTTTCAGAGAAACTCATGTGTGTTGCTGGTGAATGCTTGTAAGTAGCTTAAGGCAGTTTCAAAGAAGGTGATATTCTCTGAAAGTAGAGCATTTAGAAAGTGAAACAGCAACACATTCACTTCGCACAGTGAATTGAAGTGTTGGAACAGACTGCTTCTCTTTCAGAGAATTGCATGTGAGTTGCTGGTGAATGCTTGTAAGTAGCTTAAGGCACTTTCAAAGGAAAGTGATTTTCTCTGAAAGTACAGCATTTAGAAAGTGAAGCAACACTCCATTCACTTCGCACAGTGAATTGAAGTGTTGGAACAGACTGCTTCTGTTTCAAGAAACGCGTGTGAATTGCTTGTGAATGCTTGTATGTAGCTTAAGGCAGTTTCAAAGGAAAGTTTTTTTCTGTGAAAGTGCAGCACATAGAAAGTGAAGCAACACTCCATTCACTTTGCACAGTGAATTGAAGTGTTGGAACAGACTGCTAATCTTTCAGAGAAACTCATGTGAGTTGTTGGTGAATGCTTGTAAGTAGCTTAAGGCACTTTCAAAGGAAAGTGATTTTCCCTGAAAGAACAGCATTTAGAAAGTGAAGCAACCCTCCATTCACTTCGCACAGTGAATTGAAGTGTTGGAACATACTGCTTCTCTTTCAGATAAATGCATGTGAGTTTCTTGTGAATGCTTATATTTATCTTAAGGCACTTTCAAAGAAAGTGATCTTCTCTGAAAATACAGCATTTAGAAAGTGAAGCAACACTCCATTCACTTCGCACAGTGAATTGATGTGTTGGAACAGACTGCTTCTCTTTCAGAGAAACTCATGTGAGTTGCTGGTGAATGCTTGTAAGAAGCTTAAGGTACTTTGAAAGGAAAGTGATTTTCTCTGAAAGTACAGCCTTTAGAAAGTGAAGCAACACTCCATTCACATCGCACAGTGAATTGAAGTGTTGGAACAGACTGCTTCTCTTTCAGAGAAACGCATGTGAGTTTCTTGTGAATGCTTGTAAGTAGCTTAAGGTACTTTGAAAGGAAAGTGATTTTCTCTGAAAGTACAGCATTTAAAAAGTGATGCAACACTCCATTCACTTCGCACAGTGAATTGAAGTGTTGGAACAGACTGCTAATCTTTCAGAGAAACTCATGTGAGTTGCTGGTGAATGCCTGTAAGTAGCTTAAGGCAGTTTCAAAGGAAAGTGATTTTCTCTGAAAGTACTGCATTTTGAAAGTGAAGCAACACTCCATTCACTTTGAACAGTGAATTGAAGTGTTGGAACAGACTGCTTCTCTTTCAGGGAAATGCATGTGAATTGCTAGTGAATGCTTGTAAGTAGCTTAAGGCAGTTTCAAAGGACAGTGATTTTCTCTGAAAGTACAGCATTTAGAAAGTGAAGCAACACTCCATTCAATTCGCACAGTGAATTCAAGTATTGGAACAGACTGCTTCTCTTTCAGAGTAATGCATGAGAGTTGTTGGTGAATGCTTGTAAGTAGCTTAAGGCACTTTCAAAGAACAGTGATTTTCTCTGAAAGTACAGCATTTAGAAAGTGAAACAACAACACATTCACTTTTAACAGTGAATTGAACTGTTGGAACAGACTGCTTCTCTTTCAAAGAATCTCATGTGAGTTGCTGGTGAATGCTTATAAGGAGCTTAAGGCAGTTTCAAAGGAAAGTTTTTTTCTGTGAAAGTGCAGCATTTAGAAAGTGAAGCAACGCTCCATTCACTTCGCACAGTGAATTGAAGTGTTGGAACAGACTGCTAATCTTTCAGAGAAACTCATGTGAGTTGCTGGTGAATGCTTGTAAGTAGCTTAAGGCACTTTCAAATGAAAGTGATTTTCTCTGAAAGTACAGCATGTAGAAAGTGAAGCAACACTCCATTCACTTCGCACAGTGAACTGAAGTGTTGGAACAGACTGCTTCTCTTTCAGAGAAATGCATGTGAGTTTCTTGTGAATGCTTATATATATCTTAAGGCACTTTCAAAGAAAGTGATTTTCTCTAAAAGTACAGCATTTATAAAGTGAAGCAACACTCCATTCACTTCGCCCTGTGAATTGAAGTGTTGGAACAGACTGCTTCTCTTTCAGAGAAATGCATGTGAATTGCTGGTGAATGCTTGTAAGTAGCCTAAGGCAGTTTCAAAGGACAGTGATTTTCTCTGAAAGTACAGCATTTAGAAAGTGAAACAACAACACATTCACTTCGCACAGTGAATTGAAGTGTTGGAACAGACTGCTTCTCTTTCAGAGAAACTCATGTGAGTTGCTGGTGAATGTTTGTAAGTAGCATAAGGCAGTTTCAAAGGAAAGTTTTTTTCTGTGAAAGTGCAGATTTAGAAAGTGAAGCAACACTCCATTCACTTTGCACAGTGAATTGAAGTGTTGGAACAGACTGTTAATCTTTCAGAGAAACTCATGTGAGTTGCTGGTGAATGCTTGTAAGTAGCCTAAGGCAGTTTCAAAGGACAGTGATTTTCTCTGAAAGTACAGCATTTAGAAAGTGAAGCAACACTCCATTCACTTTGCACAGTGAATTCAAGTGTTGGAACAGACTGCTTCTCTTTCAGAGAAATGCATGAGAGTTGTTGGTGAATGCTTGTAAGTAGCTTGGGGCACTTTCAAAGAAGAGTGATTTTCTCTGAAAGTACAGCATTTAGAAAGTGAAACAACAACACATTCACTTCGCACAGTGAATTGAAGTGTTGGAACAGACTGCTTCTCTTTCAGAGAAACTCATGTGAGTTGCTGGTGAATGTTTGTAAGTAGCATAAGGCAGTTTCAAAGGAAAGTTTTTTTCTGTGAAAGTGCAGCATTTAGAAAGTGAAGCAACACTCCATTCACTTTGCACAGTGAATTGAATTGTTGGAACAGACTGCTAATCTTTCTGAGAAACTCATGTGAGTTGCTGGTGAATGCTTGTAAGTAGCTTAAGGCACTTTCAAAGGAAAGTGATTTTCTCTGAAAGTACAGCATTTAGAAAGTGAAGCAACAATCCATTCACTTCGCACAGTGAATTGAAGTGTTGGAACAGACTGCTTCTCTTTCAGAGAAATGCATGTGAGTTATTATGGAATGCTTGTAAGTAGGTTAAGGCAGTTTCAAAGGAAAGTGATTTTCTCTGAATGTACTGCATTTTGAAAGCGAAGCATCACTCCATTCACTTCTAACAGTGAAATGAAGTGTTGGAACAGACTGCTAATCTTTCAGAGAAATGCATGTGAGTTTCTTGTGAATGCTTATATTTATCTTAAGGCACTTTCAAAGAAAGTGATTTTCTCTGAAAGGACAGCATTTAGAAAGTGAAACAACAACACATTCACTTCGCACAGTGAATTGAAGTGTTGGAACAGACTGCTTCTCTTTCAGAGAAACTCATGTGAGTTGCTGGTGAATGCTTGTAAGTAGCTTAAGGCAGTTTCAAAGGAAAGTTTTTTTCTGTGAAAGTGCAGCATTTAGAAAGTGAAGCAACACTCCATTCACTTTACACAGTGAATTGAAGTGTTGGAACAGACTGCTAATCTTTCAGAGAAACTCATGTGAGTTGCTGGTGATTGCTTGTAAGTAGCTTAAGGCACTTTCAAAGGAAAGTGATTTTCTCTGAAAGTACAGCATTTAGAAAGTGAAGCAACCCTCCATTCACTTCGCACAGTGAATTGAAGTGTTGGAACAGACTTCTTCTCTTTCAGAGAAATGCATGTGAGTTTCTTCTGAATGCTAATATTTATCTTAAGGCACTTTCAAAGAAAGTGATCTTCTCTGAAATTACAGCATTTAGAAAGTGAAGCAACACTCCATTCACTTCGCACAGTGAATTGAAATGTTGGAACAGACTGCTTCTCTTTCAGAGAAATGCATGTGAGTTACTGTAAATGCTTGTAAGTAGCTTATGGCAGTTTCAAAGGAAAGTGATTTTCTCTGAATGTACTGCATTTTGAAAGTGAAGCATCACTCCATTCACTTTGAACAGTGAAATGAAGTGTTGGAACAGACTGCTTCTCTTACAGAGAAATGCATGTGAGTTGCTGTTGAATGCCTGTAAGTAGCTTAAGGCAGTTTCAAAGGAAAGTGATTTTCTCTGAAAGTACTGCATTTTGAAAGTGAAGCAACACTCCATTCACTTTGAACAGTGAATTGAAGTGTTGGAACAGACTGCTTCTCTTTCAGAGAAATGCATGTGAATTGCAGGTGAATGCTTGTAAGTAGCTTAAGGCAGTTTCAAAGGACAGTGATTTTCTCTGAAAGTACAGCATTTAGAAAGTGAAGCAACACTCCATTCAATTCGCACAGTGAATTTAAGTATTGGTACAGACTGCTTCTCTTTCAGAGTAATGCATGAGAGTTGTTGGTGAATGCTTGTAAGTAGCTTAAGGCACTTTCAAAGAAAGTGATTTTCTCTGAAAGTACAGCATGTAGAAAGTGAAGCAACACTCCATTCACTTCGCACAGTGAACTGAAGTGTTGGAACAGACTGCTTCTCTTTCAGAGAAATGCATGTGAGTTTCTTGTGAATGCTTATATATATCTTAAGGCACTTTCAAAGAAAGTGATTTTCTCTAAAAGTACAGCATTTATAAAGTGAAGCAACACTCCATTCACTTCGCCCTGTGAATTGAAGTGTTGGAACAGACTGCTTCTCTTTCAGAGAAATGCATGTGAATTGCTGGTGAATGCTTGTAAGTAGCCTAAGGCAGTTTCAAAGGACAGTGATTTTCTCTGAAAGTACAGCATTTAGAAAGTGAAACAACAACACATTCACTTCGCACAGTGAATTGAAGTGTTGGAACAGACTGCTTCTCTTTCAGAGAAACTCATGTGAGTTGCTGGTGAATGTTTGTAAGTAGCATAAGGCAGCTTCAAAGGAAAGTTTTTTTCTGTGAAAGTGCAGATTTAGAAAGTGAAGTAACACTCCATTCACTTTGCACAGTGAATTGAAGTGTTGGAACAGACTGTTAATCTTTCAGAGAAACTCATGTGAGTTGCTGGTGAATGCTTGTAAGTAGCTTAAAGCACTTTCGAAGGAAAGTGATTTTCTCTGAAAGTACAGCATTTAGAAAGTGAAGCAACAATCCATTCACTTCGCACAGTGAATTGAAGTGTTGGAACAGACGGCTTCTCTTTCAGAGAAATGCATGTGAGTTACTGTGGAATGCTTGTAAGTAGGTTAAGGCAGTTTCAAAGGAAAGTGATTTTCTCTGAATGTACTGCATTTTGAAAGCGAAGCATCACTCCATTCACTTCGAACAGTGAAATGAAGTGTTGGAACAGACTGCTTCTCTTTCAGAGAAATGCATGTGAGTTTCCTGTGAATGCTTATATTTATCTTAAGGCACTTTCAAAGAAAGTGATTTTCTCTGAAAGTACAGCATTTAGAAAGTGACGCAACACTCCATTCACTTCGCACAGTGAAATGAGGAGTTGGAACAGACTGCTTCTCTTTCAGAGAAACTCATGTGAGTTGCTGGTGAATGCTTATAAGTAGTTTAAGGCAGTTTCAAAGGAAAGTGATTTTCTCTGAAAGTACAGCATGTAGAAAGTGAAGCAACCCTTCATTCACTTCGCACAGTGAATTGAAGTGTTGGACCAGACTGCTTCTCTTTCAGAGAAACTCATGTGAGTTGCTGGTGAATACTTGTAAGTAGCTTAAGGCAGTTTCAAAGGAAAATGATTTTCTCTGAAAGTACAGCATTTAGAAAGTGAAACAACATTACATTCACTTCACACACTGAATTGAAGTGTTGGAACAGACTGCTTCTCTTTCAGAGAAACGCATGTGAGTTTCTTATGAATGCTTGTAAGTAGCTTAAGGCAGTATCAAAGGAAAGTGATTTTCTCTGAAAATACAGCATTTAGAAAGTGAAACAACAACACATTCACTTCGCACAGTGAATTGAAGTGTTGGAACAGACTGCTTCTCTTTAAGAGAAACTGATGTGAGTTGCTGGTGAATGCTTGTAAGTAGCTTAAGGCACTTTCAAAGAAGAGAGATTTTCTCTGAAAGTACAGCATTTAGAAAGTGAAAAAACAACACATTCACTTCGCACAGTGAATTTAAGTGTTAGAACAGACTGCTTCTCTTTCAGAGAAACTCATGTGAGTTGCTGGTGAATGCTTGTAAGTAGCTTAAGGCACTTTCAAAGGAAAGTGATTTTCTCTGAAAGTACAGCATTTAGAAAGTGAAGCAACACTCCATTCACTTCACACAGTGAATTGAAGTTTTGGAACAGACTGCTTCTCTTTCAGAGATACGCATGTGAGTTTCTTTTGAATGCTTGTAAGTAGCTTAAGGCAGTATCAAAGGAAAGTGATTTTTTCTGAAAATACAGCATTTAGAAAGTGAAACAACAACACATTCACTTCGCACAGTGAATTGAAGTGTTGGAACAGACTGCTTCCCTTTCAGAGAGACTCATGTGAGTTGCTTGTGAATGCTTGTAAGTAGCTTAAGGCACTTTCAAAGAAGAGTGATTTTCTCTGAAAGTACAGCATTTACAAAGTGAAACAATAACACATTCACTTCGCACAGTGAATTGAAGTGTTGGAACAGACTGCTTCTCTTTCAGGAAAACTCATGTGAGTTGCTGGTCAATGCTTGTAAGTAGCTTAAAGCAGTTTCAAAGGAAAGTGATTTTTCTCTGAAAGTACAGCATTTAGAAAGTGACGCAACACTACATTCACTTCACACAGTGAATTGAAGTGTTGGGAAAGATTGCTTCTCTTTCAGAGAAATTCATGTGTGTTGCTGATGAATGCTTGTAAGAAGCTGAAGGCAGTTTCAAAGGAAAGTGATTTTCTCTAAAAGTACAGCATGTAGAAAGTGAAACAACAACACATTCATTTCACACAGTGAATTGAAGTTTTGGAACAGACTGCTTCTCTTTCAGAGAAACTCATGTGAGTTGCTGGTGAATGCTAGTAAGTTGCTTAAGGTAATTTGAAAGGAAAGTGATTTTCTCTGAAAGTGCAGCATTTAGAAAGTGAAGCAACCCTCCATTCACTTCGCACAGTGAATTCAACTGTTGGAACAGACTGCTTTTCTTTCAGAGAAATGCATGTGAGTTTCTTGTGAATGCTTATATTTATCTTAAGGCACTTTCAAAGAAAGTGATTTTCTCTGAAAGTACAGCATTTAGAAAGTGAAGCAACCCTCCATTCACTTCGAACAGTGAATTGAAGTGTTGGAACAAACTGCTTCTCTTTCAGAGAAATGCATGTGAATTGCTGGTGAATTCCTGTCAGTAGCTTAAGGCAGTATCAAAGGACAGTGATTTTCTCTGAAAGTACAGCATTTAGAAAGTGAAGCAACACTCCATTCACTTCGCACAGTGAAATCAAGTGTTGGAACAGACTGCTTCTCTTTCACAGAAATGCATTAGAGTTGTTGGTGAATGCTTGTAAGTAGCTTAAGGCACTTTCAAAGAAGAGTGATTTTCTCTGAAAGTACAGCATTTAGAAAGTAAAACAACAACATATTCACTTCACACAGTGAATTGAACTGTTGGAACAGACTGCTTCTTTTTCAGAGAAACACATGTGAGTTGCTGGTGAATGGTTGTAAGTAGCTTAAGGCACTTTCAAAGGAAAGTGATTTTCTCTGAAAGGATAGCATTTAGAAAGTGAAGCAACCCTCCATTCACTTTGAACAGTGAATTGAAGTGTTGGAACAGACTGCTTCTATTTCAGAGAAACGCATGTGAATTGCTGGTGAATACTTGTAAGTAGCTTAAGGCAGTTTCAAAGGAAAGTTTTTTTCTGTGATAGTGCAGCATTTAGAAAGTGAAGCAACACTCCATTCACTTTGCACAGTGAATTGAAGTGTTGGAACAGACTGCTAATCTTTCAGAGAAACTCATGTGAGTTGCTGGTGAATGCTTGTAAGTAGCTTAAGGCACTTTCAAAGGAAAGTGATTTTCTCTGAAAGTACAGCATTTAGAAAGTGAAGCGACCCTCCATTCACTTCGCACAGTGAATTGAAGTGTTGGAACAGACCGCTTCTCTTTCAGAGAAATGCATCTGAGTTTCTTGGGAATGCTTATATTTATCTTAAGGCACTTTCAAAGAATGTGATTTTCTCTGAAAGTACAGCATTTTGAAAGTGAAGCAACACTCCATTCACTTCGCCCTGTGAATTGAAGTGTTGGAACAGACTGCTAATCTTTCAGAGAAACTCATGTGAGTTGCTGGTGAATGCTTGTAAGTAGCTTAAGGCAGTTTCAAAGGAAAGTTTTTTTCTGTGATAGTGCAGCATTTAGAATGTGAAGCAACACTCCATTCACTTTGCACAGTGAATTGAAGTGTTGGAACAGACTGCTAATCTTTCAGAGAAACTCATGTGAGTTGCTGGTGAATGCTTGTAAGTAGCTTAAGGCACTTTCAAAGGAAAGTGATTTTCTCTGAAAGTACAGCATTTAGAAAGTGAAGCGACCCTCCATTCACTTCGCACAGTGAATTGAAGTGCTGGAACAGACCGCTTCTCTTTCAGAGAAATGCATCTGAGTTTCTTGGGAATGCTTATATTTATCTTAAGGCACTTTCAAAGAATGTGATTTTCTCTGAAAGTACAGCATTTTGAAAGTGAAGCAACACTCCATTCACTTCGCCCTGTGAATTGAAGTGTTGGAACAGACTGCTAATCTTTCAGAGAAACTCATGTGAGTTGCTGGTGAATGCTTGTAAGTAGCTTAAGGCAGTTTCAAAGGAAAGTTTTTTTCTGTGATAGTGCAGCATTTAGAAAGTGAAGCAACACTCCATTCACTTTGCACAGTGAATTGAAGTGTTGGAACAGACTGCTAATCTTTCAGAGAAACTCATGTGAGTTGCTGGTGAATGCTTGTAAGTAGCTTAAGGCACTTTCAAAGGAAAGTGATTTTCTCTGAAAGTACAGCATTTAGAAAGTGAAGCGACCCTCCATTCACTTCGCACAGTGAATTGAAGTCTTGGAACAGACTGCTTCTCTTTCAGAGAAATGCATCTGAGTTTCTTGGGAATGCTTATTTTTATCTTAAGGCACTTTCAAAGAATGTGATTTTCTCTGAAAGTACAGCATTTTGAAAGTGAAGCAACACTCCATTCACTTCGCCCTGTGAATTGAAGTGTTGGAACAGACTGCTAATCTTTCAGAGAAACTCATGTGAGTTGCTGGTGAATGCTTGTAAGTAGCTTAAGGCAGTTTCAAAGGAAAGTTTTTTTCTGTGAAAGTGCAGCATTTAGAAAGTGAAGCAACACTCCATTCACTTTGCACAGTGAATTGAAGTGTTGGAACAGACTGATAATCTTTCAGAGAAACTCATGTGAGTTGCTGGTGAATGCTTGTAAGTAGCTTAAGGCACTTTCAAAGGAAAGTGATTTTCTCTGAAAGTACAGCATTTAGAAAGTGAAGCAACCCTCCATTCACTTCGCACAGTGAGTTGAAGTGTTGAAACAGACTGCTTCTCTTTCAGAGAAATGCATGTGAGTTTCTTGTGAATGCTTATATTTATCTTAAGGCACTTTCAAAGAAAGTGATCTTCTCTGAAAGTACAGCATTTAGAAAGTGAAGCAACACTCCATTCACTTCGCACAGTGAATTGAAGTGTTGGAACAGACTGCTTCTCTTTCAGAGAAGTGCATGTGAGTTACTGTGGAATGCTTGTAAGTAGCTTATGGCAGTTTCAATGGAAAGTGATTTTCTCTGAATGTACTGCATTTTGAATGTGAAGCATCACTCCATTCACTTCGAACAGTGAAATGAAGTGTTGGAACAGACTGCTACTCTTTCAGAGAAATGCATGTGAGTTGCTGTTGAATGCCTGTAAGTAGCTTAAGGCAGTTTCAAAGGAAAGTGATTTTCTCTGAAAGTACTGCATTTTGAAAGTGAAGCAACACTTCATTCACTTTGAACAGTGAATTGAAGTGTTGGAACAGACTGCTTCTCTTTCAGAGAAATGCATGTGAATTGCTGGTGAATGCTTGTAAGTAGCTTAAGGCAGTTACAAAGGACAGTGATTTTCTCTGAAAGTACAGCATTTAGAAAGTGAAGCAACACTCCATTCAATTCGCACAGTGAATTCAAGTATTGGAACAGACTGCTTCTCTTTCAGAGTAATGCATGAGAGTTGTTTGTGAATGCTTGTAAATAGCTTAAGGCACTTTCAAAGAACAGTGATTTTCTCTGAAAGTACAGCATTTAGAAAGTGAAACAACCAGACATTCACTTCGCACAGTGAATTGAAGTGTTGGAACAGACTGCTTCTATTTCACAGAAACTCATGTGAGTTGTTGGTGAATACTTGTAAGTAGCTTAAGGTACTTTGAAAGGAAAGTGATATTCTCTGAAAGTACAGCATTTAGAAAGTGACGCAACACTCCATTCACTTCGCACAGTGAACTGAGGAGTTGGAACAGACTGCTTCTCTTTCAGAGAAACTCATGTGAGTTGCTGGTGAATGCTTGTAAGTAGTTTAAGGCAGTTTCAAAGGAAAGTGATTTTCTCTGAAAATACAGCATGTAGAAAGTGAAGCAACCCTTCATTCACTTCGCACAGTGAATTGAAGTGTTGGGCCAGACTGCTTCTCTTTCAGAGAAACTCATGTGAGTTGCTGGTGAATACTTGTAAGTAGCTTAAGGCAGTTTCAAAAGAAAATGATTTTCTCTGAAAGTACAGCATTTAGAAAGTGAAACAACATTACATTCACTTCACACACTGAATTGAAGTGTTGGAACAGACTACTTCTCTTTCAGAGAAACGCATGTGAGTTTCTTATGAATGCTTGTAAGTAGCTTAAGGCAGTATCAAAGGAAAGTGATTTTCTCTGAAAATAAAGCATTTAGAAAGTGAAACAACAACACATTCACTTCGCACAGTGAATTGAAGTGTTGGAACAGACTGCTTCTCTTTAAGAGAAACTGATGTGAGTTGCTGGTGAATGCTTGTAAGTAGCTTAAGGCACTTTCAAAGAAGAGAGATTTTCTCTGAAAGTACAGCATTTAGAAAGTGAAAAAACAACACATTCACTTCGCACAGTGAATTTAAGTGTTGGAACAGACTGCTTCTCTTTCAGAGAAACTCATGTGAGTTGCTGGTGAATGCTTGTAAGCAGCTTAAGGCACTTTCAAAGGAAAGTGATTTTCTCTGAAAGTACAGCATTTAGAAAGTGAAGCAACACTCCATTCACTTCACACAGTGAATTGAAGTTTTGGAACAGACTGCTTCTATTTCAGAGATACGCATGTGAGTTTCTTGTGAATGCTTGTAAGTAGCTTAAGGCAGTATCAAAGGAAAGTGATTTTTTCTGAAAATACAGCATTTAGAAAGTGAAACAACAACACATTCACTTCGCACATGAATTGAAGTGTTGGAACAGACTGCTTCCCTTTCAGAGAAACTCATGTGAGTTGCTGGTGAATGCTTGTAAGTAGCTTAAGGCACTTTCAAAGAAGAGTGATTTTCTCTGAAAGTACAGCATTTAGAAAGTGAAACAATAACACATTCACTTCGCACAGTGAATTGAAGTGTTGGAACAGACTGCTTCTCTTTCAGGAAAACTCATGTGAGTTGCTGGTCAATGCTTGTAAGTAGCTTAAGGCAGTTTCAAAGGAAAGTGATTTTTCTCTGAAAGTACAGCTTTAGAAAGTGATGCAACACTACATTCACTTCACACAGTGAATTGAAGTGTTGGGAAAGATTGCTTCTCTTTCAGAGAAATTCATATGTGTTGCTGGTGAATGCTTGTAAGAAGCTTAAGGCAGTTTCAAAGGAAAGTGATTTCCTCTAAAAGTACAGCATGTAGAAAGTGAAACAACAACACATTCATTTCACACAGTGAATTGAAGTTTTGGAACAGACTGCTTCTCTTTCAGAGAAACTCATGTGAGTTGCTGGTGAATGCTTGTAATTTGCTTAAGGTACTTTGAAAAGAAAGTGATTTTCTCTGAAAGTACAGCATTTAGAAAGTGAAGCAACACTCCATTCACTTCACACAGTGAATTGAAGTGCTGGAACAGACTGCTTCTCTTTCAGAGAAACGCATGTGAATTTCTGTTGAATGCTTGTAAGTAGCTTAAGGCACTTTCAAAGGAAAGTGATTTTCTCTTTGAAAAAGGACAGCATTTAGAAAGTGAAGCAACACTCCATTCACTTCGCACAGTGAATTGAAGTGTTGGAACAGACTGCTTCTCTTTCAGAGAAACGGATGTGAGTTTTTTGTGAAAGCTTGTAAGTAGCTTAAGGCACTTTCAAAGGAAAGTGATTTTCTCTGAAAGGACAGCATTTAGAAAGTGAAGCAACACTCCATTCACTTCGCACAGTGAATTGAACTGTTGGAACAGACTGCTTCTCTTTCAGAGAAACGCATGTGAATTGCTGGTGAATGCTTGTAAGTAGCTTAAGACAGTTTCAATGGAAAGATTTTTTCTGTGAAAGTGCAGCATTTAGAAAGTGAAGCAACGCTCCATTCACATTGCACAGTGAATTGAAGTGTTGGAACAGACTGCTAATCTTTCAGAGAAACTCATGTGAGTTGCTGGTGAATGCTTGTAAGTAGCTTAAGGCACTTTCAAAGGAAAGTGATTTTCTCTGTAAGTACAGCATTTAGAAAGTGAAGCAACCCTCCATTCACTTCGCACAGTGAATTGAAGTGTTGGAACAGACTGCTTTTCTTTCAGAGAAATGCATGTGAGTTTCTTGAGAATGCTTATATTTATCTTAAGGCACTTTCAAAGAAAGTGATTTTCTCTGAAAGTACAGCATTTAGAAAGTGAAGCAACACTCCATTCACTTCGCACAGTGAAATCAAGTGTTGGAACAGACTGCTTCTCTTTCAGAGAAATGCATTAGAGTTGTTGGTGAATGCTTGTAAGTAGCTTAAGGCAGTTTCAAAGGAAAGTGATTTTCTCTGAAAGTACAGCATGTAGAAAGTGAAGCAACCCTTCATTCACTTCGCACAGTGAATTGAACTGTTGGACCAGACTGCTTCTCTTTCAGAGAAACTCATGTGAGTTGCTGGTGAATACTTGTAAGTAGCTTAAGGCAGTTTCAAAGGAAAATGATTTTCTCTGAAAGTACAGCATTTAGAAAGTGAAACAACATTACATTCACTTCACACACTGAATTGAAGTGTTGGAACAGACTGCTTCTCTTTCAGAGAAACGCATGTGAATTTCCGTTGAATGCTTGTAAGTAGCTTAAGGCAGTATCAAAGGACAGTGATTTTCTCTGAAAGTACAGCATTTAGAAAGTGAAGCAACACTCCATTCACTTCGCACAGTGAAATCAAGTGTTGGAACAGACTGCTTTTCTTTCAGAGAAATGCATGTGAGTTTCTTGAGAATGCTTATATTTATCTTAAGGCACTTTCAAAGAAAGTGATTTTCTCTGAAAGTACAGCATTTAGAAAGTGAAGCAACACTCCATTCAGTTCGCACAGTGAATTGAAGTTTTGGAACAGACTGCTTCTCTTTCAGAGAAATGCATGTGAGTTACTGTTGAATGCTTGTAAATAGCTTAAGGCAGTTTCAAAGGAAAGTGATTTTCTCTGAATGTACTGCATTTTGAAAGTGAAGCACCACTCAATTCACTTCGAACAGTGAATTGAAGTGTTGGAACAGACTGCTTCTCTTTCAGAGAAATGCATGTGAATTGCTGGTGAATTCTTGTAAGAAGCTTAAGGCAGTATCAAAGGACAGTGATTTTCTCTGAAAGTACAGCATTTAGAAAGTGAAGCAACACTCCATTCACTTCGCACAGTGAAATCAAGTGTTGGAACAGACTGCTTCTCTTTCAGAGAAATGCATTAGAGTTGTTGGTGAATGCTTGTAAGTAGCTTAAGGCACTTTCAAAGAAGAGTGATTTTCTCTGAAAGTACAGCATTTAGAAAGTAAAACAACAACATATTCACTTCACACAGTGAATTGAACTGTTGGAACAGACTGCTTCTTTTTCAGAGAAACACATGTGAGTTGCTGGTGAATGGTTGTAAGTAGCTTAAGGCACTTTCAAAGGAAAGTGATTTTCTCTGAAAGGACAGCATTTAGAAAGTGAAGCAACCCTCCATTCACTTTGAACAGTGAATTGAAGTGTTGGAACAGACTGCTTCTGTTTCAGAGAAACGCATGTGAATTGCTGGTGAATGCTTGTAAGTAGCTTAAGGCAGTTTCAAAGGAAAGTTTTTTTCTGTGATAGTGCAGCATTTAGAAAGTGAAGCAACACTCCATTCACTTTGCACAGTGAATTGAAGTGTTGGAACAGACTGCTAATCTTTCAGAGAAACTCATGTGAGTTGCTGTTGAATGCTTGTAAGTAGCTTAAGGCACTTTCAAAGGAAAGTGATTTTCTCTGAAAGTACAGCATTTAGAAAGTGAAGCGACCCTCCATTCACTTCGCACAGTAAATTGAAGTGTTGGAACAGACTGCTTCTCTTTCAGAGATATGCATCTGAGTTTCTTGGGAATGCTTATATTTATCTTAAGGCACTTTCAAAGAATGTGATTTTCTCTGAAAGTACAGCATTTTGAAAGTGAAGCAACACTCCATTCACTTCGCCTGTGAATTGAAGTGTTGGAACAGACTGCTAATCTTTCAGAGAAACTCATGTGAGTTGCTGGTGATTGCTTGTAAGTAGCTTAAGGCACTTTCAAAGGAAAGTGATTTTCTCTGAAAGTACAGCATTTAGAAAGTGAAGCAACCCTCCATTCACTTCGCACAGTGACTTGAAGTGTTGAAACAGACTGCTTCTCTTTCAGAGAAATGCATGTGAGTTTCTTGTGAATGCTTATATTTATCTTAAGGCACTTTCAAAGGAAGTGATCTTCTCTGAAAGTACAGCATTTAGAAAGTGAAGCAACACTCCATTCACTTCGCACAGTGAATTGAAGTGTTGGAACAGACTGCTTCTCTTTCAGAGAAGTGCATGTGAGTTACTGTGGAATGCTTGTAAGTAGCTTATGGCAGTTTCAATGGAAAGTGATTTTATCTGAATGTACTGCATTTTGAATGTGAAGCATCACTCCATTCACTTCGAACAGTGAAATGAGGTGTTGGAACAGACTGCTACTCTTTCAGTGAAATGCATGTGAGTTGCTGTTGAATGCCTGTAAGTAGCTTAAGGCAGTTTCAAAGGAAAGTGATTTTCTCTGAAAGTACTGCATTTTGAACGTGAAGCAACACTTCATTCACTTTGAACAGTGAATTGAAGTGTTGGAACAGACTGCTTCTCTTTCAGAGAAATGCATGTGAATTGCTGGTGAATGCTTGTAAGTAGCTTAAGGCAGTTTCAAAGGACAGTGATTTTCTCTGAAAAAACAGCATTTAGAAAGTGAAGCAACACTCCATTCAATTCGCACAGTGAATTCAAGTATTGGAACAGACTGCTTCTCTTTCAGAGTAATGCATGAGAGTTGTTTGTGAATGCTTGTAAATAGCTTAAGGCACTTTCAAAGAACAGTGATTTTCTCTGAAAGTACAGCATTTAGAAAGTGAAACAACAACATTTCACTTCGCACAGTGAATTGAAGTGTTGGAACAGACTGCTTCTCTTTCAGAGAAACTCATGTGAGTTGCTGGTGAATGCTTGTAAGTAGCTTAAGGCAGTTTCAAAGGAAAGTGATTTTCTCTGAAAGTACAGCATTTAGAAAGTGACGCAACCCTCAATTCACTTCGCACAGTGAATTGAAGTGTTGGAACAGACTGCTTCTCTTTCAGAGAAACTCATGTGTGTTGCTTGTGAATGCTTGTAAGTAGCTTATGGCAGTTTCAAAGGAAAGTGACTTTCTCTGAAAGTAGAGCATTTACAAAGTGAAACAACAACACATTCCCTTCGCACAGTGAATTGAAGTGTTGGAACAGACTGCTACTCTTTCAGGAAACGCATGTGAGTTTCTTGGGAATGCTTGTAAGTAGCTTAAGGCAGTATCAAAGGAAAGTGATTTTCTCTGAAAGTACAGCACTTAGAAAGTGAAACAACAGCACATTCACTTTGAACAGTGAATTGAAGTGTTGGAACAGACTGCTTCTCTTTCAGAGAAACTCTGGTGAGTTGCTGGTGAATGCTTGTAAGTAGCTTAAGGCAGTTTCAAAGGAAAGTTTTTTTCTGTGAAAGTGCAGCATTTAGAAAGTGAAGCAACACTCCATTCACTTTGCACAGTGAATTGAAGTGTTGGAACAGACTGCTAATCTTTCAGAGAAACTCATGTGAGTTGCTGGTGAATGCTTGTAAGTAGCTTAAGGCACTTTCAAAGGAAAGTGATTTTCTCTGAAAGTACAGCATTTAGAAAGTGAAGCAACCCTCCATTCACTTCGCACAGTGAACTGAAGTGTTGGAACAGACTGCTTCTCTTTCAGAGAAATGCATGTGAGTTTCTTGTGAATGCTTATATTTATCTTAAGGCACTTTCAAAGAAAGTGATTTTCTCTGAAAGTACAGCATGTAGAAAGTGACGCAATACTCCATTCACTTCGCACAGTGAAATGAGGAGTTGGAACAGACTGCTTCTCTTTCAGAGAAACTCTTGTGAGTTTCTGGTGAATGCTTGTAAGTAGTTTAAGGCAGTTTCAAAGGAAAGTGATTTTCTCTGAAAGTACAGCATATAGAAAGTGAAGCAACCCTCCATTCACTTCGCACAGTGAATTGAAGTGTTGGAACAGACTGCTTCTCTTTCAGAAAAACTCATGTGAGTTGCTGTTGAATACTTGCAAGTAGCTTAAGGCAGTTTCAAAGGAAAGTGATTTTCTCTGAAAGTACAGCATTTAGAAAGTGAAGAAACACTCCGTTCACTTCACACAGTGAATTGAAGTGTTGGAACAGACTGCTTCTCTTTCAGAGAAACGCATGTGAGTTTCTTGTGAATGCTTGTACGTAGCTGAAGGCAGTATCAAAGGAAAGTGATTTTCTCTGAAAATACAGCATTTAGAAAGTGAAACAAAAACACATTCATTTCGCACAGTGAATTGAAGTGTTGGAACAGACTGCTTCTCTTTCAGAGAAACTGATGTGAGTTGCTGGTGAATGCTTGGAAGTAGCTTAAGGCACTTTCAAAGAAGAGTGATTTTCTCTGAAAGTACAACATTTAGAAAGTGAAACAACCAGACATTCACTTCGCACAGTGAATTGAAGTGTTGGAACAGACTGCTTCTCTTTCACAGAAATTCATGTGAGTTGTTGGTGAATACTTGTAAGTAGCTTAAGGTACTTTGAAAGGAAAGTGATTTTCTTTGATAGTACAGCATTTAGAAAGTGACGCAACACTCCATTCACTTCGCACAGTGAACTGAGGAGTTGGAACAGACTGCTTCTCTTTCAGAGAAACTCATGTGAGTTACTGGTGAATGCTTGTAAGTAGTTTAAGGCAGTTTCAAGGGAAAGTGATTTTCTCTGAAAGTACAGCATGTAGAAAGTGAAGTAACCCTGCATTCACTTCGCACAGTGAATTGAAGTGTTGGAACAGACTGCTTCTCTTTCACAGAAACTCATGTGAGTTTCTGGTGAATACTTGTAAGTAGCTTAAGGCAGTTTCAAAGGAAAGTGATTTTCTCTGAAAGTACAGCATTTAGAAAGTGAAGCAACAATCCATTCACTTCGCACAGTGAGTTGAAGTGTTGAAACAGACTGCTTCTCTTTCAGAGAAATGCATGTGAGTTTCTTGTGAATGCTTATATTTATCTTAAGGCACTTTCAAAGAAAGTGATCTTCTCTGAAAGTACAGCATTTAGAAAGTGAAGCAACACTCCATTCACTTCGCACAGTGAATTGAAGTGTTGGAACAGACTGCTTCTCTTTCAGAGAAGTGCCTGTGAGTTACTGTGGAATGCTTGTAAGTAGCTTATGGCAGTTTCAATGGAAAGTGATTTTCTCTGAATGTACTGCATTTTGAATGTGAAGCATCACTCCATTCACTTCGAACAGTGAAATGAAGTGTTGGAACAGACTGCTTCTCTTTCAGAGAAATGCATGTGAGTTGCTGTTGAATGCCTGTAAGTTGCTTAAGGCAGTTTCAAAGGAAAGTGATTTTCTCTGAAAGTACTGCATTTTGAAAGTAAAGCAACACTCCATTCACTTTGAATAGTGAATTGAAGTGTTGGAACAGACTGATTCTCTTTCAGAGAAATGCATGTGAATTGCTGGTGAATGCTTGTAAGTAGCTTAAGGCAGTTTCAAAGGACAGTGATTTTCTCTGAAAATACAGCATTTAGAAAGTGAAGCAACACTCCATTCAATTCGCACAGTGAATTCAAGTATTGGAACAGACTGCTTCTCTTTCAGAGTAATGCATGAGAGTTGTTTGTGAATGCTTGTAAATAGCTTAAGGCACTTTCAAAGAAGAGTGATTTTCTCTGAAAGTACAGCATTTAGAAAGTGAAACAACAACATTTCACTTCGCACAGTGAATTGAAGTGTTGGAACAGACTGCTTCTCTTTCAGAGAAACTCATGTGAGTTGCTGGTGAATGCTTGTAAGTAGCTTAAGGCAGTTTCAAAGGAAAGTGATTTTCTCTGAAAGTACAGCATTTAGAAAGTGACGAAACCCTCAATTCACTTCGCACAGTGAATTGAAGTGTTGGAACAGACTGCTTCTCTTTCAGAGAAACTCATGTGTGTTGCTTGTGAATGCTTGTAAGTAGCTTATGGCAGTTTCAAAGGAAAGTGATTTTCTCTGAAAGTAGAGCATTTACAAAGTGAAACAACAACACATTCACTTCGCACAGTGAATTGTAGTGTTGGAACAGAATGCTACGCTTTCAGAGAAACGCATGTGAGTTTCTTGGGAATGCTTGTAAGTAGCTTAAGGCAGTATCAAAGGAAAGTGATTTTCTCTGAAAGTACAGCACTTAGAAAGTGAAACAACAGCACATTCACTTTGAACAGTGAATTGAAGTGTTGGAACAGACTGCTTCTCTTTCAGAGAAACTCTGGTGAGTTGCTGGTGAATGCTTGTAAGTAGCTTAAGGCACTTTCAAAGGAAAGTGATTTTCTCTGAAAGTACAGCATTGAGAAAGTGAAGCAACCCTCCATTCACTTCGCACAGTGAGCTGAAGTGTTGGAACAGACTGCTTCTCTTTCAGAGAAATGCATGTGAGTTTCTTGTGAATGCTTATATTTATCTTAAGGCACTTTCAAAGAAAGTGATTTTCTCTGAAAGTACAGCATTTAGAAAGTGACGCAATACTCCATTCACTTCGCACAGTGAAATGAGGAGTTGGAACAGACTGCTTCTCTTTCAGAGAAACTCATGTGAGTTTCTGGTGAATGCTTGTAAGTAGTTTAAGGCAGTTTCAAAGGAAAGTGATTTTCTCGGAAAGTACAGCATATAGAAAGTGAAGCAACCCTCCATTCACTTCGCACAGTGAATTGAAGTGTTGGAACAGACTGCTTCTCTTTCACAGAAACTCATGTGAGTTGCTGGTGAATACTTGTAAGTAGCTTAAGGCAGTTTCAAAGGAAAGTGATTTTCTCTGAAAGTACAGCATTTAGAAAGTGAAACAACATTCCATTCACTTCACACACTGAATTGAAGTGTTGGAACAGACTGCTTCTCTTTCAGAGAAACGCATGTGAGTTTCTTATGAATGCTTGTAAGTAGCTTAAGGCAGTATCAAAGGAAAGTTATTTTCTCTGAAAATACAGCATTTAGAAAGTGAAACAACAACACATTCACTTCGCACAGTGAATTGAAGTGTTGGAACATACTGCTTCTCTTTCAGAGAAACTCATGTGAGTTGCTGGTCAATGCTTGTAAGTAGCTTAAGGCAGTTTCAAAGGAAAGTGATTTTCTCTGAAAGTACAGCATTTAGAAAGTGACGCAACACTACATTCACTTCACACACTGAATTGAAGTGTTGGAACAGACTGCTTCTCTTTTAGAGAAACTCATGTGAGTTGCTGGTGAATGCTTGTAAGTAGCTTAAGGCAGTTTCAAAGGAAAGTGATTTTCTCTGAAAGTACAGCATTTAGAAAGTGAAACAACCAGACATTCACTTCGCACAGTGAATTGAAGTGTTGGAACAGACTGCTTCTCTTTCACAGAAACTCATGTGAGTTGTTGGTGAATACTTGAAAGTAGCTTAAGGTACTTTGAAAGGAAAGTGATTTTCTCTGAAAGTACAGCATTTAGAAAGTGACGCAACACTCCATTCACTTCGCACAGTGAACTGAGGAGTTGGAACAGACTGCTTCTCTTTCAGAGAAACTCATGTGAGTTGCTGGTGAATGCTTGTAAGTAGCTTAAGGCAGTTTCAAAGGAAAGTGATTTTCTCTGAAAGTACAGCATGTAGAAAGTGAAGTAACCCTGCATTCACTTCGCACAGTGAATTGAAGTGTTGGAACAGACTGCTTCTCTTTCACAGAAACTCATGTGAGTTTCTGGTGAATACTTGTAAGTAGCTTAAGGCAGTTTCAAAGGAAAGTGATTATCTCTGAAAGTACAGCATTTAGAAAGTGAAGCAACAATCCATTCACTTCGCACAGTGAGTTGAAGTGTTGAAACAGACTGCTTCTCTTTCAGAGAAATGCATGTGAGTTTCTTGTGAATGCTTATATTTATCTTAAGGCACTTTCAAAGAAAGTGATCTTCTCTGAAAGTACAGCATTTAGAAAGTGAAGCAACACTCCATTCACTTCGCACAGTGAATTGAAGTGTTGGAACAGACTGCTTCTCTTTCAGAGAAGTGACTGTGAGTTACTGTGGAATGCTTGTAAGTAGCTTATGGCAGTTTCAATGGAAAGTGATTTTCTCTGAATGTACTGCATTTTGAATGTGAAGCATCACTCCATTCACTTCGAACAGTGAAATGAAGTGTTGGAACAGACTGCTTCTCTTTCAGAGAAATGCATGTGAGTTGCTGTTGAATGCCTGTAAGTTGCTTAAGGCAGTTTCAAAGGAAAGTGATTTTCTCTGAAAGTACTGCATTTTGAAAGTAAAGCAACACTCCATTCACTTTGAACAGTGAATTGAAGTGTTGGAACAGACTGCTTCTCTTTCAGAGAAATGCATGTGAATTGCTGGTGAATGCTTGTAAGTAGCTTAAGGCAGTTTCAAAGGAAAGTGATTTTCTCTGAAAGTACAGCATTTAGAAAGTGACGAAACCCTCAATTCACTTCGCACAGTGAATTGAAGTGTTGGAACAGACTGCTTCTCTTTCAGAGAAACTCATGTGTGTTGCTTGTGAATGCTTGTAAGTAGCTTATGGCAGTTTCAAAGGAAAGTGATTTTCTCTGAAAGTAGAGCATTTACAAAGTGAAACAACAACACATTCACTTCGCACAGTGAATTGTAGTGTTGGAACAGAATGCTACGCTTTCAGAGAAACGCATGTGAGTTTCTTGGGAATGCTTGTAAGTAGCTTAAGGCAGTATCAAAGGAAAGTGATTTTCTCTGAAAGTACAGCACTTAGAAAGTGAAACAACAGCACATTCACTTTGAACAGTGAATTGAAGTGTTGGAACAGACTGCTTCTCTTTCAGAGAAACTCTGGTGAGTTGCTGGTGAATGCTTGTAAGTAGCTTAAGGCACTTTCAAAGGAAAGTGATTTTCTCTGAAAGTACAGCATTTAGAAAGTGAAGCAACCCTCCATTCACTTCGCACAGTGAGCTGAAGTGTTGGAACAGACTGCTTCTCTTTCAGAGAAATGCATGTGAGTTTCTTGTGAATGCTTATATTTATCTTAAGGCACTTTCAAAGAAAGTGATTTTCTCTGAAAGGACAGCATTTAGAAAGTGAAGCAACACTCCATTCACTTCGCACAGTGAATTGAAGTGTTGGAACAGACTGCTTCTCTTTCAGAGAAACGCATGTGAATTTCTGTTTAATGCTTGTAAGTAGCTTAAGGCACTTTCAAAGGAAAGTGATTTTCTTTGAAAGGACAGCATTTAGAAAGTGAAGCAACACTCCATTCACTTCGCACAGTGAATTGAAGTGTTGGAACAGACTGCTTCTCTTTCAGGGAAACGCATGTGAGTTTTTTGTGAAAGCTTGTAAGTAGCTTAAGGCACTTTCAAAGGAAAGTGATTTTCTCTGAAAGGACAGCATGTAGAAAGTGAAGCAACACTCCATTCACTTCGCACAGTGAATTGAAGTGTTGGAACAGACTGCTTCTCTTTCAGAGAAACGCATGTGAATTTCTGTTGAATGCTTGTAAGTAGCTTAAGGCACTTTCAAAGGAAAGTGATTTTCTCTGAAAGGACAGCATTTAGAGAGTGAAGCAATATTCCATTCACTTCGCACAGTGAATTGAAGTGTTGGAACAGACTGCTTCTCTTTCAGAGAAACGGATGTGAGTTTTTTGTGAAAGCTTGTAAGTAGCTTAAGGCACTTTCAAAGGAAAGTGATTTTCTCTGAAAGGACAGCATTTAGAAAGTGAAGCAACACTCCATTCACTTCGCACAGTGAATTGAAGTGTTGGAACAGACTGCTTCTCTTTCAGAGAAACGCATGTGAATTTCTGTTCAATGCTTGTAAGTAGCTTAAGGCACTTTCAAAGGAAAGTGATTTTCTCTGACAGGACAGCATTTAGAATGTGAAGCAACACTCCATTAACTTCGCACAGTGAATTGAAGTGTTGGAACAGACTGCTTCTCTTTCAGAGAAACGCATGTGAGTTTTTTGTGAAAGCTTGTAAGTAGCTTAAGGCACTTTCAAAGGAAAGTGATTTTCTCTGACATGACAGCATTTAGAAAGTGAAGCAACACTCCATTCACTTTGCACAGTGAATTGAAGTGTTGGAACAGACTGTTTCTCTTTCAGAGAAACGCATGTGAGTTTTTTGTGAAAGCTTGTAAGTAGCTTAAGGGACTATCAAAGGAAAGTGATTTTCTCTGACAGGACAGCATTTAGAAAGTGAAGAAACACTCCATTCACTTCGCACAGTGAATTGAAGTGTTATAACAGACTGCTTCTCTTTCAGAGAAACGGATGTTTTTTGTGAAAGCTTGTAAGTAGCTCAAGGCACTTTCAAAGGAAAGTGATTTTCTCTGAAACGACAGCATGTAGAAAGTGAAGCAACACTCCATTCACTTCGCACAGTGAATTGAAGTGTTGGAACAGACTGCTTCTCTTTCAGAGAAACGCATGTGAATTTCTGTTGAATGCTTGTAAGTAGCTTAAGGCACTTTCAAAGGAAAGTGATTTTCTCTGAAAGGACAGCATTTAGAAAGTGAAGCAACACTCCATTCACTTCGCACAGTGAATTGAAGTGTTGGAACAGACTGCTTCTCTTTCAGAGAAACGCATGTGAATTTCTGTTGAATGCTTGTAAGTAGCTTAAGGCACTTTCAAAGGAAAGTGATTTTCTCTGAAAGGACAGCATGTAGAAAGTGAAGCAACACTCCATTCACTTCGCACAGTGAATTGAAGTGTTGGAACAGACTGCTTCTCTTTCAGAGAAACGCATGTGAGTTTTTTGTGAAAGCTTGTAAGTAGCTTAAGGCACTTTCAAAGGAAAGTGATTTTCTCCGGAAGGACAGCATTTAGAAAGTGAAGCAACACTCCATTCACTTCGCACAGTGAATTGAAGTGTTGGAACAGACTGCTTCTCTTTCAGAGAAACGCATGTGAATTTCTGTTCAATGCTTGTAAGTAGCTTAAGGCACTTTCAAAGGAAAGTGATTTTCTCTGACAGGACAGCATTTAGAAAGAGAAGCAACACTCCATTCACTTCGCACAGTGAATTGAAGTGTTGGAACAGACTGCTTCTCTTTCAGAGAAACGGATGTGAGTTTTTTGTGAAAGCTTGTAAGTAGCTTAAGGCACTTTTAAAGGAAAGTGATTTTCTCTGACAGGACAGCATTTAGAAAGTGAAGCAACACTCCATTCACTTCGCACAGTGAATTGAAGTGTTGGAACAGACTGCTACTCTTTCAGAGAAACGGATGTGAGTTTTTTGTGAAAGCTTGTAAGTAGCTTAAGGGACTATCAAAGGAAAGTGATTTTCTCTGACAGGACAGCATTTAGAAAGTGAAGCAACACTCCATTCACTTCGCACAGTGAATTGAAGTGTTGGAACAGACTGCTTCTCTTTCAGAGAAACGGATGTGAGTTTTTTGTGAAAGCTTGTAAGTAGCTTAAGGCACTTTCAAAGGAAAGTGATTTTCTCTGAAAGGACAGCATGTAGAAAGTGAAGCAACACTCCATTCACTTCGCACAGTGAATTGAAGTGTTGGAACAGACTGCTTCTCTTTCAGAGAAACGCATGTGAATTTCTGTTGAATGCTTGTAAGTAGCTTAAGGCACTTTCAAAGGAAAGTGATTTTCTCTGAAAGGACAGCATTTAGAAAGTGAAGCAACACTCCATTCACTTCGCACAGTGAATTGAAGTGTTGGAACAGACTGCATCTCTTTCAAAGAAACGCATGTGAGTTTTTTGTGAAAGCTTGTAAGTAGCTTAAGGCACTTTCAAAGGAAAGTGATTTTCTCTGAAAGGACAGCATTTAGAAAGTGAAGCAACACTCCATTCACTTCTCACAGTGAATTGAAGTGTTGGAACAGACTGCTTCTCTTTCAGAGAAACGCATGTGAGTTTTTTGTGAAAGCTTGTAAGTAGCTTAAGGCACTTTCAAAGGAAAGTGATTTTCTCTGAAAGGACAGCATTTAGAGAGTGAAGCAATATTCCATTCACTTCGAACAGTGAATTGAAGTGTTGGAACAGACTGCTTCTCTTTCAGAGAAACGCATGTGAATTTCTGTTCAATGCTTGTAAGTAGCTTAAGGCACTTTCAAAGGAAAGTGATTTTCTCTGAAAGGACAGCATTTAGAAAGTGAAGCAACACTCCATTCACTTCGCACAGTGAATTGAAGTGTTGGAACAGACTGCTTCTCTTTCAGGGAAACGCATGTGAGTTTTTTGTGAAAGCTTGTAAGTAGCTTAAGGCACTTTCAAAGGAAAGTGATTTTCTCTGAAAGGACAGCATTTAGAAAGTGAAGCAACACTCCATTCACTTCGCACAGTGAATTGAAGTGTTGGAACAGACTGCTTCTCTTTCAGAGAAACGCATGTGAATTTCTGTTCAATGCTTGTAAGTAGCATAAGGCACTTTCAAAGGAAAGTGATTTTCTTTGAAAGGACAGCATTTAGGAAGTGAAGCAACACTCCATTCACTTCGCACAGTGAATTGAAGTGTTGGAACAGACTGCTTCTCTTTCAGGGAAACGCATGTGAGTTTTTTGTGAAAGCTTGTAAGTAGCTTAAGGCACTTTCAAAGAAAGTAATTTTCTCTGAAACGACAGCATGTAGAAAGTGAAGCAACACTCCATTCACTTCGCACAGTGAATTGAAGTGTTGGAACAGACTGCTTCTCTTTCAGAGAAACGGATGTGAGTTTTTTGTGAAAGCTTGTAAGTAGCTTAAGGCACTTTCAAAGGAAAGTGATTTTCTCTGAAAGGACAGCATGTAGAAAGTGAAGCAACACTCCATTCACTTCGCACAGTGAATTGAAGTGTTGGAACAGACTGCTTCTCTTTCAGAGAAACGCATGTGAATTTCTGTTGAATGCTTGTAAGTAGCTTAAGGCACTTTCAAAGGAAAGTGATTTTCTCTGAAAGGACAGCATTTAGAAAGTGAAGCAACACTCCATTCACTTCGCACAGTGAATTGAAGTGTTGGAACAGACTGCTTCTCTTTCAGAGAAACGCATGTGAATTTCTGTTGAATGCTTGTAAGTAGCTTAAGGCACTTTCAAAGGAAAGTGATTTTCTCTGAAAGGACAGCATGTAGAAAGTGAAGCAACACTCCATTCACTTCGCACAGTGAATTGAAGTGTTGGAACAGACTGCATCTCTTTCAAAGAAACGCATGTGAGTTTTTTGTGAAAGCTTGTAAGTAGCTTAAGGCACTTTCAAAGGAAAGTGATTTTCTCTGAAAGGACAGCATTTAGAAAGTGAAGCAACACTCCATTCACTTCTCACAGTGAATTGAAGTGTTGGAACAGACTGCTTCTCTTTCAGAGAAACGCATGTGAGTTTTTTGTGAAAGCTTGTAAGTAGCTTAAGGCACTTTCAAAGGAAAGTGATTTTCTCTGAAAGGACAGCATTTAGAGAGTGAAGCAATATTCCATTCACTTCGAACAGTGAATTGAAGTGTTGGAACAGACTGCTTCTCTTTCAGAGAAACGCATGTGAATTTCTGTTGAATGCTTGTAAGTAGCTTAAGGCACTTTCAAAGGAAAGTGATTTTCTCTGAAAGGACAGCATTTAGAAAGTGAAGCAACAATGCATTCACTTCGCACAGTGAATTGAAGTGTTGGAACAGACTGCTTCTCTTTCAGAGAAACGCATGTGAATTTCTGTTGAATGCTTGTAAGTAGCTTAAGGCACTTTCAAAGGAAAGTGATTTTCTCTGAAAGGACAGCATTTCGAAAGTGAAGCAACACTCCATTCACTTCGCACAGTGAATTGAAGTGTTGGAACAGACTGCTTCTCTTTCAGAGAAACGCATGTGAATTTCTGTTCAATGCTTGTAAGTAGCATAAGGCACTTTCAAAGGAAAGTGATTTTCTTTGAAAGGACAGCATTTAGAAAGTGAAGCAACACTCCATTCACTTCGCACAGTGAATTGAAGTGTTGGAACAGACTGCATCTCTTTCAAAGAAACGCATGTGAGTTTTTTGTGAAAGCTTGTAAGTAGCTTAAGGCACTTTCAAAGGAAAGTGATTTTCTCTGAAAGGACAGCATTTAGAAAGTGAAGCAACACTCCATTCACTTCTCACAGTGAATTGAAGTGTTGGAACAGACTGCTTCTCTTTCAGAGAAACGCATGTGAGTTTTTTGTGAAAGCTTGTAAGTAGCTTAAGGCACTTTCAAAGGAAAGTGATTTTCTCTGAAAGGACAGCATTTAGAGAGTGAAGCAATATTCCATTCACTTCGAACAGTGAATTGAAGTGTTGGAACAGACTGCTTCTCTTTCAGAGAAACGCATGTGAATTTCTGTTCAATGCTTGTAAGTAGCTTAAGGCACTTTCAAAGGAAAGTGATTTTCTCTGAAAGGACAGCATTTAGAAAGTGAAGCAACACTCCATTCACTTCGCACAGTGAATTGAAGTGTTGGAACAGACTGCTTCTCTTTCAGGGAAACGCATGTGAGTTTTTTGTGAAAGCTTGTAAGTAGCTTAAGGCACTTTCAAAGGAAAGTGATTTTCTCTGAAAGGACAGCATTTAGAAAGTGAAGCAACACTCCATTCACTTCGCACAGTGAATTGAAGTGTTGGAACAGACTGCTTCTCTTTCAGAGAAACGCATGTGAATTTCTGTTCAATGCTTGTAAGTAGCATAAGGCACTTTCAAAGGAAAGTGATTTTCTTTGAAAGGACAGCATTTAGGAAGTGAAGCAACACTCCATTCACTTCGCACAGTGAATTGAAGTGTTGGAACAGACTGCTTCTCTTTCAGGGAAACGCATGTGAGTTTTTTGTGAAAGCTTGTAAGTAGCTTAAGGCACTTTCAAAGAAAGTAATTTTCTCTGAAACGACAGCATGTAGAAAGTGAAGCAACACTCCATTCACTTCGCACAGTGAATTGAAGTGTTGGAACAGACTGCTTCTCTTTCAGAGAAACGGATGTGAGTTTTTTGTGAAAGCTTGTAAGTAGCTTAAGGCACTTTCAAAGGAAAGTGATTTTCTCTGAAAGGACAGCATGTAGAAAGTGAAGCAACACTCCATTCACTTCGCACAGTGAATTGAAGTGTTGGAACAGACTGCTTCTCTTTCAGAGAAACGCATGTGAATTTCTGTTGAATGCTTGTAAGTAGCTTAAGGCACTTTCAAAGGAAAGTGATTTTCTCTGAAAGGACAGCATTTAGAAAGTGAAGCAACACTCCATTCACTTCGCACAGTGAATTGAAGTGTTGGAACAGACTGCTTCTCTTTCAGAGAAACGCATGTGAATTTCTGTTGAATGCTTGTAAGTAGCTTAAGGCACTTTCTAAGGAAAGTGATTTTCTCTGAAAGGACAGCATGTAGAAAGTGAAGCAACACTCCATTCACTTCGCACAGTGAATTGAAGTGTTGGAACAGACTGCATCTCTTTCAAAGAAACGCATGTGAGTTTTTTGTGAAAGCTTGTAAGTAGCTTAAGGCACTTTCAAAGGAAAGTGATTTTCTCTGAAAGGACAGCATTTAGAAAGTGAAGCAACACTCCATTCACTTCTCACAGTGAATTGAAGTGTTGGAACAGACTGCTTCTCTTTCAGAGAAACGCATGTGAGTTTTTTGTGAAAGCTTGTAAGTAGCTTAAGGCACTTTCAAAGGAAAGTGATTTTCTCTGAAAGGACAGCATTTAGAGAGTGAAGCAATATTCCATTCACTTCGAACAGTGAATTGAAGTGTTGGAACAGACTGCTTCTCTTTCAGAGAAACGCATGTGAATTTCTGTTGAATGCTTGTAAGTAGCTTAAGGCACTTTCAAAGGAAAGTGATTTTCTCTGAAAGGACAGCATTTAGAAAGTGAAGCAACAATGCATTCACTTCGCACAGTGAATTGAAGTGTTGGAACAGACTGCTTCTCTTTCAGAGAAACGCATGTGAATTTCTGTTGAATGCTTGTAAGTAGCTTAAGGCACTTTCAAAGGAAAGTGATTTTCTCTGAAAGGACAGCATTTCGAAAGTGAAGCAACACTCCATTCACTTCGCACAGTGAATTGAAGTGTTGGAACAGACTGCTTCTCTTTCAGAGAAACGCATGTGAATTTCTGTTCAATGCTTGTAAGTAGCATAAGGCACTTTCAAAGGAAAGTGATTTTCTTTGAAAGGACAGCATTTAGAAAGTGAAGCAACACTCCATTCACTTCGCACAGTGAATTGAAGTGTTGGAACAGACTGCTTCTCTTTCAGGGAAACGCATGTGAGTTTTTTGTGAAAGCTTGTAAGTAGCTTAAGGCACTTTCAAAGGAAAGTGATTTTCTCTGAAAGGACAGCATGTAGAAAGTGAAGCAACACTCCATTCACTTCGCACAGTGAATTGAAGTGTTGGAACAGACTGCTTCCCTTTCAGAGAAACGGATGTGAGTTTTTTGTGAAAGCTTGTAAGTAGCTTAAGGCACTTTCAAAGGAAAGTGATTTTCTCTGAAAGGACAGCATGTAGAAAGTGAAGCAACACTCCATTCACTTCGCACAGTGAATTGAAGTGTTGGAACAGACTGCTTCTCTTTCAGAGAAACGCATGTGAATTTCTGTTCAATGCTTGTAAGTAGCTTAAGGCACTTTCAAAGGAAAGTGATTTTCTCTGAAAGGACAGCATTTAGAAAGTGAAGCAACACTCCATTCACTTCGCACAGTGAATTGAAGTGTTGGAACAGACTGCTTCTCTTTCAGAGAAACGCATGTGAATTTCTGTTGAATGCTTGTAAGTAGCTTAAGGCACTTTCAAAGGAAAGTGATTTTCTCTGAAAGGACAGCATTTAGAAAGTGAAGCAACACTCCATTCACTTCGCACAGTGAATTGAAGTGTTGGAACAGACTGCTTCTCTTTCAGAGAAACGCATGTGAATTTCTGTTCAATGCTTGTAAGTAGCTTAAGGCACTTTCAAAGGGAAGTGATTTTCTCTGACAGGACAGCATTTAGAAAGAGAAGCAACACTCCATTCACTTCGCACAGTGAATTGAAGTGTTGGAACAGGCTGCTTCTCTTTCAGAGAAACGGATGTGAGTTTTTTGTGAAAGCTTGTAAGTAGCTTAAGGCACTTTTAAAGGAAAGTGATTTTCTCTGACAGGACAGCATTTAGAAAGTGAAGCAACACTCCATTCACTTCGCACAGTGAATTGAAGTGTTGGAACAGACTGCTTCTCTTTCAGAGAAACGCATGTGAGTTTTTTGTGAAAGATTGTAAGTAGCTTAAGGCACTTTCAAAGGAAAGTGATTTTCTCTGACAGGACAGCATTTAGAAAGTGAAGCAACACTCCATTCACTTCGCACAGTGAATTGAAGTGTTGGAACAGACTGCTTCTCTTTCAGAGAAACACATGTGAGTTTTTTGTGAAAGCTTGTAAGTAGCTTAAGGGACTATCAAAGGAAAGTGATTTTCTCTGACAGGACAGCATTTAGAAAGTGAAGCAACACTCCATTCACTTCGCACAGTGAATTGAAGTGTTGGAACAGACTGCTTCTCTTTCAGAGAAACGGATGTGAGTTTTTTGTGAAAGCTTTTAAGTAGCTTAAGGCACTTTCAAAGGAAAGTGATTTTCTCTGAAAGGACAGCATGTAGAAAGTGAAGCAACACTCCATTCACTTCGCACAGTGAATTGAAGTGTTGGAACAGACTGCTTCTCTTTCAGAGAAACGCATGTGAATTTCTGTTGAATGCTTGTAAGTAGCTTAAGGCACTTTCAAAGGAAAGTGATTTTCTCTGAAAGGACAGCATTTAGAAAGTGAAGCAACACTCCATTCACTTCGCACAGTGAATTGAAGTGTTGGAACAGACTGCTTCTCTTTCAGAGAAACGCATGTGAATTTCTGTTGAATGCTTGTAAGTAGCTTAAGGCACTTTCAAAGGAAAGTGATTTTCTCTGAAAGGACAGCATGTAGAAAGTGAAGCAACACTCCATTCACTTCGCACAGTGAATTGAAGTGTTGGAACAGACTGCTTCTCTTTCAGAGAAACGCATGTGAGTTTTTTGTGAAAGCTTGTAAGTAGCTTAAGGCACTTTCAAAGGAAAGTGATTTTCTTTGAAAGGACAGCATTTAGAAAGTGAAGCAACACTCCATTCACTTCGCACAGTGAATTGAAGTGTTGGAACAGACTGCTTCGCTTTCAGAGAAATGCATGTGAATTTCTGTTCAATGCTTGTAAGTAGCTTAAGGCACTTTCAAAGGAAAGTGATTTTCTCTGAAAGGACAGCATTTAGAAAGTGAAGCAACACTCCATTCACTTCGCACAGTGAATTGAAGTGTTGGAACAGACTGCTTCTCTTTCAGAGAAACGGATGTGAGTTTTTTGTGAAAGCTTGTAAGTAGCTTAAGGCACTTTCAAAGGAAAGTGATTTTCTCTGAAAGGACAGCATTTAGAGAGTGAAGCAATATTCCATTCACTTCGCACAGTGAATTGAAGTGTTGGAACAGACTGCTTCTCTTTCAGAGAAACTCATGTCGATTTCTGTTGAATGCTTATAAGTAGCTTAAGGCACTTTCAAAGGAAAGTGATTTTCTCTGAAAGGACAGCATTTAGAAAGTGAAGCAACACTCCATTCACTTCGCACAGTGAATTGAAGTGTTGGAACAGACTGCTTCTCTTTCAGAGAAACGCTTGTGAATTTCTGTTCAATGCTTGTAAGTAGCTTAAGGCACTTTCAAAGGAAAGTGATTTTCTCTGAAAGGACAGCATTTAGAAAGTGAAGCAACACTCCATTCACTTCGCACAGTGAATTGAAGTGTTGGAACAGACTGCTGCTCTTTCAGGGAAACGCATGTGAGTTTTTTGTGAAAGCTTGTAAGTAGCTTAAGGTACTTTAGAAGGAAAGTGATTTTCTCTGAAAGGACAGCATTTAGAAAGTGAAGCAACACTCCATTCACTTCGCACAGTGAATTGAAGTGTTGGAACAGACTGCTTCTCTTTCAGAGAAACGCATGTGAATTTCTGTTGAATGCTTGTAAGTAGCTTAAGGCACTTTCAAAGGAAAGTGATTTTCTCTGAAAGGACAGCATGTAGAAAGTGAAGCAACACTCCATTCACTTCGCACAGTGAATTGAAGTGTTGGAACAGACTGCTTCTCTTTCAGAGAAACGCATGTGAGTTTTTTGTGAAAGCTTGTAAGTAGCTTAAGGCACTTTCAAAGGAAAGTGATTTTCTTTGAAAGGACAGCATTTAGAAAGTGAAGCAACACTCCATTCACTTCGCACAGTGAATTGAAGTGTTGGAACAGACTGCTTCGCTTTCAGAGAAATGCATGTGAATTTCTGTTCAATGCTTGTAAGTAGCTTAAGGCACTTTCAAAGGAAAGTGATTTTCTCTGAAAGGACAGCATTTAGAAAGTGAAGCAACACTCCATTCACTTCGCACAGTGAATTGAAGTGTTGGAACAGACTGCTTCTCTTTCAGAGAAACGGATGTGAGTTTTTGTGAAAGCTTGTAAGTAGCTTAAGGCACTTTCAAAGGAAAGTGATTTTCTCTGAAAGGACAGCATTTAGAGAGTGAAGCAATATTCCATTCACTTCGCACAGTGAATTGAAGTGTTGGAACAGACTGCTTCTCTTTCAGAGAAACTCATGTCGATTTCTGTTGAATGCTTATAAGTAGCTTAAGGCACTTTCAAAGGAAAGTGATTTTCTCTGAAAGGACAGCATTTAGAAAGTGAAGCAACACTCCATTCACTTCGCACAGTGAATTGAAGTGTTGGAACAGACTGCTTCTCTTTCAGAGAAACGCTTGTGAATTTCTGTTCAATGCTTGTAAGTAGCTTAAGGCACTTTCAAAGGAAAGTGATTTTCTCTGAAAGGACAGCATTTAGAAAGTGAAGCAACACTCCATTCACTTCGCACAGTGAATTTAAGTGTTGGAACAGACTGCTTCTCTTTCAGGGAAACGCATGTGAGTTTTTTGTGAAAGCTTGTAAGTAGCTTAAGGCACTTTCAAAGGAAAGTGATTTTCTCTGAAAGGACAGCATTTAGAAAGTGAAGCAACACTCCATTCACTACGCACAGTGAATTGAAGTGTTGGAACAGACTGCTTCTCTTTCAGAGAAACGGATGTGAGTTTTTTGTGAAAGCTTGTAAGTAGCTTAAGGGACTATCAAAGGAAAGTGATTTTCTCTGACAGGAGAGCATTTAGAAAGTGAAGAAACACTCCATTCACTTCGCACAGTGAATTGAAGTGTTGGAACAGACTGCTTCTCTTTCAGAGAAATGGATGTTTTTTGTGAAAGCTTGTAAGTAGCTTAAGGCACTTTCAAAGAAAGTGATTTTCTCTGAAAGGACAGCATGTAGAAAGTGAAGCAACACTCCATTCACTCCGCACAGTGAATTGAAGTGTTGGAACAGACTGCTTCTCTTTCAGAGAAACGCATGTGAATTTCTGTTGAATGCTTGTAAGTAGCTTAAGGCACTTTCAAAGGAAAGTGATTTTCTCTGAAAGGACAGCATGTAAAAGTGAAGCAACACTCCATTCACTTCGCACAGTGAATTGAAGTGTTGGAACAGACTGCTTCTCTTTCAGAGAAATGCATGTGAGTTTTTTGTGAAAGCTTGTAAGTAGCTTAAGGCACTTTTAAAGGAAAGTGATTTTCTTTGAAAGGACAGCATTTAGAAAGTGAAGCAACACTCCATTCACTTCGCACAGTGAATTGAAGTGTTGGAACAGACTGCTTCTCTTTCAGAGAAACGGATGTGAGTTTTTTGTGAAAGCTTGTAAGTAGCTTAAGGCACTTTCAAAGGAAAGTGATTTTCTCTGAAAGGACAGCATTTAGAAAGTGAAGCAACACTCCATTCACTTCGCACAGTGAATTGAAGTGTTGGAACAGACTGCTTCTCTTTCAGAGAAACGCATGTGAATTTCTGTTGAATGCTTGTAAGTAGCTTAAGGCACTTTCAAAGGAAAGTGATTTTCTCTGAAAGGAGAGCATGTAAAAGTGAAGCAACACTCCATTCACTTCGCACAGTGAATTGAAGTGTTGGAACAGACTGCTTCTCTTTCAGAGAAACGCATGTGAGTTTTTTGTGAAAGCTTGTAAGTAGCTTAAGGCACTTTCAAAGGAAAGTGATTTTCTTTGAAAGGACAGCATTTAGAAAGTGAAGCAACACTCCATTCACTTCGCACAGTGAATTGAAGTGTTGGAACAGACTGCTTCTCTTTCAGAGAAACAGATGTGAGTTTTTTGTGAAAGCTTGTAAGTAGCTTAAGGCACTTTCAAAGGAAAGTGATTTTCTCTGAAAGGACAGCATTTAGAAAGTGAAGCAACACTCCATTCACTTCGCACAGTGAATTGAAGTGTTGGAACAGACTGCTTCTCTTTCAGAGAAACGGATGTGAGTTTTTTGTGAAAGCTTGTAAGTAGCTTAAGGCACTTTCAAAGGAAAGTGATTTTCTCTGACAGGACAGCATTTAGAAAGTGAAGCAACACTCCATTCACTTCGCACAGTGAATTGAAGTGTTGGAACAGACTGCTTCTCTTTCAGAGAAACGCATGTGAATTTCTGTTGAATGCTTGTAAGTAGCTTAAGGCACTTTCAAAGGAAAGTGATTTTCTCTGAAAGGAAAGCATTTAGAGAGTGAAGCAATATTCCATTCACTTCGCACAGTGAATTGAAGTGTTGGAACAGACTGCTTCTCTTTCAGAGAAACGCATGTCGATTTCTGTTGAATGCTTATAAGTAGCTTAAGGCACTTTCAAAGGAAAGTGATTTTCTCTGAAAGGACAGCATTTAGAAAGTGAAGCAACACTCCATTCACTTCGCACAGTGAATTGAAGTGTTGGAACAGACTGCTTCTCTTTCAGAGAAAAGCATGTGAATTTCTGTTGAATGCTTGTAAGTAGCTTAAGGCACTTTCAAATGAAAGTGATTTTCTCTGAAAGGACAGCATTTAGAAAGTGAAGCAACACTCCATTCACATCGCACAGTGAATTGAAGTGTTGGAACAGACTGCTTCTCTTTCAGAGAAACGCATGTGAATTTCTGTTCAATGCTTGTAAGTAGCTTAAGGCACTTTCAAAGGAAAGTGATTTTCTCTGAAAGGACAGCATTTAGAAAGTGAAGCAACACTCCATTCACTTCGCACAGTGAATTGAAGTGTTGGAACAGACTGCTTCTCTTTCAGAGAAACGCATGTGAATTTCTGTTCAATGCTTATAAGTAGCTTAAGGAACTTTCAAAGGAAAGTGATTTTCTCTGACAGGGCAGCATTTAGAAAGAGAAGCAACACTCCATTCACTTCGCACAGTGAATTGAAGTGTTGGAACAGACTGCTTCTCTTTCAGAGAAACGGATGTGAGTTTTTTGTGAAAGCTTGTAAGTAGCTTATAGGACTATCAAAGGAAAGTGATTTTCTCTGACAGGACAGCATTTAGAAAGTGAAGCAACACTCCATTCACTTCGCAC
Organism: Myodes glareolus; assembly: GCF_982192425.1. NCBI lineage: Eukaryota > Metazoa > Chordata > Mammalia > Rodentia > Cricetidae > Myodes > Myodes glareolus. The sequence continues at coordinate 905,670 of NC_142040.1, forward strand.
AGTGAATTGAAGTGTTGGAACAGACTGCTTCTATTTCAGAGAAACGGATGTGAGTTTTTTGTGAAAGCTTTTAAGTAGCTTAAGGCACTTTCAAAGGAAAGTGATTTTCTCTGAAAGGACAGCATGTAGAAAGTGAAGCAACACTCCATTCACTTCGCACAGTGAATTGAAGTGTTGGAACAGACTGCTTCTCTTTCAGAGAAACGCATGTGAATTTCTGTTGAATGCTTGTAAGTAGCTTAAGGCACTTTCAAAGGAAAGTGATTTTCTCTGAAAGGACAGCATTTAGAAAGTGAAGCAACACTCCATTCACTTCGCACAGTGAATTGAAGTGTTGGAACAGACTGCTTCTCTTTCAGAGAAACGCATGTGAATTTCTGTTGAATGCTTGTAAGTAGCTTAAGGCACTTTCAAAGGAAAGTGATTTTCTCTGAAAGGACAGCATGTAGAAAGTGAAGCAACACTCCATTCACTTCGCACAGTGAATTGAAGTGTTGGAACAGACTGCTTCTCTTTCAGAGAAACGCATGTGAGTTTTTTGTGAAAGCTTGTAAGTAGCTTAAGGCACTTTCAAAGGAAAGTGATTTTCTTTGAAAGGACAGCATTTAGAAAGTGAAGCAACACTCCATTCACTTCGCACAGTGAATTGAAGTGTTGGAACAGACTGCTTCTCTTTCAGAGAAATGCATGTGAATTTCTGTTCAATGCTTGTAAGTAGCTTAAGGCACTTTCAAAGGAAAGTGATTTTCTCTGAAAGGACAGCATTTAGAAAGTGAAGCAACACTCCATTCACTTTGCACAGTGAATTGAAGTGTTGGAACAGACTGCTTCTCTTTCAGAGAAACGGATGTGAGTTTTTTGTGAAAGCTTGTAAGTAGCTTAAGGCACTTTCAAAGGAAAGTGATTTTCTCTGAAAGGACAGCATTTAGAGAGTGAAGCAATGTTCCATTCACTTCGCACAGTGAATTGAAGTGTTGGAACAGACTGCTTCTCTTTCAGAAAAACTCATGTCGATTTCTGTTGAATGCTTATAAGTAGCTTAAGGCACTTTCAAAGGAAAGTGATTTTCTCTGAAAGGACAGCATTTAGAAAGTGAAGCAACACTCCATTCACTTCGCACAGTGAATTGAAGTGTTGGAACAGACTGCTTCTCTTTCAGAGAAACGCTTGTGAATTTCTGTCAATGCTTGTAAGTAGCTTAAGGCACTTTCAAAGGAAAGTGATTTTCTCTGAAAGGACAGCATTTAGAAAGTGAAGCAACACTCCATTCACTTCGCACAGTGAATTGAAGTGTTGGAACAGACTGCTTCTCTTTCAGGGAAACGCATGTGAGTTTTTTGTGAAAGCTTGTAAGTAGCTTAAGGCACTTTCAAAGGAAAGTGATTTTCTCTGAAAGGACAGCATTTAGAAAGTGAAGCAACACTCCATTCACTTCGCACAGTGAATTGAAGTGTTGGAACAGACTGCTTCTCTTTCAGAGAAACGGATGTGAGTTTTTTGTGAAAGCTTGTAAGTAGCTTAAGGGACTATCAAAGGAAAGTGATTTTCTCTGACAGGAGAGCATTTAGAAAGTGAAGCAACACTCCATTCACTTCGCACAGTGAATTGAAGTGTTGGAACAGACTGCTTCTCTTTCAGAGAAATGGATGTTTTTTGTGAAAGCTTGTAATTAGCTTAAGGCACTTTCAAAGAAAGTGATTTTCTCTGAAAGGACAGCATTTAGAAAGTGAAGCAACACTCCATTCACTTCTCACAGTGAATTGAAGTGTTGGAACAGACTGCTTCTCTTTCAGAGAAACGGATGTGAGTTTTTTGTGAATGCTTGTAAGTAGCTTAAGGCACTTTCAAAGGAAAGTGATTTTCTCTGAAAGGACAGCATTTCGAAAGTGAAGCAACACTCCATTCACTTCGCACAGTGAATTGAAGTGTTGGAACAGACTGCTTCTCTTTCAGAGAAACGCATGTGAATTTCTGTTCAATGCTTGTAAGTAGCTTAAGGCACTTTCAAAGGAAAGTGATTTTCTTTGAAAGGACAGCATTTAGAAAGTGAAGCAACACTCCATTCACTTCGCACAGTGAATTGAAGTGTTGGAACAGACTGCTTCTCTTTCAGGGAAACGCATGTGAGTTTTTTGTGAAAGCTTGTAAGTAGCTTAAGGCACTTTCAAAGGAAAGTGATTTTCTCTGAAAGGACAGCATGTAGAAAGTGAAGCAACACTCCATTCACTTCGCACAGTGAATTGAAGTGTTGGAACAGACTGCTTCTCTTTCAGAGAAACGGATGTGAGTTTTTTGTGAAAGCTTGTAAGTAGCTTAAGGCACTTTCAAAGGAAAGTGATTTTCTCTGAAAGGACAGCATGTAGAAAGTGAAGCAACACTCCATTCACTTCGCACAGTGAATTGAAGTGTTGGAACAGACTGCTTCTCTTTCAGAGAAACGCATGTGAATTTCTGTTGAATGCTTGTAAGTAGCTTAAGGCACTTTCAAAGGAAAGTGATTTTCTCTGAAAGGACAGCATTTAGAAAGTGAAGCAACACTCCATTCACTTCGCACAGTGAATTGAAGTGTTGGAACAGACTGCTTCTCTTTCAGAGAAACGCATGTGAATTTCTGTTGAATGCTTGTAAGTAGCTTAAGGCACTTTCAAAGGAAAGTGATTTTCTCTGAAAGGACAGCATTTAGAAAGTGAAGAAACACTCCATTCACTTCGCACAGTGAATTGAAGTGTTGGAACAGACTGCTTCTCTTTCAGAGAAACGGATGTTTTTTGTGAAAGCTTGTAAGTAGCTTAAGGCACTTTCAAAGGAAAGTGATTTTCTCTGAAAGGACAGCATGTAGAAAGTGAAGCAACACTCCATTCACTTCGCACAGTGAATTGAAGTGTTGGAACAGACTGCTTCTCTTTCAGAGAAACGCATGTGAATTTCTGTTGAATGCTTGTAAGTAGCTTAAGGCACTTTCAAAGGAAAGTGATTTTCTCTGAAAGGACAGCATTTAGAAAGTGAAGCAACACTCCATTCACTTCGCACAGTGAATTGAAGTGTTGGAACAGACTGCTTCTCTTTCAGAGAAACGCATGTGAGTTTTTTGTGAAAGCTTGTAAGTAGCTTAAGGCACTTTCAAAGGAAAGTGATTTTCTTTGAAAGGACAGCATTTAGAAAGTGAAGCAACACTCCATTCACTTCGCACAGTGAATTGAAGTGTTGGAACAGACTGCTTCTCTTTCAGAGAAATGCATGTGAATTTCTGTTCAATGCTTGTAAGTAGCTTAAGGCACTTTCAAAGGAAAGTGATTTTCTCTGAAAGGACAGCATTTAGAAAGTGAAGCAACACTCCATTCACTTTGCACAGTGAATTGAAGTGTTGGAACAGACTGCTTCTCTTTCAGAGAAACGGATGTGAGTTTTTTGTGAAAGCTTGTAAGTAGCTTAAGGCACTTTCAAAGGAAAGTGATTTTCTCTGAAAGGACAGCATTTAGAGAGTGAAGCAATGTTCCATTCACTTCGCACAGTGAATTGAAGTGTTGGAACAGACTGCTTCTCTTTCAGAAAAACTCATGTCGATTTCTGTTGAATGCTTATAAGTAGCTTAAGGCACTTTCAAAGGAAAGTGATTTTCTCTGAAAGGACAGCATTTAGAAAGTGAAGCAACACTCCATTCACTTCGCACAGTGAATTGAAGTGTTGGAACAGACTGCTTCTCTTTCAGAGAAACGCATGTGAATTTCTGTTCAATGCTTGTAAGTAGCTTAAGGCACTTTCAAAGGAAAGTGATTTTCTCTGAAAGGACAGCATTTAGAAAGTGAAGCAACACTCCATTCACTTCGCACAGTGAATTGAAGTGTTGGAACAGACTGCTTCTCTTTCAGAGAAACGGATGTGAGTTTTTTGTGAAAGCTTGTAAGTAGCTTAAGGGACTATCAAAGGAAAGTGATTTTCTCTGACAGGAGAGCATTTAGAAAGTGAAGCAACACTCCATTCACTTCGCACAGTGAATTGAAGTGTTGGAACAGACTGCTTCTCTTTCAGAGAAATGGATGTTTTTTGTGAAAGCTTGTAATTAGCTTAAGGCACTTTCAAAGAAAGTGATTTTCTCTGAAAGGACAGCATTTAGAAAGTGAAGCAACACTCCATTCACTTCTCACAGTGAATTGAAGTGTTGGAACAGACTGCTTCTCTTTCAGAGAAACGGATGTGAGTTTTTTGTGAATGCTTGTAAGTAGCTTAAGGCACTTTCAAAGGAAAGTGATTTTCTCTGAAAGGACAGCATTTCGAAAGTGAAGCAACACTCCATTCACTTTGCACAGTGAATTGAAGTGTTGGAACAGACTGCTTCTCTTTCAGAGAAACGCATGTGAATTTCTGTTCAATGCTTGTAAGTAGCTTAAGGCACTTTCAAAGGAAAGTGATTTTCTTTGAAAGGACAGCATTTAGAAAGTGAAGCAACACTCCATTCACTTCGCACAGTGAATTGAAGTGTTGGAACAGACTGCTTCTCTTTCAGGGAAACGCATGTGAGTTTTTTGTGAAAGCTTGTAAGTAGCTTAAGGCACTTTCAAAGGAAAGTGATTTTCTCTGAAAGGACAGCATGTAGAAAGTGAAGCAACACTCCATTCACTTCGCACAGTGAATTGAAGTGTTGGAACAGACTGCTTCTCTTTCAGAGAAACGGATGTGAGTTTTTTGTGAAAGCTTGTAAGTAGCTTAAGGCACTTTCAAAGGAAAGTGATTTTCTCTGAAAGGACAGCATGTAGAAAGTGAAGCAACACTCCATTCACTTCGCACAGTGAATTGAAGTGTTGGAACAGACTGCTTCTCTTTCAGAGAAACGCATGTGAATTTCTGTTGAATGCTTGTAAGTAGCTTAAGGCACTTTCAAAGGAAAGTGATTTTCTCTGAAAGGACAGCATTTAGAAAGTGAAGCAACACTCCATTCACTTCGCACAGTGAATTGAAGTGTTGGAACAGACTGCTTCTCTTTCAGAGAAACGCATGTGAATTTCTGTTGAATGCTTGTAAGTAGCTTAAGGCACTTTCAAAGGAAAGTGATTTTCTCTGAAAGGACAGCATTTAGAAAGTGAAGAAACACTCCATTCACTTCGCACAGTGAATTGAAGTGTTGGAACAGACTGCTTCTCTTTCAGAGAAACGGATGTTTTTTGTGAAAGCTTGTAAGTAGCTTAAGGCACTTTCAAAGGAAAGTGATTTTCTCTGAAAGGACAGCATTTAGAAAGTGAAGCAACACTCCATTCACTTCGCACAGTGAATTGAAGTGTTGGAACAGACTGCTTCTCTTTCAGAGAAACGCATGTGAATTTCTGTTCAATGCTTGTAAGTAGCTTAAGGCACTTTCAAAGGGAAGTGATTTTCTCTGACAGGACAGCATTTAGAAAGAGAAGCAACACTCCATTCACTTCGCACAGTGAATTGAAGCGTTGGAACAGACTGCTTCTCTTTCAGAGAAACGCATGTGAGTTTTTTGTGAAAGATTGTAAGTAGCTTAAGGCACTTTCAAAGGAAAGTGATTTTCTCTGAAAGGACAGCATTTAGAAAGTGAAGCAACACTCCATTCACTTCGCACAGTGAATTGAAGTGTTGGAACAGACTGCTTCTCTTTCAGAGAAACGCATGTGAGTTTTTTGTGAAAGCTTGTAAGTAGCTTAAGGCACTTTCAAAGGAAAGTGATTTTCTCTGAAAGGACAGCATTTAGAAAGTGAAGCAACACTCCATTCACTTCGCACAGTGAATTGAAGTGTTGGAACAGACTGCTTCTCTTTCAGAGAAACGGATGTGAGTTTTTTGTGAAAGCTTGTAAGTAGCTTAAGGCACTTTCAAAGGAAAGTGATTTTCTCTGAAAGGACAGCATTTAGAAAGTGAAGAAACACTCCATTCACTTCGCACAGTGAATTGAAGTGTTGGAACAGACTGCTTCTCTTTCAGAGAAACGGATGTTTTTTGTGAAAGCTTGTAAGTAGCTTAAGGCACTTTCAAAGGAAAGTGATTTTCTCTGAAAGGACAGCATGTAGAAAGTGAAGCAACACTCCATTCACTTCGCACAGTGAATTGAAGTGTTGGAACAGACTGCTTCTCTTTCAGAGAAACGCATGTGAATTTCTGTTGAATGCTTGTAAGTAGCTTAAGGCACTTTCAAAGGAAAGTGATTTTCTCTGAAAGGACAGCATTTAGAAAGTGAAGCAACACTCCATTCACTTCGTACAGTGAATTGAAGTGTTGGAACAGACTGCTTCTCTTTCAGAGAAACGCATGTGAATTTCTGTTGAATGCTTGTAAGTAGCTTAAGGCACTTTCAAAGGAAAGTGATTTTCTCTGAAAGGACAGCATTTAGAAAGTGAAGCAACACTCCATTCACTTCGCACAGTGAATTGAAGTGTTGGAACAGACTGCTTCTCTATCAGAGAAACGCATGTGAGTTTTTTGTGAAAGCTTGTAAGTAGCTTAAGGCACTTTCAAAGGAAAGTGATTTTCTCTGAAAGGACAGCATTTAGAAAGTGAAGCAACACTCCATTCACTTCGCACAGTGAATTGAAGTGTTGGAACAGACTGCTTCTCTTTCAGAGAAACGCATGTGAATTTCTGTTCAATGCTTGTAAGTAGCTTAAGGCACTTTCAAAGGGAAGTGATTTTCTCTGACAGGACAGCATTTAGAAAGAGAAGCAACACTCCATTCACTTCGCACAGTGAATTGAAGTGTTGGAACAGGCTGCTTCTCTTTCAGAGAAACGGATGTGAGTTTTTTGTGAAAGCTTGTAAGTAGCTTAAGGCACTTTTAAAGGAAAGTGATTTTCTCTGACAGGACAGCATTTAGAAAGTGAAGCAACACTCCATTCACTTCGCACAGTGAATTGAAGTGTTGGAACAGACTGCTTCTCTTTCAGAGAAACGCATGTGAGTTTTTTGTGAAAGATTGTAAGTAGCTTAAGGCACTTTCAAAGGAAAGTGATTTTCTCTGACAGGACAGCATTTAGAAAGTGAAGCAACACTCCATTCACTTCGCACAGTGAATTGAAGTGTTGGAACAGACTGCTTCTCTTTCAGAGAAACGCATGTGAGTTTTTTGTGAAAGCTTGTAAGTAGCTTAAGGGACTATCAAAGGAAAGTGATTTTCTCTGACAGGACAGCATTTAGAAAGTGAAGCAACACTCCATTCACTTCGCACAGTGAATTGAAGTGTTGGAACAGACTGCTTCTCTTTCAGAGAAACGCATGTGAGTTTTTTGTGAAAGCTTGTAAGTAGCTTAAGGCACTTTCAAAGGAAAGTGATTTTCTCTGAAAGGACAGCATTTAGAAAGTGAAGCAACACTCCATTCACTTCGCACAGTGAATTGAAGTGTTGGAACAGACTGCTTCTCTTTCAGAGAAACGCATGTGAGTTTTTTGTGAAAGCTTGTAAGTAGCTTAAGGCACTTTCAAAGGAAAGTGATTTTCTCTGAAAGGACAGCATTTAGAAAGTGAAGCAACACTCCATTCACTTCGCACAGTGAATTGAAGTGTTGGAACAGACTGCTTCTCTTTCAGAGAAACGGATGTGAGTTTTTTGTGAAAGCTTGTAAGTAGCTTAAGGCACTTTCAAAGGAAAGTGATTTTCTCTGAAAGGACAGCATTTAGAAAGTGAAGAAACACTCCATTCACTTCGCACAGTGAATTGAAGTGTTGGAACAGACTGCTTCTCTTTCAGAGAAACGGATGTTTTTTGTGAAAGCTTGTAAGTAGCTTAAGGCACTTTCAAAGGAAAGTGATTTTCTCTGAAAGGACAGCATGTAGAAAGTGAAGCAACACTCCATTCACTTCGCACAGTGAATTGAAGTGTTGGAACAGACTGCTTCTCTTTCAGAGAAACGCATGTGAATTTCTGTTGAATGCTTGTAAGTAGCTTAAGGCACTTTCAAAGGAAAGTGATTTTCTCTGAAAGGACAGCATTTAGAAAGTGAAGCAACACTCCATTCACTTCGTACAGTGAATTGAAGTGTTGGAACAGACTGCTTCTCTTTCAGAGAAACGCATGTGAATTTCTGTTGAATGCTTGTAAGTAGCTTAAGGCACTTTCAAAGGAAAGTGATTTTCTCTGAAAGGACAGCATTTAGAAAGTGAAGCAACACTCCATTCACTTCGCACAGTGAATTGAAGTGTTGGAACAGACTGCTTCTCTATCAGAGAAACGCATGTGAGTTTTTTGTGAAAGCTTGTAAGTAGCTTAAGGCACTTTCAAAGGAAAGTGATTTTCTCTGAAAGGACAGCATTTAGAAAGTGAAGCAACACTCCATTCACTTCGCACAGTGAATTGAAGTGTTGGAACAGACTGCTTCTCTTTCAGAGAAACGCATGTGAATTTCTGTTCAATGCTTGTAAGTAGCTTAAGGCACTTTCAAAGGGAAGTGATTTTCTCTGACAGGACAGCATTTAGAAAGAGAAGCAACACTCCATTCACTTCGCACAGTGAATTGAAGTGTTGGAACAGGCTGCTTCTCTTTCAGAGAAACGGATGTGAGTTTTTTGTGAAAGCTTGTAAGTAGCTTAAGGCACTTTTAAAGGAAAGTGATTTTCTCTGACAGGACAGCATTTAGAAAGTGAAGCAACACTCCATTCACTTCGCACAGTGAATTGAAGTGTTGGAACAGACTGCTTCTCTTTCAGAGAAACGCATGTGAGTTTTTTGTGAAAGATTGTAAGTAGCTTAAGGCACTTTCAAAGGAAAGTGATTTTCTCTGACAGGACAGCATTTAGAAAGTGAAGCAACACTCCATTCACTTCGCACAGTGAATTGAAGTGTTGGAACAGACTGCTTCTCTTTCAGAGAAACACATGTGAGTTTTTTGTGAAAGCTTGTAAGTAGCTTAAGGGACTATCAAAGGAAAGTGATTTTCTCTGACAGGACAGCATTTAGAAAGTGAAGCAACACTCCATTCACTTCGCACAGTGAATTGAAGTGTTGGAACAGACTGCTTCTCTTTCAGAGAAACGGATGTGAGTTTTTTGTGAAAGCTTTTAAGTAGCTTAAGGCACTTTCAAAGGAAAGTGATTTTCTCTGAAAGGACAGCATGTAGAAAGTGAAGCAACACTCCATTCACTTCGCACAGTGAATTGAAGTGTTGGAACAGACTGCTTCTCTTTCAGAGAAACGCATGTGAATTTCTGTTGAATGCTTGTAAGTAGCTTAAGGCACTTTCAAAGGAAAGTGATTTTCTCTGAAAGGACAGCATTTAGAAAGTGAAGCAACACTCCATTCACTTCGCACAGTGAATTGAAGTGTTGGAACAGACTGCTTCTCTTTCAGAGAAACGCATGTGAATTTCTGTTGAATGCTTGTAAGTAGCTTAAGGCACTTTCAAAGGAAAGTGATTTTCTCTGAAAGGACAGCATGTAGAAAGTGAAGCAACACTCCATTCACTTCGCACAGTGAATTGAAGTGTTGGAACAGACTGCTTCTCTTTCAGAGAAACGCATGTGAGTTTTTTGTGAAAGCTTGTAAGTAGCTTAAGGCACTTTCAAAGGAAAGTGATTTTCTTTGAAAGGACAGCATTTAGAAAGTGAAGCAACACTCCATTCTCTTCGCACAGTGAATTGAAGTGTTGGAACAGACTGCTTCGCTTTCAGAGAAATGCATGTGAATTTCTGTTCAATGCTTGTAAGTAGCTTAAGGCACTTTCAAAGGAAAGTGATTTTCTCTGAAAGGACAGCATTTAGAAAGTGAAGCAACACTCCATTCACTTCGCACAGTGAATTGAAGTGTTGGAACAGACTGCTTCTCTTTCAGAGAAACGGATGTGAGTTTTTTGTGAAAGCTTGTAAGTAGCTTAAGGCACTTTCAAAGGAAAGTGATTTTCTCTGAAAGGACAGCATTTAGGGAGTGAAGCAATATTCCATTCACTTCGCACAGTGAATTGAAGTGTTGGAACAGACTGCTTCTCTTTCAGAGAAACTCATGTCGATTTCTGTTGAATGCTTATAAGTAGCTTAAGGCACTTTCAAAGGAAAGTGATTTTCTCTGAAAGGACAGCATTTAGAAAGTGAAGCAACACTCCATTCACTTCGCACAGTGAATTGAAGTGTTGGAACAGACTGCTTCTCTTTCAGAGAAACGCTTGTGAATTTCTGTTCAATGCTTGTAAGTAGCTTAAGGCACTTTCAAAGGAAAGTGATTTTCTCTGAAAGGACAGCATTTAGAAAGTGAAGCAACACTCCATTCACTTCGCACAGTGAATTGAAGTGTTGGAACAGACTGCTTCTCTTTCAGGGAAACGCATGTGAGTTTTTTGTGAAAGCTTGTAAGTAGCTTAAGGCACTTTCAAAGGAAAGTGATTTTCTCTGAAAGGACAGCATTTAGAAAGTGAAGCAACACTCCATTCACTTCGCACAGTGAATTGAAGTGTTGGAACAGACTGCTTCTCTTTCAGAGAAACGGATGTGAGTTTTTTGTGAAAGCTTGTAAGTAGCTTAAGGGACTATCAAAGGAAAGTGATTTTCTCTGACAGGAGAGCATTTAGAAAGTGAAGAAACACTCCATTCACTTCGCACAGTGAATTGAAGTGTTGGAACAGACTGCTTCTCTTTCAGAGAAATGGATGTTTTTTGTGAAAGCTTGTAAGTAGCTTAAGGCACTTTCAAAGAAAGTGATTTTCTCTGAAAGGACAGCATGTAGAAAGTGAAGCAACACTCCATTCACTCCGCACAGTGAATTGAAGTGTTGGAACAGACTGCTTCTCTTTCAGAGAAACGCATGTGAATTTCTGTTGAATGCTTGTAAGTAGCTTAAGGCACTTTCAAAGGAAAGTGATTTTCTCTGAAAGGACAGCATGTAAAAGTGAAGCAACACTCCATTCACTTCGCACAGTGAATTGAAGTGTTGGAACAGACTGCTTCTCTTTCAGAGAAATGCATGTGAGTTTTTTGTGAAAGCTTGTAAGTAGCTTAAGGCACTTTTAAAGGAAAGTGATTTTCTTTGAAAGGACAGCATTTAGAAAGTGAAGCAACACTCCATTCACTTCGCACAGTGAATTGAAGTGTTGGAACAGACTGCTTCTCTTTCAGAGAAACGGATGTGAGTTTTTTGTGAAAGCTTGTAAGTAGCTTAAGGCACTTTCAAAGGAAAGTGATTTTCTCTGAAAGGACAGCATTTAGAAAGTGAAGCAACACTCCATTCACTTCGCACAGTGAATTGAAGTGTTGGAACAGACTGCTTCTCTTTCAGAGAAACGCATGTGAATTTCTGTTGAATGCTTGTAAGTAGCTTAAGGCACTTTCAAAGGAAAGTGATTTTCTCTGAAAGGACAGCATGTAAAAGTGAAGCAACACTCCATTCACTTCGCACAGAGAATTGAAGTGTTGGAACAGACTGCTTCTCTTTCAGAGAAACGCATGTGAGTTTTTTGTGAAAGCTTGTAAGTAGCTTAAGGCACTTTCAAAGGAAAGTGATTTTCTTTGAAAGGACAGCATTTAGAAAGTGAAGCAACACTCCATTCACTTCGCACAGTGAATTGAAGTGTTGGAACAGACTGCTTCTCTTTCAGAGAAACAGATGTGAGTTTTTTGTGAAAGCTTGTAAGTAGCTTAAGGCACTTTCAAAGGAAAGTGATTTTCTCTGAAAGGACAGCATTTAGAAAGTGAAGCAACACTCCATTCACTTCGCACAGTGAATTGAAGTGTTGGAACAGACTGCTTCTCTTTCAGAGAAACGGATGTGAGTTTTTTGTGAAAGCTTGTAAGTAGCTTAAGGCACTTTCAAAGGAAAGTGATTTTCTCTGACAGGACAGCATTTAGAAAGTGAAGCAACACTCCATTCACTTCGCACAGTGAATTGAAGTGTTGGAACAGACTGCTTCTCTTTCAGAGAAACGCATGTGAATTTCTGTTGAATGCTTGTAAGTAGCTTAAGGCACTTTCAAAGGAAAGTGATTTTCTCTGAAAGGAAAGCATTTAGAGAGTGAAGCAATATTCCATTCACTTCGCACAGTGAATTGAAGTGTTGGAACAGACTGCTTCTCTTTCAGAGAAACGCATGTCGATTTCTGTTGAATGCTTATAAGTAGCTTAAGGCACTTTCAAAGGAAAGTGATTTTCTCTGAAAGGACAGCATTTAGAAAGTGAAGCAACACTCCATTCACTTCGCACAGTGAATTGAAGTGTTGGAACAGACTGCTTCTCTTTCAGAGAAAAGCATGTGAATTTCTGTTGAATGCTTGTAAGTAGCTTAAGGCACTTTCAAATGAAAGTGATTTTCTCTGAAAGGACAGCATTTAGAAAGTGAAGCAACACTCCATTCACATTGCACAGTGAATTGAAGTGTTGGAACAGACTGCTTCTCTTTCAGAGAAACGCATGTGAATTTCTGTTCAATGCTTGTAAGTAGCTTAAGGCACTTTCAAAGGAAAGTGATTTTCTCTGAAAGGACAGCATTTAGAAAGTGAAGCAACACTCCATTCACTTCGCACAGTGAATTGAAGTGTTGGAACAGACTGCTTCTCTTTCAGGGAAACGCATGTGAGTTTTTTGTGAAAGCTTGTAAGTAGCTTAAGGCACTTTCAAAGGAAAGTGATTTTCTCTGAAAGGACAGCATTTAGAAAGTGAAGCAACACTCCATTCACTTCGCACAGTGAATTGAAGTGTTGGAACAGACTGCTTCTCTTTCAGAGAAACGCATGTGAATTTCTGTTGAATGCTTGTAAGTAGCTTAAGGCACTTTCAAAGGAAAGTGATTTTCTCTGAAAGGATAGCATGTAGAAAGTGAAGCAACACTCCATTCACTTCGCACAGTGAATTGAACTGTTGGAACAGACTGCTTCTCTTTCAGAGAAACGCATGTGAGTTTTTTGTGAAAGCTTGTAAGTAGCTTAAGGCACTTTCAAAGGAAAGTGATTTTCTCTGAAAGGACAGCATTTAGAAAGTGAAGCAACACTTCATTCACTTCGCACAGTGAATTGAAGTGTTGGAACAGACTGCTTCTCTTTCAGAGAAACGCATGTGAATTTCTGTTCAATGCTTGTAAGTAGCTTAAGGCACTTTCAAAGGAAAGTGATTTTCTCTGACAGGGCAGCATTTAGAAAGAGAAGCAACACTCCATTCACTTCGCACAGTGAATTGAAGTGTTGGAACAGACTGCTTCTCTTTCAGAGAAACGGATGTGAGTTTTTTGTGAAAGCTTGTAAGTAGCTTAAAGGACTATCAAAGGAAAGTGATTTTCTCTGACAGGACAGCATTTAGAAAGTGAAGCAACACTCCATTCACTTCGCACAGTGAATTGAAGTGTTGGAACAGACTGCTTCTATTTCAGAGAAACGGATGTGAGTTTTTTGTGAAAGCTTTTAAGTAGCTTAAGGCACTTTCAAAGGAAAGTGATTTTCTCTGAAAGGACAGCATTTAGAAAGTGAAGCAACACTCCATTCACTTCGCACAGTGAATTGAAGTGTTGTAACAGACTGCTTCTCTTTCAGAGAAACGCATGTGAATTTCTGTTGAATGCTTGTAAGTAGCTTAAGGCACTTTCAAAGGAAAGTGATTTTCTCTGAAAGGACAGCATTTAGAAAGTGAAGAAACACTCCATTCACTTCGCACAGTGAATTGAAGTGTTGGAACAGACTGCTTCTCTTTCAGAGAAACGGATGTTTTTTGTGAAAGCTTGTAAGTAGCTTAAGGCACTTTCAAAGGAAAGTGATTTTCTCTGAAAGGACAGCATGTAGAAAGTGAAGCAACACTCCATTCACTTCGCACAGTGAATTGAAGTGTTGGAACAGACTGCTTCTCTTTCAGAGAAACGCATGTGAATTTCTGTTGAATGCTTGTAAGTAGCTTAAGGCACTTTCAAAGGAAAGTGATTTTCTCTGAAAGGACAGCATTTAGAAAGTGAAGCAACACTCCATTCACTTCGTACAGTGAATTGAAGTGTTGGAACAGACTGCTTCTCTTTCAGAGAAACGCATGTGAATTTCTGTTGAATGCTTGTAAGTAGCTTAAGGCACTTTCAAAGGAAAGTGATTTTCTCTGAAAGGACAGCATTTAGAAAGTGAAGCAACACTCCATTCACTTCGCACAGTGAATTGAAGTGTTGGAACAGACTGCTTCTCTATCAGAGAAACGCATGTGAGTTTTTTGTGAAAGCTTGTAAGTAGCTTAAGGCACTTTCAAAGGAAAGTGATTTTCTCTGAAAGGACAGCATTTAGAAAGTGAAGCAACACTCCATTCACTTCGCACAGTGAATTGAAGTGTTGGAACAGACTGCTTCTCTTTCAGAGAAACGCATGTGAATTTCTGTTCAATGCTTGTAAGTAGCTTAAGGCACTTTCAAAGGGAAGTGATTTTCTCTGACAGGACAGCATTTAGAAAGAGAAGCAACACTCCATTCACTTCGCACAGTGAATTGAAGTGTTGGAACAGGCTGCTTCTCTTTCAGAGAAACGGATGTGAGTTTTTTGTGAAAGCTTGTAAGTAGCTTAAGGCACTTTTAAAGGAAAGTGATTTTCTCTGACAGGACAGCATTTAGAAAGTGAAGCAACACTCCATTCACTTCGCACAGTGAATTGAAGTGTTGGAACAGACTGCTTCTCTTTCAGAGAAACGCATGTGAGTTTTTTGTGAAAGATTGTAAGTAGCTTAAGGCACTTTCAAAGGAAAGTGATTTTCTCTGACAGGACAGCATTTAGAAAGTGAAGCAACACTCCATTCACTTCGCACAGTGAATTGAAGTGTTGGAACAGACTGCTTCTCTTTCAGAGAAACACATGTGAGTTTTTTGTGAAAGCTTGTAAGTAGCTTAAGGGACTATCAAAGGAAAGTGATTTTCTCTGACAGGACAGCATTTAGAAAGTGAAGCAACACTCCATTCACTTCGCACAGTGAATTGAAGTGTTGGAACAGACTGCTTCTCTTTCAGAGAAACGGATGTGAGTTTTTTGTGAAAGCTTTTAAGTAGCTTAAGGCACTTTCAAAGGAAAGTGATTTTCTCTGAAAGGACAGCATGTAGAAAGTGAAGCAACACTCCATTCACTTCGCACAGTGAATTGAAGTGTTGGAACAGACTGCTTCTCTTTCAGAGAAACGCATGTGAATTTCTGTTGAATGCTTGTAAGTAGCTTAAGGCACTTTCAAAGGAAAGTGATTTTCTCTGAAAGGACAGCATTTAGAAAGTGAAGCAACACTCCATTCACTTCGCACAGTGAATTGAAGTGTTGGAACAGACTGCTTCTCTTTCAGAGAAACGCATGTGAATTTCTGTTGAATGCTTGTAAGTAGCTTAAGGCACTTTCAAAGGAAAGTGATTTTCTCTGAAAGGACAGCATGTAGAAAGTGAAGCAACACTCCATTCACTTCGCACAGTGAATTGAAGTGTTGGAACAGACTGCTTCTCTTTCAGAGAAACGCATGTGAGTTTTTTGTGAAAGCTTGTAAGTAGCTTAAGGCACTTTCAAAGGAAAGTGATTTTCTTTGAAAGGACAGCATTTAGAAAGTGAAGCAACACTCCATTCACTTCGCACAGTGAATTGAAGTGTTGGAACAGACTGCTTCGCTTTCAGAGAAATGCATGTGAATTTCTGTTCAATGCTTGTAAGTAGCTTAAGGCACTTTCAAAGGAAAGTGATTTTCTCTGAAAGGACAGCATTTAGAAAGTGAAGCAACACTCCATTCACTTCGCACAGTGAATTGAAGTGTTGGAACAGACTGCTTCTCTTTCAGAGAAACGGATGTGAGTTTTTTGTGAAAGCTTGTAAGTAGCTTAAGGCACTTTCAAAGGAAAGTGATTTTCTCTGAAAGGACAGCATTTAGGGAGTGAAGCAATATTCCATTCACTTCGCACAGTGAATTGAAGTGTTGGAACAGACTGCTTCTCTTTCAGAGAAACTCATGTCGATTTCTGTTGAATGCTTATAAGTAGCTTAAGGCACTTTCAAAGGAAAGTGATTTTCTCTGAAAGGACAGCATTTAGAAAGTGAAGCAACACTCCATTCACTTCGCACAGTGAATTGAAGTGTTGGAACAGACTGCTTCTCTTTCAGAGAAACGCTTGTGAATTTCTGTTCAATGCTTGTAAGTAGCTTAAGGCACTTTCAAAGGAAAGTGATTTTCTCTGAAAGGACAGCATTTAGAAAGTGAAGCAACACTCCATTCACTTCGCACAGTGAATTGAAGTGTTGGAACAGACTGCTTCTCTTTCAGGGAAACGCATGTGAGTTTTTTGTGAAAGCTTGTAAGTAGCTTAAGGCACTTTCAAAGGAAAGTGATTTTCTCTGAAAGGACAGCATTTAGAAAGTGAAGCAACACTCCATTCACTTCGCACAGTGAATTGAAGTGTTGGAACAGACTGCTTCTCTTTCAGAGAAACGGATGTGAGTTTTTTGTGAAAGCTTGTAAGTAGCTTAAGGGACTATCAAAGGAAAGTGATTTTCTCTGACAGGAGAGCATTTAGAAAGTGAAGAAACACTCCATTCACTTCGCACAGTGAATTGAAGTGTTGGAACAGACTGCTTCTCTTTCAGAGAAATGGATGTTTTTTGTGAAAGCTTGTAAGTAGCTTAAGGCACTTTCAAAGAAAGTGATTTTCTCTGAAAGGACAGCATGTAGAAAGTGAAGCAACACTCCATTCACTCCGCACAGTGAATTGAAGTGTTGGAACAGACTGCTTCTCTTTCAGAGAAACGCATGTGAATTTCTGTTGAATGCTTGTAAGTAGCTTAAGGCACTTTCAAAGGAAAGTGATTTTCTCTGAAAGGACAGCATGTAAAAGTGAAGCAACACTCCATTCACTTCGCACAGTGAATTGAAGTGTTGGAACAGACTGCTTCTCTTTCAGAGAAATGCATGTGAGTTTTTTGTGAAAGCTTGTAAGTAGCTTAAGGCACTTTTAAAGGAAAGTGATTTTCTTTGAAAGGACAGCATTTAGAAAGTGAAGCAACACTCCATTCACTTCGCACAGTGAATTGAAGTGTTGGAACAGACTGCTTCTCTTTCAGAGAAACGGATGTGAGTTTTTTGTGAAAGCTTGTAAGTAGCTTAAGGCACTTTCAAAGGAAAGTGATTTTCTCTGAAAGGACAGCATTTAGAAAGTGAAGCAACACTCCATTCACTTCGCACAGTGAATTGAAGTGTTGGAACAGACTGCTTCTCTTTCAGAGAAACGCATGTGAATTTCTGTTGAATGCTTGTAAGTAGCTTAAGGCACTTTCAAAGGAAAGTGATTTTCTCTGAAAGGACAGCATGTAAAAGTGAAGCAACACTCCATTCACTTCGCACAGAGAATTGAAGTGTTGGAACAGACTGCTTCTCTTTCAGAGAAACGCATGTGAGTTTTTTGTGAAAGCTTGTAAGTAGCTTAAGGCACTTTCAAAGGAAAGTGATTTTCTTTGAAAGGACAGCATTTAGAAAGTGAAGCAACACTCCATTCACTTCGCACAGTGAATTGAAGTGTTGGAACAGACTGCTTCTCTTTCAGAGAAACAGATGTGAGTTTTTTGTGAAAGCTTGTAAGTAGCTTAAGGCACTTTCAAAGGAAAGTGATTTTCTCTGAAAGGACAGCATTTAGAAAGTGAAGCAACACTCCATTCACTTCGCACAGTGAATTGAAGTGTTGGAACAGACTGCTTCTCTTTCAGAGAAACGGATGTGAGTTTTTTGTGAAAGCTTGTAAGTAGCTTAAGGCACTTTCAAAGGAAAGTGATTTTCTCTGACAGGACAGCATTTAGAAAGTGAAGCAACACTCCATTCACTTCGCACAGTGAATTGAAGTGTTGGAACAGACTGCTTCTCTTTCAGAGAAACGCATGTGAATTTCTGTTGAATGCTTGTAAGTAGCTTAAGGCACTTTCAAAGGAAAGTGATTTTCTCTGAAAGGAAAGCATTTAGAGAGTGAAGCAATATTCCATTCACTTCGCACAGTGAATTGAAGTGTTGGAACAGACTGCTTCTCTTTCAGAGAAACGCATGTCGATTTCTGTTGAATGCTTATAAGTAGCTTAAGGCACTTTCAAAGGAAAGTGATTTTCTCTGAAAGGACAGCATTTAGAAAGTGAAGCAACACTCCATTCACTTCGCACAGTGAATTGAAGTGTTGGAACAGACTGCTTCTCTTTCAGAGAAAAGCATGTGAATTTCTGTTGAATGCTTGTAAGTAGCTTAAGGCACTTTCAAATGAAAGTGATTTTCTCTGAAAGGACAGCATTTAGAAAGTGAAGCAACACTCCATTCACATTGCACAGTGAATTGAAGTGTTGGAACAGACTGCTTCTCTTTCAGAGAAACGCATGTGAATTTCTGTTCAATGCTTGTAAGTAGCTTAAGGCACTTTCAAAGGAAAGTGATTTTCTCTGAAAGGACAGCATTTAGAAAGTGAAGCAACACTCCATTCACTTCGCACAGTGAATTGAAGTGTTGGAACAGACTGCTTCTCTTTCAGGGAAACGCATGTGAGTTTTTTGTGAAAGCTTGTAAGTAGCTTAAGGCACTTTCAAAGGAAAGTGATTTTCTCTGAAAGGACAGCATTTAGAAAGTGAAGCAACACTCCATTCACTTCGCACAGTGAATTGAAGTGTTGGAACAGACTGCTTCTCTTTCAGAGAAACGCATGTGAATTTCTGTTGAATGCTTGTAAGTAGCTTAAGGCACTTTCAAAGGAAAGTGATTTTCTCTGAAAGGATAGCATGTAGAAAGTGAAGCAACACTCCATTCACTTCGCACAGTGAATTGAACTGTTGGAACAGACTGCTTCTCTTTCAGAGAAACGCATGTGAGTTTTTTGTGAAAGCTTGTAAGTAGCTTAAGGCACTTTCAAAGGAAAGTGATTTTCTCTGAAAGGACAGCATTTAGAAAGTGAAGCAACACTTCATTCACTTCGCACAGTGAATTGAAGTGTTGGAACAGACTGCTTCTCTTTCAGAGAAACGCATGTGAATTTCTGTTCAATGCTTGTAAGTAGCTTAAGGCACTTTCAAAGGAAAGTGATTTTCTCTGACAGGGCAGCATTTAGAAAGAGAAGCAACACTCCATTCACTTCGCACAGTGAATTGAAGTGTTGGAACAGACTGCTTCTCTTTCAGAGAAACGGATGTGAGTTTTTTGTGAAAGCTTGTAAGTAGCTTAAAGGACTATCAAAGGAAAGTGATTTTCTCTGACAGGACAGCATTTAGAAAGTGAAGCAACACTCCATTCACTTCGCACAGTGAATTGAAGTGTTGGAACAGACTGCTTCTATTTCAGAGAAACGGATGTGAGTTTTTTGTGAAAGCTTTTAAGTAGCTTAAGGCACTTTCAAAGGAAAGTGATTTTCTCTGAAAGGACAGCATTTAGAAAGTGAAGCAACACTCCATTCACTTCGCACAGTGAATTGAAGTGTTGTAACAGACTGCTTCTCTTTCAGAGAAACGCATGTGAATTTCTGTTGAATGCTTGTAAGTAGCTTAAGGCACTTTCAAAGGAAAGTGATTTTCTCTGAAAGGACAGCATTTAGAAAGTGAAGCAACACTCCATTCACTTCGCACAGTGAATTGAAGTGTTGGAACAGACTGCTTCTCTTTTAGAGAAACGCATGTGAATTTCTGTTGAATGCTTGTAAGTAGCTTAAGGCACTTTCAAAGGAAAGTGATTTTCTCTGAAAGGACAGCATGTAGAAAGTGAAGCAACACTCCATTCACTTCGCACAGTGAATTGAAGTGTTGGAACAGACTGCTTCTCTTTCAGAGAAACGCATGTGAGTTTTTTGTGAAAGCTTGTAAGTAGCTTAAGGCACTTTCAAAGGAAAGTGATTTTCTTTGAAAGGACAGCATTTAGAAAGTGAAGCAACACTCCATTCACTTCGCACAGTGAATTGAAGTGTTGGAACAGACTGCTTCTCTTTCAGAGAAATGCATGTGAATTTCTGTTCAATGCTTGTAAGTAGCTTAAGGCACTTTCAAAGGAAAGTGATTTTCTCTGAAAGGACAGCATTTAGAAAGTGAAGCAACACTCCATTCACTTTGCACAGTGAATTGAAGTGTTGGAACAGACTGCTTCTCTTTCAGAGAAATGGATGTGAGTTTTTTGTGAAAGCTTGTAAGTAGCTTAAGGCACTTTCAAAGGAAAGTGATTTTCTCTGAAAGGACAGCATTTAGAGAGTGAAGCAATGTTCCATTCACTTCGCACAGTGAATTGAAGTGTTGGAACAGACTGCTTCTCTTTCAGAAAAACTCATGTCGATTTCTGTTGAATGCTTATAAGTAGCTTAAGGCACTTTCAAAGGAAAGTGATTTTCTCTGAAAGGACAGCATTTAGAAAGTGAAGCAACACTCCATTCACTTCGCACAGTGAATTGAACTGTTGGAACAGACTGCTTCTCTTTCAGAGAAACGCATGTGAATTTCTGTTGAATGCTTGTAAGTAGCTTAAGGCACTTTCAAAGGAAAGTGATTTTCTCTGAAAGGACAGCATTTAGAAAGTGAAGCAACACTCCATTCACTTCGCACAGTGAATTGAAGTGTTGGAACAGACTGCTTCTCTTTCAGAGAAACGCATGTGAGTTTTTTGTGAAAGCTTGTAAGTAGCTTAAGGCACTTTCAAAGGAAAGTGATTTTCTTTGAAAGGACAGCATTTAGAAAGTGAAGCAACACTCCATTCACTTCGCACAGTGAATTGAAGTGTTGGAACAGACTGCTTCTCTTTCAGAGAAACGGATGTGAGTTTTTTGTGAAAGCTTGTAAGTAGCTTAAGGCACTTTCAAAGGAAAGTGATTTTCTCTGAAAGGACAGCATTTAGAAAGTGAAGCAACACTCCATTCACTTCGCACAGTGAATTGAAGTGTTGGAACAGACTGCTTCTCTTTCAGAGAAACGGATGTGAGTTTTTTGTGAAAGCTTGTAAGTAGCTTAAGGCACTTTCAAAGGAAAGTGATTTTCTCTGAAAGGACAGCATGTAGAAAGTGAAGCAACACTCCATTCACTTCGCAAAGTGAATTGAAGTGTTGGAACAGACTGTTTCTCTTTCAGAGAAACGCATGTGAATTTCTGTTGAATGCTTGTAAGTAGCTTAAGGCACTTTCAAAGGAAAGTGATTTTCTCTGAAAGGACAGCATTTAGAAAGTGAAGCAACACTCCATTCACTTCGCACAGTGAATTGAAGTGTTGGAACAGACTGCTTCTCTTTCAGAGAAACGCATGTGAATTTCTGTTGAATGCTTGTAAGTAGCTTAAGGCACTTTCAAAGGAAAGTGATTTTCTCTGAAAGGACACCATGTAAAAGTGAAGCAACACTCCATTCACTTCGCACAGTGAATTGAAGTGTTGGAACAGACTGCTTCTCTTTCAGAGAAACGCATGTGAGTTTTTTGTGAAAGCTTGTAAGTAGCTTAAGGCACTTTCAAAGGAAAGTGATTTTCTTTGAAAGGACAGCATTTAGAAAGTGAAGCAACACTCCATTCACTTCGCACAGTGAATTGAAGTGTTGGAACAGACTGCTTCTCTTTCAGAGAAACGGATGTGAGTTTTTTGTGAAAGCTTGTAAGTAGCTTAAGGCACTTTCAAAGGAAAGTGATTTTCTCTGACAGGACAGCATTTAGAAAGTGAAGCAACACTCCATTCACTTCGCACAGTGAATTGAAGTGTTGGAACAGACTGCTTCTCTTTCAGAGAAACGCATGTGAATTTCTGTTGAATGCTTGTAAGTACCTTAAGGCACTTTCAAAGGAAAGTGATTTTCTCTGAAAGGACAGCATTTAGAGAGTGAAGCAATATTCCATTCACTTCGCACAGTGAATTGAAGTGTTGGAACAGACTGCTTCTCTTTCATAGAAACGCATGTCGATTTCTGTTGAATGCTTATAAGTAGCTTAAGGCACTTTCAAAGGAAAGTGATTTTCTCTGAAAGGACAGCATTTAGAAAGTGAAGCAACACTCCATTCACTTCGCACAGTGAATTGAAGTGTTGGAACAGACTGCTTCTCTTTCAGAGAAACGCATGTGAATTTCTGTTGAATGCTTGTAAGTAGCTTAAGGCACTTTCAAATGAAAGTGATTTTCTCTGAAAGGACAGCATTTAGAAAGTGAAGCAACACTCTATTCACATCGCACAGTGAATTGAAGTGTTGGAACAGACTGCTTCTCTTTCAGAGAAACGCATGTGAATTTCTGTTCAATGCTTGTAAGTAGCTTAAGGCACTTTCAAAGGAAAGTGATTTTCTCTGAAAGGACAGCATTTAGAAAGTGAAGCAACACTCCATTCACTTCGCACAGTGAATTGAAGTGTTGGAACAGACTGCTTCTCTTTCAGGGAAACGCATGTGAGTTTTTTGTGAAAGCTTGTAAGTAGCTTAAGGCACTTTCAAAGGAAAGTGATTTTCTGTGAAAGGACAGCATTTAGAAAGTGAAGCAACACTCCATTCACTTCGCACAGTGAATTGAAGTGTTGGAACAGACTGCTTCTCTTTCAGAGAAACGCATGTGAATTTCTGTTGAATGCTTGTAAGTAGCTTAAGGCACTTTCAAAGGAAAGTGATTTTCTCTGAAAGGACAGCATGTAGAAAGTGAAGCAACACTCCATTCACTTCGCACAGTGAATTGAAGTGTTGGAACAGACTGCTTCTCTTTCAGAGAAACGCATGTGAATTTCTGTTGAATGCTTGTAAGTAGCTTAAGGCACTTTCAAAGGAAAGTGATTTTCTCTGAAAGGACAGCATTTAGAAAGTGAAGCAACACTCCATTCACTTCGCACAGTGAATTGAAGTGTTGGAACAGACTGCTTCTCTTTCCAAGAAACGGATGTGAATTTCTGTTGAATGCTTGTAAGTAGCTTAAGGCACTTTCAAATGAAAGTGATTTTCTCTGAAAGGACAGCATTTAGAAAGTGAAGAAACACTCCATTCACTTCGCACAGTGAATTGAAGTGTTGGAACAGACTGCTTCTCTTTCAGAGAAACGCATGTCGATTTCTGTTGAATGCTTATAAGTAGCTTAAGGCACTTTCAAAGGAAAGTGATTTTCTCTGAAAGGACAGCATTTAGAAAGTGAAGCAACACTCCATTCACTTCGCACAGTGAATTGAAGTGTTGGAACAGACTGCTTCTCTTTCAGAGAAACGCATGTGAATTTCTGTTGAATGCTTGTAAGTAGCTTAAGGCACTTTCAAAGGAAAGTGATTTTCTCTGAAAGGACAGCATTTAGAAAGTGAAGCAACACTCCATTCACTTCGCACAGTGAATTGAAGTGTTGGAACAGACTGCTTCTCTTTCAGAGAAACGCATGTGAATTTCTGTTGAATGCTTGTAAGTAGCTTAAGGCACTTTCAAAGGAAAGTGATTTTGTCTGAAAGGACAGCATTTAGAGAGTGAAGCAATATTCCATTCACTTCGCACAGTGAATTGAAGTGTTGGAACAGACTGCTTCTCTTTCAGAGAAACGCATGTCGATTTCTGTTGAATGCTTATAAGTAGCTTAAGGCACTTTCAAAGGAAAGTGATTTTCTCTGAAAGGACAGCATTTAGAAAGTGAAGCAACACTCCATTCACTTCGCACAGTGAATTGAAGTGTTGGAACAGACTGCTTCTCTTTCAGAGAAACGCATGTGAATTTCTGTTGAATGCTTGTAAGTAGCTTAAGGCACTTTCAAATGAAAGTGATTTTCTCTGAAAGGACAGCATTTAGAAAGTGAAGCAACACTCCATTCACTTCGCACAGTGAATTGAAGTGTTGGAACAGACTGCTTCTCTTTCAGAGAAACGCATGTGAATTTCTGTTCAATGCTTGTAAGTAGCTTAAGGCACTTTCAAAAGAAAGTGATTTTCTCTGAAAGGACAGCATTTAGAAAGTGAAGCAACACTCCATTCACTTCGCACAGTGAATTGAAGTGTTGGAACAGACTGCTTCTCTTTCCAAGAAACGGATGTGAATTTCTGTTGAATGCTTGTAAGTAGCTTAAGGCACTTTCAAATGAAAGTGATTTTCTCTGAAAGGACAGCATTTAGAAAGTGAAGAAACACTCCATTCACTTCGCACAGTGAATTGAAGTGTTGGAACAGACTGCTTCTCTTTCAGAGAAACGCATGTCGATTTCTGTTGAATGCTTATAAGTAGCTTAAGGCATTTTCAAAGGAAAGTGATTTTCTCTGAAAGGACAGCATTTAGAAAGTGAAGCAACACTCCATTCACTTCGCACAGTGAATTGAAGTGTTGGAACAGACTGCTTCTCTTTCAGAGAAACGCATGTGAATTTCTGTTGAATGCTTGTAAGTAGCTTAAGGCACTTTCAAAGGAAAGTGATTTTCTCTGAAAGGACAGCATTTAGAAAGTGAAGCAACACTCCATTCACTTCGCACAGTGAATTGAAGTGTTGGAACAGACTGCTTCTCTTTCAGAGAAACGCATGTGAATTTCTGTTGAATGCTTGTAAGTAGCTTAAGGCACTTTCAAAGGAAAGTGATTTTCTCTGAAAGGACAGCATTTAGAGAGTGAAGCAATATTCCATTCACTTCGCACAGTGAATTGAAGTGTTGGAACAGACTGCTTCTCTTTCAGAGAAACGCATGTCGATTTCTGTTGAATGCTTATAAGTAGCTTAAGGCACTTTCAAAGGAAAGTGATTTTCTCTGAAAGGACAGCATTTAGAAAGTGAAGCAACACTCCATTCACTTCGCACAGTGAATTGAAGTGTTGGAACAGACTGCTTCTCTTTCAGAGAAACGCATGTGAATTTCTGTTGAATGCTTGTAAGTAGCTTAAGGCACTTTCAAAGGAAAGTGATTTTTCTCTGAAAGGACAGCATTTAGAAAGTGAAGCAACACTCCATTCACTTCGCACAGTGAATTGAAGTGTTGGAACAGACTGCTTCTCTTTCAGAGAAACGCATGTGAGTTTTTTGTGAAAGCTTGTAAGTAGCTTAAGGCACTTTCAAAGGAAAGTGATTTTCTCTGACAGGACAGCATTTAGAAAGTGAAGCAACACTCCATTCACTTCGCACAGTGAATTGAAGTGTTGGAACAGACTGCTTCTCTTTCAGAGAAACGGATGTGAGCTTTTTGTGAAAGCTTGTTAGTAGCTTAAGGCACTTTCAAAGGAAAGTGATTTTCTCTGACAGGACAGCATTTAGAAAGTGAAGCAACACTCCATTCACTTCGCACAGTGAATTGAAGTGTTGGAACAGACTGCTTCTCTTACAGAGAAACGCATGTGAATTTCTGTTCAATGCTTGTAAGTAGCTTAAGGCACTTTCAAAGGAAAGTGATTTTCTCTGAAAGGACAGCATTTAGAAAGTGAAGCAACACTCCATTCACTTCGCACAGTGAATTGAAGTGTTGGAACAGGCTGCTTCTCTTTCAGAGAAACGGATGTGAGTTTTTTGTGAAAGCTTGTAAGTAGCTTAAGGCACTTTCAAAGGAAAGTGATTTTCTCTGAAAGGACAGCATTTAAAAGTGAAGCAACACTCCATTCACTTCGCAGTGTATTGAAGTGTTGGAACAGACTGCTTCTCTTTCAGAGAAACTCATGTCGATTTCTGTTGAATGCTTATAAGTAGCTTAAGGCACTTTCAAAGGAAAGTGATTTTCTCTGACAGGACAGCATTTAGAAAGTGAAGAAACACTCCATTCACTTCGCACAGTGAATTGAAGTGTTGGAACAGACTGCTTCTCTTTCAGAGAAACGCATGTGAATTTCTGTTGAATGCTTGTAAGTAGCTTAAGGCACTTTCAAATGAAAGTGATTTTCTCTGAAAGGACAGCATATAAAAGTGAAGCAACACTCCATTCACTTCGCACAGTGAATTGAAGTGTTGGAACAGACTGCTTCTCTTTCAGGGAAACGCATGTGAGTTTTTTGTGAAAGCTTGTAAGTAGCTTAAGGCACTTTCAAGGAAAGTGATTTTCTCTGAAAGGACAGCATTTAGAAAGTGAAGCAACACTCCATTCACTTCGCACAGTGAATTAAAGTGTTAGAACAGACTGCTTCTATTTCAGAGAAACGCATGTGAATTTCTGTTCAATGCTTGTAAGTAGCTTAAGGCACTTTCAAAGGAAAGTGATTTTCTCTGAAAGGACAGCTTTAGAAAGTGAAGCAACACTCCATTCACTTCGCACAGTGAATTGAAGTGTTGGAACAGACTGCTTCTCTTTCAGAGAAACGGATGTGAGTTTTTTGTGAAAGCTTGTAAGTAGCTTAAGGCACTTTCAAAGGAATGTGATTTCATCTGAAAGGACAGCATGTAGAAAGTGAAGCAACACTCCATTTACTTCGCACATTGAATTGAAGTGTTGGAACAGACTGCTTCTCTTTCAGAGAAACGCATGTGAATTTCTGTTGAATGCTTGTAAGTAGCTTAAGGCACTTTCAAAGGAAAGTGATTTTCTCTGAAAGGACAGCATTTAGAAAGTGAAGCAACACTCCATTCACTTCGCACAGTGAATTGAAGTGTTGGAACAGACTGCTTCTCTTTCAGAGAAACGGATGTGAGTTTTTTGTGAAAGCTTGTAAGTAGCTTAAGGCACTTTCAAAGGAAAGTGATTTTCTCTGACAGGACAGCATTTAGAAAGTGAAGCAACACTCCATTCACTTCGCACAGTGAATTGAAGTGTTGGATCAGACTGCTTCTCTTTCAGAGAAACGCATGTGAATTTCTGTTGAATGCTTGTAAGTAGCTTAAGGCACTTTCAAAGGAAAGTGATTTTCTCTGAAAGGACAGAATTTAGAGAGTGAAGCAATATTCCATTCACTTCGAACAGTGAATTGAAGTGTTGGAACAGACTGCTTCTCTTTCAGAGAAACGCATGTCGATTTCTGTTGAATGCTTATAAGTAGCTTAAGGCACTTTCAAAGGAAAGTGATTTTCTCTGAAAGGACAGCATTTAGAAAGTGAAGCAACACTCCATTCACTTCGCACAGTGAATTGAAGTGTTGGAACAGACTGCTACTCTTTCCAAGAAACGCATGTGAATTTCTGTTGAATGCTTGTAAGTAGCTTAAGGCACTTTCAAATGAAAGTGATTTTCTCTGAAAGGACAGCATTTAGAAAGTGAAGCAACACTCCATTCACTTCGCACAGTGAATTGAAGTGTTGGAACAGACTGCTTCTCTTTCAGAGAAACGCATGTGAATTTCTGTTCAATGCTTGTAAGTAGCTTAAGGCACTTTCAAAAGAAAGTGATTTTCTCTGAAAGGACAGCATTTAGAAAGTGAAGCAACACTCCATTCACTTCGCACATTGTATTGAAGTGTTGGAACAGACTGCTTCTCTTTCAGGGAAACGCATGTGAGTTTTTTTTGAAAGCTTGTAAGTAGCTTAAGGCACTTTCAAAGGAAAGTGATTTTCTCTGAAAGGACAGCATTTAGAAAGTGAAGCAACACTCCATTCACTTCGCACAGTGAATTGAAGTGTTGGAACAGACTGCTTCTCTTTCAGAGAAACGCATGTGAATTTCTGTTCAATGCTTGTAAGTAGCTTAAGGCACTTTCAAAGGAAAGTGATTTTCTCTGAAAGGACAGCTTTAGAAAGTGAAGCAACACTCCATTCACTTCGCACAGTGAATTGAAGTGTTGGAACAGACTGCTTCTCTTTCAGGGAAACGCATGTGAGTTTTTTGTGAAAGCTTGTAAGTAGCTTAAGGCACTTTCAAAGGAAAGTGATTTTCTCTGAAAGGACAGCATTTAGAAAGTGAAGCAACACTCCATTCACTTCGCACAGTGTATTGAAGTGTTGGAACAGACTGCTTCTCTTTCAGAGAAACGGATGTGAGTTTTTTGTGAAAGCTTGTAAGTAGCTTAAGGCACTTTCAAAGGAAAGTGATTTTCTCTATCAGGACAGCATTTAGAGAGTGAAGAAACACTCTATTCACTTCGCACAGTGAATTGAAGTGTTGGAACCGACTGCTTCTCTTTCAGAGAAACGGATGTGAGTTTTTTGTGAAAGCTTGTAAGTATCTTAAGGCACTTTCAAAGGAAAGTGATTTTCTCTGAAAGGACAGCATGTAGAAAGTGAAGCAACACTCCATTCACTTCGCACAGTGAATTGAAGTGTTGGAACAGACTGCTTCTCTTTCAGAGAAACGCATGTGAATTTCTGTTCAATGCTTGTAAGTAGCTTAAGGCACTTTCAAAGGAAAGTGATTTTCTCTGAAAGGACAGCATTTAGAAAGTGAAGCAACACTCCATTCACTTCGCACAGTGAATTGAAGTGTTGGAACAGACTGCTTCTCTTTCAGAGAAACGCATGTGAATTTCTGTTGAATGCTTGTAAGTAGCTTAAGGCACTTTCAAAGGAAAGTGATTTTCTCTGAAAGGACAGCATGTAGAAAGTGAAGCAACACTCCATTCACTTCGCACAGTGAATTGAAGTGTTGGAACAGACTGCTTCTCTTTCAGAGAAACGCATGTGAGTTTTTTGTGAAAGCTTGTAAGTAGCTTAAGGCACTTTCAAAGGAAAGTGATTTTCTCTGAAAGGACAGCATTTAGAAAGTGAAGCAACACTCCATTCACTTCGCACAGTGAATTGAAGTGTTGGAACAGACTGCTTCTCTTTCAGAGAAACGCATGTCGATTTCTGTTGAATGCTTATAAGTAGCTTAAGGCACTTTCAAAGGAAAGTGATTTTCTCGGAAAGGACAGCATTTAGAAAGTGAAGCAACACTCCATTCACTTCGCACAGTGAATTGAAGTGTTGGAACAGACTGCTTCTCTTTCCGAGAAACGCATGTGAATTTCTGTTGAATGCTTGTAAGTAGCTTAAGGCACTTTCAAATGAAAGTGATTTTCTCTGAAAGGACAGCATTTAGAAAGTGAAGCAACACTCCATTCATTTCGCACAGTGAATTGAAGTGTTGGAACAGACTGCTTCTCTTTCAGAGAAACGCATGTGAATTTCTGTTCAATGCTTGTAAGTAGCTTAAGGCACTTTCAAAGGAAAGTGATTTACTCTGAAAGGACAGCATTTAGAAAGTGAAGCAACACTCCATTCACTTCGCACAGTGAATTGAAGTGTTGGAACAGACTGCTTCTCTTTCAGGGAAACGCATGTGAGTTTTTTGTGAAAGCTTGTAAGTAGCTTAAGGCACTTTCAAAGGAAAGTGATTTTCTCTGAAAGGACAGCATTTAGAAAGTGAAGCAACACTCCATTCACTTCGCACAGTGAATTGAAGTGTTGGAACAGACTGCTTCTCTCTCAGAGAAACGCATGTGAATTTCTGTTCAATGCTTGTAAGTAGCTTAAGGCACTTTCAAAGGAAAGTGATTTTCTCTGAAAGGACAGATTTAGAAAGTGAAGCAACACTCCATTCACTTCGCACAGTGAATTGAAGTGTTGGAACAGACTGCTTCTCTTTCAGGGAAACGCATGTGAGTTTTTTGTGAAAGCTTGTAAGTAGCTTAAGGCACTTTCAAAGGAAAGTGATTTTCTCTGAAAGGACAGCATTTAGAAAGTGAAGCAACACTCCATTCACTTCGCACAGTGAATTGAAGTGTTGGAACAGACTGCTTCTCTTTCAGAGAAACGGATGTGAGTTTTTTGTGAAAGCTTGTAAGTAGCTTAAGGCACTTTCAAAGGAAAGTGATTTTCTCTAACAGGACAGCATTTAGAGAGTGAAGAAACACTCTATTCACTTCGCACAGTGAATTGAAGTGTTGGAACAGACTGCTTCTCTTTCAGGGAAACGCATGTGAGTTTTTTGTGAAAGCTTGTAAGTAGCTTAAGGCACTTTCAAAGGAAAGTGATTTTCTCTGACAGGACAGCATGTAGAAAGTGAAGCAACACTCCATTCACTTCGCACAGTGAATTGAAGTGTTGGAACAGACTGCTTCTCTTTCCGAGAAACGCATGTGAATTTCTGTTCAATGCTTGTAAGTAGCTTAAGGCACTTTCAAAGGAAAGTGATTTTCTCTGAAAGGACAGCATTTAGAAAGTGAAGTAACACTCCATTCACTTCGCACAGTGAATTGAAGTGTTGGAACAGACTGCTTCTCTTTTAGAGAAACGCATGTGAATTTCTGTTGAATGCTTGTAAGTAGCTTAAGGCACTTTCAAAGGAAAGTGATTTTCTCTGAAAGGACAGCATGTAGAAAGTGAAGCAACACTCCATTCACTTCGCACAGTGAATTGAAGTGTTGGAACAGACTGCTTCTCTTTCAGAGAAACGCATGTGAGTTTTTTGTGAAAGCTTGTAAGTAGCTTAAGGCACTTTCAAAGGAAAGTGATTTTCTCTGAAAGGACAGCATTTAGAAAGTGAAGCAACACTCCATTCACTTCGCACAGTGAATTGAAGTGTTGGAACAGACTGCTTCTCTTTCAGAGAAACGCATGTGAATTTCTGTTGAATGCTTGTAAGTAGCTTAAGGCACTTTCAAAGGAAAGTGATTTTCTCTGAAAGGACAGCATTTAGAAAGTGAAGCAACACTCCATTCACTTCGCACAGTGATTTGAAGTGTTGTAACAGACTGCTTCTCTTTCAGAGAAACGGATGTGAGTTTTTTGTGAAAGCTTGTAAGTAGCTTAATGCACTTTCAAAGGAAAGTGATTTTCTCTGACAGGACAGCATTTAGAAAGTGAAGCAACACTCCATTCACTTCGCACAGTGAATTGAAGTGTTGGAACAGACTGCTTCTCTTTCAGAGAAACGCATGTGAATTTCTGTTGAATGCTTGTAAGTAGCTTAAGGCACTTTCAAAGGAAAGTGATTTTCTCTGAAAGGACAGCATTTAGAAAGTGAAGCAACACTCCATTCACTTCGCACAGTGAATTGAAGTGTTGGAACAGACTGCTTCTCTTTCAGAGAAACGGATGTGAGTTTTTTGTGAAAGCTTGTAAGTAGCTTAAGGCACTTTCAAAGGAAAGTGATTTTCTCTGAAAGGACAGCATTTAGAAAGTGAAGCAACACTCCATTCACTTCGCACAGTGAATTGAAGTGTTGGAACAGACTGCTTCTCTTTCAGAGAAACTCATGTCGATTTCTGTTGAATGCTTATAAGTAGCTTAAGGCACTTTCAAAGGAAAGTGATTTTCTCTGAAAGGACAGCATTTAGAAAGTGAAGCAACACTCCATTCACTTCGCACAGTGAATTGAAGTGTTGGAACAGACTGCTTCTCTTTCAGAGAAACGCATGTGAATTTCTGTTCAATGCTTGTAAGTAGCTTAAGGCACTTTCAAAGGAAAGTGATTTTCTCTGAAAGGACAGCATTTAGAAAGTGAAGCAACACTCCATTCACTTCGCACAGTGAATTGAAGTGTTGGAACAGACTGCTTCTCTTTCAGAGAAACGGATTGAGTTTTTTGTGAAAGCTTGTAAGTAGCTTAAGGCACTTTCAAAGGAAAGTGATTTTCTCTGACAGGACAGCATTTAGAAAGTGAAGCAACACTCCATTCACTTCGCACAGTGAATTGAAGTGTTGGAACAGACTGCTTCTCTTTCAGAGAAACGCATGTGAATTTCTGTTCAATGCTTGTAAGTAGCTTAAGGCACTTTCAAAGGAAAGTGATTTTCTCTGAAAGGACAGCATTTAGAAAGTGAAGCAACACTCCATTCACTTCGCACAGTGAATTGAAGTGTTGGAACAGACTGCTTCTCTTTCAGAGAAACGGATGTGAGTTTTTTGTGAAAGCTTGTAAGTAGCTTAAGGCACTTTCAAAGGAAAGTGATTTTCTCTGAAAGGACAGCATTTAGAAAGTGAAGCAACACTCCATTCACTTCGCACAGTGAATTGAAGTGTTGGAACAGACTGCTTCTCTTTCAGAGAAACTCATGTCGATTTCTGTTGAATGCTTATAAGTAGCTTAAGGCACTTTCAAAGGAAAGTGATTTTCTCTGACAGGACAGCATTTAGAAAGTGATGAAACACTCCATTCACTTCGCACAGTGAATTGAAGTGTTGGAACAGACTGCTTCTCTTTCAGAGAAACTCATGTCGATTTCTGTTGAATGCTTATAAGTAGCTTAAGGCACTTTCAAAGGAAAGTGATTTTCTCTGACAGGACAGCATTTAGAAAGTGAGGAAACACTCCATTCACTTCGCACAGTGAATTGAAGTGTTGGAACAGACTGCTTCTCTTTCAGAGAAACGCATGTGAATTTCTGTTGAATGCTTGTAAGTAGCTTAAGGCACTTTCAAATGAAAGTGATTTTCTCTGAAAGGACAGCATGTAAAAGTGAAGCAACACTCCATTCACTTCGCACAGTGAATTGAAGTGTTGGAACAGACTGCTTCTCTTTCAGGGAAACGCATGTGAGTTTTTTGTGAAAGCTTGTAAGTAGCTTAAGGCACTTTCAAGGAAAGTGATTTTCTCTGAAAGGACAGCATTTAGAAAGTGAAGCAACACTCCATTCACTTCGCACAGTGAATTAAAGTGTTGGAACAGACTGCTTCTATTTCAGAGAAACGCATGTGAATTTCTGTTCAATGCTTGTAAGTAGCTTAAGGCACTTTCAAAGGAAAGTGATTTTCTCTGAAAGGACAGCTTTAGAAAGTGAAGCAACACTCCATTCACTTCGCACAGTGAATTGAAGTGTTGGAACAGACTGCTTCTCTTTCAGAGAAACGGATGTGAGTTTTTTGTGAAAGCTTGTAAGTAGCTTAAGGCACTTTCAAAGGAATGTGATTTCATCTGAAAGGACAGCATGTAGAAAGTGAAGCAACACTCCATTCACTTCGCACAGTGAATTGAAGTGTTGGAACAGACTGCTTCTCTTTCAGAGAAACGCATGTGAATTTCTGTTGAATGCTTGTAAGTAGCTTAAGGCACTTTCAAAGGAAAGTGATTTTCTCTGAAAGGACAGCATTTAGAAAGTGAAGCAACACTCCATTCACTTCGCACAGTGAATTGAAGTGTTGGAACAGACTGCTTCTCTTTCAGGGAAACGCATGTGAGTTTTTTGTGAAAGCTTGTAAGTAGCTTAAGGCACTTTCAAAGGAAAGTGATTTTCTCTGAAAGGACAGCATTTAGAAAGTGAAGCAACACTCCATTCACTTCGCACAGTGAATTGAAGTGTTGGAACAGACTGCTTCTCTTTCAGAGAAACGGATGTGAGTTTTTTGTGAAAGCTTGTAAGTAGCTTAAGGCACTTTCAAAGGAAAGTGATTTTCTCTGAAAGGACAGCATTTAGAAAGTGAAGCAACACTCCATTCACTTCACACAGTGAATTGAAGTGTTGGAACAGACTGCTTCTCTTTCAGAGAAACTCATGTCGATTTCTGTTGAATGCTTATAAGTAGCTTAAGGCACTTTCAAAGGAAAGTGATTTTCTCTGACAGGACAGCATTTAGAAAGTGAAGAAACACTCCATTCACTTCGCACAGTGAATTGAAGTGTTGGAACAGACTGCTTCTCTTTCAGAGAAACGCATGTGAATTTCTGTTGAATGCTTGTAAGTAGCTTAAGGCACTTTCAAATGAAAGTGATTTTCTCTGAAAGGACAGCATGTAAAAGTGAAGCAACACTCCATTCACTTCGCACAGTGAATTGAAGTGTTGGAACAGACTGCTTCTCTTTCAGAGAAACGCATGTGAATTTCTGATGAATGCTTGTAAGTAGCTTAAGGCACTTTCAAAGGAAAGTGATTTTCTCTGAAAGGACAGCATTTAGAGAGTGAAGCAATATTCCATTCACTTCGAACAGTGAATTGAAGTGTTGGAACAGACTGCTTCTCTTTCAGAGAAACGCATGTCGATTTCTGTTGAATGCTTATAAGTAGCTTAAGGCACTTTCAAAGGAAAGTGATTTTCTCTGAAAGGACATCATTTAGAAAGTGAAGCAACACTCCATTCACTTCGCACAGTGAATTGAAGTGTTGGAACAGACTGCTTCTCTTTCCGAGAAACGCATGTGAATTTCTGTTGAATGCTTGTAAGTAGCTTAAGGCACTTTGAAATGAAAGTGATTTTCTCTGAAAGGACAGCATTTAGAAAGTGAAGCAACACTCCATTCACTTCGCACAGTGAATTGAAGTGTTGGAACAGACTGCTTCTCTTTCAGAGAAACGCATGTGAATTTCTGTTCAATGCTTGTAAGTAGCTTAAGGCACTTTCAAAGGAAAGTGATTTTCTCTGAAAGGACAGCATTTAGAAAGTGAAGCAACACTCCATTCA
Organism: Myodes glareolus; assembly: GCF_982192425.1. Lineage (NCBI taxonomy): Eukaryota > Metazoa > Chordata > Mammalia > Rodentia > Cricetidae > Myodes > Myodes glareolus. The sequence continues at coordinate 939,684 of NC_142040.1, forward strand.
CTTCGCACAGTGAATTGAAGTGTTGGAACAGACTGCTTCTCTTTCAGGGAAACGCATGTGAGTTTTTTGTGAAAGCTTGTAAGTAGCTTAAGGCACTTTCAAAGGAAAGTGATTTTCTCTGAAAGGACAGCATTTAGAAAGTGAAGCAACACTCCATTCACTTCGCACAGTGAATCGAAGTGTTGGAACAGACTGCTTCTCTTTCAGAGAAACGCATGTGAATTTCTGTTGAATGCTTGTAAGTAGCTTAAGGCACTTTCAAAGGAAAGTGATTTTCTCTGAAAGGACAGCATTTAGAAAGTGAAGAAACACTCCATTCACTTCGCACAGTGAATTGAAGTGTTGGAACAGACTGCTTCTCTTTCAGGGAAATGCATGTGAGTTTTTTGTGAAAGCTTGTAAGTAGCTTAAGGAACTTTCAAAGGAAAGTGATTTTCTCTGAAAGGACAGCAATTAGAAAGTGAAGCAACACTCCATTCACTTCGCACAGTGAATTGAAGTGTTGGAACAGACTGCTTCTCTTTCAGAGAAACGCATGTGAATCTGTTGAATGCTTGTAAGTAGCTTAAGGCACTTTCAAAGGAAAGTGATTTTCTCTGAAAGGACAGCATTTAGAAAGTGAAGCAACACTCCATTCACTTCGCACAGTGAATTGAAGTGTTGGAACAGACTGCTTCTCTTTCAGAGAAACGCATGTGAATTTCTGTTGAATGCTTGTAAGTAGCTTAAGGCACTTTCAAAGGAAAGTGATTTTCTCTGACAGGACAGCATTTAGAAAGTGAAGCAACACTCCATTCACTTCGCACAGTGAATTGAATTGTTGGAACAGACTGCTTCTCTTTCAGAGAAACGGATGTGAGTTTTTTGTGAAAGCTTGTAAGTAGCTTAAGGGACATTCAAAGGAAAGTGATTTTCTCTGACAGGACAGCATTTAGAAAGTGAAGAAACACTCCATTCACTTCGCACAGTGAATTGAAGTGTTGGAACAGACTGCTTCTCTTTCAGAGAAACGCATGTGAGTTTTTTGTGAAAGCTTGTAAAGTAGCTTAAGGCACTTTCAAAGGAAAGTGATTTTCTCTGAAAGGACAGCATTTAGAAAGTGAAGCAACACTCCATTCACTTCGCACAGTGAATTGAAGTGTTGGAACAGACTGCTTCTCTTTCAGAGAAACGCATGTGCATTTCTGTTCAATGCTTTTAAGTAGCTTAAGGCACTTTCAAAGGAAAGTGATTTTCTCTGAAAGGACAGCATTTAGAAAGTGAAGCAACACTCCATTCACTTCGCACAGTGAATTGAAGTGTTGGAACAGACTGCTTCTCTTTCAGGGAAACGCATGTGAGTTTTTTGTGAAAGCTTGTAAGTAGCTTAAGGCACTTTCAAAGGAAAGTGATTTTCTCTGAAAGGACAGCATTTAGAAAGTGAAGCAACACTCCATTCACTTCGCACAGTGAATTGAAGTGTTGGAACAGACTGCTTCTCTTTCAGAGAAACGCATGTGAATTTCTGTTCAATGCTTGTAAGTAGCTTAAGGCACTTTCAAAGGAACGTGATTTTCTCTGAAAGGACAGCATTTAGAAAGTGAAGCAACACTCCATTCACTTCGCACAGTGAATTGAAGTGTTGGAACAGACTGCTTCTCTTTCAGAGAAACGGATGTGAGTTTTTTGTGAAAGCTTGTAAGTAGCTTAAGGCACTTTCAAAGGAATGTGATTTTCTCTGAAAGGACAGCATGTAGAAAGTGAAGCAACACTCCATTCACTTCGCACAGTGAATTGAAGTGTTGGAACAGACTGCTTCTCTTTCAGAGAAACGGATGTGAGTTTTTTGTGAAAGCTTGTAAGTAGCTTAAGCCACTTTCAAAGGAATGTGATTTTCTCTGAAAGGACAGCATGTAGAAAGTGAAGCAACACTCCATTCACTTCGCACAGTGAATTGAAGTGTTGGAACAAACTGCTTCTCTTTCAGAGAAACGCATGTGAATTTCTGTTGAATGCTTGTAAGTAGCTTAAGGCACTTTCAAAGGAAAGTGATTTTCTCTGAAAGGACAGCATTTAAAAAAGTGAAGCAACACTCCATTCACTTCGCACAGTGAATTGAAGTGTTGGAACAGACTGCTTCTCTTTCAGAGAAACGGATGTGAGTTTTTTGTTAAAGCTTGTAAGTAGCTTAAGGCACTTTCAAAGGAAAGTGATTTTCTCTGACAGGACAGCCTTTAGAAAGTGAAGCAACACTCCATTCACTTCGCACAGTGAATTGAAGTGTTGGAACAGACTGCTTCTCTTTCAGAGAAACGCATGTGAATTTCTGTTGAATGCTTGTAAGCAGCTTAAGGCACTTTCAAAGGAAAATGATTTTCTCTGAAAGACGGCATTTAGAAAGTGAAGCAACACTCCATTCACTTCGCACAGTGAATTGAAGTGTTGGAACAGACTGCTTCTCTTTCAGAGAAACGCATGTGAATTTCTGTTGAATGCTTGTAAGTAGCTTAAGGCACTTTCAAAGGAAAGTGATTTTCTCTGAAAGGACAGCATGTAGAAAGTGAAGCAACACTCCATTCACTTCGCAAGTGAATTGAAGTGTTGGAACAGACTGCTTCTCTTTCAGAGAAACGCATGTGAGTTTTTTGTGAAAGCTTGTAAGTAGCTTAAAGCACTTTCAGAGGAAAGTGATTTTCTCCGAAAGGACAGCATTTAGAAAGTGAAGCAACACTCCATTCACTTCGCACAGTGAATTGAAGTGTTGGAACAGACTGCTTCTCTTTCAGAGAAACGCATGTGAATTTCTGTTCAATGCTTGTAAGTAGCTTAAGGCACTTTCAAAGGAAAGTGATTTTCTCTGAAAGGACAGCATTTAGAAAGTGAAGCAACACTCCATTCACTTCGCACAGTGAATTGAAATGTTGGAACAGACTGCTTCTCTTTCAGAGAAACGGATGTGAGTTTTTTGTGAAAGCTTGTAAGTAGCTTAAGGCACTTTCAAAGGAAAGTGATTTTCTCTGACAGGACAGCATTTAGAAAGTGAAGCAACACTCCATTCACTTCGCACAGTGAATTGAAGTGTTGGAACAGACTGCTTCTCTTTCAGAGAAACGGATGTGAGTTTTTTGTGAAAGCTTGTAAGTAGCTTAAGGCACTTTTAAAGGAAAGTGATTTTCTCTGACAGGACAGCATTTAGAAAGTGAAGCAACACTCCATTCACTTCGCACAGTGAATTGAAGTGTTGGAACACATTGCTTCTCTTTCAGAGAAACACATGTGAATTTCTGTTGAATGCTTGTAAGTAGCTTAAGGCACTTTCAAAGGAAAGTGATTTTCTCTGAAAGGACAGCATTTAAAAAAGTGAAGCAACACTCCATTCACTTCGCACAGTGAATTGAAGTGTTGGAACAGACTGCTTCTCTTTCAGAGAAACGGATGTGAGTTTTTTGTGAAAGCTTGTAAGTATCTTAAGGCACTTTCAAAGGAAAGTGATTTTCTCTGAAAGGACAGCATGTAGAAAGTGAAGCAACACTCCATTCACTTCGCAGAGTGAATTGAAGTGTTGGAACAGACTGCTTCTCTTTCAGAGAAACGCATGTGAATTTCTGTTGAATGCTTGTAAGTAGCTTAAGGCACTTTCAAAGGAAAGTGATTTTCTCTGAAAGGACAGCATTTAGAAAGTGAAGCAACACTCCATTCACTTCGCACAGTGAATTGAAGTGTTGGAACAGACTGCTTCTCTTTCAGAGAAACGCATGTGAATTTCTGTTGAATGCTTGTAAGTAGCTTAAGGCACTTTCAAAGGAAAGTGATTTTCTCTGAAAGGACAGCATTTAGAAAGTGAAGCAACACTCCATTCACTTCGCACAGTGAATTGAAGTGTTGGAACAGACTGCTTCTCTTTCAGAGAAACGCATGTGAATTTCTGTTCAATGCTTGTAAGTAGCTTAAGGCACTTTCAAAGGAAAGTGATTTTCTTTGAAAGGACAGCATTTAGAAAGTGAAGCAACACTCCATTCACTTCGCACAGTGAATTGAAGTGTTGGAACAGACTGCTTCTCTTTCAGGGAAACGCATGTGAGTTTTTTGTGAAAGCTTGTAAGTAGCTTAAGGCACTTTCAAAGGAAAGTGATTTTCTCTGAAAGGACAGCATGTAGGAAGTGAAGCAACACTCCATTCACTTCGCACAGTGAATTGAAGTGTTGGAACAGACTGCTTCTCTTTCAGAGAAACGGATGTGAGTTTTTTGTGAAAGCTTGTAAGTAGCTTAAGGCACTTTCAAAGGAAAGTGATTTTCTCTGAAAGGACAGCATGTAGAAAGTGAAGCAACACTCCATTCACTTCGCACAGTGAATTGAAGTGTTGGAACAGACTGCTTCTCTTTCAGAGAAACGCATGTGAATTTCTGTTGAATGCTTGTAAGTAGCTTAAGGCACTTTCAAAGGAAAGTGATTTTCACTGAAAGGACAGCATTTAGAAAGTGAAGCAACACTCCATTCACTTCGCACAGTGAATTGAAGTGTTGGAACAGACTGCTTCTCTTTCAGAGAAACGCATGTGAATTTCTGTTGAATGCTTGTAAGTAGCTTAAGGCACTTTCAAAGGAAAGTGATTTTCTCTGAAAGGACAGCATGTAGAAAGTGAAGCAACACTCCATTCACTTCGCACAGTGAATTGAAGTGTTGGAACAGACTGCTTCTCTTTCAGAGAAACGCATGTGAGTTTTTTGTGAAAGCTTGTAAGTAGCTTAAGGCACTTTCAAAGGAAAGTGATTTTCTCTGAAAGGACAGCATGTAGAAAGTGAAGCAACACTCCATTCACTTCGCACAGTGAATTGAAGTGTTGGAACAGACTGCTTCTCTTTCAGAGAAACGCATGTGAATTTTTTGTGAAAGCTTGTAAGTAGCTTAAGGCACTTTCAAAGGAAAGTGATTTTCTCTGAAAGAACAGCATTTAGAGAGTGAAGCAATATTCCATTCACTTCGAACAGTGAATTGAAGTGTTGGAACAGACTGCTTCTCTTTCAGAGAAACGCATGTGAATTTCTGTTGAATGCTTGTAAGTAGCTTAAGGCAGTTTCAAAGGAAAGTGATTTTCTCTGAAAGGACAGCATTTAGAAAGTGAAGAAACACTCCATTCACTTCGCACAGTGAATTGAAGTGTTGGAACAGACTGCTTCTCTTTCAGGGAAACGCATATGAGTTTTTTGTGAAAGCTTGTAAGTAGCTTAAGGCACTTTCAAAGGAAAGTGATTTTCTCTGAAAGGACAGCATTTAGAAAGTGAAGCAACACTCCATTCACTTCGCACAGTGAATTGAAGTGTTGGAACAGACTGCTTCTCTTTCAGAGAAACGCATGTGAATTTCTGTTGAATGCTTGTAAGTAGCTTAAGGCACTTTCAAAGGAAAGTGATTTTCTCTGAAAGGACAGCATTTAGAAAGTGAAGCAACACTCCATTCACTTCGCACAGTGAATTGAAGTGTTGGAACAGACTGCTTCTCTTTCAGAGAAACGAATGTGAATTTCTGTTCAATGCTTGTAAGTAGCTTAAGGCACTTTCAAAGGAAAGTGATTTTCTCTGAAAGGACAACATTTAGAAAGTGAAGCAACACTCCATTCACTTCGCACAGTGAATTGAAGTGTTGGAACAGACTGCTTCTCTTTCAGGGAAACGCATGTGAGTTTTTTGTGAAAGCTTGTAAGTAGCTTAAGGCACTTTCAAAGGAAAGTGATTTTCTCTGAAAGAACAGCATTTAGAGAGTGAAGCAATATTCCATTCACTTCGCACAGTGAATTGAAGTGTTGGAACAGACTGCTTCTCTTTCAGAGAAACGCATGTGAATTTCTGTTGAATGCTTGTAAGTAGCTTAAGGCAGTTTCAAAGGAAAGTGATTTTCTCTGAAAGGACAGCATTTAGAAAGTGAAGCAACACTCCATTCACTTCGCACAGTGAATTGAAGTGTTGGAACAGACTGCTTCTCTTTCAGGGAAACGCATATGAGTTTTTTGTGAAAGCTTGTAAGTAGCTTAAGGCACTTTCAAAGGAAAGTGATTTTCTCTGAAAGGACAGCATTTAGAAAGTGAAGCAACACTCCATTCACTTCGCACAGTGAATTGAAGTGTTGGAACAGACTGCTTCTCTTTCAGAGAAACGCATGTGAATTTCTGTTGAATGCTTGTAAGTAGCTTAAGGCACTTTCAAAGGAAAGTGATTTTCTCTGAAAGGACAGCATTTAGAAAGTGAAGCAACACTCCATTCACTTCGCACAGTGAATTGAAGTGTTGGAACAGACTGCTTCTCTTTCAGAGAAACGAATGTGAATTTCTGTTCAATGCTTGTAAGTAGCTTAAGGCACTTTCAAAGGAAAGTGATTTTCTCTGAAAGGACAGCATTTAGAAAGTGAAGCAACACTCCATTCACTTCGCACAGTGAATTGAAGTGTTGGAACAGACTGCTTCTCTTTCAGGGAAACGCATGTGAGTTTTTTGTGAAAGCTTGTAAGTAGCTTAAGGCACTTTCAAAGGAAAGTGATTTTCTCTGAAAGGACAGCATTTAGAAAGTGAAGCAACACTCCATTCACTTCGCACAGTGAATTGAAGTGTTGGAACAGACTGCTTCTCTTTCAGAGAAACGCATGTGAATTTCTGTTGAATGCTTGTAAGTAGCTTAAGGCACTTTCAAAGGAAAGTGATTTTCTCTGAAAGGACAGCATTTAGAAAGTGAAGCAACACTCCATTCACTTCGCACAGTGAATTGAAGTGTTGGAACAGACTGCTTTTCTTTCAGAAAAACGCATGTGAATTTCTGTTCAATGCTTGTAAGTAGCTTAAGGCATTTTCAAAGGAAAGTGATTTTCTTTGAAAGGACAGCATTTAGAAAGTGAAGCAACACTCCATTCACTTCGCACATTGAATTGAAGTGTTGGAGCAGACTGCTTCTCTTTCAGGGAAACGCATGTGAGTTTTTTGTGAAAGCTTGTAAGTAGCTTAAGGCACTTTCAAAGGAAAGTGATTTTCTCTGACAGGACAGCATTTAGAAAGTGAAGCAACACTCCATTCACTTCGCACAGTGAATTGAAGTGTTGGAACAGACTGCTTCTCTTTCAGTGAAACGGATGTGAGTTTTCTGTGAAAGCTTGTAAGTAGCTTAAGGCACTTTCAAAGGAAAGTGATTTTCTCTGAAAGGACAGCATGTAGAAAGTGAAGCAACACTCCATTCACTTCGCACAGTGAATTGAAGTGTTGGAACAAACTGCTTCTCTTTCAGAGAAACGCATGTGAATTTCTGTTGAATGCTTGTAAGTAGCTTAAGGCACTTTCAGAGGAAAGTGATTTTCTCTGAAAGGACAGCATTTAGAAAGTGAAGCAACACTCCATTCACTTCGCACAGTGAATTGAAGTGTTGGAACAGACTGCTTCTCTTTCAGAGAAACGCATGTGAATTTCTGTTGAATGCTTGTAAGTAGCTTAAGGCACTTTCAAAGGAAAGTGATTTTCTCTGAAAGGACAGCATTTAAAAGTGAAGCAACACTCCATTCACTTCGCACAGTGAATTGAAGTGTTGGAACAGACTGCTTCTCTTTCAGAGAAACGCATGTGAATTTCTGTTGAATGCTTGTAAGTAGCTTAAGGCACTTTCAAAGGAAAGTGATTTTCTCTGAAAGGACAGCATGTAGAAAGTGAAGCAACACTCCATTCACTTCGCACAGTGAATTGAAGTGTTGGAACAGACTGCTTCTCTTTCAGAGAAACGCATGTGAGTTTTTTGTGAAAGCTTGTAAGTAGCTTAAGGCACTTTCAAAGGAAAGTGATTTTCTTTGAAAGGACAGCATTTAGAAAGTGAAGCAACACTCCATTCACTTCGCACAGTGAATTGAAGTGTTGGAACAGACTGCTTCTCTTTCAGAGGAACGCATGTGAATTTCTGTTGAATGCTTGTAAGTAGCTTAAGGCACTTTCAAAGGAAAGTGATTTTCTCTGAAAGGACAGCATTTAGAAAGTGAAGCAACACTCCATTCACTTCGCACAGTGAATTGAAGTGTTGGAACAGACTGCTTCTCTTTCAGAGAAACGGATGTGAGTTTTTTGTGAAAGCTTGTAAGTAGCTTAAGGCACTTTCAAAGGAAAGTGATTTTCTCTGAAAGGACAGCATTTAGAAAGTGAAGCAACACTCCATTCACTTCGCACAGTGAATTGAAGTGTTGGAACAGACTGCTTCTCTTTCAGAGAAACGGATGTGAGTTTTTTGTGAAAGCTTCTAAGTAGCTTAAGGCACTTTCAAAGGAAAGTGATTTTCTCTGACAGGACAGCATTTAGAAAGTGAAGAAACACTCCATTCACTTCGCACAGTGAATTGAAGTGTTGGAACAGACTGCTTCTCTTTCAGAGAAACGGATGTTTTTTTGTGAAAGCTTGTAAGTAGCTTGAGGCACTTTCAAAGGAAAGTGATTTTCTCTGAAAGGACAGCATTTAGAAAGTGAAGCAACACTCCATTCACTTCGCACAGTGAATTGAAGTGTTGGAACAGACTGCTTCTCTTTCAGAGAAACGCATGTGATTTTCTGTTGAATGCTTGTAAGTAGCTTAAGGCACTTTCAAAGGAAAGTGATTTTCTCTGAAAGGACAGCATTTAAAAGTGAAGCAACACTCCATTCACTTCGCACAGTGAATTGAAGTGTTGGAACAGACTGCTTCTCTTTCAGAGAAACGGATGTTTTTTGTGAAATCTTGTAAGTAGCTTAAGGGACTATCAAAGGAAAGTGATTTTCTCTGAAAGGACAGCATTTAGAAAGTGAAGAAACACTCCATTCACTTCGCACAGTGAATTGAAGTGTTGGAACAGACTGCTTCTCTTTCAGAGAAACGGATGTGAGTTTTTTGTGAAAGCTTGTAAGTAGCTTAAGGCACTTTCAAAGGAAAGTGATTTTCTCTGAAAGGACAGCATGTAGAAAGTGAAGCAACACTCCATTCACTTCGCACAGTGAATTGAAGTGTTGGAACAGACTGCTTCTCTTTCAGAGGAACGCATGTGAATTTCTGTTGAATGCTTGTAAGTAGCTTAAGGCACTTTCAAAGGAAAGTGATTTTCTCTGAAAGGACAGCATTTAGAAAGTGAAGCAACACTCCATTCACTTCGCACAGTGAATTGAAGTGTTGGAACAGACTGCTTCTCTTTCAGAGAAACGCATGTGAATTTCTGTTGAATGCTTGTAAGTAGCTTAAGGCACTTTCAAAGGAAAGTGATTTTCTCTGAAAGGACAGCATGTAGAAAGTGAAGCAACACTCCATTCACTTCGCACAGTGAATTGAAGTGTTGGAACAGACTGCATCTCTTTCAAGGAAACGCATGTGAGTTTTTTGTGAAAGCTTGTAAGTAGCTTAAGGCACTTTCAAAGGAAAGTGATTTTCTTTGAAAGGACAGCATTTAGAAAGTGAAGCAACACTCCATTCACTTCTCACAGTGAATTGAAGTGTTGGAACAGACTGCTTCTCTTTCAGAAAAACGCATGTGAGTTTTTTGTGAAAGCTTGTAAGTAGCTTAAGGCACTTTCAAAGGAAAGTGATTTTCTCTGAAAGGACAGCATTTAGAGAGTGAAGCAATATTCCATTCACTTCGAACAGTGAATTGAAGTGTTGGAACAGACTGCTTCTCTTTCAGAGAAACGCATGTGAATTTCTGTTGAATGCTTGTAAGTAGCTTAAGGCACTTTCAAAGGAAAGTGATTTTCTTTGAAAGGACAGCATTTAGAAAGTGAAGCAACACTCCATTCACTGCGCACAGTGAATTGAAGTGTTGGAACAGACTGCTTCTCTTTCAGGGAAACGCATGTGAGTTTTTTGTGAAAGCTTGTAAGTAGCTTAAGGCACTTTCAAAGGAAAGTGATTTTCTCTGAAAGGACAGCATTTAGAAAGTGAAGCAACACTCCATTCACTTCGCACAGTGAATTGAAGTGTTGGAACAGACTGCTTCTCTTTCAGAGAAACGCATGTGAATTTCTGTTCAATGCTTGTAAGTAGCTTAAGGCACTTTCAAAGGAAAGTGATTTTCTCTGAAAGGACAGCATTTAGAAAGTGAAGCAACACTCCATTCACTTCGCACAGTGAATTGAAGTGTTGGAACAGACTGCTTCTCTTTCATGGAAACGGATGTGAGTTTTTTGTGAAAGCTTGTAAGTAGCTTAAGGCACTTTCAAAGAAAGTGATTTTCTCTGAAAGGACAGCATGTAGAAAGTGAAGCAACACTCCATTCACTTCGCACAGTGAATTGAAGTGTTGGAACAGACTGCTTCTCTTTCAGAGAAACGCATGTGAGTTTTTTGTGAAAGCTTGTAAGTAGCTTAAGGCACTTTCAAAGGAAAGTGATTTTCTCTGAAAGGACAGCATGTAGAAAGTGAAGCAACACTCCATTCACTTCGCACAGTGAATTGAAGTGTTGGAACAGACTGCTTCTCTTTCAGAGAAACGCATGTGAATTTTTTGTGAAAGCTTGTAAGTAGCTTAAGGCACTTTCAAAGGAAAGTGATTTTCTCTGAAAGAACAGCATTTAGAGAGTGAAGCAATATTCCATTCACTTCGAACAGTGAATTGAAGTGTTGGAACAGACTGCTTCTCTTTCAGAGAAACGCATGTGAATTTCTGTTGAATGCTTGTAAGTAGCTTAAGGCAGTTTCAAAGGAAAGTGATTTTCTCTGAAAGGACAGCATTTAGAAAGTGAAGAAACACTCCATTCACTTCGCACAGTGAATTGAAGTGTTGGAACAGACTGCTTCTCTTTCAGGGAAACGCATATGAGTTTTTTGTGAAAGCTTGTAAGTAGCTTAAGGCACTTTCAAAGGAAAGTGATTTTCTCTGAAAGGACAGCATTTAGAAAGTGAAGCAACACTCCATTCACTTCGCACAGTGAATTGAAGTGTTGGAACAGACTGCTTCTCTTTCAGAGAAACGCATGTGAATTTCTGTTGAATGCTTGTAAGTAGCTTAAGGCACTTTCAAAGGAAAGTGATTTTCTCTGAAAGGACAGCATTTAGAAAGTGAAGCAACACTCCATTCACTTCGCACAGTGAATTGAAGTGTTGGAACAGACTGCTTCTCTTTCAGAGAAACGAATGTGAATTTCTGTTCAATGCTTGTAAGTAGCTTAAGGCACTTTCAAAGGAAAGTGATTTTCTCTGAAAGGACAGCATTTAGAAAGTGAAGCAACACTCCATTCACTTCGCACAGTGAATTGAAGTGTTGGAACAGACTGCTTCTCTTTCAGGGAAACGCATGTGAGTTTTTTGTGAAAGCTTGTAAGTAGCTTAAGGCACTTTCAAAGGAAAGTGATTTTCTCTGAAAGAACAGCATTTAGAGAGTGAAGCAATATTCCATTCACTTCGCACAGTGAATTGAAGTGTTGGAACAGACTGCTTCTCTTTCAGAGAAACGCATGTGAATTTCTGTTGAATGCTTGTAAGTAGCTTAAGGCAGTTTCAAAGGAAAGTGATTTTCTCTGAAAGGACAGCATTTAGAAAGTGAAGCAACACTCCATTCACTTCGCACAGTGAATTGAAGTGTTGGAACAGACTGCTTTTCTTTCAGGGAAACGCATATGAGTTTTTTGTGAAAGCTTGTAAGTAGCTTAAGGCACTTTCAAAGGAAAGTGATTTTCTCTGAAAGGACAGCATTTAGAAAGTGAAGCAACACTCCATTCACTTCGCACAGTGAATTGAAGTGTTGGAACAGACTGCTTCTCTTTCAGAGAAACGCATGTGAATTTCTGTTCAATGCTTGTAAGTAGCTTAAGGCACTTTCAAAGGAAAGTGATTTTCTCTGAAAGGACAGCATTTAGAAAGTGAAGCAACACTCCATTCACTTCGCACAGTGAATTGAAGTGTTGGAACAGACTGCTTCTCTTTCAGAGAAACGAATGTGAATTTCTGTTCAATGCTTGTAAGTAGCTTAAGGCACTTTCAAAGGAAAGTGATTTTCTCTGAAAGGACAGCATTTAGAAAGTGAAGCAACACTCCATTCACTTCGCACAGTGAATTGAAGTGTTGGAACAGACTGCTTCTCTTTCAGGGAAACGCATGTGAGTTTTTTGTGAAAGCTTGTAAGTAGCTTAAGGCACTTTCAAAGGAAAGTGATTTTCTCTGAAAGGACAGCATTTAGAAAGTGAAGCAACACTCCATTCACTTCGCACAGTGAATTGAAGTGTTGGAACAGACTGCTTCTCTTTCAGAGAAACGCATGTGAATTTCTGTTGAATGCTTGTAAGTAGCTTAAGGCACTTTCAAAGGAAAGTGATTTTCTCTGAAAGGACAGCATTTAGAAAGTGAAGCAACACTCCATTCACTTCGCACAGTGAATTGAAGTGTTGGAACAGACTGCTTTTCTTTCAGAAAAACGCATGTGAATTTCTGTTCAATGCTTGTAAGTAGCTTAAGGCACTTTCAAAGGAAAGTGATTTTCTTTGAAAGGACAGCATTTAGAAAGTGAAGCAACACTCCATTCACTTCGCACATTGAATTGAAGTGTTGGAGCAGACTGCTTCTCTTTCAGGGAAACGCATGTGAGTTTTTTGTGAAAGCTTGTAAGTAGCTTAAGGCACTTTCAAAGGAAAGTGATTTTCTCTGACAGGACAGCATTTAGAAAGTGAAGCAACACTCCATTCACTTCGCACAGTGAATTGAAGTGTTGGAACAGACTGCTTCTCTTTCAGTGAAACGGATGTGAGTTTTCTGTGAAAGCTTGTAAGTAGCTTAAGGCACTTTCAAAGGAAAGTGATTTTCTCTGAAAGGACAGCATGTAGAAAGTGAAGCAACACTCCATTCACTTCGCACAGTGAATTGAAGTGTTGGAACAAACTGCGTCTCTTTCAGAGAAACGCATGTGAATTTCTGTTGAATGCTTGTAAGTAGCTTAAGGCACTTTCAGAGGAAAGTGATTTTCTCTGAAAGGACAGCATTTAGAAAGTGAAGCAACACTCCATTCACTTCGCACAGTGAATTGAAGTGTTGGAACAGACTGCTTCTCTTTCAGAGAAACGCATGTGAATTTCTGTTGAATGCTTGTAAGTAGCTTAAGGCACTTTCAAAGGAAAGTGATTTTCTCTGAAAGGACAGCATTTAAAAGTGAAGCAACACTCCATTCACTTCGCACAGTGAATTGAAGTGTTGGAACAGACTGCTTCTCTTTCAGAGAAACGCATGTGAATTTCTGTTGAATGCTTGTAAGTAGCTTAAGGCACTTTCAAAGGAAAGTGATTTTCTCTGAAAGGACAGCATGTAGAAAGTGAAGCAACACTCCATTCACTTCGCACAGTGAATTGAAGTGTTGGAACAGACTGCTTCTCTTTCAGAGAAACGCATGTGAGTTTTTTGTGAAAGCTTGTAAGTAGCTTAAGGCACTTTCAAAGGAAAGTGATTTTCTTTGAAAGGACAGCATTTAGAAAGTGAAGCAACACTCCATTCACTTCGCACAGTGAATTGAAGTGTTGGAACAGACTGCTTCTCTTTCAGAGGAACGCATGTGAATTTCTGTTGAATGCTTGTAAGTAGCTTAAGGCACTTTCAAAGGAAAGTGATTTTCTCTGAAAGGACAGCATTTAGAAAGTGAAGCAACACTCCATTCACTTCGCACAGTGAATTGAAGTGTTGGAACAGACTGCTTCTCTTTCAGAGAAACGGATGTGAGTTTTTTGTGAAAGCTTGTAAGTAGCTTAAGGCACTTTCAAAGGAAAGTGATTTTCTCTGAAAGGACAGCATTTAGAAAGTGAAGCAACACTCCATTCACTTCGCACAGTGAATTGAAGTGTTGGAACAGACTGCTTCTCTTTCAGAGAAACGGATGTGAGTTTTTTGTGAAAGCTTCTAAGTAGCTTAAGGCACTTTCAAAGGAAAGTGATTTTCTCTGACAGGACAGCATTTAGAAAGTGAAGAAACACTCCATTCACTTCGCACAGTGAATTGAAGTGTTGGAACAGACTGCTTCTCTTTCAGAGAAACGGATTTTTTTTGTGAAAGCTTGTAAGTAGCTTGAGGCACTTTCAAAGGAAAGTGATTTTCTCTGAAAGGACAGCATTTAGAAAGTGAAGCAACACTCCATTCACTTCGCACAGTGAATTGAAGTGTTGGAACAGACTGCTTCTCTTTCAGAGAAACGCATGTGATTTTCTGTTGAATGCTTGTAAGTAGCTTAAGGCACTTTCAAAGGAAAGTGATTTTCTCTGAAAGGACAGCATTTAAAAGTGAAGCAACACTCCATTCACTTCGCACAGTGAATTGAAGTGTTGGAACAGACTGCTTCTCTTTCAGAGAAACGGATGTTTTTTGTGAAATCTTGTAAGTAGCTTAAGGGACTATCAAAGGAAAGTGATTTTCTCTGAAAGGACAGCATTTAGAAAGTGAAGAAACACTCCATTCACTTCGCACAGTGAATTGAAGTGTTGGAACAGACTGCTTCTCTTTCAGAGAAACGGATGTGAGTTTTTTGTGAAAGCTTGTAAGTAGCTTAAGGCACTTTCAAAGGAAAGTGATTTTCTCTGAAAGGACAGCATGTAGAAAGTGAAGCAACACTCCATTCACTTCGCACAGTGAATTGAAGTGTTGGAACAGACTGCTTCTCTTTCAGAGGAACGCATGTGAATTTCTGTTGAATGCTTGTAAGTAGCTTAAGGCACTTTCAAAGGAAAGTGATTTTCTCTGAAAGGACAGCATTTAGAAAGTGAAGCAACACTCCATTCACTTCGCACAGTGAATTGAAGTGTTGGAACAGACTGCTTCTCTTTCAGAGAAACGCATGTGAATTTCTGTTGAATGCTTGTAAGTAGCTTAAGGCACTTTCAAAGGAAAGTGATTTTCTCTGAAAGGACAGCATGTAGAAAGTGAAGCAACAATCCATTCACTTCGCACAGTGAATTGAAGTGTTGGAACAGACTGCATCTCTTTCAAGGAAACGCATGTGAGTTTTTTGTGAAAGCTTGTAAGTAGCTTAAGGCACTTTCAAAGGAAAGTGATTTTCTTTGAAAGGACAGCATTTAGAAAGTGAAGCAACACTCCATTCACTTCTCACAGTGAATTGAAGTGTTGGAACAGACTGCTTCTCTTTCAGAAAAACGCATGTGAGTTTTTTGTGAAAGCTTGTAAGTAGCTTAAGGCACTTTCAAAGGAAAGTGATTTTCTCTGAAAGGACAGCATTTAGAAAGTGAAGCAATATTCCATTCACTTCGAACAGTGAATTGAAGTGTTGGAACAGACTGCTTCTCTTTCAGAGAAACGCATGTGAATTTCTGTTGAATGCTTGTAAGTAGCTTAAGGCACTTTCAAAGGAAAGTGATTTTCTTTGAAAGGACAGCATTTAGAAAGTGAAGCAACACTCCATTCACTGCGCACAGTGAATTGAAGTGTTGGAACAGACTGCTTCTCTTTCAGGGAAACGCATGTGAGTTTTTTGTGAAAGCTTGTAAGTAGCTTAAGGCACTTTCAAAGGAAAGTGATTTTCTCTGAAAGGACAGCATTTAGAAAGTGAAGCAACACTCCATTCACTTCGCACAGTGAATTGAAGTGTTGGAACAGACTGCTTCTCTTTCAGAGAAACGCATGTGAATTTCTGTTCAATGCTTGTAAGTAGCTTAAGGCACTTTCAAAGGAAAGTGATTTTCTCTGAAAGGACAGCATTTAGAAAGTGAAGCAACACTCCATTCACTTCGCACAGTGAATTGAAGTGTTGGAACAGACTGCTTCTCTTTCATGGAAACGGATGTGAGTTTTTTGTGAAAGCTTGTAAGTAGCTTAAGGCACTTTCAAAGAAAGTGATTTTCTCTGAAAGGACAGCATGTAGAAAGTGAAGCAACACTCCATTCACTTCGCACAGTGAATTGAAGTGTTGGAACAGACTGCTTCTCTTTCAGAGAAACGGATGTGAGTTTTTTGTGAAAGCTTGTAAGTAGCTTAAGGCACTTTCAAAGGAAAGTGATTTTCTCTGAAAGGACAGCATGTAGAAAGTGAAGCAACACTCCATTCACTTCGCACAGTGAATTGAAGTGTTGGAACAGACTGCTTCTCTTTCAGAGAAACGCATGTGAATTTCTGTTGAATGCTTGTAAGTAGCTTAAGGCACTTTCAAAGGAAAGTGATTTTCTCTGAAAGGACAGCATTTAGAAAGTGAAGCAACACTCCATTCACTTCGCACAGTGAATTGAAGTGTTGGAACAGACTGCTTCTCTTTCAGAGAAACGCATGTGAATTTCTGTTGAATGCTTGTAAGTAGCTTAAGGCACTTTCAAAGGAAAGTGATTTTCTCTGAAAGGACAGCATTTAGAAAGTGAAGCAACACTCCATTCACTTCGCACAGTGAATTGAAGTGTTGGAACAGACTGCTTCTCTTTCAGAGAAACGCATGTGAATTTCTGTTCAATGCTTGTAAGTAGCTTAAGGCACTTTCAAAGGAAAGTGATTTTCTCTGAAAGGACAGCATTTAGAAAGTGAAGCAACACTCCATTCACTTCGCACAGTGAATTGAAGTGTTGGAACAGACTGCTTCTCTTTCAGAGAAACGCATGTGAATTTCTGTTGAATGCTTGTAAGTAGCTTAAGGCACTTTCAAAGGAAAGTGATTTTCTCTGAAAGGACAGCATTTAGAAAGTGAAGCAACACTCCATTCACTTCGCACAGTGAATTGAAGTGTTGGAACAGACTGCTTCTCTTTCAGAGAAACGCATGTGAATTTCTGTTCAATGCTTGTAAGTAGCTTAAGGCACTTTCAAAGGAAAGTGATTTTCTCTGACAGGACTGCATTTAGAAAGAGAAGCAACACTCCATTCACTTCGCACAGTGAATTGAAGTGTTGGAACAGACTGCTTCTCTTTCAGAGAAACGGATGTGAGTTTTTTGTGAAAGCTTGTAAGTAGCTTAAGGCACTTTTAAAGGAAAGTGATGTTCTCTGACAGGACAGCATTTAGAAAGTGAAGCAACACTCCATTCACTTCGCACAGTGAATTGAAGTGTTGGAACAGACTGCTTCTCTTTCAGAGAAACGGATGTGAGTTTTTTGTGAAAGCTTGTAAGTAGCTTAAGGGACTATCAAAGGAAAGTGATTTTCTCTGACAGGACAGCATTTAGAAAGTGAAGAAACACTCCATTCACTTCGCACAGTGAATTGAAGTGTTGGAACAGACTGCTTCTCTTTAAGAGAAACGGATGTGAGTTTTTTGTGAAAGCTTGTAAGTAGCTTAAGGCACTTTCAAAGGAAAGTGATTTTCTCTGAAAGGACAGCATTTAGAAAGTGAAGCAACACTCCATTCACTTCGCACAGTGAATTGAAGTGTTGGAACAGACTGCTTCTCTTTCAGAGAAACGCATGTGAATTTCTGTTGAATGCTTGTAAGTAGCTTAAGGCACTTTCAAAGGAAAGTGATTTTCTCTGAAAGGACAGCATTTAAAAGTGAAGCAACACTCCATTCACTTCGCACAGTGAATTGAAGTGTTGGAACAGACTGCTTCTCTTTCAGAGAAACGCATGTGAATTTCTGTTGAATGCTTGTAAGTAGCTTAAGGCACTTTCAAAGGAAAGTGATTTTCTCTGAAAGGACAGCATGTAGAAAGTGAAGCAACACTCCATTCACTTCGCACAGTGAATTGAAGTGTTGGAACAGACTGCTTCTCTTTCAGAGAAACGCATGTGAGTTTTTTGTGAAAGCTTGTAAGTAGCTTAAGGCACTTTCAAAGGAAAGTGATTTTCTTTGAAAGGACAGCATTTAGAAAGTGAAGCAACACTCCATTCACTTCGCACAGTGAATTGAAGTGTTGGAACAGACTGCTTCTCTTTCAGAGGAACGCATGTGAATTTCTGTTGAATGCTTGTAAGTAGCTTAAGGCACTTTCAAAGGAAAGTGATTTTCTCTGAAAGGACAGCATTTAGAAAGTGAAGCAACACTCCATTCACTTCGCACAGTGAATTGAAGTGTTGGAACAGACTGCTTCTCTTTCAGAGAAACGGATGTGAGTTTTTTGTGAAAGCTTGTAAGTAGCTTAAGGCACTTTCAAAGGAAAGTGATTTTCTCTGAAAGGACAGCATTTAGAAAGTGAAGCAACACTCCATTCACTTCGCACAGTGAATTGAAGTGTTGGAACAGACTGCTTCTCTTTCAGAGAAACGGATGTGAGTTTTTTGTGAAAGCTTGTAAGTAGCTTAAGGCACTTTCAAAGGAAAGTGATTTTCTCTGACAGGACAGCATTTAGAAAGTGAAGAAACACTCCATTCACTTCGCACAGTGAATTGAAGTGTTGGAACAGACTGCTTCTCTTTCAGAGAAACGGATGTTTTTTGTGAAAGCTTGTAAGTAGCTTGAGGCACTTTCAAAGGAAAGTGATTTTCTCTGAAAGGACAGCATTTAGAAAGTGAAGCAACACTCCATTCACTTCGCACAGTGAATTGAAGTGTTGGAACAGACTGCTTCTCTTTCAGAGAAACGCATGTGATTTTCTGTTGAATGCTTGTAAGTAGCTTAAGGCACTTTCAAAGGAAAGTGATTTTCTCTGAAAGGACAGCATTTAAAAGTGAAGCAACACTCCATTCACTTCGCACAGTGAATTGAAGTGTTGGAACAGACTGCTTCTCTTTCAGAGAAACGGATGTTTTTTGTGAAATCTTGTAAGTAGCTTAAGGGACTATCAAAGGAAAGTGATTTTCTCTGAAAGGACAGCATTTAGAAAGTGAAGAAACACTCCATTCACTTCGCACAGTGAATTGAAGTGTTGGAACAGACTGCTTCTCTTTCAGAGAAACGGATGTGAGTTTTTTGTGAAAGCTTGTAAGTAGCTTAAGGCACTTTCAAAGGAAAGTGATTTTCTCTGAAAGGACAGCATGTAGAAAGTGAAGCAACACTCCATTCACTTCGCACAGTGAATTGAAGTGTTGGAACAGACTGCTTCTCTTTCAGAGAAACGCATGTGAATTTCTGTTGAATGCTTGTAAGTAGCTTAAGGCACTTTCAAAGGAAAGTGATTTTCTCTGAAAGGACAGCATTTAGAAAGTGAAGCAACACTCCATTCACTTCGCACAGTGAATTGAAGTGTTGGAACAGACTGCTTCTCTTTCAGAGAAACGCATGTGAATTTCTGTTGAATGCTTGTAAGTAGCTTAAGGCACTTTCAAAGGAAAGTGATTTTCTCTGAAAGGACAGCATGTAGAAAGTGAAGCAACACTCCATTCACTTCGCACAGTGAATTGAAGTGTTGGAACAGACTGCATCTCTTTCAAGGAAACGCATGTGAGTTTTTTGTGAAAGCTTGTAAGTAGCTTAAGGCACTTTCAAAGGAAAGTGATTTTCTTTGAAAGGACAGCATTTAGAAAGTGAAGCAACACTCCATTCACTTCTCACAGTGAATTGAAGTGTTGGAACAGACTGCTTCTCTTTCAGGGAAACGCATGTGAGTTTTTTGTGAAAGCTTGTAAGTAGCTTAAGGCACTTTCAAAGGAAAGTGATTTTCTCTGAAAGGACAGCATTTAGAGAGTGAAGCAATATTCCATTCACTTCGAACAGTGAATTGAAGTGTTGGAACAGACTGCTTCTCTTTCAGAGAAACGCATGTGAATTTCTGTTGAATGCTTGTAAGTAGCTTAAGGCACTTTCAAAGGAAAGTGATTTTCTTTGAAAGGACAGCATTTAGAAAGTGAAGCAACACTCCATTCACTGCGCACAGTGAATTGAAGTGTTGGAACAGACTGCTTCTCTTTCAGGGAAACGCATGTGAGTTTTTTGTGAAAGCTTGTAAGTAGCTTAAGGCACTTTCAAAGGAAAGTGATTTTCTCTGAAAGGACAGCATTTAGAAAGTGAAGCAACACTCCATTCACTTCGCACAGTGAATTGAAGTGTTGGAACAGACTGCTTCTCTTTCAGAGAAACGCATGTGAATTTCTGTTCAATGCTTGTAAGTAGCTTAAGGCACTTTCAAAGGAAAGTGATTTTCTCTGAAAGGACAGCATTTAGAAAGTGAAGCAACACTCCATTCACTTCGCACAGTGAATTGAAGTGTTGGAACAGACTGCTTCTCTTTCATGGAAACGGATGTGAGTTTTTTGTGAAAGCTTGTAAGTAGCTTAAGGCACTTTCAAAGAAAGTGATTTTCTCTGAAAGGACAGCATGTAGAAAGTGAAGCAACACTCCATTCACTTCGCACAGTGAATTGAAGTGTTGGAACAGACTGCTTCTCTTTCAGAGAAACGGATGTGAGTTTTTTGTGAAAGCTTGTAAGTAGCTTAAGGCACTTTCAAAGGAAAGTGATTTTCTCTGAAAGGACAGCATGTAGAAAGTGAAGCAACACTCCATTCACTTCGCACAGTGAATTGAAGTGTTGGAACAGACTGCTTCTCTTTCAGAGAAACGCATGTGAATTTCTGTTGAATGCTTGTAAGTAGCTTAAGGCACTTTCAAACGAAAGTGATTTTCTCTGAAAGGACAGCATTTAGAAAGTGAAGCAACACTCCATTCACTTCGCACAGTGAATTGAAGTGTTGGAACAGACTGCTTCTCTTTCAGAGAAACGCATGTGAATTTCTGTTGAATGCTTGTAAGTAGCTTAAGGCACTTTCAAAGGAAAGTGATTTTCTCTGAAAGGACAGCATTTAGAAAGTGAAGCAACACTCCATTCACTTCGCACAGTGAATTGAAGTGTTGGAACAGACTGCTTCTCTTTCAGGGAAACGCATGTGAGTTTTTTGTGAAAGCTTGTAAGTAGCTTAAGGCACTTTCAAAGGAAAGTGATTTTCTCTGACAGGACAGCATTTAGAAAGTGAAGCAACACTCCATTCACTTCGCACAGTGAATTGAAGTGTTGGAACAGACTGCTTCTCTTTCAGAGAAACGCATGTGAATTTCTGTTGAATGCTTGTAAGTAGCTTAAGGCACTTTCAAAGGAAAGTGATTTTTTCTGAAAGGACAGCATTTAGAAAGTGAAGCAACACTCCATTCACTTCGCACAGTGAATTGAAGTGTTGGAACAGACTGCTTCTCTTTCAGAGAAACGCATGTGAATTTCTGTTCAATGCTTGTAAGTAGCTTAAGGCACTTTCAAAGGAAAGTGATTTTCTCTGAAACTACAGCATTGAGAAAGTGAAGCAACACTCCATTCACTTCGCACAGTGAATTGAAGTGTTGGAACAGACTGCTTCTCTTTCAGGGAAACGCATGTGATTTTTTTGTGAAAGCTTGTAAGTAGCTTAAGGCACTTTCAAAGGAAAGTGATTTTCTCTGAAAGGACAGCATTTAGAAAGTGAAGCAACACTCCATTCACTTCGCACAGTGAATTGAAGTGTTGGAACAGACTGCTTCTCTTTCAGAGAAACGCATGTGAATTTCTGTTGAATGCTTGTAAGTAGCTTAAGGCACTTTCAAAGGAAAGTGATTTTCTCTGAAAGGACAGCATGTAGAAAGTGAAGCAACACTCCATTCACTTCGCACAGTGAATTGAAGTGTTGGAACAGACTGCATCTCTTTCAAGGAAACGCATGTGAGTTTTTTGTGAAAGCTTGTAAGTAGCTTAAGGCACTTTCAAAGGAAAGTGATTTTCTTTGAAAGGACAGCATTTAGAAAGTGAAGCAACACTCCATTCACTTCTCACAGTGAATTGAAGTGTTGGAACAGACTGCTTCTCTTTCAGGGAAACGCATGTGAGTTTTTTGTGAAAGCTTGTAAGTAGCTTAAGGCACTTTCAAAGGAAAGTGATTTTCTCTGAAAGGACAGCATTTAGAGAGTGAAGCAATATTCCATTCACTTCGAACAGTGAATTGAAGTGTTGGAACAGACTGCTTCTCTTTCAGAGAAACGCATGTGAATTTCTGTTGAATGCTTGTAAGTAGCTTAAGGCACTTTCAAAGGAAAGTGATTTTCTTTGAAAGGACAGCATTTAGAAAGTGAAGCAACACTCCATTCACTGCGCACAGTGAATTGAAGTGTTGGAACAGACTGCTTCTCTTTCAGGGAAACGCATGTGAGTTTTTTGTGAAAGCTTGTAAGTAGCTTAAGGCACTTTCAAAGGAAAGTGATTTTCTCTGAAAGGACAGCATTTAGAAAGTGAAGCAACACTCCATTCACTTCGCACAGTGAATTGAAGTGTTGGAACAGACTGCTTCTCTTTCAGAGAAACGCATGTGAATTTCTGTTCAATGCTTGTAAGTAGCTTAAGGCACTTTCAAAGGAAAGTGATTTTCTCTGAAAGGACAGCATTTAGAAAGTGAAGCAACACTCCATTCACTTCGCACAGTGAATTGAAGTGTTGGAACAGACTGCTTCTCTTTCATGGAAACGGATGTGAGTTTTTTGTGAAAGCTTGTAAGTAGCTTAAGGCACTTTCAAAGAAAGTGATTTTCTCTGAAAGGACAGCATGTAGAAAGTGAAGCAACACTCCATTCACTTCGCACAGTGAATTGAAGTGTTGGAACAGACTGCTTCTCTTTCAGAGAAACGGATGTGAGTTTTTTGTGAAAGCTTGTAAGTAGCTTAAGGCACTTTCAAAGGAAAGTGATTTTCTCTGAAAGGACAGCATGTAGAAAGTGAAGCAACACTCCATTCACTTCGCACAGTGAATTGAAGTGTTGGAACAGACTGCTTCTCTTTCAGAGAAACGCATGTGAATTTCTGTTGAATGCTTGTAAGTAGCATAAGGCACTTTCAAACGAAAGTGATTTTCTCTGAAAGGACAGCATTTAGAAAGTGAAGCAACACTCCATTCACTTCGCACAGTGAATTGAAGTGTTGGAACAGACTGCTTCTCTTTCAGAGAAACGCATGTGAATTTCTGTTGAATGCTTGTAAGTAGCTTAAGGCACTTTCAAAGGAAAGTGATTTTCTCTGAAAGGACAGCATTTAGAAAGTGAAGCAACACTCCATTCACTTCGCACAGTGAATTGAAGTGTTGGAACAGACTGCTTCTCTTTCAGGGAAACGCATGTGAGTTTTTTGTGAAAGCTTGTAAGTAGCTTAAGGCACTTTCAAAGGAAAGTGATTTTCTCTGACAGGACAGCATTTAGAAAGTGAAGCAACACTCCATTCACTTCGCACAGTGAATTGAAGTGTTGGAACAGACTGCTTCTCTTTCAGAGAAACGCATGTGAATTTCTGTTGAATGCTTGTAAGTAGCTTAAGGCACTTTCAAAGGAAAGTGATTTTTTCTGAAAGGACAGCATTTAGAAAGTGAAGCAACACTCCATTCACTTCGCACAGTGAATTGAAGTGTTGGAACAGACTGCTTCTCTTTCAGAGAAACGCATGTGAATTTCTGTTCAATGCTTGTAAGTAGCTTAAGGCACTTTCAAAGGAAAGTGATTTTCTCTGAAACTACAGCATTGAGAAAGTGAAGCAACACTCCATTCACTTCGCACAGTGAATTGAAGTGTTGGAACAGACTGCTTCTCTTTCAGGGAAACGCATGTGATTTTTTTGTGAAAGCTTGTAAGTAGCTTAAGGCACTTTCAAAGGAAAGTGATTTTCTCTGAAAGGACAGCATTTAGAAAGTGAAGCAACACTCCATTCACTTCGCACAGTGAATTGAAGTGTTGGAACAGACTGCTTCTCTTTCAGAGAAACGGATGTGAGTTTTTTGTGAAAGCTTGTAAGTAGCTTAAGGCACTTTCAAAGGAAAGTGATTTTCTCTGAAAGGACAGCATGTGGAAAGTGAAGCAACACTCCATTCACTTCGCACAGTGAATTGAAGTGTTGGAACAGACTGCTTCTCTTTCAGAGAAACGCATGTGAATTTCTGTTCAATGCTTGTAAGTAGCTTAAGGCACTTTCAAAGGAAAGTGATTTTCTCTGACAGGACAGCATTTAGAAAGAGAAGCAACACTCCATTCACTTCGCACAGTGAATTGAAGTGTTGTTACAGACTGCTTCTCTTTAAGAGAAACGGATGTGAGTTTTTTGTGAAAGCTTGTAAGTAGCTTAAGGCACTTTTAAAGGAAAGTGATTTTCTCTGACAGGACAGCATTTAGAAAGTGAAGCAACACTCCATTCACTTTGCACAGTGAATTGAAGTGTTGGAACAGACTGCTTCTCTTTCAGAGAAACGGATGTGAGTTTTTTGTGAAAGCCTGTAAGTAGCTTAAGGGACTATCAAAGGAAAGTGATTTTCTCTGACAGGACAGCATTTAGAAAGTGAAGAAACACTCCATTCACTTTGCACAGTGATTTGAAGTGTTGGAACAGACTGCTTCTCTTTCAGAGAAACGGATGTGAGTTTTTTGTGAAAGCTTGTAAGTAGCTTAAGGCACTTTCAAAGGAAAGTGATTTTCTCTGAAAGGACAGCATTTAGAAAGTGAAGCAACACTCCATTCACTTCGCACAGTGAATTGAAGTGTTGGAACAGACTGCTTCTCTTTCAGAGAAACGCATGTGAATTTCTATTGAATGCTTGTAAGTAGCTTAAGGCACTTTCAAAGGAAAGTGATTTTCTCTGAAAGGACAGCATGTAGAAAGTGAAGCAACACTCCATTCACTTCGCACAGTGAATTGAAGTGTTGGAACAGACTTCTTCTCTTCCAGAGAAACGCATGTGAATTTCTGTTGAATGCTTGTAAGTAGCTTAAGGTACTTTCAAAGGAAAGTGATTTTCTCTGAAAGGACAGCATTTAGAAAGTGAAGCAACACTCCATTCACTTCGCACAGTGAATTGAAGTGTTGGAACAGACTGCTTCTCTTTCAGAGAAACGCATGTGAGTTTTTTGTAAAAGCTTGTAAGTAGCTTAAGGGACTATCAAAGGAAAGTGATTTTCTCTGACAGGACAGCATTTAGAAAGTGAAGCAACACTCCATTCACTTCGCACAGTGAATTGAAGTGTTGGAACAGACTGCTTCTCTTTCATAGAAACGGATGTGTGTTTTTTGTGAAAGCTTGTAAGTAGCTTAAGGGACTATCAAAGGAAAGTGATTTTCTCTGACAGGACAGCATTTAGAAAGTGAGGAAACACTCCATTCACTTCGCACAGTGAATTGAAGTGTTGGAACAGACTGCTTCTCTTTCAGAGAAACGGATGTGAGTTTTTTGTGAAAGCTTGTAAGTAGCTTAAGGCACTTTCAAAGGAAAGTGATTTTCTCTGAAAGGACAGCATGTAGAAAGTGAAGCAACACTCCATTCACTTCGCACAGTGAATTGAAGTGTTGGAACAGACTGCTTCTCTTTCAGAGAAACGCATGTGAATTTCTGTTGAATGCTTGTAAGTAGCTTAAGGCACTTTCAAAGGAAAGTGATTTTCTCTGAAAGGACAGCATTTAGAAAGTGAAGCAACACTCCATTCACTTCGCACAGTGAATTGAAGTGTTGGAACAGACTGCTTCTCTTTCAGAGAAACGCATGTGAATTTCTGTTGAATGCTTGTAAGTAGCTTAAGGCACTTTCAAACGAAAGTGATTTTCTCTGAAAGGACAGCATTTAGAAAGTGAAGCAACACTCCATTCACTTCGCACAGTGAATTGAAGTGTTGGAACAGACTGCTTCTCTTTCAGAGAAACGCATGTGAATTTCTGTTCAATGCTTGTAAGTAGCTTAAGGCACTTTCAAAGTAAAGTGATTTTCTCTGAAAGGACAGCATTTAGAAAGTGAAGCAACACTCCATTCACTTCGCACAGTGAATTGAAGTGTTGGAACAGACTGCTTCTCTTTCAGGGAAACGCATGTGAGTTTTTTGTGAAAGCTTGTAAGTAGCTTAAGGCACTTTCAAAGGAAAGTGATTTTCTCTGAAAGGACAGCATTTAGAAAGTGAAGCAACACTCCATTCACTTCGCACAGTGAATTGAAGTGTTGGAACAGACTGCTTCTCTTTCAGAGAAACGCATGTGAATTTCTGTTCAATGCTTGTAAGTAGCTTAAGGCACTTTCAAAGGAAAGTGATTTTCTCTGAAAGGACAGCATTTAGAAAGTGAAGCAACACTCCATTCACTTCGCACAGTGAATTGAAGTGTTGGAACAGACTGCTTCTCTTTCAGAGAAACGCATGTGAATTTCTGTTGAATGCTTGTAAGTAGCTTAAGGCACTTTCAAAGGAAAGTGATTTTCTCTGAAAGGACAGCATTTAGAAAGTGAAGCAACACTCCATTCACTTCGCACAGTGAATTGAAGTGTTGGAACAGACTGCTTCTCTTTCAGAGAAACGGATGTGAGTTTTTTGTGAAAGCTTGTAAGTAGCTTAAGGCACTTTCAAAGGAAAGTGATTTTCTCTGACAGGACAGCATTTAGAAAGTGAAGCAACACTCCATTCACTTCGCACAGTGAATTGAAGTGTTGGAACAGACTGCTTCTCTTTCAGAGAAACGCATGTGAATTTCTGTTGAATGCTTGTAAGTAGCATAAGGCACTTTCAAAGGAAAGTGATTTTCTCTGAAAGGACAGCATTTAGAGAGTGAAGCAATATTCCATTCACTTCGCACAGTGAATTGAAGTGTTGGAACAGACTGCTTCTCTTTCAGAGAAACGTATGTGAATTTCTGTTGAATGCTTGTAAGTAGCTTAAGGCACTTTCAAATGAAAGTGATTTTCTCTGAAAGGACAGCATTTAGAAAGTGAAGCAACACTCCATTCACTTCGCACAGTGAATTGAAGTGTTGGAACAGACTGCTTCTCTTTCAGAGAAACACATGTGAATTTCTGTTAAATGCTTGTAAGTAGCTTAAGGCACTTTCAAAGGAAAGTGATTTTCTCTGAAAGGACAGCATTTAGAAAGTGAAGCAACACTCCATTCACTTCGCACAGTGAATTGAAGTGTTGGAACAGACTGCTTCTCTTTCAGGGAAACGCATGTGAGTTTTTTGTGAAAGCTTGTAAGTAGCTTCAGCCACTTTCAAAGGAAAGTGATTTTCTCTGTAAGGACAGCATGTAGAAAGTGAAGCAACACTCCATTCACTTCGCACAGTGAATTGAAGTGTTGGAACAGACTGCTTCTCTTTCAGAGAAACGCATGTGAATTTCTGTTCAATGCTTGTAAGTAGCTTAAGGCACTTTCAAAGGAAAGTGATTTTCTCTGAAAGGACAGCTTTAGAAAGTGAAGCAACACTCCATTCACTTCGCACAGTGAATTGAAGTGTTGGAACAGACTGCTTCTCTTTCAGGGAAACGCATGTGAGTTTTTTGTGAAAGCTTGTAAGTAGCTTAAGGCACTTTCAAAGGAATGTGATTTTCTCTGAAAGGACAGCATTTAGAAAGTGAAGCAACACTCCATTCACTTCGCACAGTGAATTGAAGTGTTGGAACAGACTGCTTCTCTTTCAGAGAAACGGATGTGAGTTTTTTGTGAAAGCTTGTAAGTAGCTTAAGGCACTTTCAAAGGAAAGTGATTTTCTCTAACAGGACAGCATTTAGAGAGTGAAGAAACACTCTATTCACTTCGCACAGTGAATTGAAGTGTTGGAACAGACTGCTTCTCTTTCAGAGAAACGCATGTGCATTTCTGTTCAATGCTTGTAAGTAGCTTAAGGCACTTTCAAAGGAAAGTGATTTTCTCTGAAAGGACAGCATTTAGAAAGTGAAGCAACACTCCATTCACTTCGCACAGTGAATTGAAGTGTTGGAACAGACTGCTTCTCTTTCAGAGAAACGCATGTGAATTTCTCTTCAATGCTTGTAAGTAGCTTAAGGCACTTTCAAAGGAAAGTGATTTTCTCTGAAAGGACAGCATTTAGAAAGTGAAGAAACACTCCATTCACTTCGCACAGTGAATTGAAGTGTTGGAACAGACTGCTTCTCTTTCAGAGAAACGGATGTGAGTTTTTTGTGAAAGCTTGTAAGTAGCTTAAGGCACTTTCAAAGGAAAGTGATTTTCTCTGACAGGACAGCATTTAGAAAGTGAAGCAACACTCCATTCACTTCGCACAGTGAATTGAAGTGTTGGAACAGACTGCTTCTCTTTCAGAGAAACGCATGTGAATTTCTGTTCAATGCTTGTAAGTAGCTTAAGGCACTTTCAAAGGAAAGTGATTTTCTCTGAAAGGACAGCATTTAGAAAGTGAAGCAACACTCCATTCACTTCGCACAGTGAATTGAAGTGTTGGAACAAACTGCTTCTCTTTCAGAGAAACGGATGTGAGTTTTTTGTGAAAGCTTGTAAGTAGCTTAAGGCACTTTCAAAGGAAAGTGATTTTCTCTGAAAGGACAGCATTTAGAAAGTGAAGCAACACTCCATTCACTTCGCACAGTGAATTGAAGTGTTGGAACAGACTGCTTCTCTTTCAGAGAAACGGATGTGAGTTTTTTGTGAAAGCTTCTAAGTAGCTTAAGGCACTTTCAAAGGAAAGTGATTTTCTCTGACAGGACAGCATTTAGAAAGTGAAGAAACACTCCATTCACTTCGCACAGTGAATTGAAGTGTTGGAACAGACTGCTTCTCTTTCAGAGAAACGGATGTTTTTTTGTGAAAGCTTGTAAGTAGCTTGAGGCACTTTCAAAGGAAAGTGATTTTCTCTGAAAGGACAGCATTTAGAAAGTGAAGCAACACTCCATTCACTTCGCACAGTGAATTGAAGTGTTGGAACAGACTGCTTCTCTTTCAGAGAAACGCATGTGATTTTCTGTTGAATGCTTGTAAGTAGCTTAAGGCACTTTCAAAGGAAAGTGATTTTCTCTGAAAGGACAGCATTTAAAAGTGAAGCAACACTCCATTCACTTCGCACAGTGAATTGAAGTGTTGGAACAGACTGCTTCTCTTTCAGAGAAACGGATGTTTTTTGTGAAATCTTGTAAGTAGCTTAAGGGACTATCAAAGGAAAGTGATTTTCTCTGAAAGGACAGCATTTAGAAAGTGAAGAAACACTCCATTCACTTCGCACAGTGAATTGAAGTGTTGGAACAGACTGCTTCTCTTTCAGAGAAACGGATGTGAGTTTTTTGTGAAAGCTTGTAAGTAGCTTAAGGCACTTTCAAAGGAAAGTGATTTTCTCTGAAAGGACAGCATGTAGAAAGTGAAGCAACACTCCATTCACTTCGCACAGTGAATTGAAGTGTTGGAACAGACTGCTTCTCTTTCAGAGAAACGCATGTGAATTTCTGTTGAATGCTTGTAAGTAGCTTAAGGCACTTTCAAAGGAAAGTGATTTTCTCTGAAAGGACAGCATTTAGAAAGTGAAGCAACACTCCATTCACTTCGCACAGTGAATTGAAGTGTTGGAACAGACTGCTTCTCTTTCAGAGAAACGCATGTTTATTTCTGTTGAATGCTTGTAAGTAGCTTAAGGCACTTTCAAAGGAAAGTGATTTTCTCTGAAAGGACAGCATGTAGAAAGTGAAGCAACACTCCATTCACTTCGCACAGTGAATTGAAGTGTTGGAACAGACTGCATCTCTTTCAAGGAAACGCATGTGAGTTTTTTGTGAAAGCTTGTAAGTAGCTTAAGGCACTTTCAAAGGAAAGTGATTTTCTTTGAAAGGACAGCATTTAGAAAGTGAAGCAACACTCCATTCACTTCTCACAGTGAATTGAAGTGTTGGAACAGACTGCTTCTCTTTCAGAAAAACGCATGTGAGTTTTTTGTGAAAGCTTGTAAGTAGCTTAAGGCACTTTCAAAGGAAAGTGATTTTCTCTGAAAGGACAGCATTTAGAGAGTGAAGCAATATTCCATTCACTTCGAACAGTGAATTGAAGTGTTGGAACAGACTGCTTCTCTTTCAGAGAAACGCATGTGAATTTCTGTTGAATGCTTGTAAGTAGCTTAAGGCACTTTCAAAGGAAAGTGATTTTCTTTGAAAGGACAGCATTTAGAAAGTGAAGCAACACTCCATTCACTGCGCACAGTGAATTGAAGTGTTGGAACAGACTGCTTCTCTTTCAGGGAAACGCATGTGAGTTTTTTGTGAAAGCTTGTAAGTAGCTTAAGGCACTTTCAAAGGAAAGTGATTTTCTCTGAAAGGACAGCATTTAGAAAGTGAAGCAACACTCCATTCACTTCGCACAGTGAATTGAAGTGTTGGAACAGACTGCTTCTCTTTCAGAGAAACGCATGTGAATTTCTGTTCAATGCTTGTAAGTAGCTTAAGGCACTTTCAAAGGAAAGTGATTTTCTCTGAAAGGACAGCATTTAGAAAGTGAAGCAACACTCCATTCACTTCGCACAGTGAATTGAAGTGTTGGAACAGACTGCTTCTCTTTCATGGAAACGGATGTGAGTTTTTTGTGAAAGCTTGTAAGTAGCTTAAGGCACTTTCAAAGAAAGTGATTTTCTCTGAAAGGACAGCATGTAGAAAGTGAAGCAACACTCCATTCACTTCGCACAGTGAATTGAAGTGTTGGAACAGACTGCTTCTCTTTCAGAGAAACGGATGTGAGTTTTTTTGTGAAAGCTTGTAAGTAGCTTAAGGCACTTTCAAAGGAAAGTGATTTTCTCTGAAAGGACAGCATGTAGAAAGTGAAGCAACACTCCATTCACTTCGCACAGTGAATTGAAGTGTTGGAACAGACTGCTTCTCTTTCAGAGAAACGCATGTGAATTTCTGTTGAATGCTTGTAAGTAGCTTAAGGCACTTTCAAAGGAAAGTGATTTTCTCTGAAAGGACAGCATTTAGAAAGTGAAGCAACACTCCATTCACTTCGCACAGTGAATTGAAGTGTTGGAACAGACTGCTTCTCTTTCAGAGAAACGCATGTGAATTTCTGTTGAATGCTTGTAAGTAGCTTAAGGCACTTTCAAAGGAAAGTGATTTTCTCTGAAAGGACAGCATTTAGAAAGTGAAGCAACACTCCATTCACTTCGCACAGTGAATTGAAGTGTTGGAACAGACTGCTTCTCTTTCAGAGAAACGCATGTGAATTTCTGTTGAATGCTTGTAAGTAGCTTAAGGCACTTTCAAAGGAAAGTGATTTTCTCTGAAAGGACAGCATTTAGAAAGTGAAGCAACACTCCATTCACTTCGCACAGTGAATTGAAGTGTTGGAACAGACTGCTTCTCTTTCAGAGAAACGCATGTGAATTTCTGTTGAATGCTTGTAAGTAGCTTAAGGCACTTTCAAAGGAAAGTGATTTTCTCTGAAAGGACAGCATTTAGAAAGTGAAGCAACACTCCATTCACTTCGCACAGTGAATTGAAGTGTTGGAACAGACTGCTTCTCTTTCAGAGAAACGCATGTGAATTTCTGTTCAATGCTTGTAAGTAGCTTAAGGCACTTTCAAAGGAAAGTGATTTTCTCTGACAGGACTGCATTTAGAAAGAGAAGCAACACTCCATTCACTTCGCACAGTGAATTGAAGTGTTGGAACAGACTGCTTCTCTTTCAGAGAAACGGATGTGAGTTTTTTGTGAAAGCTTGTAAGTCGCTTAAGGCACTTTTAAAGGAAAGTGATGTTCTCTGACAGGACAGCATTTAGAAAGTGAAGCAACACTCCATTCACTTCGCACAGTGAATTGAAGTGTTGGAACAGACTGCTTCTCTTTCAGAGAAACGGATGTGAGTTTTTTGTGAAAGCTTGTAAGTAGCTTAAGGGACTATCAAAGGAAAGTGATTTTCTCTGACAGGACAGCATTTAGAAAGTGAAGAAACACTCCATTCACTTCGCACAGTGAATTGAAGTGTTGGAACAGACTGCTTCTCTTTAAGAGAAACGGATGTGAGTTTTTTGTGAAAGCTTGTAAGTAGCTTAAGGCACTTTCAAAGGAAAGTGATTTTCTCTGAAAGGACAGCATTTAGAAAGTGAAGCAACACTCCATTCACTTCGCACAGTGAATTGAAGTGTTGGAACAGACTGCTTCTCTTTCAGAGAAACGCATGTGAATTTCTGTTGAATGCTTGTAAGTAGCTTAAGGCACTTTCAAAGGAAAGTGATTTTCTCTGAAAGGACAGCATTTAAAAGTGAAGCAACACTCCATTCACTTCGCACAGTGAATTGAAGTGTTGGAACAGACTGCTTCTCTTTCAGAGAAACGCATGTGAATTTCTGTTGAATGCTTGTAAGTAGCTTAAGGCACTTTCAAAGGAAAGTGATTTTCTCTGAAAGGACAGCATGTAGAAAGTGAAGCAACACTCCATTCACTTCGCACAGTGAATTGAAGTGTTGGAACAGACTGCTTCTCTTTCAGAGAAACGCATGTGAGTTTTTTGTGAAAGCTTGTAAGTAGCTTAAGGCACTTTCAAAGGAAAGTGATTTTCTTTGAAAGGACAGCATTTAGAAAGTGAAGCAACACTCCATTCACTTCGCACAGTGAATTGAAGTGTTGGAACAGACTGCTTCTCTTTCAGAGGAACGCATGTGAATTTCTGTTGAATGCTTGTAAGTAGCTTAAGGCACTTTCAAAGGAAAGTGATTTTCTCTGAAAGGACAGCATTTAGAAAGTGAAGCAACACTCCATTCACTTCGCACAGTGAATTGAAGTGTTGGAACAGACTGCTTCTCTTTCAGAGAAACGGATGTGAGTTTTTTGTGAAAGCTTGTAAGTAGCTTAAGGCACTTTCAAAGGAAAGTGATTTTCTCTGAAAGGACAGCATTTAGAAAGTGAAGCAACACTCCATTCACTTCGCACAGTGAATTGAAGTGTTGGAACAGACTGCTTCTCTTTCAGAGAAACAGATGTGAGTTTTTTGTGAAAGCTTCTAAGTAGCTTAAGGCACTTTCAAAGGAAAGTGATTTTCTCTGACAGGACAGCATTTAGAAAGTGAAGAAACACTCCATTCACTTCGCACAGTGAATTGAAGTGTTGGAACAGACTGCTTCTCTTTCAGAGAAACGGATGTTTTTTGTGAAAGCTTGTAAGTAGCTTGAGGCACTTTCAAAGGAAAGTGATTTTCTCTGAAAGGACAGCATTTAGAAAGTGAAGCAACACTCCATTCACTTCGCACAGTGAATTGAAGTGTTGGAACAGACTGCTTCTCTTTCAGAGAAACGCATGTGATTTTCTGTTGAATGCTTGTAAGTAGCTTAAGGCACTTTCAAAGGAAAGTGATTTTCTCTGAAAGGACAGCATTCAAAAGTGAAGCAACACTCCATTCACTTCGCACAGTGAATTGAAGTGTTGGAACAGACTGCTTCTCTTTCAGAGAAACGGATGTTTTTTGTGAAATCTTGTAAGTAGCTTAAGGGACTATCAAAGGAAAGTGATTTTCTCTGAAAGGACAGCATTTAGTAAGTGAAGAAAGACTCCATTCACTTCGCACAGTGAATTGAAGTGTTGGAACAGACTGCTTCTCTTTCAGAGAAACGGATGTGAGTTTTTTGTGAAAGCTTGTAAGTAGCTTAAGGCACTTTCAAAGGAAAGTGATTTTCTCTGAAAGGACAGCATGTAGAAAGTGAAGCAACACTCCATTCACTTCGCACAGTGAATTGAAGTGTTGGAACAGACTGCTTCTCTTTCAGAGAAACGCATGTGAATTTCTGTTGAATGCTTGTAAGTAGCTTAAGGCACTTTCAAAGGAAAGTGATTTTCTCTGAAAGGACAGCATTTAGAAAGTGAAGCAACACTCCATTCACTTCGCACAGTGAATTGAAGTGTTGGAACAGACTGCTTCTCTTTCAGAGAAACGCATGTGAATTTCTGTTCAATGCTTGTAAGTAGCTTAAGGCACTTTCAAAGGAAAGTGATTTTCTCTGAAAGGACAGCATTTAGAAAGTGAAGCAACACTCCATTCACTTCGCACAGTGAATTGAAGTGTTGGAACAGACTGCTTCTCTTTCATGGAAACGGATGTGAGTTTTTTGTGAAAGCTTGTAAGTAGCTTAAGGCACTTTCAAAGAAAGTGATTTTCTCTGAAAGGACAGCATGTAGAAAGTGAAGCAACACTCCATTCACTTCGCACAGTGAATTGAAGTGTTGGAACAGACTGCTTCTCTTTCAGAGAAACGGATGTGAGTTTTTTGTGAAAGCTTGTAAGTAGCTTAAGGCACTTTCAAAGGAAAGTGATTTTCTCTGAAAGGACAGCATGTAGAAAGTGAAGCAACACTCCATTCACTTCGCACAGTGAATTGAAGTGTTGGAACAGACTGCTTCTCTTTCAGAGAAACGCATGTGAATTTCTGTTGAATGCTTGTAAGTAGCTTAAGGCACTTTCAAAGGAAAGTGATTTTCTCTGAAAGGACAGCATTTAGAAAGTGAAGCAACACTCCATTCACTTCGCACAGTGAATTGAAGTGTTGGAACAGACTGCTTCTCTTTCAGAGAAACGCATGTGAATTTCTGTTGAATGCTTGTAAGTAGCTTAAGGCACTTTCAAAGGAAAGTGATTTTCTCTGAAAGGACAGCATTTAGAAAGTGAAGCAACACTCCATTCACTTCGCACAGTGAATTGAAGTGTTGGAACAGACTGCTTCTCTTTCAGAGAAACGCATGTGAATTTCTGTTCAATGCTTGTAAGTAGCTTAAGGCACTTTCAAAGGAAAGTGATTTTCTCTGAAAGGACAGCATTTAGAAAGTGAAGCAACACTCCATTCACTTCGCACAGTGAATTGAAGTGTTGGAACAGACTGCTTCTCTTTCAGAGAAACGCATGTGAATTTCTGTTGAATGCTTGTAAGTAGCTTAAGGCACTTTCAAAGGAAAGTGATTTTCTCTGAAAGGACAGCATTTAGAAAGTGAAGCAACACTCCATTCACTTCGCACAGTGAATTGAAGTGTTGGAACAGACTGCTTCTCTTTCAGAGAAACGCATGTGAATTTCTGTTCAATGCTTGTAAGTAGCTTAAGGCACTTTCAAAGGAAAGTGATTTTCTCTGACAGGACTGCATTTAGAAAGAGAAGCAACACTCCATTCACTTCGCACAGTGAATTGAAGTGTTGGAACAGACTGCTTCTCTTTCAGAGAAACGGATGTGAGTTTTTTGTGAAAGCTTGTAAGTAGCTTAAGGCACTTTTAAAGGAAAGTGATGTTCTCTGACAGGACAGCATTTAGAAAGTGAAGCAACACTCCATTCACTTCGCACAGTGAATTGAAGTGTTGGAACAGACTGCTTCTCTTTCAGAGAAACGGATGTGAGTTTTTTGTGAAAGCTTGTAAGTAGCTTAAGGGACTATCAAAGGAAAGTGATTTTCTCTGACAGGACAGCATTTAGAAAGTGAAGAAACACTCCATTCACTTCGCACAATGAATTGAAGTGTTGGAACAGACTGCTTCTCTTTAAGAGAAATGGATGTGAGTTTTTTGTGAAAGCTTGTAAGTAGCTTAAGGCACTTTCAAAGGAAAGTGATTTTCTCTGAAAGGACAGCATTTAGAAAGTGAAGCAACACTCCATTCACTTCGCACAGTGAATTGAAGTGTTGGAACAGACTGCTTCTCTTTCAGAGAAACGGATGTGAGTTTTTTGTGAAAGCTTCTAAGTAGCTTAAGGCACTTTCAAAGGAAAGTGATTTTCTCTGACAGGACAGCATTTAGAAAGTGAAGAAACACTCCAGTCACTTCGCACAGTGAATTGAAGTGTTGGAACAGACTGCTTCTCTTTCAGAGAAACGGATGTTTTTTGTGAAAGCTTGTAAGTAGCTTGAGGCACTTTCAAAGGAAAGTGATTTTCTCTGAAAGGACAGCATTTAGAAAGTGAAGCAACACTCCATTCACTTCGCACAGTGAATTGAAGTGTTGGAACAGACTGCTTCTCTTTCAGAGAAACGCATGTGATTTTCTGTTGAATGCTTGTAAGTAGCTTAAGGCACTTTCAAAGGAAAGTGATTTTCTCTGAAAGGACAGCATTTAAAAGTGAAGCAACACTCCATTCACTTCGCACAGTGAATTGAAGTGTTGGAACAGACTGCTTCTCTTTCAGAGAAACGGATGTTTTTTGTGAAATCTTGTAAGTAGCTTAAGGGACTATCAAAGGAAAGTGATTTTCTCTGAAAGGACAGCATTTAGAAAGTGAAGAAACACTCCATTCACTTCGCACAGTGAATTGAAGTGTTGGAACAGACTGCTTCTCTTTCAGAGAAACGGATGTGAGTTTTTTGTGAAAGCTTGTAAGTAGCTTAAGGCACTTTCAAAGGAAAGTGATTTTCTCTGAAAGGACAGCATGTAGAAAGTGAAGCAACACTCCATTCACTTCGCACAGTGAATTGAAGTGTTGGAACAGACTGCTTCTCTTTCAGAGAAACGCATGTGAATTTCTGTTGAATGCTTGTAAGTAGCTTAAGGCACTTTCAAAGGAAAGTGATTTTCTCTGAAAGGACAGCATTTAGAAAGTGAAGCAACACTCCATTCACTTCGCACAGTGAATTGAAGTGTTGGAACAAACTGCTTCTCTTTCAGAGAAACGCATGTGAATTTCTGTTCAATGCTTGTAAGTAGCTTAAGGCACTTTCAAAGGAAAGTGATTTTCTCTGAAAGGACAGCATTTAGAAAGTGAAGCAACACTCCATTCACTTCGCACAGTGAATTGAAGTGTTGGAACAGACTGCTTCTCTTTCATGGAAACGGATGTGAGTTTTTTGTGAAAGCTTGTAAGTAGCTTAAGGCACTTTCAAAGAAAGTGATTTTCTCTGAAAGGACAGCATGTAGAAAGTGAAGCAACACTCCATTCACTTCGCACAGTGAATTGAAGTGTTGGAACAGACTGCTTCTCTTTCAGAGAAACGGATGTGAGTTTTTTGTGAAAGCTTGTAAGTAGCTTAAGGCACTTTCAAAGGAAAGTGATTTTCTCTGAAAGGACAGCATGTAGAAAGTGAAGCAACACTCCATTCACTTCGCACAGTGAATTGAAGTGTTGGAACAGACTGCTTCTCTTTCAGAGAAACGCATGTGAATTTCTGTTGAATGCTTGTAAGTAGCTTAAGGCACTTTCAAAGGAAAGTGATTTTCTCTGAAAGGACAGCATTTAGAAAGTGAAGCAACACTCCATTCACTTCGCACAGTGAATTGAAGTGTTGGAACAGACTGCTTCTCTTTCAGAGAAACGCATGTGAATTTCTGTTGAATGCTTGTAAGTAGCTTAAGGCACTTTCAAAGGAAAGTGATTTTCTCTGAAAGGACAGCATTTAGAAAGTGAAGCAACACTCCATTCACTTCGCACAGTGAATTGAAGTGTTGGAACAGACTGCTTCTCTTTCAGAGAAACGCATGTGAATTTCTGTTCAATGCTTGTAAGTAGCTTAAGGCACTTTCAAAGGAAAGTGATTTTCTCTGAAAGGACAGCATGTAGAAAGTGAAGCAACACTCCATTCACTTCGCACAGTGAATTGAAGTGTTGGAACAGACTGCTTCTCTTTCAGAGAAACGCATGTGAATTTCTGTTGAATGCTTGTAAGTAGCTTAAGGCACTTTCAAAGGAAAGTGATTTTCTCTGAAAGGACAGCATTTAGAAAGTGAAGCAACACTCCATTCACTTCGCACAGTGAATTGAAGTGTTGGAACAGACTGCTTCTCTTTCAGAGAAACGCATGTGAATTTCTGTTGAATGCTTGTAAGTAGCTTAAGGCACTTTCAAAGGAAAGTGATTTTCTCTGAAAGGACAGCATTTAGAAAGTGAAGCAACACTCCATTCACTTCGCACAGTGAATTGAAGTGTTGGAACAGACTGCTTCTCTTTCAGAGAAACGCATGTGAATTTCTGTTCAATGCTTGTAAGTAGCTTAAGGCACTTTCAAAGGAAAGTGATTTTCTCTGAAAGGACAGCATTTAGAAAGTGAAGCAACACTCCATTCACTTCGCACAGTGAATTGAAGTGTTGGAACAGACTGCTTCTCTTTCAGAGAAACGCATGTGAATTTCTGTTGAATGCTTGTAAGTAGCTTAAGGCACTTTCAAAGGAAAGTGATTTTCTCTGAAAGGACAGCATTTAGAAAGTGAAGCAACACTCCATTCACTTCGCACAGTGAATTGAAGTGTTGGAACAGACTGCTTCTCTTTCAGAGAAACGCATGTGAATTTCTGTTCAATGCTTGTAAGTAGCTTAAGGCACTTTCAAAGGAAAGTGATTTTCTCTGACAGGACTGCATTTAGAAAGAGAAGCAACACTCCATTCACTTCGCACAGTGAATTGAAGTGTTGGAACAGACTGCTTCTCTTTCAGAGAAACGGATGTGAGTTTTTTGTGAAAGCTTGTAAGTAGCTTAAGGCACTTTTAAAGGAAAGTGATGTTCTCTGACAGGACAGCATTTAGAAAGTGAAGCAACACTCCATTCACTTCGCACAGTGAATTGAAGTGTTGGAACAGACTGCTTCTCTTTCAGAGAAACGGATGTGAGTTTTTTGTGAAAGCTTGTAAGTAGCTTAAGGGACTATCAAAGGAAAGTGATTTTCTCTGACAGGACAGCATTTAGAAAGTGAAGAAACACTCCATTCACTTCGCACAATGAATTGAAGTGTTGGAACAGACTGCTTCTCTTTAAGAGAAATGGATGTGAGTTTTTTGTGAAAGCTTGTAAGTAGCTTAAGGCACTTTCAAAGGAAAGTGATTTTCTCTGAAAGGACAGCATTTAGAAAGTGAAGCAACACTCCATTCACTTCGCACAGTGAATTGAAGTGTTGGAACAGACTGCTTCTCTTTCAGAGAAACGGATGTGAGTTTTTTGTGAAAGCTTCTAAGTAGCTTAAGGCACTTTCAAAGGAAAGTGATTTTCTCTGACAGGACAGCATTTAGAAAGTGAAGAAACACTCCAGTCACTTCGCACAGTGAATTGAAGTGTTGGAACAGACTGCTTCTCTTTCAGAGAAACGGATGTTTTTTGTGAAAGCTTGTAAGTAGCTTGAGGCACTTTCAAAGGAAAGTGATTTTCTCTGAAAGGACAGCATTTAGAAAGTGAAGCAACACTCCATTCACTTCGCACAGTGAATTGAAGTGTTGGAACAGACTGCTTCTCTTTCAGAGAAACGCATGTGATTTTCTGTTGAATGCTTGTAAGTAGCTTAAGGCACTTTCAAAGGAAAGTGATTTTCTCTGAAAGGACAGCATTTAAAAGTGAAGCAACACTCCATTCACTTCGCACAGTGAATTGAAGTGTTGGAACAGACTGCTTCTCTTTCAGAGAAACGGATGTTTTTTGTGAAATCTTGTAAGTAGCTTAAGGGACTATCAAAGGAAAGTGATTTTCTCTGAAAGGACAGCATTTAGAAAGTGAAGAAACACTCCATTCACTTCGCACAGTGAATTGAAGTGTTGGAACAGACTGCTTCTCTTTCAGAGAAACGGATGTGAGTTTTTTGTGAAAGCTTGTAAGTAGCTTAAGGCACTTTCAAAGGAAAGTGATTTTCTCTGAAAGGACAGCATGTAGAAAGTGAAGCAACACTCCATTCACTTCGCACAGTGAATTGAAGTGTTGGAACAGACTGCTTCTCTTTCAGAGAAACGCATGTGAATTTCTGTTGAATGCTTGTAAGTAGCTTAAGGCACTTTCAAAGGAAAGTGATTTTCTCTGAAAGGACAGCATTTAGAAAGTGAAGCAACACTCCATTCACTTCGCACAGTGAATTGAAGTGTTGGAACAAACTGCTTCTCTTTCAGAGAAACGCATGTGAATTTCTGTTCAATGCTTGTAAGTAGCTTAAGGCACTTTCAAAGGAAAGTGATTTTCTCTGAAAGGACAGCATTTAGAAAGTGAAGCAACACTCCATTCACTTCGCACAGTGAATTGAAGTGTTGGAACAGACTGCTTCTCTTTCATGGAAACGGATGTGAGTTTTTTGTGAAAGCTTGTAAGTAGCTTAAGGCACTTTCAAAGAAAGTGATTTTCTCTGAAAGGACAGCATGTAGAAAGTGAAGCAACACTCCATTCACTTCGCACAGTGAATTGAAGTGTTGGAACAGACTGCTTCTCTTTCAGAGAAACGGATGTGAGTTTTTTGTGAAAGCTTGTAAGTAGCTTAAGGCACTTTCAAAGGAAAGTGATTTTCTCTGAAAGGACAGCATGTAGAAAGTGAAGCAACACTCCATTCACTTCGCACAGTGAATTGAAGTGTTGGAACAGACTGCTTCTCTTTCAGAGAAACGCATGTGAATTTCTGTTGAATGCTTGTAAGTAGCTTAAGGCACTTTCAAAGGAAAGTGATTTTCTCTGAAAGGACAGCATTTAGAAAGTGAAGCAACACTCCATTCACTTCGCACAGTGAATTGAAGTGTTGGAACAGACTGCTTCTCTTTCAGAGAAACGCATGTGAATTTCTGTTGAATGCTTGTAAGTAGCTTAAGGCACTTTCAAAGGAAAGTGATTTTCTCTGAAAGGACAGCATTTAGAAAGTGAAGCAACACTCCATTCACTTCGCACAGTGAATTGAAGTGTTGGAACAGACTGCTTCTCTTTCAGAGAAACGCATGTGAATTTCTGTTCAATGCTTGTAAGTAGCTTAAGGCACTTTCAAAGGAAAGTGATTTTCTCTGAAAGGACAGCATTTAGAAAGTGAAGCAACACTCCATTCACTTCGCACAGTGAATTGAAGTGTTGGAACAGACTGCTTCTCTTTCAGAGAAACGCATGTGAATTTCTGTTGAATGCTTGTAAGTAGCTTAAGGCACTTTCAAAGGAAAGTGATTTTCTCTGAAAGGACAGCATTTAGAAAGTGAAGCAACACTCCATTCACTTCGCACAGTGAATTGAAGTGTTGGAACAGACTGCTTCTCTTTCAGAGAAACGCATGTGAATTTCTGTTCAATGCTTGTAAGTAGCTTAAGGCACTTTCAAAGGAAAGTGATTTTCTCTGACAGGACTGCATTTAGAAAGAGAAGCAACACTCCATTCACTTCGCACAGTGAATTGAAGTGTTGGAACAGACTGCTTCTCTTTCAGAGAAACGGATGTGAGTTTTTTGTGAAAGCTTGTAAGTAGCTTAAGGCACTTTTAAAGGAAAGTGATGTTCTCTGACAGGACAGCATTTAGAAAGTGAAGCAACACTCCATTCACTTCGCACAGTGAATTGAAGTGTTGGAACAGACTGCTTCTCTTTCAGAGAAACGGATGTGAGTTTTTTGTGAAAGCTTGTAAGTAGCTTAAGGGACTATCAAAGGAAAGTGATTTTCTCTGACAGGACAGCATTTAGAAAGTGAAGAAACACTCCATTCACTTCGCACAGTGAATTGAAGTGTTGGAACAGACTGCTTCTCTTTAAGAGAAACGGATGTGAGTTTTTTGTGAAAGCTTGTAAGTAGCTTAAGGCACTTTCAAAGGAAAGTGATTTTCTCTGAAAGGACAGCATTTAGAAAGTGAAGCAACACTCCATTCACTTCGCACAGTGAATTGAAGTGTTGGAACAGACTGCTTCTCTTTCAGAGAAACGCATGTGAATTTCTGTTGAATGCTTGTAAGTAGCTTAAGGCACTTTCAAAGGAAAGTGATTTTCTCTGAAAGGACAGCATTTAGAAAGTGAAGCAACACTCCATTCACTTCGCACAGTGAATTGAAGTGTTGGAACAGACTGCTTCTCTTTCAGAGAAACGGATGTGAGTTTTTTGTGAAAGCTTCTAAGTAGCTTAAGGCACTTTCAAAGGAAAGTGATTTTCTCTGACAGGACAGCATTTAGAAAGTGAAGAAACACTCCAGTCACTTCGCACAGTGAATTGAAGTGTTGGAACAGACTGCTTCTCTTTCAGAGAAACGGATGTTTTTTGTGAAAGCTTGTAAGTAGCTTGAGGCACTTTCAAAGGAAAGTGATTTTCTCTGAAAGGACAGCATGTAGAAAGTGAAGCAACACTCCATTCACTTCGCACAGTGAATTGAAGTGTTGGAACAGACTGCTTCTCTTTCAGAGAAACGCATGTGATTTTCTGTTGAATGCTTGTAAGTAGCTTAAGGCACTTTCAAAGGAAAGTGATTTTCTCTGAAAGGACAGCATTTAAAAGTGAAGCAACACTCCATTCACTTCGCACAGTGAATTGAAGTGTTGGAACAGACTGCTTCTCTTTCAGAGAAACGGATGTTTTTTGTGAAATCTTGTAAGTAGCTTAAGGGACTATCAAAGGAAAGTGATTTTCTCTGAAAGGACAGCATTTAGAAAGTGAAGAAACACTCCATTCACTTCGCACAGTGAATTGAAGTGTTGGAACAGACTGCTTCTCTTTCAGAGAAACGGATGTGAGTTTTTTGTGAAAGCTTGTAAGTAGCTTAAGGCACTTTCAAAGGAAAGTGATTTTCTCTGAAAGGACAGCATGTAGAAAGTGAAGCAACACTCCATTCACTTCGCACAGTGAATTGAAGTGTTGGAACAGACTGCTTCTCTTTCAGAGAAACGCATGTGAATTTCTGTTGAATGCTTGTAAGTAGCTTAAGGCACTTTCAAAGGAAAGTGATTTTCTCTGAAAGGACAGCATTTAGAAAGTGAAGCAACACTCCATTCACTTCGCACAGTGAATTGAAGTGTTGGAACAGACTGCTTCTCTTTCAGAGAAACGCATGTGAATTTCTGTTCAATGCTTGTAAGTAGCTTAAGGCACTTTCAAAGGAAAGTGATTTTCTCTGAAAGGACAGCATTTAGAAAGTGAAGCAACACTCCATTCACTTCGCACAGTGAATTGAAGTGTTGGAACAGACTGCTTCTCTTTCATGGAAACGGATGTGAGTTTTTTGTGAAAGCTTGTAAGTAGCTTAAGGCACTTTCAAAGAAAGTGATTTTCTCTGAAAGGACAGCATGTAGAAAGTGAAGCAACACTCCATTCACTTCGCACAGTGAATTGAAGTGTTGGAACAGACTGCTTCTCTTTCAGAGAAACGGATGTGAGTTTTTTGTGAAAGCTTGTAAGTAGCTTAAGGCACTTTCAAAGGAAAGTGATTTTCTCTGAAAGGACAGCATGTAGAAAGTGAAGCAACACTCCATTCACTTCGCACAGTGAATTGAAGTGTTGGAACAGACTGCTTCTCTTTCAGAGAAACGCATGTGAATTTCTGTTGAATGCTTGTAAGTAGCTTAAGGCACTTTCAAAGGAAAGTGATTTTCTCTGAAAGGACAGCATTTAGAAAGTGAAGCAACACTCCATTCACTTCGCACAGTGAATTGAAGTGTTGGAACAGACTGCTTCTCTTTCAGAGAAACGCATGTGAATTTCTGTTGAATGCTTGTAAGTAGCTTAAGGCACTTTCAAAGGAAAGTGATTTTCTCTGAAAGGACAGCATTTAGAAAGTGAAGCAACACTCCATTCACTTCGCACAGTGAATTGAAGTGTTGGAACAGACTGCTTCTCTTTCAGAGAAACGCATGTGAATTTCTGTTCAATGCTTGTAAGTAGCTTAAGGCACTTTCAAAGGAAAGTGATTTTCTCTGAAAGGACAGCATTTAGAAAGTGAAGCAACACTCCATTCACTTCGCACAGTGAATTGAAGTGTTGGAACAGACTGCTTCTCTTTCAGAGAAACGCATGTGAATTTCTGTTGAATGCTTGTAAGTAGCTTAAGGCACTTTCAAAGGAAAGTGATTTTCTCT
The DNA here is from genome assembly GCF_982192425.1 of Myodes glareolus. Classification (NCBI taxonomy): domain Eukaryota; kingdom Metazoa; phylum Chordata; class Mammalia; order Rodentia; family Cricetidae; genus Myodes; species Myodes glareolus. The sequence continues at coordinate 982,920 of NC_142040.1, forward strand.
GAAAGGACAGCATTTAGAAAGTGAAGCAACACTCCATTCACTTCGCACAGTGAATTGAAGTGTTGGAACAGACTGCTTCTCTTTCAGAGAAACGCATGTGAATTTCTGTTCAATGCTTGTAAGTAGCTTAAGGCACTTTCAAAGGAAAGTGATTTTCTCTGACAGGACTGCATTTAGAAAGAGAAGCAACACTCCATTCACTTCGCACAGTGAATTGAAGTGTTGGAACAGACTGCTTCTCTTTCAGAGAAACGGATGTGAGTTTTTTGTGAAAGCTTGTAAGTAGCTTAAGGCACTTTTAAAGGAAAGTGATGTTCTCTGACAGGACAGCATTTAGAAAGTGAAGCAACACTCCATTCACTTCGCACAGTGAATTGAAGTGTTGGAACAGACTGCTTCTCTTTCAGAGAAACGGATGTGAGTTTTTTGTGAAAGCTTGTAAGTAGCTTAAGGGACTATCAAAGGAAAGTGATTTTCTCTGACAGGACAGCATTTAGAAAGTGAAGAAACACTCCATTCACTTCGCACAGTGAATTGAAGTGTTGGAACAGACTGCTTCTCTTTAAGAGAAACGGATGTGAGTTTTTTGTGAAAGCTTGTAAGTAGCTTAAGGCACTTTCAAAGGAAAGTGATTTTCTCTGAAAGGACAGCATTTAGAAAGTGAAGCAACACTCCATTCACTTCGCACAGTGAATTGAAGTGTTGGAACAGACTGCTTCTCTTTCAGAGAAACGCATGTGAATTTCTGTTGAATGCTTGTAAGTAGCTTAAGGCACTTTCAAAGGAAAGTGATTTTCTCTGAAAGGACAGCATTTAAAAGTGAAGCAACACTCCATTCACTTCGCACAGTGAATTGAAGTGTTGGAACAGACTGCTTCTCTTTCAGAGAAACGCATGTGAATTTCTGTTGAATGCTTGTAAGTAGCTTAAGGCACTTTCAAAGGAAAGTGATTTTCTCTGAAAGGACAGCATGTAGAAAGTGAAGCAACACTCCATTCACTTCGCACAGTGAATTGAAGTGTTGGAACAGACTGCTTCTCTTCCAGAGAAACGCATGTGAATTTCTGTTGAATGCTTGTAAGTAGCTTAAGGTACTTTCAAAGGAAAGTGATTTTCTCTGAAAGGACAGCATTTAGAAAGTGAAGCAACACTCCATTCACTTCGCACAGTGAATTGAAGTGTTGGAACAGACTGCTTCTCTTTCAGAGAAACGCATGTGAGTTTTTTGTAAAAGCTTGTAAGTAGCTTAAGGGACTATCAAAGGAAAGTGATTTTCTCTGACAGGACAGCATTTAGAAAGTGAAGCAACACTCCATTCACTTCGCACAGTGAATTGAAGTGTTGGAACAGACTGCTTCTCTTTCATAGAAACGGATGTGTGTTTTTTGTGAAAGCTTGTAAGTAGCTTAAGGGACTATCAAAGGAAAGTGATTTTCTCTGACAGGACAGCATTTAGAAAGTGAGGAAACACTCCATTCACTTCGCACAGTGAATTGAAGTGTTGGAACAGACTGCTTCTCTTTCAGAGAAACGGATGTGAGTTTTTTGTGAAAGCTTGTAAGTAGCTTAAGGCACTTTCAAAGGAAAGTGATTTTCTCTGAAAGGACAGCATGTAGAAAGTGAAGCAACACTCCATTCACTTCGCACAGTGAATTGAAGTGTTGGAACAGACTGCTTCTCTTTCAGAGAAACGCATGTGAATTTCTGTTGAATGCTTGTAAGTAGCTTAAGGCACTTTCAAAGGAAAGTGATTTTCTCTGAAAGGACAGCATTTAGAAAGTGAAGCAACACTCCATTCACTTCGCACAGTGAATTGAAGTGTTGGAACAGACTGCTTCTCTTTCAGAGAAACGCATGTGAATTTCTGTTGAATGCTTGTAAGTAGCTTAAGGCACTTTCAAACGAAAGTGATTTTCTCTGAAAGGACAGCATTTAGAAAGTGAAGCAACACTCCATTCACTTCGCACAGTGAATTGAAGTGTTGGAACAGACTGCTTCTCTTTCAGAGAAACGCATGTGAATTTCTGTTCAATGCTTGTAAGTAGCTTAAGGCACTTTCAAAGGAAAGTGATTTTCTCTGAAAGGACAGCATTTAGAAAGTGAAGCAACACTCCATTCACTTCGCACAGTGAATTGAAGTGTTGGAACAGACTGCTTCTCTTTCAGGGAAACGCATGTGAGTTTTTTGTGAAAGCTTGTAAGTAGCTTAAGGCACTTTCAAAGGAAAGTGATTTTCTCTGAAAGGACAGCATTTAGAAAGTGAAGCAACACTCCATTCACTTCGCACAGTGAATTGAAGTGTTGGAACAGACTGCTTCTCTTTCAGAGAAACGCATGTGAATTTCTGTTGAATGCTTGTAAGTAGCTTAAGGAACTTTCAAAGGAAAGTGATTTTCTCTGAAAGGACAGCATTTAGAAAGTGAAGCAACACTCCATTCACTTCGCACAGTGAATTGAAGTGTTGGAACAGACTGCTTCTCTTTCAGAGAAACGCATGTGAATTTCTGTTGAATGCTTGTAAGTAGCTTAAGGCACTTTCAAAGGAAAGTGATTTTCTCTGAAAGGACAGCATTTAGAAAGTGAAGCAACACTCCATTCACTTCGCACAGTGAATTGAAGTGTTGGAACAGACTGCTTCTCTTTCAGAGAAACGGATGTGAGTTTTTTGTGAAAGCTTGTAAGTAGCTTAAGGCACTTTCAAAGGAAAGTGATTTTCTCTGAAAGGACAGCATTTAGAAAGTGAAGCAACACTCCATTCACTTCGCACAGTGAATTGAAGTGTTGGAACAGACTGCTTCTCTTTCAGAGAAACGCATGTGAATTTCTGTTGAATGCTTGTAAGTAGCTTAAGGCACTTTCAAAGGAAAGTGATTTTCTCTGAAAGGACAGCATTTAAAAGTGAAGCAACACTCCATTCACTTCGCACAGTGAATTGAAGTGTTGGAACAGACTGCTTCTCTTTCAGAGAAACGCATGTGAATTTCTGTTGAATGCTTGTAAGTAGCTTAAGGCACTTTCAAAGGAAAGTGATTTTCTCTGAAAGGACAGCATGTAGAAAGTGAAGCAACACTCCATTCACTTCGCACAGTGAATTGAAGTGTTGGAACAGACTGCTTCTCTTCCAGAGAAACGCATGTGAATTTCTGTTGAATGCTTGTAAGTAGCTTAAGGTACTTTCAAAGGAAAGTGATTTTCTCTGAAAGGACAGCATTTAGAAAGTGAAGCAACACTCCATTCACTTCGCACAGTGAATTGAAGTGTTGGAACAGACTGCTTCTCTTTCAGAGAAACGCATGTGAGTTTTTTGTAAAAGCTTGTAAGTAGCTTAAGGGACTATCAAAGGAAAGTGATTTTCTCTGACAGGACAGCATTTAGAAAGTGAAGCAACACTCCATTCACTTCGCACAGTGAATTGAAGTGTTGGAACAGACTGCTTCTCTTTCATAGAAACGGATGTGTGTTTTTTGTGAAAGCTTGTAAGTAGCTTAAGGGACTATCAAAGGAAAGTGATTTTCTCTGACAGGACAGCATTTAGAAAGTGAGGAAACACTCCATTCACTTCGCACAGTGAATTGAAGTGTTGGAACAGACTGCTTCTCTTTCAGAGAAACGGATGTGAGTTTTTTGTGAAAGCTTGTAAGTAGCTTAAGGCACTTTCAAAGGAAAGTGATTTTCTCTGAAAGGACAGCATGTAGAAAGTGAAGCAACACTCCATTCACTTCGCACAGTGAATTGAAGTGTTGGAACAGACTGCTTCTCTTTCAGAGAAACGCATGTGAATTTCTGTTGAATGCTTGTAAGTAGCTTAAGGCACTTTCAAAGGAAAGTGATTTTCTCTGAAAGGACAGCATTTAGAAAGTGAAGCAACACTCCATTCACTTCGCACAGTGAATTGAAGTGTTGGAACAGACTGCTTCTCTTTCAGAGAAACGCATGTGAATTTCTGTTGAATGCTTGTAAGTAGCTTAAGGCACTTTCAAACGAAAGTGATTTTCTCTGAAAGGACAGCATTTAGAAAGTGAAGCAACACTCCATTCACTTCGCACAGTGAATTGAAGTGTTGGAACAGACTGCTTCTCTTTCAGAGAAACGCATGTGAATTTCTGTTCAATGCTTGTAAGTAGCTTAAGGCACTTTCAAAGGAAAGTGATTTTCTCTGAAAGGACAGCATTTAGAAAGTGAAGCAACACTCCATTCACTTCGCACAGTGAATTGAAGTGTTGGAACAGACTGCTTCTCTTTCAGGGAAACGCATGTGAGTTTTTTGTGAAAGCTTGTAAGTAGCTTAAGGCACTTTCAAAGGAAAGTGATTTTCTCTGAAAGGACAGCATTTAGAAAGTGAAGCAACACTCCATTCACTTCGCACAGTGAATTGAAGTGTTGGAACAGACTGCTTCTCTTTCAGAGAAACGCATGTGAATTTCTGTTGAATGCTTGTAAGTAGCTTAAGGAACTTTCAAAGGAAAGTGATTTTCTCTGAAAGGACAGCATTTAGAAAGTGAAGCAACACTCCATTCACTTCGCACAGTGAATTGAAGTGTTGGAACAGACTGCTTCTCTTTCAGAGAAACGCATGTGAATTTCTGTTGAATGCTTGTAAGTAGCTTAAGGCACTTTCAAAGGAAAGTGATTTTCTCTGAAAGGACAGCATTTAGAAAGTGAAGCAACACTCCATTCACTTCGCACAGTGAATTGAAGTGTTGGAACAGACTGCTTCTCTTTCAGAGAAACGGATGTGAGTTTTTTGTGAAAGCTTGTAAGTAGCTTAAGGCACTTTCAAAGGAAAGTGATTTTCTCTGAAAGGACAGCATTTAGAAAGTGAAGCAACACTCCATTCACTTCGCACAGTGAATTGAAGTGTTGGAACAGACTGCTTCTCTTTCAGAGAAACGCATGTGAATTTCTGTTGAATGCTTGTAAGTAGCTTAAGGCACTTTCAAAGGAAAGTGATTTTCTCTGAAAGGACAGCATTTAAAAGTGAAGCAACACTCCATTCACTTCGCACAGTGAATTGAAGTGTTGGAACAGACTGCTTCTCTTTCAGAGAAACGCATGTGAATTTCTGTTGAATGCTTGTAAGTAGCTTAAGGCACTTTCAAAGGAAAGTGATTTTCTCTGAAAGGACAGCATGTAGAAAGTGAAGCAACACTCCATTCACTTCGCACAGTGAATTGAAGTGTTGGAACAGACTGCTTCTCTTCCAGAGAAACGCATGTGAATTTCTGTTGAATGCTTGTAAGTAGCTTAAGGTACTTTCAAAGGAAAGTGATTTTCTCTGAAAGGACAGCATTTAGAAAGTGAAGCAACACTCCATTCACTTCGCACAGTGAATTGAAGTGTTGGAACAGACTGCTTCTCTTTCAGAGAAACGCATGTGAGTTTTTTGTAAAAGCTTGTAAGTAGCTTAAGGGACTATCAAAGGAAAGTGATTTTCTCTGACAGGACAGCATTTAGAAAGTGAAGCAACACTCCATTCACTTCGCACAGTGAATTGAAGTGTTGGAACAGACTGCTTCTCTTTCATAGAAACGGATGTGTGTTTTTTGTGAAAGCTTGTAAGTAGCTTAAGGGACTATCAAAGGAAAGTGATTTTCTCTGACAGGACAGCATTTAGAAAGTGAGGAAACACTCCATTCACTTCGCACAGTGAATTGAAGTGTTGGAACAGACTGCTTCTCTTTCAGAGAAACGGATGTGAGTTTTTTGTGAAAGCTTGTAAGTAGCTTAAGGCACTTTCAAAGGAAAGTGATTTTCTCTGAAAGGACAGCATGTAGAAAGTGAAGCAACACTCCATTCACTTCGCACAGTGAATTGAAGTGTTGGAACAGACTGCTTCTCTTTCAGAGAAACGCATGTGAATTTCTGTTGAATGCTTGTAAGTAGCTTAAGGCACTTTCAAAGGAAAGTGATTTTCTCTGAAAGGACAGCATTTAGAAAGTGAAGCAACACTCCATTCACTTCGCACAGTGAATTGAAGTGTTGGAACAGACTGCTTCTCTTTCAGAGAAACGCATGTGAATTTCTGTTGAATGCTTGTAAGTAGCTTAAGGCACTTTCAAACGAAAGTGATTTTCTCTGAAAGGACAGCATTTAGAAAGTGAAGCAACACTCCATTCACTTCGCACAGTGAATTGAAGTGTTGGAACAGACTGCTTCTCTTTCAGAGAAACGCATGTGAATTTCTGTTCAATGCTTGTAAGTAGCTTAAGGCACTTTCAAAGGAAAGTGATTTTCTCTGAAAGGACAGCATTTAGAAAGTGAAGCAACACTCCATTCACTTCGCACAGTGAATTGAAGTGTTGGAACAGACTGCTTCTCTTTCAGGGAAACGCATGTGAGTTTTTTGTGAAAGCTTGTAAGTAGCTTAAGGCACTTTCAAAGGAAAGTGATTTTCTCTGAAAGGACAGCATTTAGAAAGTGAAGCAACACTCCATTCACTTCGCACAGTGAATTGAAGTGTTGGAACAGACTGCTTCTCTTTCAGAGAAACGCATGTGAATTTCTGTTGAATGCTTGTAAGTAGCTTAAGGAACTTTCAAAGGAAAGTGATTTTCTCTGAAAGGACAGCATTTAGAAAGTGAAGCAACACTCCATTCACTTCGCACAGTGAATTGAAGTGTTGGAACAGACTGCTTCTCTTTCAGAGAAACGCATGTGAATTTCTGTTGAATGCTTGTAAGTAGCTTAAGGCACTTTCAAAGGAAAGTGATTTTCTCTGAAAGGACAGCATTTAGAAAGTGAAGCAACACTCCATTCACTTCGCACAGTGAATTGAAGTGTTGGAACAGACTGCTTCTCTTTCAGAGAAACGGATGTGAGTTTTTTGTGAAAGCTTGTAAGTAGCTTAAGGCACTTTCAAAGGAAAGTGATTTTCTCTGAAAGGACAGCATTTAGAAAGTGAAGCAACACTCCATTCACTTCGCACAGTGAATTGAAGTGTTGGAACAGACTGCTTCTCTTTCAGAGAAACGGATGTGAGTTTTTTGTGAAAGCTTGTAAGTAGCTTAAGGCACTTTCAAAGGAAAGTGATTTTCTCTGACAGGACAGCATTTAGAAAGTGAAGCAACACTCCATTCACTTCGCACAGTGAATTGAAGTGTTGGAACAGACTGCTTCTCTTTCAGAGAAACGCATGTGAATTTCTGTTGAATGCTTGTAAGTAGCATAAGGCACTTTCAAAGGAAAGTGATTTTCTTTGAAAGGACAGCATTTAGAAAGTGAAGCAACACTCCATTCACTGCGCACAGTGAATTGAAGTGTTGGAACAGACTGCTTCTCTTTCAGGGAAACGCATGTGAGTTTTTTGTGAAAGCTTGTAAGTAGCTTAAGGCACTTTCAAAGGAAAGTGATTTTCTCTGAAAGGACAGCATTTAGAAAGTGAAGCAACACTCCATTCACTTCGCACAGTGAATTGAAGTGTTGGAACAGACTGCTTCTCTTTCAGAGAAACGCATGTGAATTTCTGTTCAATGCTTGTAAGTAGCTTAAGGCACTTTCAAAGGAAAGTGATTTTCTCTGAAAGGACAGCATTTAGAAAGTGAAGCAACACTCCATTCACTTCGCACAGTGAATTGAAGTGTTGGAACAGACTGCTTCTCTTTCATGGAAACGGATGTGAGTTTTTTGTGAAAGCTTGTAAGTAGCTTAAGGCACTTTCAAAGAAAGTGATTTTCTCTGAAAGGACAGCATGTAGAAAGTGAAGCAACACTCCATTCACTTCGCACAGTGAATTGAAGTGTTGGAACAGACTGCTTCTCTTTCAGAGAAACGGATGTGAGTTTTTTGTGAAAGCTTGTAAGTAGCTTAAGGCACTTTCAAAGGAAAGTGATTTTCTCTGAAAGGACAGCATGTAGAAAGTGAAGCAACACTCCATTCACTTCGCACAGTGAATTGAAGTGTTGGAACAGACAGCTTCTCTTTCAGAGAAACGCATGTGAATTTCTGTTGAATGCTTGTAAGTAGCTTAAGGCACTTTCAAAGGAAAGTGATTTTCTCTGAAAGGACAGCATTTAGAAAGTGAAGCAACACTCCATTCACTTCGCACAGTGAATTGAAGTGTTGGAACAGACTGCTTCTCTTTCAGAGAAACGCATGTGAATTTCTGTTCAATGCTTGTAAGTAGCTTAAGGCACTTTCAAAGGAAAGTGATTTTCTCTGAAAGGACAGCATTTAGAAAGTGAAGCAACACTCCATTCACTTCGCACAGTGAATTGAAGTGTTGGAACAGACTGCTTCTCTTTCAGGGAAACGCATGTGAGTTTTTTGTGAAAGCTTGTAAGTAGCTTAAGGCACTTTCAAAGGAAAGTGATTTTCTCTGACAGGACAGCATTTAGAAAGTGAAGCAACACTCCATTCACTTCGCACAGTGAATTGAAGTGTTGGAACAGACTGCTTCTCTTTCAGAGAAACGCATGTGAATTTCTGTTGAATGCTTGTAAGTAGCTTAAGGCACTTTCAAAGGAAAGTGATTTTCTCTGAAAGGACAGCATTTAGAAAGTGAAGCAACACTCCATTCACTTCGCACAGTGAATTGAAGTGTTGGAACAGACTGCTTCTCTTTCAGAGAAACGCATGTGAATTTCTGTTCAATGCTTGTAAGTAGCTTAAGGCACTTTCAAAGGAAAGTGATTTTCTCTGAAACTACAGCATTGAGAAAGTGAAGCAACACTCCATTCACTTCGCACAGTGAATTGAAGTGTTGGAACAGACTGCTTCTCTTTCAGGGAAACGCATGTGATTTTTTTGTGAAAGCTTGTAAGTAGCTTAAGGCACTTTCAAAGGAAAGTGATTTTCTCTGAAAGGACAGCATTTAGAAAGTGAAGCAACACTCCATTCACTTCGCACAGTGAATTGAAGTGTTGGAACAGACTGCTTCTCTTTCAGAGAAACGGATGTGAGTTTTTTGTGAAAGCTTGTAAGTAGCTTAAGGCACTTTCAAAGGAAAGTGATTTTCTCTGAAAGGACAGCATGTGGAAAGTGAAGCAACACTCCATTCACTTCGCACAGTGAATTGAAGTGTTGGAACAGACTGCTTCTCTTTCAGAGAAACGCATGTGAATTTCTGTTCAATGCTTGTAAGTAGCTTAAGGCACTTTCAAAGGAAAGTGATTTTCTCTGACAGGACAGCATTTAGAAAGAGAAGCAACACTCCATTCACTTCGCACAGTGAATTGAAGTGTTGGAACAGATTGCTTCTATTTAAGAGAAACGGATGTGAGTTTTTTGTGAAAGCTTGTAAGTAGCTTAAGGCACTTTTAAAGGAAAGTGATTTTCTCTGACAGGACAGCATTTAGAAAGTGAAGCAACACTCCATTCACTTCACACAGTGAATTGAAGTGTTGGAACAGACTGCTTCTCTTTCAGAGAAACGGATGTGAGTTTTTTGTGAAAGCCTGTAAGTAGCTTAAGGGACTATCAAAGGAAAGTGATTTTCTCTGACAGGACAGCATTTAGAAAGTGAAGAAACACTCCATTCACTTTGCACAGTGATTTGAAGTGTTGGAACAGACTGCTTCTCTTTCAGAGAAACGGATGTGAGTTTTTTGTGAAAGCTTGTAAGTAGCTTAAGGCACTTTCAAAAGAAAGTGATTTTCTCTGAAAGGACAGCATTTAGAAAGAGAAGCAACACTCCATTCACTTTGCACAGTGAATTGAAGTGTTGGAACAGACTGCTTCTCTTTCAGAGAAACGCATGTGAATTTCTGTTGAATGCTTGTAAGTAGCCTAAGGCACTTTCAAAGGAAAGTGATTTTCTCTGAAAGGACAGCATGTAGAAAGTGAAGCAACACTCCATTCACTTCGCACAGTGAATTGAAGTGTTGGAACAGACTGCTTCTCTTTCAGAGAAACGCATGTGAATTTCTGTTGAATGCTTGTAAGTAGCTTAAGGCACTTTCAAAGGAAAGTGATTTTCTCTGAAAGGACAGCATTTAGAAAGTGAAGCAACACTCCATTCACTTCGCACAGTGAATTGAAGTGTTGGAACAGACTGCTTCTCTTTCAGAGAAACGCATGTGAATTTCTGTTGAATGCTTGTAAGTAGTTTAAGGCACTTTCAAACGAAAGTGATTTTCTCTGAAAGGACAGCATTTAGAAAGTGAAGCAACACTCCATTCACTTCGCACAGTGAATTGAAGTGTTGGAACAGACTGCTTCTCTTTCAGAGAAACGCATGTGAATTTCTGTTCAATGCTTGTAAGTAGCTTAAGGCACTTTCAAAGGAAAGTGATTTTCTCTGAAAGGACAGCATTTAGAAAGTGAAGCAACACTCCATTCACTTCGCACAGTGAATTGAAGTGTTGGAACAGACTGCTTCTCTTTCAGGGAAACGCATGTGAGTTTTTTGTGAAAGCTTGTAAGTAGCTTAAGGCACTTTCAAAGGAAAGTGATTTTCTCTGAAAGGACAGCATTTAGAAAGTGAAGCAACACTCCATTCACTTCGCACAGTGAATTGAAGTGTTGGAACAGACTGCTTCTCTTTCAGAGAAACGCATGTGAATTTCTGTTGAATGCTTGTAAGTAGCTTAAGGCACTTTCAAACGAAAGTGATTTTCTCTGAAAGGACAGCATTTAGAAAGTGAAGCAACACTCCATTCACTTCGCACAGTGAATTGAAGTGTTGGAACAGACTGCTTCTCTTTCAGAGAAACGCATGTGAATTTCTGTTGAATGCTTGTAAGTAGCTTAAGGCACTTTCAAAGGAAAGTGATTTTCTCTGAAAGGACAGCATTTAGAAAGTGAAGCAACACTCCATTCACTTCGCACAGTGAATTGAAGTGTTGGAACAGACTGCTTCTCTTTCAGAGAAACGGATGTGAGTTTTTTGTGAAAGCTTGTAAGTAGCTTAAGGCACTTTCAAAGGAAAGTGATTTTCTCTGAAAGGACAGCATTTAGAAAGTGAAGCAACACTCCATTCACTTCGCACAGTGAATTGAAGTGTTGGAACAGACTGCTTCTCTTTCAGAGAAACGGATGTGAGTTTTTTGTGAAAGCTTGTAAGTAGCTTAAGGCACTTTCAAAGGAAAGTGATTTTCTCTGACAGGACAGCATTTAGAAAGTGAAGCAACACTCCATTCACTTCGCACAGTGAATTGAAGTGTTGGAACAGACTGCTTCTCTTTCAGAGAAACGCATGTGAATTTCTGTTGAATGCTTGTAAGTAGCATAAGGCACTTTCAAAGGAAAGTGATTTTCTCTGAAAGGACAGCATTTAGAGAGTGAAGCAATATTCCATTCACTTCGCACAGTGAATTGAAGTGTTGGAACAGACTGCTTCTCTTTCAGAGAAACGTATGTGAATTTCTGTTGAATGCTTGTAAGTAGCTTAAGGCACTTTCAAATGAAAGTGATTTTCTCTGAAAGGACAGCATTTAGAAAGTGAAGCAACACTCCATTCACTTCGCACAGTGAATTGAAGTGTTGGAACAGACTGCTTCTCTTTCAGAGAAACACATGTGAATTTCTGTTCAATGCTTGTAAGTAGCTTAAGGCACTTTCAAAGGAAAGTGATTTTCTCTGAAAGGACAGCATTTAGAAAGTGAAGCAACACTCCATTCACTTCGCACAGTGAATTGAAGTGTTGGAACAGACTGCTTCTCTTTCAGGGAAACGCATGTGAGTTTTTTGTGAAAGCTTGTAAGTAGCTTCAGCCACTTTCAAAGGAAAGTGATTTTCTCTGTAAGGACAGCATGTAGAAAGTGAAGCAACACTCCATTCACTTCGCACAGTGAATTGAAGTGTTGGAACAGACTGCTTCTCTTTCAGAGAAACGCATGTGAATTTCTGTTCAATGCTTGTAAGTAGCTTAAGGCACTTTCAAAGGAAAGTGATTTTCTCTGAAAGGACAGCTTTAGAAAGTGAAGCAACACTCCATTCACTTCGCACAGTGAATTGAAGTGTTGGAACAGACTGCTTCTCTTTCAGGGAAACGCATGTGAGTTTTTTGTGAAAGCTTGTAAGTAGCTTAAGGCACTTTCAAAGGAAAGTGATTTTCTCTGAAAGGACAGCATTTAGAAAGTGAAGCAACACTCCATTCACTTCGCACAGTGAATTGAAGTGTTGGAACAGACTGCTTCTCTTTCAGAGAAACGGATGTGAGTTTTTTGTGAAAGCTTGTAAGTAGCTTAAGGCACTTTCAAAGGAAAGTGATTTTCTCTAACAGGACAGCATTTAGAGAGTGAAGAAACACTCTATTCACTTCGCACAGTGAATTGAAGTGTTGGAACAGACTGCTTCTCTTTCAGAGAAACGCATGTGCATTTCTGTTCAATGCTTGTAAGTAGCTTAAGGCACTTTCAAAGGAAAGTGATTTTCTCTGAAAGGACAGCATTTAGAAAGTGAAGCAACACTCCATTCACTTCGCACAGTGAATTGAAGTGTTGGAACAGACTGCTTCTCTTTCAGAGAAACGCATGTGAATTTCTCTTCAATGCTTGTAAGTAGCTTAAGGCACTTTCAAAGGAAAGTGATTTTCTCTGAAAGGACAGCATTTAGAAAGTGAAGAAACACTCCATTCACTTCGCACAGTGAATTGAAGTGTTGGAACAGACTGCTTCTCTTTCAGAGAAACGGATGTGAGTTTTTTGTGAAAGCTTGTAAGTAGCTTAAGGCACTTTCAAAGGAAAGTGATTTTCTCTGACAGGACAGCATTTAGAAAGTGAAGCAACACTCCATTCACTTCGCACAGTGAATTGAAGTGTTGGAACAGACTGCTTCTCTTTCAGAGAAACGCATGTGAATTTCTGTTCAATGCTTGTAAGTAGCTTAAGGCACTTTCAAAGGAAAGTGATTTTCTCTGAAAGGACAGCATTTAGAAAGTGAAGCAACACTCCATTCACTTCGCACAGTGAATTGAAGTGTTGGAACAAACTGCTTCTCTTTCAGAGAAACGGATGTGAGTTTTTTGTGAAAGCTTGTAAGTAGCTTAAGGCACTTTCAAAGGAAAGTGATTTTCTCTGAAAGGACAGCATTTACAAAGTGAAGCAACACTCCATTCACTTCGCACAGTGAATTGAAGTGTTGGAACAGACTGCTTCTCTTTCAGAGAAACTCATGTCGATTTCTGTTGAATGCTTATAAGTAGCTTAAGGCACTTTCAAAGGAATGTGATTTTCTCTGACAGGACAGCATTTAGAAAGTGAAGAAACACTCCATTCACTTCGCACAGTGAATTGAAGTGTTGGAACAGACTGCTTCTCTTTCAGAGAAACGCATGTGAATTTCTGTTGAATGCTTGTAAGTAGCTTAAGGCACTTTCAAATGAAAGTGATTTTCTCTGAAAGGACAGCATGTAAAAGTGAAGCAACACTTCATTCACTTCGCACAGTGAATTGAAGTGTTGGAACAGACTGCTTCTCTTTCAGGGAAACGCATGTGAGTTTTTTGTGAAAGCTTGTAAGTAGCTTAAGGCACTTTCAAGGAAAGTGATTTTCTCTGAAAGGACAGCATTTAGAAAGTGAAGCAACACTCCATTCACTTCGCACAGTGAATTAAAGTGTTGGAACAGACTGCTTCTATTTCAGAGAAACGCATGTGAATTTCTGTTCAATGCTTGTAAGTAGCTTAAGGCACTTTCAAAGGAAAGTGATTTTCTCTGAAAGGACAGCTTTAGAAAGTGAAGCAACACTCCATTCACTTCGCACAGTGAATTGAAGTGTTGGAACAGACTGCTTCTCTTTCAGAGAAACGGATGTGAGTTTTTTGTGAAAGCTTGTAAGTAGCTTAAGGCACTTTCAAAGGAATGTGATTTCATCTGAAAGGACAGCATGTAGAAAGTGAAGCAACACTCCATTCACTTCGCACAGTGAATTGAAGTGTTGGAACAGACTGCTTCTCTTTCAGAGAAACGCATGTGAATTTCTGATGAATGCTTGTAAGTAGCTTAAGGCACTTTCAAAGGAAAGTGATTTTCTCTGAAAGGACAGCATTTAGAAAGTGAAGCAACACTCCATTCACTTCGCACAGTGAATTGAAGTGTTGGAACAGACTGATTCTCTTTCAGAGAAACGGATGTGAGTTTTTTGTGAAAGCTTGTAAGTAGCTTAAGGCACTTTCAAAGGAAAGTGATTTTCTCTGACAGGACAGCATTTAGAAAGTGAAGCAACACTCCATTCACTTCGCACAGTGAATTGAAGTGTTGGAACAGACTGCTTCTCTTTCAGAGAAACGCATGTGAATTTCTGTTGAATGCTTGTAAGTAGCTTAAGGCACTTTCAAAGGAAAGTGATTTTCTCTGAAAGGACAGCATTTAGAGAGTGAAGCAATATTCCATTCACTTCGCACAGTGAATTGAAGTGTTGGAACAGACTGCTTCTCTTTCAGAGAAACGCATGTCGATTTCTGTTGAATGCTTATAAGTAGCTTAAGGCACTTTCAAAGGAAAGTGATTTTCTCTGAAAGGACAGCATTTAGAAAGTGAAGCAACACTCCATTCACTTCGCACAGTGAATTGAAGTGTTGGAACAGACTGCTTCTCTTTCAGAGAAACGCATGTGAATTTCTGTTCAATGCTTGTAAGTAGCTTAAGGCACTTTCAAAGAAAAGTGATTTTCTCTGAAAGGACAGCATTTAGAAAGTGAAGCAACACTCCATTCACTTCGCACAGTGAATTGAAGTGTTGGAACAGACTGCTTCTCTTCAGGGAAACGCATGTGAGTTTTTTGTGAAAGCTTGTAAGTAGCTTAAGGCACTTTCAAAGGAAAGTGATTTTCTCTGAAAGGACAGCATGTGGAAAGTGAAGCAACACTCCATTCACTTCGCACAGTGAATTGAAGTGTTGGAACAGACTGCTTCTCTTTCAGAGAAACGCATGTGAATTTCTGTTCAATGCTTGTAAGTAGCTTAAGGCACTTTCAAAGGAAAGTGATTTTCTCTGACAGGACAGCATTTAGAAAGAGAAGCAACACTCCATTCACTTCGCACAGTGAATTGAAGTGTTGGAACAGACTGCTTCTCTTTAAGAGAAACGGATGTGAGTTTTTTGTGAAAGCTTGTAAGTAGCTTAAGGCACTTTTAAAGGAAAGTGATTTTCTCTGACAGGACAGCATTTAGAAAGTGAAGCAACACTCCATTCACTTCGCACAGTGAATTGAAGTGTTGGAACAGACTGCTTCTCTTTCAGAGAAACGGATGTGAGTTTTTTGTGAAAGCCTGTAAGTAGCTTAAGGGACTATCAAAGGAAAGTGATTTTCTCTGACAGGACAGCATTTAGAAAGTGAAGAAACACTCCATTCACTTTGCACAGTGATTTGAAGTGTTGGAACAGACTGCTTCTCTTTCAGAGAAACGGATGTGAGTTTTTTGTGAAAGCTTGTAAGTAGCTTAAGGCACTTTCAAAGGAAAGTGATTTTCTCTGAAAGGACAGCATTTAGAAAGTGAAGCAACACTCCATTCACTTTGCACAGTGAATTGAAGTGTTGGAACAGACTGCTTCTCTTTCAGAGAAACGCATGTGAATTTCTGTTGAATGCTTGTAAGTAGCTTAAGGCACTTTCAAAGGAAAGTGATTTTCTCTGAAAGGACAGCATGTAGAAAGTGAAGCAACACTCCATTCACTTCGCACAGTGAATTGAAGTGTTGGAACAGACTTCTTCTCTTCCAGAGAAACGCATGTGAATTTCTGTTGAATGCTTGTAAGTAGCTTAAGGTACTTTCAAAGGAAAGTGATTTTCTCTGAAAGGACAGCATTTAGAAAGTGAAGCAACACTCCATTCACTTCGCACAGTGAATTGAAGTGTTGGAACAGACTGCTTCTCTTTCAGAGAAACGCATGTGAGTTTTTTGTAAAAGCTTGTAAGTAGCTTAAGGGACTATCAAAGGAAAGTGATTTTCTCTGACAGGACAGCATTTAGAAAGTGAAGCAACACTCCATTCACTTCGCACAGTGAATTGAAGTGTTGGAACAGACTGCTTCTCTTTCATAGAAACGGATGTGTGTTTTTTGTGAAAGCTTGTAAGTAGCTTAAGGGACTATCAAAGGAAAGTGATTTTCTCTGACAGGACAGCATTTAGAAAGTGAGGAAACACTCCATTCACTTCGCACAGTGAATTGAAGTGTTGGAACAGACTGCTTCTCTTTCAGAGAAACGCATGTGAGTTTTTTGTGAAAGCTTGTAAGTAGCTTAAGGCACTTTCAAATGAAAGTGATTTTCTCTGAAAGGACAGCATGTAGAAAGTGAAGCAACACTCCATTCACTTCGCACAGTGAATTGAAGTGTTGGAACAGACTGCTTCTCTTTCAGAGAAACGCATGTGAATTTCTGTTGAATGCTTGTAAGTAGCTTAAGGCACTTTCAAAGGAAAGTGATTTTCTCTGAAAGGACAGCATTTAGAAAGTGAAGCAACACTCCATTCACTTCGCACAGTGAATTGAAGTGTTGGAACAGACTGCTTCTCTTTCAGAGAAACGCGTGTGAATTTCTGTTGAATGCTTGTAAGTAGCTTAAGGCACTTTCAAACGAAAGTGATTTTCTCTGAAAGGACAGCATTTAGAAAGTGAAGCAACACTCCATTCACTTCGCACAGTGAATTGAAGTGTTGGAACAGACTGCTTCTCTTTCAGAGAAACGCATGTGAATTTCTGTTCAATGCTTGTAAGTAGCTTAAGGCACTTTCAAAGGAAAGTGATTTTCTCTGAAAGGACAGCATTTAGAAAGTGAAGCAACACTCCATTCACTTCGCACAGTGAATTGAAGTGTTGGAACAGACTGCTTCTCTTTCAGGGAAACGCATGTGAGTTTTTTGTGAAAGCTTGTAAGTAGCTTAAGGCACTTTCAAAGGAAAGTGATTTTCTCTGAAAGGACAGCATTTAGAAAGTGAAGCAACACTCCATTCACTTCGCACAGTGAATTGAAGTGTTGGAACAGACTGCTTCTCTTTCAGAGAAACGCATGTGAATTTCTGTTGAATGCTTGTAAGTAGCTTAAGGCACTTTCAAAGGAAAGTGATTTTCTCTGAAAGGACAGCATTTAGAAAGTGAAGCAACACTCCATTCACTTCGCACAGTGAATTGAAGTGTTGGAACAGACTGCTTCTCTTTCAGAGAAACGCATGTGAATTTCTGTTGAATGCTTGTAAGTAGCTTAAGGCACTTTCAAAGGAAAGTGATTTTCTCTGAAAGGACAGCATTTAGAAAGTGAAGCAACACTCCATTCACTTCGCACAGTGAATTGAAGTGTTGGAACAGACTGCTTCTCTTTCAGAGAAACGGATGTGAGTTTTTTGTGAAAGCTTGTAAGTAGCTTAAGGCACTTTCAAAAGAAAGTGATTTTCTCTGAAAGGACAGCATTTAGAAAGTGAAGCAACACTCCATTCACTTCGCACAGTGAATTGAAGTGTTGGAACAGACTGCTTCTCTTTCAGAGAAACGGATGTGAGTTTTTTGTGAAAGCTTGTAAGTAGCTTAAGGCACTTTCAAAGGAAAGTGATTTTCTCTGACAGGACAGCATTTAGAAAGTGAAGCAACACTCCATTCACTTCGCACAGTGAATTGAAGTGTTGGAACAGACTGCTTCTCTTTCAGAGAAACGCATGTGAATTTCTGTTGAATGCTTGTAAGTAGCATAAGGCACTTTCAAAGGAAAGTGATTTTCTCTGAAAGGACAGCATTTAGAGAGTGAAGCAATATTCCATTCACTTCGCACAGTGAATTGAAGTGTTGGAACAGACTGCTTCTCTTTCAGAGAAACGTATGTGAATTTCTGTTGAATGCTTGTAAGTAGCTTAAGGCACTTTCAAATGAAAGTGATTTTCTCTGACAGGACAGCATTTAGAAAGTGAAGCAACACTCCATTCACTTCGCACAGTGAATTGAAGTGTTGGAACAGACTGCTTCTCTTTCAGAGAAACACATGTGAATTTCTGTTCAATGCTTGTAAGTAGCTTAAGGCACTTTCAAAGGAAAGTGATTTTCTCTGAAAGGACAGCATTTAGAAAGTGAAGCAACACTCCATTCACTTCGCACAGTGAATTGAAGTGTTGGAACAGACTGCTTCTCTTTCAGGGAAACGCATGTGAGTTTTTTGTGAAAGCTTGTAAGTAGCTTCAGCCACTTTCAAAGGAAAGTGATTTTCTCTGTAAGGACAGCATGTAGAAAGTGAAGCAACACTCCATTCACTTCGCACAGTGAATTGAAGTGTTGGAACAGACTGCTTCTCTTTCAGAGAAACGCATGTGAATTTCTGTTCAATGCTTGTAAGTAGCTTAAGGCACTTTCAAAGGAAAGTGATTTTCTCTGAAAGGACAGCTTTAGAAAGTGAAGCAACACTCCATTCACTTCGCACAGTGAATTGAAGTGTTGGAACAGACTGCTTCTCTTTCAGGGAAACGCATGTGAGTTTTTTGTGAAAGCTTGTAAGTAGCTTAAGGCACTTTCAAAGGAAAGTGATTTTCTCTGAAAGGACAGCATTTAGAAAGTGAAGCAACACTCCATTCACTTCGCACAGTGAATTGAAGTGTTGGAACAGACTGCTTCTCTTTCAGAGAAACGGATGTGAGTTTTTTGTGAAAGCTTGTAAGTAGCTTAAGGCACTTTCAAAGGAAAGTGATTTTCTCTAACAGGACAGCATTTAGAGAGTGAAGAAACACTCTATTCACTTCGCACAGTGAATTGAAGTGTTGGAACAGACTGCTTCTCTTTCAGAGAAACGCATGTGCATTTCTGTTCAATGCTTGTAAGTAGCTTAAGGCACTTTCAAAGGAAAGTGATTTTCTCTGAAAGGACAGCATTTAGAAAGTGAAGCAACACTCCATTCACTTCGCACAGTGAATTGAAGTGTTGGAACAGACTGCTTCTCTTTCAGAGAAACGCATGTGAATTTCTCTTCAATGCTTGTAAGTAGCTTAAGGCACTTTCAAAGGAAAGTGATTTTCTCTGAAAGGACAGCATTTAGAAATTGAAGAAACACTCCATTCACTTCGCACAGTGAATTGAAGTGTTGGAACAGACTGCTTCTCTTTCAGAGAAACGGATGTGAGTTTTTTGTGAAAGCTTGTAAGTAGCTTAAGGCACTTTCAAAGGAAAGTGATTTTCTCTGACAGGACAGCATTTAGAAAGTGAAGCAACACTCCATTCACTTCGCACAGTGAATTGAAGTGTTGGAACAGACTGCTTCTCTTTCAGAGAAACGCATGTGAATTTCTGTTCAATGCTTGTAAGTAGCTTAAGGCACTTTCAAAGGAAAGTGATTTTCTCTGAAAGGACAGCATTTAGAAAGTGAAGCAACACTCCATTCACTTCGCACAGTGAATTGAAGTGTTGGAACAAACTGCTTCTCTTTCAGAGAAACGGATGTGAGTTTTTTGTGAAAGCTTGTAAGTAGCTTAAGGCACTTTCAAAGGAAAGTGATTTTCTCTGAAAGGACAGCATTTAGAAAGTGAAGCAACACTCCATTCACTTCGCACAGTGAATTGAAGTGTTGGAACAGACTGCTTCTCTTTCAGAGAAACTCATGTCGATTTCTGTTGAATGCTTATAAGTAGCTTAAGGCACTTTCAAAGGAATGTGATTTTCTCTGACAGGACAGCATTTAGAAAGTGAAGAAACACTCCATTCACTTCGCACAGTGAATTGAAGTGTTGGAACAGACTGCTTCTCTTTCAGAGAAACGCATGTGAATTTCTGTTGAATGCTTGTAAGTAGCTTAAGGCACTTTCAAATGAAAGTGATTTTCTCTGAAAGGACAGCATGTAAAAGTGAAGCAACACTTCATTCACTTCGCACAGTGAATTGAAGTGTTGGAACAGACTGCTTCTCTTTCAGGGAAACGCATGTGAGTTTTTTGTGAAAGCTTGTAAGTAGCTTAAGGCACTTTCAAGGAAAGTGATTTTCTCTGAAAGGACAGCATTTAGAAAGTGAAGCAACACTCCATTCACTTCGCACAGTGAATTAAAGTGTTGGAACAGACTGCTTCTATTTCAGAGAAACGCATGTGAATTTCTGTTCAATGCTTGTAAGTAGCTTAAGGCACTTTCAAAGGAAAGTGATTTTCTCTGAAAGGACAGCTTTAGAAAGTGAAGCAACACTCCATTCACTTCGCACAGTGAATTGAAGTGTTGGAACAGACTGCTTCTCTTTCAGAGTAACGGATGTGAGTTTTTTGTGAAAGCTTGTAAGTAGCTTAAGGCACTTTCAAAGGAATGTGATTTCATCTGAAAGGACAGCATGTAGAAAGTGAAGCAACACTCCATTCACTTCGCACAGTGAATTGAAGTGTTGGAACAGACTGCTTCTCTTTCAGAGAAACGCATGTGAATTTCTGTTGAATGCTTGTAAGTAGCTTAAGGCACTTTCAAAGGAAAGTGATTTTCTCTGAAAGGACAGCATTTAGAAAGTGAAGCAACACTCCATTCACTTCGCACAGTGAATTGAAGTGTTGGAACAGACTGATTCTCTTTCAGAGAAACGGATGTGAGTTTTTTGTGAAAGCTTGTAAGTAGCTTAAGGCACTTTCAAAGGAAAGTGATTTTCTCTGACAGGACAGCATTTAGAAAGTGAAGCAACACTCCATTCACTTCGCACAGTGAATTGAAGTGTTGGAACAGACTGCTTCTCTTTCAGAGAAACGCATGTGAATTTCTGTTGAATGCTTGTAAGTAGCTTAAGGCACTTTCAAAGGAAAGTGATTTTCTCTGAAAGGACAGCATTTAGAGAGTGAAGCAATATTCCATTCACTTCGCACAGTGAATTGAAGTGTTGGAACAGACTGCTTCTCTTTCAGAGAAACGCATGTCGATTTCTGTTGAATGCTTATAAGTAGCTTAAGGCACTTTCAAAGGAAAGTGATTTTCTCTGAAAGGACAGCATTTAGAAAGTGAAGCAACACTCCATTCACTTCGCACAGTGAATTGAAGTGTTGGAACAGACTGCTTCTCTTTCAGAGAAACGCATGTGATTTGCTGTTCAATGCTTGTAAGTAGCTTAAGGCACTTTCAAAGAAAAGTGATTTTCTCTGAAAGGACAGCATTTAGAAAGTGAAGCAACACTCCATTCACTTCGCACAGTGAATTGAAGTGTTGGAACAGACTGCTTCTCTTCAGGGAAACGCATGTGAGTTTTTTGTGAAAGCTTGTAAGTAGCTTAAGTCACTTTCAAAGGAAAGTGATTTTCTCTGAAAGGACAGCATTTAGAAAGTGAAGCAACACTCCATTCACTTCGCACAGTGAATTGAAGTGTTGGAACAGACTGCTTCTCTTTCAGAGAAACGCATGTGAATTTCTGTTGAATGCTTGTAAGTAGCTTAAGGCACTTTCAAAGGAAAGTGATTTTCTCTGAAAGGACAGCATTTAGAAAGTGAAGAAACACTCCATTCACTTCGCACAGTGAATTGAAGTGTTGGAACAGACTGCTTCTCTTTCAGGGAAACGCATGTGAGTTTTTTGTGAAAGCTTGTAAGTAGCTTAAGGCACTTTCAAAGGAAAGTGATTTTCTCTGAAAGGACAGCATTTAGAAAGTGAAGCAACACTCCATTCACTTCGCACAGTGAATTGAAGTGTTGGAACAGACTGCTTCTTTTCAGAGAAACGGATGTGAGTTTTTTGTGAAAGCTTGTAAGTAGCTTAAGGCACTTTCAAAGGAAAGTGATTTTCTCTGACAGGACAGCATTTAGAAAGTGAAGCAACACTCCATTCACTTCGCACAGTGAATTGAAGTGTTGGAACAGACTGCTTCTCTTTCAGAGAAACGCATGTGAATTTCTGTTGAATGCTTGTAAGTAGCTTAAGGCACTTTCAAAGGAAAGTGATTTTCTCTGAAAGGACAGCATTTAGAAAGTGAAGCAACACTCCATTCACTTCGCACAGTGAATTGAAGTGTTGGAACAGACTGCTTCTCTTTCAGAGAAACGGATGTGAATTTTTTATGAAAGCTTGTAAGTAGCTTACGGCACTTTCAAAGGGAAGTGATTTTCTCTGACAGGACAGCATTTAGAAAGTGAAGCAATATTCCATTCACTTCGAACAGTGAATTGAAGTGTTGGAACAGACTGCTTCTCTTTCAGAGAAACGCATGTCGATTTCTGTTGAATGCTTGTAAGTAGCTTAAGACGCTTTCAAAGGAAAGTGATTTTCTCTGACAGGACAGCATTTAGAAAGTGAAGCAACACTCCATTCACTTCGCACAGTGAATTGAAGTGTTGGAACAGACTGCTTCTCTTTCAGAGATAAGCATGTGAATTTCTGTTCAATGCTTGTAAGTAGCTTAAGGCACTTTCAAAGGAAAGTGATTTTCTCTGAAAGGACAGCATTTAGAAAGTGAAGCAACACTCCATTCACTTTGCACAGTGAATTGAAGTGTTGGAACAGACTGCTTCTCTTTCAGAGAAACGCATGTGAATTTCTGTTGAATGCTTGTAAGTAGCTTAAGGCACTTTCAAAGGAAAGTGATTTTCTCTGAAAGGACAGCATTTAGAAAGTGAAGCAACACTCCATTCACTTCGCACAGTGAATTGAAGTGTTGGAACAGAATGCTTCTCTTTCAGAGAAACGGATGTGTGTTTTTTGTGAAAGCTTGTAAGTAGCTTAAGGGACTATCAAAGTAAAGTGATTTTCTCTGACAGGACAGCATTTAGAAAGTGAGGAAACACTCCATTCACTTCGCACAGTGAATTGAAGTGTTGGAACAGACTGCTTCTCTTTCAGAGAAACGCATGTGAATTTCTGTTGAATGCTTGTAAGTAGCATAAGGCACTTTCAAAGGAAAGTGATTTTCTCTGAAAGGACAGCATGTAGAAAGTGAAGCAACACTCCATTCACTTCGCACAGTGAATTGAAGTGTTGGAACAGACTGCTTCTCTTTCAGAGAAACGCATGTGAATTTCTGTTGAATGCTTGTAAGTAGCTTAAGGCACTTTCAAAGGAAAGTGATTTTCTCTGAAAGGACAGCATTTAGAAAGTGAAGCAACACTCCATGCACTTCGCACAGTGAATTGAAGTGTTGGAACAGACTGCTTCTCTTTCAGAGAAACGCATGTGAGTTTTTTGTGAAAGCTTATAAGTAGCTTAAGGCACTTTCAAAGGAAAGTGATTTTCTCCGAAAGGACAGCATTTAGAAAGTGAAGCAACACTCCATTCACTTTGCACAGTGAATTGAAGTGTTGGAACAGACTGCTTCTCTTTCAGAGAAACGCATGTGAATTTCTGTTGAATGCTTGTAAGT
This sequence comes from Myodes glareolus, assembly GCF_982192425.1. Classification (NCBI taxonomy): domain Eukaryota; kingdom Metazoa; phylum Chordata; class Mammalia; order Rodentia; family Cricetidae; genus Myodes; species Myodes glareolus. The sequence continues at coordinate 1,006,069 of NC_142040.1, forward strand.
AGCTTAAGGCACTTTCAAAGGAAAGTGATTTTCTCTGAAAGGACAGCATTTAGAAAGTGAAGCAACACTCCATTCACTTCGCACAGTGAATTGAAATGTTGGAACAGACTGCTTCTCTTTCAGAGAAACGGATGTGAGTTTTTTGTGAAAGCTTGTAAGTAGCTTAAGGCACTTTCAAAGGAAAGTGATTTTCTCTGAAAGGACAGCATTTAGAAAGTGAAGCAACACTCCATTCACTTCGCACAGTGAATTGAAGTGTTGGAACAGACTGCTTCTCTTTCAGAGAAACGGATGTGAGTTTTTTGTGAAAGCTTGTAAGTAGCTTAAGGCACTTTCAAAGGAAAGTGATTTTCTCTGACAGGACAGCATTTAGAAAGTGAAGCAACACTCCATTCACTTCGCACAGTGAATTGAAGTGTTGGAACAGACTGCTTCTCTTTCAGAGAAACGCATGTGAATTTCTGTTGAATGCTTGTAAGTAGCATAAGGCACTTTCAAAGGAAAGTGATTTTCTCTGAAAGGACAGCATTTAGAGAGTGAAGCAATATTCCATTCACTTCGCACAGTGAATTGAAGTGTTGGAACAGACTGCTTCTCTTTCAGAGAAACGCATGTCGATTTCTGTTGAATGCTTATAAGTAGCTTAAGGCACTTTCAAAGGAAAGTGATTTTCTCTGACAGGACAGCATTTAGAAAGTGAAGCAACACTCCATTCACTTCGCACAGTGAATTGAAGTGTTGGAACAGACTGCTTCTCTTACAGAGAAACGCATGTGAATTTCTGTTGAATGCTTGTAAGTAGCTTAAGGCGCTTTCAAAGGAAAGTGATTTTCTCTGAAAGGACAGCATTTAGAAAGTGAAGCAACACTCCATTCACTTCGCACAGTGAATTGAAGTGTTGGAACAGACTGCTTCTCTTTCAGGGAAACGCATGTGAGTTTTTTGTGAAAGCTTGTAAGTAGCTTAAGGCACTTTCAAAGGAAAGTGATTTTCTCTGAAAGGACAGCATTTAGAAAGTGAAGCAACACTCCATTCACTTCGCACAGTGAATTGAAGTGTTGGAACAGACTGCTTCTCTTTCAGAGAAACGCATGTGAATTTCTGTTGAATGCTTGTAAGTAGCTTAAGGCACTTTCAAAGGAAAGTGATTTTCTCTGAAAGGACAGCATTTTGGAAGTGAAGAAACCCTCCATTCACTTCGCACAGTGAATTGAAGTGTTGGAACAGACTGCTTCTCTTTCAGAGAAACGGATGTGAGTTTTTTGTGAAAGCTTGTAAGTAGCTTAAGGCACTTTCAAAGGAAAGTGATTTTCTCTGACAGGACAGCATTTAGAAAGTGAAGCAACACTCCATTCACTTCGCACAGTGAATTGAAGTGTTGGAACAGACTGCTTCTCTTTCAGAGATACGCATGTGAATTTCTGTTGAATGCTTGTAAGTAGTTTAAGGCACTTTCAAAGGAAAGTGATTTTCTCTTAAAGGACAGCATTTAGAAAGTGAAGCAACACTCCATTCACTTCGCACAGTGAATTGAAGTGTTGGAACAGACTGCTTCTCTTTCAGAGAAACGCATGTGAATTTCTGTTGAATGCTTGTAAGTAGCTTAAGGCACTTTCAAAGGAAAGTGATTTTCTCTGAAAGGACAGCATTTAGAAAGTGAAGCAACACTCCATTCACTTCGCACAGTGAATTGAAGTGTTGGAACAGACTGCTTCTCTTTCAGAGAAACGCATGTGAATTTCTGTTGAATGCTTGTAAGTAGCTTAAGGCACTTTCAAAGGAAAATGATTTTCTCTGAAAGACGGCATTTAGAAAGTGAAGCAACACTCCATTCACTTCGCACAGTGAATTGAAGTGTTGGAACAGACTGCTTCTCTTTCAGAGAACCGCATTTGAATTTCTGTTGAATGCTTGTAAGTAGCTTAAGGCACTTTCAAAGGAAAGTGATTTTCTCTGAAAGGACAGCATTTAGAAAGTGAAGCAACACTCCATGCACTTCGCACAGTGAATTGAAGTGTTGGAACAGACTGTTTCTCTTTCAGAGAAACGCATGTGAGTTTTTTGTGAAAGCTTGTAAGTAGCTTAAGGCACTTTCAAAGGAAAGTGATTTTCTCCGAAAGGACAGCATTTAGAAAGTAAAGCAACACTCCATTCACTTTGCACAGTGAATTGAAGTGTTGGAACAGACTGCTTCTCTTTCAGAGAAACGCATGTGAATTTCTGTTGAATGCTTGTAAGTAGCTTAAGGCACTTTCAAAGGAAAGTGATTTTCTCTGAAAGGACAGCATTTAGAAAGTGAAGCAACACTCCATTCACTTCGCACAGTGAATTGAAATGTTGGAACAGACTGCTTCTCTTTCAGAGAAATGGATGTGAGTTTTTTGTGAAAGCTTGTAAGTAGCTTAAGGCACTTTTAAAGGAAAGTGATTTTCTCTGAAAGGACAGCATTTAGAAAGTGAAGCAACACTCCATTCACTTCGCACAGTGAATTGAAGTGTTGGAACAGACTGCTTCTCTTTCAGAGAAACGGATGTGAGTTTTTTGTGAAAGCTTGTAAGTAGCTTAAGGCACTTTTAAAGGAAAGTGATTTTCTCTGACAGGACAGCATTTAGAAAGTGAAGCAACACTCCATTCACTTCGCACAGTGAATTGAAGTGTTGGAACAGATTGCTTCTCTTTCAGAGAAACACATGTGAATTTATGTTTAATGCTTGTAAGTAGCTTAAGGAACTTTCAAAGGAAAGTGATTTTCTCTGAAAGGACAGCATTTAGAAAGTGAAGCAACACTCCATTCACTTCGCACAGTGAATTGAAGTGTTGGAACAGACTGCTTCTCTTTCAGAGAAACGCATGTGAATTTCTGTTCAATGCTTGTAAGTAGCTTAAGGTACTTTCAAAGGAAAGTGATTTTCTCTGAAAGGACAGCATTTAGAAAGTGAAGCAAACCTCCATTCACTTCGCACAGTGAATTGAAGTGTTGGAACAGGCTGCTTCTCTTTCAGAGAAACGGATGTGAGTTTTTTGTGAAAGCTTGTAAGTAGCTTAAGGCACTTTCAAAGGAAAGTGATTTTCTCTGACAGGACAGCATTTAGAAAGTGAAGCAACACTCCATTCACTTCGCACAGTGAATTGAAGTGTTGGAACAGACTGCTTCTCTTTCAGAGATACGCATGTGAATTTCTGCTGAATGCTTGTAAGTAGCTTAAGTCACTTTCAAAGGAAAGTGATTTTCTCTGAAAGGACAGCATTTAGAAAGTGAAGCAACACTCCTTTCACTTCGCACAGTGAATTGAAGTGTTGGAACAGACTGCTTCTCTTTCAGTGAAACGCATGTGAGTTTTTTGTAAAAGCTTGTAAGTAGCTTAAGGCACTTTCAAGGGAAAGTGATTTTCTCTGACAGGACAGCATTTAGAAAGTGAAGCAACACTCCATTCACTTCGCACAGTGAATTGAAGTGTTGGAACAGACTGCTTCTCTTACAGAGAAACGCATGTGAATTTCTGTTGAATGCTTGTAAGTAGCTTAAGGCGCTTTCAAAGGAAAGTGATTTTCTCTGAAAGGACAGCATTTAGAAAGTGAAGCAACACTCCATTCACTTCGCACAGTGAATTGAAGTGTTGGAACAGACTGCTTCTCTTTCAGGGAAACGCTTGTGAGGTTTTTGTGAAAGCTTGTAAGTAGCTTAAGGCACTTTCAAAGGAAAGTGATTTTCTCTGAAAGGACAGCATTTAGAAAGTGAAGCAACACTCCATTCACTTCGCACAGTGAATTGAAGTGTTGGAACAGACTGCTTCTCTTTCAGAGAAACGCATGTGAATTTCTGTTGAATGCTTGTAAGTAGCTTAAGGCACTTTCAAAGGAAAGTGATTTTCTCTGAAAGGACAGCATTTAGAAAGTGAAGCAACCCTCCATTCACTTCGCACAGTGAATTGAAGTGTTGGAAGAGGCTGCTTCTCTTTCAGAGAAACGGATGTGAGCTTTTTGTGAAAGCTTGTAAGTAGCTTAAGGCACTTTCAAAGGAAAGTGATTTTCTCTGGCAGGACAGCATTTAGAAAGTGAAGCAACACTCCATTCACTTCGCACAGTGAATTGAAGTGTTGGAACAGACTGCTTCTCTTACAGAGAAACGCATGTGAATTTCTGTTGAATGCTTGTAAGTAGCTTAAGGCTCTTTCATAGGAAAGTGATTTTCTCTGAAAGGACAGCATTTAGAAAGTGAAGCAACACTCCATTCACTGCGCACAGTGAATTGAAGTGTTGGAACAGACTGCTTCTCTTTCAGAGAAACGGATGTGATTTTTTTGTGAAAGCTTGGAAGTAGCTTAAGGCTCTTTCATAGGAAAGTGATTTTCTCTGAAAGGACAGCATTTAGAAAGTGAAGCAACACTCCATTCACTTCGCACAGTGAATTGAAGTGTTGGAACAGACTGCTTCTCTTACAGAGAAACGGATGTGAGTTTTTTGTGAAAGCTTGTAAGTAGCTTAAGGCACTTTCAAAGGAAAGTGATTTTCTCTGACAGGACAGCATTTAGAAAGTGAAGCAACACTCCATTCACTTCGCACATTGAATTGAAGTGTTGGAACAGACTGCTTCTCTTTCAGAGAAACGCATGTTAACTTCTGTTCAATGCTTGTAAGTAGCTTAAGGCACTTTCAAAGGAAAGTGATTTTCTCTGAAAGGACAGCATTTAGAAAGTGAAGCAACACTCCATTCACTTCGCACAGTGAATTGAAGTGTTGTAACAGACTGCTTCTCTTTCAGGGAAACGCATGTGAGGTTTTTGTGAAAGCTTGTAAGTAGCTTAAGGCACTTTCAAAGGAAAGTGATTTTCTCTGAAAGGACAGCATTTAGAAAGTGAAGCAACACTCCATTCACTTCGCACAGTGAATTGAAGTGTTGGAACAGACTGCTTCTCTTTCAGAGAAACGCATGTGAATTTCTGTTGAATGCTTGTAAGTAGCTTAAGGCACTTTCAAAGGAAAGTGATTTTCTCTGAAAGGACAGCATTTAGAAAGTGAAGCAACCCTCCATTCACTTCGCACAGTGAATTGAAGTGTTGGAAGAGGCTGCTTCTCTTTCAGAGAAACGGATGTGAGCTTTTTGTGAAAGCTTGTAAGTAGCTTAAGGCACTTTCAAAGGAAAGTGATTTTCTCTGGCAGGACAGCATTTAGAAAGTGAAGCAACACTCCATTCACTTCGCACAGTGAATTGAAGTGTTGGAACAGACTGCTTCTCTTACAGAGAAACGCATGTGAATTTCTGTTGAATGCTTGTAAGTAGCTTAAGGCTCTTTCATAGGAAAGTGATTTTCTCTGAAAGGACAGCATTTAGAAAGTGAAGCAACACTCCATTCACTGCGCACAGTGAATTGAAGTGTTGGAACAGACTGCTTCTCTTTCAGAGAAACGGATGTGATTTTTTTGTGAAAGCTTGGAAGTAGCTTAAGGCTCTTTCATAGGAAAGTGATTTTCTCTGAAAGGACAGCATTTAGAAAGTGAAGCAACACTCCATTCACTTCGCACAGTGAATTGAAGTGTTGGAACAGACTGCTTCTCTTACAGAGAAACGGATGTGAGTTTTTTGTGAAAGCTTGTAAGTAGCTTAAGGCACTTTCAAAGGAAAGTGATTTTCTCTGACAGGACAGCATTTAGAAAGTGAAGAAACACTCCATTCACTTCGCACAGTGAATTGAAGTGTTGGAACAGACTGCTTCTCTTTCAGAGAAATGCATGTGAGTTTTTTGTGAAAGCTTGTAAGTAGCTTAAGGCACTTTCAAAGGAAAGTGATTTTCTCTGAAAGGACAGCATTTAGAAAGTGAAGCAACACTCCATTCACTTCGCACAGTGAATTGAAGTGTTGGAACAGACTGCTTCTCTTTCAGGGAAACGCATGTGAGTTTTTTGTGAAAGCTTGTAAGTAGCTTAAGGCACTTTCAAAGGAAAGTGATTTTCTCTGAAAGGACAGCATTTAGAAAGTGAAGCAACACTCCATTCACTTTGCACAGTGAATTGAAGTGTTGGAACAGACTGCTTCTCTTTCAGAGAAACGCATGTGAATTTCTGTTCAATGCTTGTAAGTAGCTTAAGGCACTTTCAAAGGAAAGTGATTTTCTCTGAAAGGACAGCATTTAGAAAGTGAAGCAACCCTCCATTCTCTTGTCACAGTGAATTGAAGTGTTGGAACAGACTGCTTCTCTTTCAGAGAAACGGATGTGAGTTTTTTGTGAAAGCTTGTAAGTAGCTTAAGCCACTTTCAAAGGAATGTGATTTTCTCTGAAAGGACAGAATGTAGAAAGTGAAGCAACACTCCATTCACTTCGCACAGTGAATTGAAGTGTTGGAACAGACTGCTTCTCTTTCAGAGTAACGCATGTGAATTTCTGTTGAATGCTTGTAAGTAGCTTAAGGCACTTTCAAAGAAAAGTGATTTTCTCTGAAAGGACAGCATTTAGAAAGTGAAGCAACACTCCATTCACTTCGCACAGTGAATTGAAGTGTTGGAACAGACTGCTTCTCTTTCAGAGAAACGGATGTGAGTTTTTTATGAAAGCTTGTAAGTAGCTTACGGCACTTTCAAAGGAAAGTGATTTTCTCTGACCGGACAGCATTTAGAAAGTGAAGCAATATTCCATTCACTTCGCACAGTGAATTGAAGTGTTGGAACAGACTGCTTCTCTTTCAGAGAAACGCATGTGAATTTCTGTTGAATGCTTGTAAGTAGCTTAAGGCACTTTCAAAGGAAAGTGATTTTCTCTGAAAGGACAGCATTTAGAGAGTGAAGCAATATTCCATTCACTTCGAACAGTGAATTGAAGTGTTGGAACAGACTGCTTCTCTTTCAGAGAAACGCATGTCGATTTCTGTTGAATGCTTATAAGTAGCTTAAGACACTTTCAAAGGAAAGTGATTTTCTCTGAAAGGACAGCATTTAGAAAGTGAAGCAACACTCCATTCACTTCGCACAGTGAATTGAAGTGTTGGAACAGACTGCTTCTCTTTCAGAGAAACGCATGTGAATTTCTGTTGAATGCTTGTAAGTAGCTTAAGGCACTTTCAAAGGAAAGTGATTTTCTCTGACAGGACAGCATTTAGAAAGTGAAGCAACACTCCATTCACTTCGCACAGTGAATTGAAGTGTTGGAACAGACTGCTTCTCTTTCAGAGAAACGCATGTGAGTTTTTTGTGAAAGCTTGTAAGTAGCTTAAGGAACTTTCAAACGAAAGTGATTTTCTCTTAAAGGACAGCATTTAGAAAGTGAAGCAACACTCCATTCACTTCGCACAGTGAATTGAAGTGTTGGAACAGACTACTTCTCTTTCAGAGAAACGCATGTGCATTTCTGTTCAATGCTTGTAAGTAGCTTAAGGCACTTTCAAAGGACAGTGATTTTCTCTGAAAGGACAGCATTTAGAAAGTGAAGCAACACTCCATTCACTTCGCACAGTGAATTGAAGTGTTGGAACAGACTGCTTCTCTTTCAGGGAAACGCATGTGAGTTTTTTGTGAAAGCTTGTAAGTAGCTTAAGGCACTTTCAAAGGAAAGTGATTTTCTCTGAAAGGACAGCTTTTAGAAAGTGAAGCAACACTCCATTCACTTTGCACAGTGAATTGAAGTGTTGGAACAGACTGCTTCTCTTTCAGAGAAACGGATGTGAGTTTTTTGTGAAAGCTTGTAAGTAGCTTAAGGCACTTTCAAAGGAAAGTGATTTTCTCTGACAGGACAGCATTTAGAAAGTGAAGCAACACTCCATTCACTTCGCACAGTGAATTGAAGTGTTGGAACAGACTGCTTCTCTTTCAGAGAAACGCATGTGAATTTCTGTTGAATGCTTGTAAGTAGCTTAAGGCACTTTCAAAGGAAAGTGATTTTCTCTGAAAGGACAGCATTTAGAGAGTGAAGCAATATTCCATTCACTTCGCACAGTGAATTGAAGTGTTGGAACAGACTGCTTCTCTTTCAGAGAAACGCATGTCGATTTCTGTTGAATGCTTATAAGTAGCTTAAGGCACTTTCAAAGGAAAGTGATTTTCTCTGACAGGACAGCATTTAGAAAGTGAAGCAACACTCCATTCACTTCGCACAGTGAATTGAAGTGTTGGAACAGACTGCTTCTCTTTCAGAGAAACGCATGTGAATTTCTGTTGAATGCTTGTAAGTAGCTTAAGGCACTTTCAAAGGAAAGTGATTTTCTCTGAAAGGACAGCTTTTAGAAAGTGAAGCAACACTCCATTCACTGCGCACAGTGAATTGAAGTGTTGGAACAGACTGCTTCTCTTTCAGAGAAACGGATGTGATTTTTTTGTGAAAGCTTGTAAGTAGCTTAAGGCTCTTTCATAGGAAAGTGATTTTCTCTGACAGGACAGCATCTAGAAAGTGAAGCAACACTCCATTCACTTCGCACAGTGAATTGAAGTGTTGGAACAGACTGCTTCTCTTTCAGAGAAACGCATGTGAATTTCTGTTGAATGCTTGTAAGTAGCTTAAGGCACTTTCAAAGGAAAGTGATTTTCTCTGAAAGGACAGCATTTAGAAAGTGAAGCAACCCTCCATTCTCTTCTCACAGTGAATTGAAGTGTTGGAACAGACTGCTTCTCTTTCAGAGAAACGGATGTGAGTTTTTTGTGAAAGCTTGTAAGTAGCTTAAGGCACTTTCAAAGGAATGTGATTTTCTCTGAAAGGACAGCATGTAGAAAGTGAAGAAACACTCCATTCACTTCGCACAGTGAATTGAAGTGTTGGAACAGACTGCTTCTCTTTCAGAGAAACGGATGTGAGTTTTTTGTGAAAGCTTGTAAGTAGCTTAAGCCACTTTCAAAGGAATGTGATTTTCTCTGAAAGGACAGAATGTAGAAAGTGAAGCAACACTCCATTCACTTCGCACAGTGAATTGAAGTGTTGGAACAGACTGCTTCTCTTTCAGAGTAACGCATGTGAATTTCTGTTGAATGCTTGTAAGTAGCTTAAGGCACTTTCAAAGGAAAGTGATTTTCTCTGAAATGACAGCATTTAGAAAGTGAAGCAACACTCCATTCACTTCGCACAGTGAATTGAATTGTTGGAACAGACTGCTTCTCTTTCAGAGAAACGGATGTGAGTTTTTTATGAAAGCTTGTAAGTAGCTTACGGCACTTTCAAAGGAAAGTGATTTTCTCTGACAGGACAGCATTTAGAAAGTGAAGCAATATTCCATTCACTTCGAACAGTGAATTGAAGTGTTGGAACAGACTGCTTCTCTTTCAGAGAAACGCATGTCGATTTCTGTTGAATGCTTATAAGTAGCTTAAGGCACTTTCAAAGGAAAGTGATTTTCTCTGACAGGACAGCATTTAGAAAGTGAAGCAACACTCCATTCACTTCCCACAGTGAATTGAAGTGTTGGAACAGACTGCTTCTCTTTCAGAGAAACGCATGTGAATTTCTGTTGAATGCTTGTAAGTAGCTTAAGGCACTTTCAAAGGAAAGTGATTTTCTCTGAAAGGACAGCATTTAGAAAGTGAAGCAACACTCCTTTCACTTCGCACAGTGAATTGAAGTGTTGGAACAGACAGCTTCTCTTTCAGAGAAACGCATGTGAGTTTTTTGTGAAAGCTTGTAAGTAGCTTAAGGCACTTTCAAAGGAAAGTGATTTTCTCTGACAGGACAGCATTTAGAAAGTGAAGCAACACTCCATTCACTTCGCACAGTGAATTGAAGTGTTGGAACAGACTGCTTCTCTTTCAGAGATACGCATGTGAATTTCTTTTGAATGCTTGTAAGTAGCTTAAGGCACTTTCAAAGGAAAGTGATTTTCTCTGAAAGGGCAGCATTTAGAAAGTGAAACAACACTCCATTCACTGCGCACAGTGAATTGAAGTGTTGGAACAGACTGCTTCTCTTTCAGAGAAACGGATGTGAGTTTTTTGTGAAAGCTTGTAAGTAGCTTAAGGCACTTTCAAAGGAAAGTGATTTTCTCTGACAGGACAGCATTTAGAAAGTGAAGCAACACTCCATTCACTTCGCACAGTGAATTGAAGTGTTGGAACAGACTGCTTCTCTTTCAGAGATACGCATGTGAATTTCTTTTGAATGCTTGTAAGTAGCTTAAGGCACTTTCAAAGGAAAGTGATTTTCTCTGAAAGGGCAGCATTTAGAAAGTGAAACAACACTCCATTCACTGCGCACAGTGAATTGAAGTGTTGGAACAGACTGCTTCTCTTTCAGAGAAACGGATGTGAGTTTTTTGTGAAAGCTTGTAAGTAGCTTAAGGCACTTTCAAAGGAAAGTGATTTTCTCTGACAGGACAGCATTTAGAAAGTGAAGCAACACTCCATTAACTTCGCACAGTGAATTGAAGTGTTGTAACAGACTGCTTCTCTTTCAGAGAAACGCATGTGAACTTCTGTTCAATGCTTGTAAGTAGCTTAAGGCACTTTCAAAGGAAAGTGATTTTCTCTGAAAGGACAGCATTTAGAAAGTGAAGCAACACTCCATTCACTTCGCACAGTGAACTGAAGTGTTGTAACAGACTGCTTCTCTTTCAGGGAAACGCATGTGAGTTTTTTGTGAAAGCTTGTAAGTAGCTTAAGGCACTTTCAAAGGAAAGTGATTTTCTCTGAAATGACAGCATTTAGAAAGTGAAGCAACACTCCATTCAGTTCGCACAGTGAATTAAAGTGTTGGAACAGACTGCTTCTCTTTCAGAGAAACGCATGTGAATTTCTGTTGAATGCTTGTAAGTAGCTTAAGGCACTTTCAAAGGAAAGTGATTTTCTCTGAAAGGACAGCATTTAGAAAGTGAAGCAACCCTCCATTCACTTCGCACAGTAAATTGAAGTGTTGGAACAGGCTGCTTCTCTTTCAGAGAAACGGATGTGAGTTTTTTGTGAAAGCTTGTAAGTAGCTTAAGGCACCTTCAAAGGAAAGTGATTTTCTCTGACAGGACAGCATTTAGAAAGTGAAGCAACACTCCATTCACTTCGCACAGTGAATTGAAGTGTTGGAACAGACTGCTTCTCTTACAGAGAAACGCATGTGAATTTCTGTTGAATGCTTGTAAGTAGCTTAAGGCACTTTCAAAGGAAAGTGATTTTCTCTGAAAGGACAGCATTTAGAAAGTGAAGCAACACTCCATTCACTTCGCACAGTGAATTGAAGTGTTGGAACAGACTGCTTCTCTTTCAGGGAAACGCATGTGAGTTTTTTGTGAAAGCTTGTAAGTAGCTTAAGGCACTTTCAAAGGAAAGTGATTTTCTCTGAAAGGACAGCATTTAGAAAGTGAAGCAACACTCCATTCACTTTGCACAGTGAATTGAAGTGTTGGAACAGACTGCTTCTCTTTCAGAGAAACGCATGTGAATTTCTGTTCAATGCTTGTAAGTAGCTTAAGGCACTTTCAAAGGAAAGTGATTTTCTCTGAAAGGACAGCATTTAGAAAGTGAAGCAACCCTCCATTCTCTTGTCACAGTGAATTGAAGTGTTGGAACAGACTGCTTCTCTTTCAGAGAAACGGATGTGAGTTTTTTGTGAAAGCTTGTAAGTAGCTTAAGCCACTTTCAAAGGAATGTGATTTTCTCTGAAAGGACAGAATGTAGAAAGTGAAGCAACACTCCATTCACTTCGCACAGTGAATTGAAGTGTTGGAACAGACTGCTTCTCTTTCAGAGTAACGCATGTGAATTTCTGTTGAATGCTTGTAAGTAGCTTAAGGCACTTTCAAAGAAAAGTGATTTTCTCTGAAAGGACAGCATTTAGAAAGTGAAGCAACACTCCATTCACTTCGCACAGTGAATTGAAGTGTTGGAACAGACTGCTTCTCTTTCAGAGAAACGGATGTGAGTTTTTTATGAAAGCTTGTAAGTAGCTTACGGCACTTTCAAAGGAAAGTGATTTTCTCTGACCGGACAGCATTTAGAAAGTGAAGCAATATTCCATTCACTTCGCACAGTGAATTGAAGTGTTGGAACAGACTGCTTCTCTTTCAGAGAAACGCATGTGAATTTCTGTTGAATGCTTGTAAGTAGCTTAAGGCACTTTCAAAGGAAAGTGATTTTCTCTGAAAGGACAGCATTTAGAGAGTGAAGCAATATTCCATTCACTTCGAACAGTGAATTGAAGTGTTGGAACAGACTGCTTCTCTTTCAGAGAAACGCATGTCGATTTCTGTTGAATGCTTATAAGTAGCTTAAGACACTTTCAAAGGAAAGTGATTTTCTCTGAAAGGACAGCATTTAGAAAGTGAAGCAACACTCCATTCACTTCGCACAGTGAATTGAAGTGTTGGAACAGACTGCTTCTCTTTCAGAGAAACGCATGTGAATTTCTGTTGAATGCTTGTAAGTAGCTTAAGGCACTTTCAAAGGAAAGTGATTTTCTCTGACAGGACAGCATTTAGAAAGTGAAGCAACACTCCATTCACTTCGCACAGTGAATTGAAGTGTTGGAACAGACTGCTTCTCTTTCAGAGAAACGCATGTGAGTTTTTTGTGAAAGCTTGTAAGTAGCTTAAGGCACTTTCAAACGAAAGTGATTTTCTCTGAAAGGACAGCATTTAGAAAGTGAAGCAACACTCCATTCACTTCGCACAGTGAATTGAAGTGTTGGAACAGACTACTTCTCTTTCAGAGAAACGCATGTGCATTTCTGTTCAATGCTTGTAAGTAGCTTAAGGCACTTTCAAAGGACAGTGATTTTCTCTGAAAGGACAGCATTTAGAAAGTGAAGCAACACTCCATTCACTTCGCACAGTGAATTGAAGTGTTGGAACAGACTGCTTCTCTTTCAGGGAAACGCATGTGATTTTTTTGTGAAAGCTTGTAAGTAGCTTAAGGCACTTTCAAAGGAAAGTGATTTTCTCTGAAAGGACAGCTTTTAGAAAGTGAAGCAACACTCCATTCACTTTGCACAGTGAATTGAAGTGTTGGAACAGACTGCTTCTCTTTCAGAGAAACGGATGTGAGTTTTTTGTGAAAGCTTGTAAGTAGCTTAAGGCACTTTCAAAGGAAAGTGATTTTCTCTGACAGGACAGCATTTAGAAAGTGAAGCAACACTCCATTCACTTCGCACAGTGAATTGAAGTGTTGGAACAGACTGCTTCTCTTTCAGAGAAACGCATGTGAATTTCTGTTGAATGCTTGTAAGTAGCTTAAGGCACTTTCAAAGGAAAGTGATTTTCTCTGAAAGGACAGCATTTAGAGAGTGAAGCAATATTCCATTCACTTCGCACAGTGAATTGAAGTGTTGGAACAGACTGCTTCTCTTTCAGAGAAACGCATGTCGATTTCTGTTGAATGCTTATAAGTAGCTTAAGGCACTTTCAAAGGAAAGTGATTTTCTCTGACAGGACAGCATTTAGAAAGTGAAGCAACACTCCATTCACTTCGCACAGTGAATTGAAGTGTTGGAACAGACTGCTTCTCTTTCAGAGAAACGCATGTGAATTTCTGTTGAATGCTTGTAAGTAGCTTAAGGCACTTTCAAAGGAAAGTGATTTTCTCTGAAAGGACAGCTTTTAGAAAGTGAAGCAACACTCCATTCACTGCGCACAGTGAATTGAAGTGTTGGAACAGATGCTTCTCTTTCAGAGAAACGGATGTGATTTTTTTGTGAAAGCTTGTAAGTAGCTTAAGGCTCTTTCATAGGAAAGTGATTTTCTCTGACAGGACAGCATCTAGAAAGTGAAGCAACACTCCATTCACTTCGCACAGTGAATTGAAGTGTTGGAACAGACTGCTTCTCTTTCAGAGAAACGCATGTGAATTTCTGTTGAATGCTTGTAAGTAGCTTAAGGCACTTTCAAAGGAAAGTGATTTTCTCTGAAAGGACAGCATTTAGAAAGTGAAGCAACCCTCCATTCTCTTCTCACAGTGAATTGAAGTGTTGGAACAGACTGCTTCTCTTTCAGAGAAACGGATGTGCGTTTTTTGTGAAAGCTTGTAAGTTGCTTAAGGCACTTTCAAAGGAATGTGATTTTCTCTGAAAGGACAGCATGTAGAAAGTGAAGAAACACTCCATTCACTTCGCACAGTGAATTGAAGTGTTGGAACAGACTGCTTCTCTTTCAGAGAAACGGATGTGAGTTTTTTGTGAAAGCTTGTAAGTAGCTTAAGCCACTTTCAAAGGAATGTGATTTTCTCTGAAAGGACAGAATGTAGAAAGTGAAGCAACACTCCATTCACTTCGCACAGTGAATTGAAGTGTTGGAACAGACTGCTTCTCTTTCAGAGTAACGCATGTGAATTTCTGTTGAATGCTTGTAAGTAGCTTAAGGCACTTTCAAAGGAAAGTGATTTTCTCTGAAATGACAGCATTTAGAAAGTGAAGCAACACTCCATTCACTTCGCACAGTGAATTGAAGTGTTGGAACAGACTGCTTCTCTTTCAGAGAAACGGATGTGAGTTTTTTATGAAAGCTTGTAAGTAGCTTACGGCACTTTCAAAGGAAAGTGATTTTCTCTGACAGGACAGCATTTAGAAAGTGAAGCAATATTCCATTCACTTCGAACAGTGAATTGAAGTGTTGGAACAGACTGCTTCTCTTTCAGAGAAACGCATGTCGATTTCTGTTGAATGCTTATAAGTAGCTTAAGGCACTTTCAAAGGAAAGTGATTTTCTCTGACAGGACAGCATTTAGAAAGTGAAGCAACACTCCATTCACTTCCCACAGTGAATTGAAGTGTTGGAACAGACTGCTTCTCTTTCAGAGAAACGCATGTGAATTTCTGTTGAATGCTTGTAAGTAGCTTAAGGCACTTTCAAAGGAAAGTGATTTTCTCTGAAAGGACAGCATTTAGAAAGTGAAGCAACACTCCTTTCACTTCGCACAGTGAATTGAAGTGTTGGAACAGACAGCTTCTCTTTCAGAGAAACGCATGTGAGTTTTTTGTGAAAGCTTGTAAGTAGCTTAAGGCACTTTCAAAGGAAAGTGATTTTCTCTGACAGGACAGCATTTAGAAAGTGAAGCAACACTCCATTCACTTCGCACAGTGAATTGAAGTGTTGGAACAGACTGCTTCTCTTTCAGAGATACGCATGTGAATTTCTTTTGAATGCTTGTAAGTAGCTTAAGGCACTTTCAAAGGAAAGTGATTTTCTCTGAAAGGGCAGCATTTAGAAAGTGAAACAACACTCCATTCACTGCGCACAGTGAATTGAAGTGTTGGAACAGACTGCTTCTCTTTCAGAGAAACGGATGTGAGTTTTTTGTGAAAGCTTGTAAGTAGCTTAAGGCACTTTCAAAGGAAAGTGATTTTCTCTGACAGGACAGCATTTAGAAAGTGAAGCAACACTCCATTCACTGCGCACAGTGAATTGAAGTGTTGGAACAGACTGCTTCTCTTTCAGAGAAACGGATGTGATTTTTTTGTGAAAGCTTGTAAGTACCTTAAGGCTCTTTCATAGGAAAGTGATTTTCTCTGACAGGACAGCATTTAGAAAGTGAAGCAACACTCCATTCACTTCGCACAGTGAATTGAAGTGTTGGAACAGACTGCTTCTCTTTCAGAGAAACGGATGTGAGTTTTTTGTGAAAGCTTGTAAGTAGCTTAAGGGACTTTCAAAGGAAAGTGATTTTCTCTGACAGGACAGCATTTAGAAAGTGAAGAAACACTCCATTCACTTCGCACAGTGAATTGAAGTGTTGGAACAGACTGCTTCTCTTTCAGAGAAACGCATGTGAGTTTTTTGTAAAAGCTTGTAAGTAGCTTAAGGCACTTTCAAAGGAAAGTGATTTTCTCTGAAAGGACAGCATTTAGAAAGTGAAGCAACACTCCATTCACTTCGCACAGTGAATTGAAGTGTTGGAACAGACTGCTTCTCTTTCAGGGAAACGCATGTGAGTTTTTTGTGAAAGCTTGTAAGTAGCTTAAGGCACTTTCAAAGGAAAGTGATTTTCTCTGAAAGGACAGCATTTAGAAAGTGAAGCAACACTCCATTCACTTCGCACAGTGAATTGAAGTGTTGGAACAGACTGCTTCTCTTTCAGAGAAACGCATGTGAATTTCTGTTCAATGCTTGTAAGTAGCTTAAGGCACTTTCAAAGGAAAGTGATTTTCTCTGAAAGGACAGCATTTAGAAAGTGAAGCAACCCTCCATTCTCTTCTCACAGTGAATTGAAGTGTTGGAACAGACTGCTTCTCTTTCAGAGAAACGCATGTGAATTTCTGTTGAATGCTTGTAAGTAGCTTAAGGCACTTTCAAAGGAAAGTGATTTTCTCTGAAAGGACAGCATTTAGAAAGTGAAGCAACACTCCTTTCACTTCGCACAGTGAATTGAAGTGTTGGAACAGACTACTTCTCTTTCAGAGAAACGCATGTGCATTTCTGTTCAATGCTTGTAAGTAGCTTAAGGCACTTTCAAAGGAAAGTGATTTTCTCTGAAAGGACAGCATTTAGAAAGTGAAGCAACACTCCATTCACTTCGCACAGTGAATTGAAGTGTTGGAACAGACTGCTTCTCTTTCAGGGAAACGCATGTGAGTTTTTTGTGAAAGCTTGTAAGTAGCTTAAGGCACTTTCAAAGGAAAGTGATTTTCTCTGAAAGGACAGCTTTTAGAAAGTGAAGCAACACTCCATTCACTTTGCACAGTGAATTGAAGTGTTGGAACAGACTGCTTCTCTTTCAGAGAAACGGATGTGAGTTTTTTGTGAAAGCTTGTAAGTAGCTTAAGGCACTTTCAAAGGAAAGTGATTTTCTCTGACAGGACAGCATTTAGAAAGTGAAGCAACACTCCATTCACTTCGCACAGTGAATTGAAGTGTTGGAACAGACTGCTTCTCTTTCAGAGAAACGCATGTGAATTTCTGTTGAATGCTTGTAAGTAGCTTAAGGCACTTTCAAAGGAAAGTGATTTTCTCTGAAAGGACAGCATTTAGAGAGTGAAGCAATATTCCATTCACTTCGCACAGTGAATTGAAGTGTTGGAACAGACTGCTTCTCTTTCAGAGAAACGCATGTCGATTTCTGTTGAATGCTTATAAGTAGCTTAAGGCACTTTCAAAGGAAAGTGATTTTCTCTGACAGGACAGCATTTAGAAAGTGAAGCAACACTCCATTCACTTCGCACAGTGAATTGAAGTGTTGGAACAGACTGCTTCTCTTTCAGAGAAACGCATGTGAATTTCTGTTGAATGCTTGTAAGTAGCTTAAGGCACTTTCAAAGGAAAGTGATTTTCTCTGAAAGGACAGCTTTTAGAAAGTGAAGCAACACTCCATTCACTGCGCACAGTGAATTGAAGTGTTGGAACAGACTGCTTCTCTTTCAGAGAAACGGATGTGATTTTTTTGTGAAAGCTTGTAAGTAGCTTAAGGCTCTTTCATAGGAAAGTGATTTTCTCTGACAGGACAGCATCTAGAAAGTGAAGCAACACTCCATTCACTTCGCACAGTGAATTGAAGTGTTGGAACAGACTGCTTCTCTTTCAGAGAAACGCATGTGAATTTCTGTTGAATGCTTGTAAGTAGCTTAAGGCACTTTCAAAGGAAAGTGATTTTCTCTGAAAGGACAGCATTTAGAAAGTGAAGCAACCCTCCATTCTCTTCTCACAGTGAATTGAAGTGTTGGAACAGACTGCTTCTCTTTCAGAGAAACGGATGTGAGTTTTTTGTGAAAGCTTGTAAGTAGCTTAAGGCACTTTCAAAGGAATGTGATTTTCTCTGAAAGGAGAGCATGTAGAAAGTGAAGAAACACTCCATTCACTTCGCACAGTGAATTGAAGTGTTGGAACAGACTGCTTCTCTTTCAGAGAAACGGATGTGAGTTTTTTGTGAAAGCTTGTAAGTAGCTTAAGCCACTTT
Source organism: Myodes glareolus (assembly GCF_982192425.1). Taxonomy (NCBI): domain Eukaryota; kingdom Metazoa; phylum Chordata; class Mammalia; order Rodentia; family Cricetidae; genus Myodes; species Myodes glareolus. Next base: position 1,023,842 of record NC_142040.1, read on the forward strand.
CAAAGGAATGTGATTTTCTCTGAAATGACAGAATGTAGAAAGTGAAGCAACACTCCATTCACTTCGCACAGTGAATTGAAGTGTTGGAACAGACTGCTTCTCTTTCAGAGTAACGCATGTGAATTTCTGTTGAATGCTTGTAAGTAGCTTAAGGCACTTTCAAAGGAAAGTGATTTTCTCTGAAATGACAGCATTTAGAAAGTGAAGCAACACTCCATTCACTTCGCACAGTGAATTGAAGTGTTGGAACAGACTGCTTCTCTTTCAGAGAAACGGATGTGAGTTTTTTATGAAAGCTTGTAAGTAGCTTACGGCACTTTCAAAGGAAAGTGATTTTCTCTGACAGGACAGCATTTAGAAAGTGAAGCAATATTCCATTCACTTCGAACAGTGAATTGAAGTGTTGGAACAGACTGCTTCTCTTTCAGAGAAACGCATGTCGATTTCTGTTGAATGCTTATAAGTAGCTTAAGGCACTTTCAAAGGAAAGTGATTTTCTCTGACAGGACAGCATTTAGAAAGTGAAGCAACACTCCATTCACTTCGCACAGTGAATTGAAGTGTTGGAACAGACTGCTTCTCTTTCAGAGAAACGCATGTGAATTTCTGTTGAATGCTTGTAAGTAGCTTAAGGCACTTTCAAAGGAAAGTGATTTTCTCTGAAAGGACAGCATTTAGAAAGTGAAGCAACACTCCTTTCACTTCGCACAGTGAATTGAAGTGTTGGAACAGACAGCTTCTCTTTCAGAGAAACGCATGTGAGTTTTTTGTGAAAGCTTGTAAGTAGCTTAAGGCACTTTCAAAGGAAAGTGATTTTCTCTGACAGGACAGCATTTAGAAAGTGAAGCAACACTCCATTCACTTCGCACAGTGAATTGAAGTGTTGGAACAGACTGCTTCTCTTTCAGAGATACGCATGTGAATTTCTTTTGAATGCTTGTAAGTAGCTTAAGGCACTTTCAAAGGAAAGTGATTTTCTCTGAAAGGGCAGCATTTAGAAAGTGAAACAACACTCCATTCACTGCGCACAGTGAATTGAAGTGTTGGAACAGACTGCTTCTCTTTCAGAGAAACGGATGTGAGTTTTTTGTGAAAGCTTGTAAGTAGCTTAAGGCACTTTCAAAGGAAAGTGATTTTCTCTGACAGGACAGCATTTAGAAAGTGAAGCAACACTCCATTCACTTCGCACAGTGAATTGAAGTGTTGGAACAGACTGCTTCTCTTTCAGAGATACGCATGTGAATTTCTTTTGAATGCTTGTAAGTAGCTTAAGGCACTTTCAAAGGAAAGTGATTTTCTCTGAAAGGGCAGCATTTAGAAAGTGAAGGAACACTCCATTCACTGCGCACAGTGAATTGAAGTGTTGGAACAGACTGCTTCTCTTTCAGAGAAACGGATGTGAGTTTTTTGTGAAAGCTTGTAAGTAGCTTAAGGCACTTTCAAAGGAAAGTGATTTTCTCTGACAGGACAGCATTTAGAAAGTGAAGCAACACTCCATTCACTTCGCACAGTGAATTGAAGTGTTGTAACAGACTGCTTCTCCTTCAGAGAAACGCATGTGAACTTCTGTTCAATGCTTGTAAGTAGCTTAAGGCACTTTCAAAGGAAAGTGATTTTCTCTGAAAGGACAGCATTTAGAAAGTGAAGCAACACTCCATTCACTTCGCACAGTGAACTGAAGTGTTGTAACAGACTGCTTCTCTTTCAGGGAAACGCATGTGAGTTTTTTGTGAAAGCTTGTAAGTAGCTTAAGGCACTTTCAAAGGAAAGTGATTTTCTCTGAAATGACAGCATTTAGAAAGTGAAGCAACACTCCATTCAGTTCGCACAGTGAATTAAAGTGTTGGAACAGACTGCTTCTCTTTCAGAGAAACGCATGTGAATTTCTGTTGAATGCTTGTAAGTAGCTTAAGGCACTTTCAAAGGAAAGTGATTTTCTCTGAAAGGACAGCATTTAGAAAGTGAAGCAACCCTCCATTCACTTCGCACAGTAAATTGAAGTGTTGGAACAGGCTGCTTCTCTTTCAGAGAAACGGATGTGAGTTTTTTGTGAAAGCTTGTAAGTAGCTTAAGGCACTTTCAAAGGAAAGTGATTTTCTCTGACAGGACAGCATTTAGAAAGTGAAGCAACACTCCATTCACTTCGCACAGTGAATTGAAGTGTTGGAACAGACTGCTTCTCTTACAGAGAAACGCATGTGAATTTCTGTTGAATGCTTGTAAGTAGCTTAAGGCACTTTCAAAGGAAAGTGATTTTCTCTGAAAGGACAGCATTTAGAAAGTGAAGCAACCCTCCATTCACTTCGCACAGTAAATTGAAGTGTTGGAACAGGCTGCTTCTCTTTCAGAGAAACGGATGTGAGTTTTTGGTGAAAGCTTGTAAGTAGCTTAAGGCACTTTCAAAGGAAAGTGATTTTCTCTGACAGGACAGCATTTAGAAAGTGAAGCAACACTCCATTCACTTCGCACAGTGAATTGAAGTGTTGGAACAGACTGCTTCTCTTACAGAGAAACGCATGTGAATTTCTGTTGAATGCTTGTAAGTAGCTTAAGGCACTTTCAAAGGAAAGTGATTTTCTCTGAAAGGACAGCATTTAGAAAGTGAAGCAACACTCCATTCACTGCGCACAGTGAATTGAAGTGTTGGAACAGACTGCTTCTCTTTCAGAGAAACGGATGTGATTTTTTTGTGAAAGCTTGTAAGTAGCTTAAGGCTCTTTCATAGGAAAGTGATTTTCTCTGACAGGACAGCATTTAGAAAGTGAAGCAACACTCCATTCACTTCGCACAGTGAATTGAAGTGTTGGAACAGACTGCTTCTCTTTCAGAGAAACGGATGTGAGTTTTTTGTGAAAGCTTGTAAGTAGCTTAAGGGACTTTCAAAGGAAAGTGATTTTCTCTGACAGGACAGCATTTAGAAAGTGAAGAAACACTCCATTCACTTCGCACAGTGAATTGAAGTGTTGGAACAGACTGCTTCTCTTTCAGAGAAACGCATGTGAGTTTTTTGTAAAAGCTTGTAAGTAGCTTAAGGCACTTTCAAAGGAAAGTGATTTTCTCTGAAAGGACAGCATTTAGAAAGTGAAGCAACACTCCATTCACTTCGCACAGTGAATTGAAGTGTTGGAACAGACTGCTTCTCTTTCAGAGAAACGGATATGAGTTTTTTATGAAAGCTTGTAAGTAGCTTACGGCACTTTCAAAGGAAAGTGATTTTCTCTGACAGGACAGCATTTAGAAAGTGAAGCAATATTCCATTCACTTCGCACAGTGAATTGAAGTGTTGGAACAGACTGCTTCTCTTTCAGAGAAACGCATGTCGATTTCTGTTGAATGCTTGTAAGTAGCTTAAGGCACTTTCAAAGGAAAGTGATTTTCTCTGACAGGACAGCATTTAGAAAGTGAAGCAACACTCCATTCACTTCGCACAGTGAATTGAAGTGTTGGAACAGACTGCTTCTCTTTCAGAGATAAGCATGTGAATTTCTGTTCAATGCTTGTAAGTAGCTTAAGGCACTTTCAAAGGAAAGTGATTTTCTCTGAAAGGACAGCATTTAGAAAGTGAAGCAACACTCCATTCACTTCGCACAGTGAATTGAAGTGTTGGAACAGACTGCTTCTCTTTCAGAGAAACGCATGTGAATTTCTGTTGAATGCTTGTAAGTAGCTTAAGGCACTTTCAAAGGAAAGTGATTTTCTCTGAAAGGACAGCATTTAGAGAGTGAAGCAATATTCCATTCACTTCGCACAGTGAACTGAAGTGTTGGAACAGACTGCTTCTCTTTCAGAGAAACGCATGTGAATTTCTGTTGAATGCTTGTAAGTAGCTTAAGGCACTTTCAAAGGAAAGTGATTTTCTCTGAAAGGACAGCATTTAGAAAGTGAAGCAATACTCCATTCACTTCGCACAGTGAATTGAAGTGTTGGAACAGACTGCTTCACTTTCAGGGAAACGCATGTGAGTTTTTTGTGAAAGCTTGTAAGTAGCTTAAGGCACTATCAAAGGAAAGTGATTTTCTCTGACAGGACAGCATTTAGAAAGTGAAGCAACACTCCATTCACTTCGCACAGTGAATTGAAGTGTTGGAACAGACTGCTTCTCTTTCAGAGAAACGCATGTGAACTTGTGTTCAATGCTTGTAAGTAGCTTAAGGCACTTTCAAAGGAAAGTGATTTTCTCTGAAAGGACAGCATTTAGAAAGTGAAGCAACACTCCATTCACTTCGCACAGTGAATAGAAGTGTTGTAACAGACTGCTTCTCTTTCAGGGAAACGCATGTGAGTTTTTTGTGAAAGCTTGTAAGTAGCTTAAGGCACTTTCAAAGGAAAGTGATTTTCTCTGAAAGGACAGCATTTAGAAAGTGAAGCAACACTCCATTCACTTCGCACAGTGAATTGAAGTGTTGAAACAGACTGCTTCTCTTTCAGAGAAACGCATGTGAATTTCTGTTGAATGCTTGTAAGTAGCTTAAGGCACTTTCAAAGGAAAGTGATTTTCTCTGAAAGGACAGCATTTAGAAAGTGAAGCAACCCTCCAATCACTTCGCACAGTGAATTGAAGTGTTGGAACAGGCTGCTTCTCTTTCAGAGAAACGGATGTGAGTTTTTTGTGAAAGCTTGTAAGTAGCTTAAGGCACTTTCAAAGGAAAGTGATTTTCTCTGACAGGACAGCATTTAGAAAGTGAAGCAACACTCCATTCACTTCGCACAGTGAATTGAAGTGTTGGAACAGACTGCTTCTCTTTCAGAGAAACGGATGTGATTTTTTTGTGAAAGCTTGTAAGTAGCTTAAGGCTCTTTCATAGGAAAGTGATTTTCTCTGACAGGACAGCATCTAGAAAGTGAAGCAACACTCCATTCACTTCGCACAGTGAATTGAAGTGTTGGAACAGACTGCTTCTCTTTCAGAGAAACGCATGTGAATTTCTGTTGAATGCTTGTAAGTAGCTTAAGGCACTTTCAAAGGAAAGTGATTTTCTCTGAAAGGACAGCATTTAGAAAGTGAAGCAACCCTCCATTCTCTTCTCACAGTGAATTGAAGTGTTGGAACAGACTGCTTCTCTTTCAGAGAAACGGATGTGAGTTTTTTGTGAAAGCTTGTAAGTAGCTTAAGGCACTTTCAAAGGAATGTGATTTTCCCTGAAAGGACAGCATGTAGAAAGTGAAGAAACACTCCATTCACTTCGCACAGTGAATTGAAGTGTTGGAACAGACTGCTTCTCTTTCAGAGAAACGCATGTGAGTTTTTTTTGAAAGCTTGTAAGTACCTTAAGCCACTTTCAAAGGAAAGTGATTTTCTCTGACAGGACAGCATTTAGAAAGTGAAGCAACACTCCATTCACTTCGCACAGTGAATTGAAGTGTTGGAACAGACTGCTTCTCTTTCAGAGATACGCATGTGAATTTCTTTTGAATGCTTGTAAGTAGCTTAAGGCACTTTCAAAGGAAAGTGATTTTCTCTGAAAGGGCAGCATTTAGAAAGTGAAACAACACTCCATTCACTGCGCACAGTGAATTGAAGTGTTGGAACAGACTGCTTCTCTTTCAGAGAAACGGATGTGAGTTTTTTGTGAAAGCTTGTAAGTAGCTTAAGGCACTTTCAAAGGAAAGTGATTTTCTCTGACAGGACAGCATTTAGAAAGTGAAGCAACACTCCATTAACTTCGCACAGTGAATTGAAGTGTTGTAACAGACTGCTTCTCTTTCAGAGAAACGCATGTGAACTTCTGTTCAATGCTTGTAAGTAGCTTAAGGCACTTTCAAAGGAAAGTGATTTTCTCTGAAAGGACAGCATTTAGAAAGTGAAGCAACACTCCATTCACTTCGCACAGTGAACTGAAGTGTTGTAACAGACTGCTTCTCTTTCAGGGAAACGCATGTGAGTTTTTTGTGAAAGCTTGTAAGTAGCTTAAGGCACTTTCAAAGGAAAGTGATTTTCTCTGAAATGACAGCATTTAGAAAGTGAAGCAACACTCCATTCAGTTCGCACAGTGAATTAAAGTGTTGGAACAGACTGCTTCTCTTTCAGAGAAACGCATGTGAATTTCTGTTGAATGCTTGTAAGTAGCTTAAGGCACTTTCAAAGGAAAGTGATTTTCTCTGAAAGGACAGCATTTAGAAAGTGAAGCAACCCTCCATTCACTTCGCACAGTAAATTGAAGTGTTGGAACAGGCTGCTTCTCTTTCAGAGAAACGGATGTGAGTTTTTTGTGAAAGCTTGTAAGTAGCTTAAGGCACTTTCAAAGGAAAGTGATTTTCTCTGACAGGACAGCATTTAGAAAGTGAAGCAACACTCCATTCACTTCGCACAGTGAATTGAAGTGTTGGAACAGACTGCTTCTCTTACAGAGAAACGCATGTGAATTTCTGTTGAATGCTTGTAAGTAGCTTAAGGCACTTTCAAAGGAAAGTGATTTTCTCTGAAAGGACAGCATTTAGAAAGTGAAGCAACCCTCCATTCACTTCGCACAGTAAATTGAAGTGTTGGAACAGGCTGCTTCTCTTTCAGAGAAACGGATGTGAGTTTTTTGTGAAAGCTTGTAAGTAGCTTAAGGCACTTTCAAAGGAAAGTGATTTTCTCTGACAGGACAGCATTTAGAAAGTGAAGCAACACTCCATTCACTTCGCACAGTGAATTGAAGTGTTGGAACAGACTGCTTCTCTTACAGAGAAACGCATGTGAATTTCTGTTGAATGCTTGTAAGTAGCTTAAGGCACTTTCAAAGGAAAGTGATTTTCTCTGAAAGGACAGCATTTAGAAAGTGAAGCAACACTCCATTCACTGCGCACAGTGAATTGAAGTGTTGGAACAGACTGCTTCTCTTTCAGAGAAACGGATGTGATTTTTTTGTGAAAGCTTGTAAGTAGCTTAAGGCTCTTTCATAGGAAAGTGATTTTCTCTGACAGGACAGCATTTAGAAAGTGAAGCAACACTCCATTCACTTCGCACAGTGAATTGAAGTGTTGGAACAGACTGCTTCTCTTTCAGAGAAACGGATGTGAGTTTTTTGTGAAAGCTTGTAAGTAGCTTAAGGGACTTTCAAAGGAAAGTGATTTTCTCTGACAGGACAGCATTTAGAAAGTGAAGAAACACTCCATTCACTTCGCACAGTGAATTGAAGTGTTGGAACAGACTGCTTCTCTTTCAGAGAAACGCATGTGAGTTTTTTGTAAAAGCTTGTAAGTAGCTTAAGGCACTTTCAAAGGAAAGTGATTTTCTCTGAAAGGACAGCATTTAGAAAGTGAAGCAACACTCCATTCACTTCGCACAGTGAATTGAAGTGTTGGAACAGACTGCTTCTCTTTCAGGGAAACGCATGTGAGTTTTTTGTGAAAGCTTGTAAGTAGCTTAAGGCACTTTCAAAGGAAAGTGATTTTCTCTGAAAGGACAGCATTTAGAAAGTGAAGCAACACTCCATTCACTTCGCACAGTGAATTGAAGTGTTGGAACAGACTGCTTCTCTTTCAGAGAAACGCATGTGAATTTCTGTTCAATGCTTGTAAGTAGCTTAAGGCACTTTCAAAGGAAAGTATTTTCTCTGAAAGGACAGCATTTAGAAAGTGAAGCAACCCTCCATTCTCTTCTCACAGTGAATTGAAGTGTTGGAACAGACTGCTTCTCTTTCAGAGAAACGGATGTGATTTTTTTGTGAAAGCTTGTAAGTAGCTTAAGCCACTTTCAAAGGAATGTGATTTTCTCTGAAAGGACAGAATGTAGAAAGTGATGCAACACTCCATTCACTTCGCACAGTGAATTGAAGTGTTGGAACAGACTGCTTCTCTTTCAGAGTAACGAATGTGAATTTCTGTTGAATGCTTGTAAGTAGCTTAAGGCACTTTCAAAGGAAAGTGATTTTCTCTGAAAGGACAGCATTTAGAAAGTGAAGCAACACTCCATTCACTTCGCACAGTGAATTGAAGTGTTGGAACAGACTGCTTCTCTTTCAGAGAAACGGATGTGAGTTGTTTATGAAAGCTTGTAAGTAGCTTACGGCACTTTCAAAGGAAAGTGATTTTCTCTGACAGGACAGCATTTAGAAAGTGAAGCAATATTCCATTCACTTCGCACAGTGAATTGAAGTGTTGGAACAGACTGCTTCTCTTTCAGAGAAACGCATGTCGATTTCTGTTGAATGCTTGTAAGTAGCTTAAGGCACTTTCAAAGGAAAGTGATTTTCTCTGACAGGACAGCATTTAGAAAGTGAAGCAACACTCCATTCACTTCGCACAGTGAATTGAAGTGTTGGAACAGACTGCTTCTCTTTCAGAGATAAGCATGTGAATTTCTGTTCAATGCTTGTAAGTAGCTTAAGGCACTTTCAAAGGAAAGTGATTTTCTCTGAAAGGACAGCATTTAGAAAGTGAAGCAACACTCCATTCACTTCGCACAGTGAATTGAAGTGTTGGAACAGACTGCTTCTCTTTCAGAGAAACGCATGTGAATTTCTGTTGAATGCTTGTAAGTAGCTTAAGGCACTTTCAAAGGAAAGTGATTTTCTCTGAAAGGACAGCATTTAGAGAGTGAAGCAATATTCCATTCACTTCGCACAGTGAACTGAAGTGTTGGAACAGACTGCTTCTCTTTCAGAGAAACGCATGTCGATTTCTGTTGAATGCTTATAAGTAGCTTAAGGCACTTTCAAAGGAAAGTGATTTTCTCTGAAAGGACAGCATTTAGAAAGTGAAGCAACACTCCATTCACTTCGCACAGTGAATTGAAGTGTTTGAACAGACTGCTTCTCTTTCAGAGAAACGCATGTGAATTTCTGTTGAATGCTTGTAAGTAGCTTAAGGCACTTTCAAAGGAAAGTGATTTTCTCTGAAAGGACAGCATTTAGAAAGTGAAGCAATACTCCATTCACTTCGCACAGTGAATTGAAGTGTTGGAACAGACTGCTTCTCTTTCAGGGAAACGCATGTGAGTTTTTTGTGAAAGCTTGTAAGTAGCTTAAGGCACTATCAAAGGAAAGTGATTTTCTCTGACAGGACAGCATTTAGAAAGTGAAGCAACACTCCATTCACTTCGCACAGTGAATTGAAGTGTTGGAACAGACTGCTTCTCTTTCAGAGAAACGCATGTGAACTTGTGTTCAATGCTTGTAAGTAGCTTAAGGCACTTTCAAAGGAAAGTGATTTTCTCTGAAAGGACAGCATTTAGAAAGTGAAGCAACACTCCATTCACTTCGCACAGTGAATAGAAGTGTTGTAACAGACTGCTTCTCTTTCAGGGAAACGCATGTGAGTTTTTTGTGAAAGCTTGTAAGTAGCTTAAGGCACTTTCAAAGGAAAGTGATTTTCTCTGAAAGGACAGCATTTAGAAAGTGAAGCAACACTCCATTCACTTCGCACAGTGAATTGAAGTGTTGAAACAGACTGCTTCTCTTTCAGAGAAACGCATGTGAATTTCTGTTGAATGCTTGTAAGTAGCTTAAGGCACTTTCAAAGGAAAGTGATTTTCTCTGAAAGGACAGCATTTAGAAAGTGAAGCAACCCTCCATTCACTTCGCACAGTGAATTGAAGTGTTGGAACAGGCTGCTTCTCTTTCAGAGAAACGGATGTGAGTTTTTTGTGAAAGCTTGTAAGTAGCTTAAGGCACTTTCAAAGGAAAGTGATTTTCTCTGACAGGACAGCATTTAGAAAGTGAAGCAACACTCCATTCACTTCGCACAGTGAATTGAAGTGTTGGAACAGACTGCTTCTCTTTCAGAGAAACGGATGTGATTTTTTTGTGAAAGCTTGTAAGTAGCTTAAGGCTCTTTCATAGGAAAGTGATTTTCGCTGACAGGACAGCATCTAGAAAGTGAAGCAACACTCCATTCACTTCGCACAGTGAATTGAAGTGTTGGAACAGACTGCTTCTCTTTCAGAGAAACGCATGTGAATTTCTGTTGAATGCTTGTAAGTAGCTTAAGGCACTTTCAAAGGAAAGTGATTTTCTCTGAAAGGACAGCATTTAGAAAGTGAAGCAACCCTCCATTCTCTTCTCACAGTGAATTGAAGTGTTGGAACAGACTGCTTCTCTTTCAGAGAAACGGATGTGAGTTTTTTGTGAAAGCTTGTAAGTAGCTTAAGGCACTTTCAAAGGAATGTGATTTTCTCTGAAAGGACAGCATGTAGAAAGTGAAGAAACACTCCATTCACTTCGCACAGTGAATTGAAGTGTTGGAACAGACTGCTTCTCTTTCAGAGATACGCATGTGAATTTCTGTTGAATGCTTGTAAGTAGCTTAAGGCACTTTCAAAGGAAAGTGATTTTCTATGAAAGGACAGCATTTAGAAAGTGAAACAACACTCCATTCACTGCGCACAGTGAATTGAAGTGTTGGAACAGACTGCTTCTCTTTCAGAGAAACGCATGTGAATTTTTTGTGGAAGCTTTTAAGTAGCTTAAGGCACTTTCATCGGAAAGTGATTTTTTCTGACAGGACAGCATTTAGAAAGTGAAGCAACACTCCATTCACTTCGCACAGTGTATTGAAGTGTTGGAACAGACTGCTTCTCTTTCAGAGAAACGGATGTGAGTTTTTTGTGAAAGCTTGTAATTAGCTTAAGGCACTTTCAAAGGAAAGTGGTTTTCTCTGACAGGACAGCATTTAGAAAGTGAAGCAACACTCCATTCACTTCGCACAGTGAATTGAAGTGTTGGAACAGACTGCTTCTCTTTCAGAGATACGCATGTGAATTTCTGTTGAATGCTTGTAAGTAGCTTAAGGCACTTTCAAAGGAAAGTGATTTTCTATGAAAGGACAGCATTTAGAAAGTGAAACAACACTCCATTCACTTCGCACAGTGAATTGAAGTGTTGGAACAGACTGCTTCTCTTTCAGAGAAACGGATGTGATTTTTTTGTGAAAGCTTGTAAGTAGCTTAAGGCTCTTTCATAGGAAAGTGATTTTCGCTGACAGGACAGCATCTAGAAAGTGAAGCAACACTCCATTCACTTCGCACAGTGAATTGAAGTGTTGGAACAGACTGCTTCTCTTTCAGAGAAACGCATGTGAATTTCTGTTGAATGCTTGTAAGTAGCTTAAGGCACTTTCAAAGGAAAGTGATTTTCTCTGAAAGGACAGCATTTAGAAAGTGAAGCAACCCTCCATTCTCTTCTCACAGTGAATTGAAGTGTTGGAACAGACTGCTTCTCTTTCAGAGAAACGGATGTGAGTTTTTTGTGAAAGCTTGTAAGTAGCTTAAGGCACTTTCAAAGGAATGTGATTTTCTCTGAAAGGACAGCATGTAGAAAGTGAAGAAACACTCCATTCACTTCGCACAGTGAATTGAAGTGTTGGAACAGACTGCTTCTCTTTCAGAGAAACGCATGTGAGTTTTTTGTGAAAGCTTGTAAGTACCTTAAGCCACTTTCAAAGGAATGTGATTTTCTCTGAAAGGACAGAATGTAGAAAGTGAAGCAACACTCCATTCACTTCGCACAGTGAATTGAAGTGTTGGAACAGACTGCTTCTCTTTGAGAGTAACGCATGTGAATTTCTGTTGAATGCTTGTAAGTAGCTTAAGGCACTTTCAAAGGAAAGTGATTTTCTCTGAAAGGACAGCATTTAGAAAGTGAAGCAACACTCCATTCACTTCGCACAGTGAATTGAAGTGTTGGAACAGACTGCTTCTCTTTCAGAGAAACGGATGTGAGTTTTTTGTGAAAGCTTGTAAGTAGCTTACGGCACTTTCAAAGGAAAGTGATTTTCTCTGACAGGACAGCATTTAGAAAGTGAAGCAATATTCCATTCACTTCGAACAGTGAATTGAAGTGTTGGAACAGACTGCTTCTCTTTCAGAGAAACGCATGTCGATTTCTGTTGAATGCTTATAAGTAGCTTAAGGCACTTTCAAAGGAAAGTGATTTTCTCTGACAGGACAGCATTTAGAAAGTGAAGCAACACTCCATTCACTTCGCACAGTGAATTGAAGTGTTGGAACAGACTGCTTCTCTTTCAGAGATAAGCATGTGAATTTCTGTTCAATGCTTGTAAGTAGCTTAAGGCACTTTCAAAGGAAAGTGATTTTCTCTGAAAGGACAGCATTTAGAAAGTGATGCAACACTCCATTCACTTCGCACAGTGAATTGAAGTGTTGGAACAGACTGCTTCTCTTTCAGAGAAACGCATGTGAATTTCTGTTGAATGCTTGTAAGTAGCTTAAGGCACTTTCAAAGGAAAGTGATTTTCTCTGAAAGGACAGCATTTAGAAAGTGAAGCAACATTCCTTTCACTTCGCACAGTGAATTGAAGTGTTGGAACAGACAGCTTCTCTTTCAGAGAAACGCATGTGAGTTTTTTGTAAAAGCTTGTAAGTAGCTTAAGGCACTTTCAAAGGAAAGTGATTTTCTCTGACAGGACAGCATTTAGAAAGTGAAGCAACACTCCATTCACTTCGCACAGTGAATTGAAGTGTTGGAACAGACTGCTTCTCTTTCAGGGAAACGCATGTGAGTTTTTTGTGAAAGCTTGTAAGTAGCTTAAGGTACTTTCAAAGGAAAGTGGTTTTCTCTGACAGGACAGCATTTAGAAAGTGAAGCAACACTCCATTCACTTCGCACAGTGAATTGAAGTGTTGGAACAGACTGCTTCTCTTTCAGAGATACGCATGTGAATTTCTGTTGAATGCTTGTAAGTAGCTTAAGGCACTTTCAAAGGAAAGTGATTTTCTATGAAAGGACAGCATTTAGAAAGTGAAACAACACTCCATTCACTGCGCACAGTGAATTGAAGTGTTGGAACAGACTGCTTCTCTTTCAGAGAAACGCATGTGAATTTTTTGTGGAAGCTTTTAAGTAGCTTAAGGCACTTTCATCGGAAAGTGATTTTTTCTGACAGGACAGCATTTAGAAAGTGAAGCAACACTCCATTCACTTCGCACAGTGAATTGAAGTGTTGGAACAGACTGCTTCTCTTTCAGAGAAACGGATGTGAGTTTTTTGTGAAAGCTTGTAAGTAGCTTAAGGGACTTTCAAAGGAAAGTGATTTTCTCCGACAGGACAGCATTTAGAAAGTGAAGAAACACTCCATTCTCTTCGCACAGTGAATTGAAGTGTTGGAACAGACTGCTTCTCTTTCAGAGAAACGCATGTGAGTTTTTTGTGAAAGCTTGTAAGTAGCTTAAGGCACTTTCAAACGAAAGTGATTTTCTCTGAAAGGACAGCATTTAGAAAGTGAAGCAACACTCCATTCACTTCGCACAGTGAATTGAAGTGTTGGAACAGACTGCTTCTCTTTCAGAGAAACGCATGTGCATTTCTGTTCAATGCTTGTAAGTAGCTTAAGGCACTTTCAAAGGAAAGTGATTTTCTCTGAAAGGACAGCATTTAGAAAGTGAAGCAACACTCCATTCACTTCGCACAGTGAATTGAAGTGTTGGAACAGACTGCTTCTCTTTCAGGGAAACGCATGTGAGTTTTTTGTGAAAGCTTGTAAGTAGCTTAAGGCACTTTCAAAGGAAAGTGATTTTCTCTGAAAGGACAGCTTTTAGAAAGTGAAGCAACACTCCATTCACTTCGCACAGTGAATTGAAGTTTTGGAACAGACTGCTTCTCTTTCAGAGAAACGGATGTGATTTTTTTGTGAAAGCTTGTAAGTAGCTTAAGGCTCTTTCATAGGAAAGTGATTTTCTCTGACAGGACAGCATTTAGAAAGTGAAGCAACACTCCATTCACTTCGCACAGTGAATTGAAGTGTTGGAACAGACTGCTTCTCTTTGAGAGAAACGGATGTGAGTTTTTTGTGAAAGCTTGTAAGTAGCTTAAGGGACTTTCAAAGGAAAGTGATTTTCTCTGACAGGACAGCATTTAGAAAGTGAAGAAACACTCCATTCACTTCGCACAGTGAATTGAAGTGTTGGAACAGACTGCTTCTCTTTCAGAGAAACGCATGTGAGTTTTTTGTAAAAGCTTGTAAGTAGCTTAAGGCACTTTCAAAGGAAAGTGATTTTCTCTGAAAGGACAGCATTTAGAAAGTGAAGCAACACTCCATTCACTTCGCACAGTGAATTGAAGTGTTGGAACAGACTGCTTCTCTTTCAGGGAAACGCATGTGAGTTTTTTGTGAAAGCTTGCAAGTAGCTTAAGGCACTTTCAAAGGAAAGTGATTTTCTCTGAAAGGACAGCATTTAGAAAGTGAAGCAACACTCCATTCACTTTGCACAGTGAATTGAAGTGTTGGAACAGACTGCTTCTCTTTCAGAGAAACGCATGTGAATTTCTGTTCAATGCTTGTAAGTAGCTTAAGGCACTTTCAAAGGAAAGTGATTTTCTCTGAAAGGACAGCATTTAGAAAGTGAAGCAACCCTCCATTCTCTTCTCACAGTGAATTGAAGTGTTGGAACAGACTGCTTCTCTTTCAGAGATACGGATGTGAGTTTTTTGTGAAAGCTTGTAAGTAGCTTAAGCCACTTTCAAAGGAATGTGATTTTCTCTGAAAGGACAGAATGTAGAAAGTGAAGCAACACTCCATTCACTTCGCACAGTGAATTGAAGTGTTGGAACAGACTGCTTCTCTTTCAGAGTAACGCATGTGAATTTCTGTTGAATGCTTGTAAGTAGCTTAAGGCACTTTCAAAGGAAAGTGATTTTCTCTGAAAGGACAGCATTTAGAAAGTGAAGCAACACTCCATTCACTTCGCACAGTGAATTGAAGTGTTGGAACAGACTGCTTCTCTTTCAGAGAAACGGATGTGAGTTTTTTATGAAAGCTTGTAAGTAGCTTACGGCACTTTCAAAGGAAAGTGATTTTCTCTGACAGGACAGCATTTAGAAAGTGAAGCAATATTCCATTCACTTCGAACAGTGAATTGAAGTGTTGGAACAGACTGCTTCTCTTTCAGAGAAACGCATGTCGATTTCTGTTGAATGCTTGTAAGTAGCTTAAGGCACTTTCAAAGGAAAGTGATTTTCTCTGACAGGACAGCATTTAGAAAGTGAAGCAACACTCCATTCACTTCGCACAGTGAATTGAAGTGTTGGAACAGACTGTTTCTCTTTCAGAGAAACGGATGTGAGTTTTTTGTGAAAGCTTGTAAGTAGCTTAAGGCACTTTCAAAGGAAAGTGATTTTCTCTGAAAGGACAGCTTTTAGAAAGTGAAGCAACACTCCATTCACTTCGCACAGTGAATTGAAGTGTTGGAACAGACTGCTTCTCTTTCAGAGAAACGCATGTGAATTTCTGTTCAATGCTTGTAAGTAGCTTAAGGCACTTTCAAAGGAAAGTGATTTTCTCTGACAGGACAGCATTTAGAAAGTGAAGCAACACTCCATTCACTTCGCACAGTGAATTGAAGTGTTGGAACAGACTGCTTCTCTTACAGAGAAACGCATGTGAATTTCTGTTGAATGCTTGTAAGTAGCTTAAGGCACTTTCAAAGGAAAGTGATTTTCTCTGAAAGGACAGCATTTAGAAAGTGAAGCAACACTCCATTCACTGCGCACAGTGAATTGAAGTTTTGGAACAGACTGCTTCTCTTTCAGAGAAACGGATGTGATTTTTTTGTGAAAGCTTGTAAGTAGCTTAAGGCTCTTTCATAGGAAAGTGATTTTCTCTGACAGGACAGCATTTAGAAAGTGAAGCAACACTCCATTCACTTCGCACAGTGAATTGAAGTGTTGGAACAGACTGCTTCTCTTTGAGAGAAACGGATGTGAGTTTTTTGTGAAAGCTTGTAAGTAGCTTAAGGGACTTTCAAAGGAAAGTGATTTTCTCTGACAGGACAGCATTTAGAAAGTGAAGAAACACTCCATTCACTTCGCACAGTGAATTGAAGTGTTGGAACAGACTGCTTCTCTTTCAGAGAAACGCATGTGAGTTTTTTGTAAAAGCTTGTAAGTAGCTTAAGGCACTTTCAAAGGAAAGTGATTTTCTCTGAAAGGACAGCATTTAGAAAGTGAAGCAACACTCCATTCACTTCGCACAGTGAATTGAAGTGTTGGAACAGACTGCTTCTCTTTCAGGGAAACGCATGTGAGTTTTTTGTGAAAGCTTGCAAGTAGCTTAAGGCACTTTCAAAGGAAAGTGATTTTCTCTGAAAGGACAGCATTTAGAAAGTGAAGCAACACTCCATTCACTTTGTACAGTGAATTGAAGTGTTGGAACAGACTGCTTCTCTTTCAGAGAAACGCATGTGAATTTCTGTTCAATGCTTGTAAGTAGCTTAAGGCACTTTCAAAGGAAAGTGATTTTCTCTGAAAGGACAGCATTTAGAAAGTGAAGCAACCCTCCATTCTCTTCTCACAGTGAATTGAAGTGTTGGAACAGACTGCTTCTCTTTCAGAGATACGGATGTGAGTTTTTTGTGAAAGCTTGTAAGTAGCTTAAGCCACTTTCAAAGGAATGTGATTTTCTCTGAAAGGACAGAATGTAGAAAGTGAAGCAACACTCCATTCACTTCGCACAGTGAATTGAAGTGTTGGAACAGACTGCTTCTCTTTCAGAGTAACGCATGTGAATTTCTGTTGAATGCTTGTAAGTAGCTTAAGGCACTTTCAAAGGAAAGTGATTTTCTCTGAAAGGACAGCATTTAGAAAGTGAAGCAACACTCCATTCACTTCGCACAGTGAATTGAAGTGTTGGAACAGACTGCTTCTCTTTCAGAGAAACGGATGTGAGTTTTTTATGAAAGCTTGTAAGTAGCTTACGGCACTTTCAAAGGAAAGTGATTTTCTCTGACAGGACAGCATTTAGAAAGTGAAGCAATATTCCATTCACTTCGAACAGTGAATTGAAGTGTTGGAACAGACTGCTTCTCTTTCAGAGAAACGCATGTCGATTTCTGTTGAATGCTTGTAAGTAGCTTAAGGCACTTTCAAAGGAAAGTGATTTTCTCTGACAGGACAGCATTTAGAAAGTGAAGCAACACTCCATTCACTTCGCACAGTGAATTGAAGTGTTGGAACAGACTGTTTCTCTTTCAGAGAAACGGATGTGAGTTTTTTGTGAAAGCTTGTAAGTAGCTTAAGGCACTTTCAAAGGAAAGTGATTTTCTCTGAAAGGACAGCATTTAGAAAGTGAAGCAACACTCCATTCACTTCGCACAGTGAATTGAAGTGTTGGAACAGACTGCTTCTCTTTCAGAGAAACGCATGTGAATTTCTGTTGAATGCTTGTAAGTAGCTTAAGGCACTTTCAAAGGAAAGTGATTTTCTCTGAAAGGACAGCATTTAGAAAGTGAAGCAACACTCCTTTCACTTCGCACAGTGAATTGAAGTGTTGGAACAGACTGCTCTTTCAGAGAAACGGATGTGAGTTTTTTGTAAAAGCTTGTAAGTAGCTTAAGGCACTTTCAAAGGAAAGTGATTTCCTCTGACAGGACAGCATTTAAAAGTGAAGCAACACTCCATTCACTTCGCACAGTGAATTGAAGTGTTGGAACAGACTGCTTCTCTTTCAGAGAAACGGATGTGAGTTTTTTGTGAAAGCTTGTAAGTAGCTTAAGCCACTTTCAAAGGAATGTGATTTTCTCTGAAAGGACAGCATGTAGAAAGTGAAGCAACACTCCATTCACTTCGCACAGTGAATTGAAGTGTTGGAACAGACTGCATCTCTTTCAGAGAAACGCATGTGAATTTCTGTTGAATGCTTGTAAGTAGCTTAAGGCATTTTCAAAGGAAAGTGATTTTCTCTGAAAGGACAGCATTTAGAAAGTGAAGCAACACTCCATTCACTTCGCACAGTGAATTGAAGTGTTGGAACAGACTGCTTCTCTTTCAGAGAAACGGATGTGAGTTTTTTGTGAAAGCTTGTAAGTAGCTTAAGGCACTTTCAAAGGAAAGTGATTTTCTCTGACAGGACAGCATTTAGAAAGTGAAGCAACACTCCATTCACTTCGCACAGTGAATTGAAGTGTTGGAACAGACTGCTTCTCTTTCAGAGAAACGCATGTGAATTTCTGTTGAATGCTTGTAAGTAGCTTAAGGCACTTTCAAAGGAAAGTGATTTTCTCTGAAAGGACAGCATTTAGAAAGTGAAGCAACACTCCATTCACTGCGCACAGTGAATTGAAGTGTTGGAACAGACTGCTTCTCTTTCAGGGAAACGCATGTGAGTTTTTTGTGAAAGCTTGCAAGTAGCTTAAGGCACTTTCAAAGGAAAGTGATTTTCTCTGAAAGGACAGCATTTAGAAAGTGAAGCAACACTCCATTCACTTTGCACAGTGAATTGAAGAGTTGGAACAGACTTCTTCTCTTTCAGAGAAACGCATGTGAATTTCTGTTCAATGCTTGTAAGTAGCTTAAGGCACTTTCAAAGGAAAGTGATTTTCTCTGAAAGGACAGCATTTAGAAAGTGAAGCAACCCTCCATTCTCTTCTCACAGTGAATTGAAGTGTTGGAACAGACTGCTTCTCTTTCAGAGATACGGATGTGAGTTTTTTGTGAAAGCTTGTAAGTAGCTTAAGCCACTTTCAAAGGAATGTGATTTTCTCTGAAAGGACAGAATGTAGAAAGTGAAGCAACACTCCATTCACTTCGCACAGTGAATTGAAGTGTTGGAACAGACAGCTTCTCTTTCAGAGTAACGCATGTGAATTTCTGTTGAATGCTTGTAAGTAGCTTAAGGCACTTTCAAAGGAAAGTGATTTTCTCTGAAAGGACAGCATTTAGAAAGTGAAGCAACACTCCATTCACTTCGCACAGTGAATTGAAGTGTTGGAACAGACTGCTTCTCTTTCAGAGAAACGGATGTGAGTTTTTTATGAAAGCCTGTAAGTAGCTTACGGCACTTTCAAAGGAAAGTGATTTTCTCTGACAGGACAGCATTTAGAAAGTGAAGCAATATTCCATTCACTTCGAACAGTGAATTGAAGTGTTGGAACAGACTGCTTCTCTTTCAGAGAAACGCATGTCGATTTCTGTTGAATGCTTGTAAGTAGCTTAAGGCACTTTCAAAGGAAAGTGATTTTCTCTGACAGGACAGCATTTAGAAAGTGAAGCAACACTCCATTCACTTCGAACAGTGAATTGAAGTGTTGGAACAGACTGTTTCTCTTTCAGAGAAACGGATGTGAGTTTTTTGTGAAAGCTTGTAAGTAGCTTAAGGCACTTTCAAAGGAAAGTGATTTTCTCTGAAAGGACAGCATTTAGAAAGTGAAGCAAAACTCCATTCACTTCGCACAGTGAATTGAAGTGTTGGAACAGACTGCTTCTCTTTCAGAGAAACGCATGTGAATTTCTGTTGAATGCTTGTAAGTAGCTTAAGGCACTTTCAAAGGAAAGTTATTTTCTCTGAAAGGACAGCATTTAGAAAGTGAAGCAACACTCCTTTCACTTCGCACAGTGAATTGAAGTGTTGGAACAGACTGCTTCTCTTTCAGAGAAACGGATGTGAGTTTTTTGTAAAAGCTTGTAAGTAGCTTAAGGCACTTTCAAAGGAAATTGATTTCCTCTGACAGGACAGCATTTAGAAAGTGAAGCAACACTCCATTCACTTCGCACAGTGAATTGAAGTGTTGGAACAGACTGCTTCTCTTTCAGAGAAACGGATGTGAGTTTTTTGTGAAAGCTTGTAAGTAGCTTAAGCCACTTTCAAAGGAATGTGATTTTCTCTGAAAGGACAGCATGTAGAAAGTGAAGCAACACTCCATTCACTTCGCACAGTGAATTGAAGTGTTGGAACAGACTGCTTCTCTTTCAGAGAAACGCATGTGAATTTCTGTTGAATGCTTGTAAGTAGCTTAAGGCATTTTCAAAGGAAAGTGATTTTCTCTGAAAGTACAGCATTTAGAAAGTGAAGCAACACTCCATTCACTTCGCACAGTGAATTGAAGTGTTGGAACAGACTGCTTCTCTTTCAGAGAAACGGATGTGAGTTTTTTGTGAAAGCTTGTAAGTAGCTTAAGGCACTTTCAAAGGAAAGTGATTTTCTCTGACAGGACAGCATTTAGAAAGTGAAGCAACACTCCATTCACTTCGCACAGTGAATTGAAGTGTTGGAACAGACTGCTTCTCTTTCAGAGAAACGCATGTGAATTTCTGTTGAATGCTTGTAAGTAGCTTAAGGCACTTTCAAAGGAAAGTGATTTTCTCTGAAAGGACAGCATTTAGAGAGTGAAGCAATATTCCATTCACTTCGAACAGTGAATTGAAGTGTTGGAACAGACTGCTTCTCTTTCTGAGAAACGCATGTGAATTTCTGTTGAATGCTTGTAAGTAGCTTAAGGCACTTTCAAAGGAAAGTGATATTCTCTGAAAGGACAGCATTTAGAAAGTGAAGCAACCCTCCATTCACTTCGCACAGTGAATTGAAGTGTTGGAACAGGCTGCTTCTCTTTCAGAGAAACGGATGTGAGTTTTTTGTGAAAGCTTGTAAGAAGCTTAAGGCACTTTCAAAGAAAAGTGATTTTCTCTGACAGGACAGCATTTAGAAAGTGAAGCAACACTCCATTCACTTTGCGCAGTGAATTGAAGTGTTGGAACAGACTGCTTCTCTTTCAGAGATACGCATGTGAATTTCTGTTGAATGCTTGTAAGTAGCTTAAGGCACTTTCAAAGGAAAGTGATTTTCTCTGAAAGGACAGCATTTAGAAAGTGAAGCAACACTCCATTCACTGCGCACAGTGAATTGAAATGTTGGAACAGACTTCTTCTCTTTCAGAGAAACGGATATGATTTTTTTGTGAAAGCTTATAAGTAGCTTAAGGCACTTTCATAGGAAAGTGATTTTCTCTGACAGGACAGCATTTAGAAAGTGAAGCAACACTCCATTCACTTCGCACAGTGAATTGAAGTGTTGGAACAGACTGCTTCTCTTTCAGAGAAACGCATGTGAGTTTTTTGTGAAAGCTTGTAAGTAGCTTAAGGGACTTTCAAAGGAAAGTGATTTTCTCTGACAGGACAGCATTTAGAAAGTGAAGCAACACTCCATTCACTGCGCACAGTGAATTGAAGTGTTGGAACAGACTGCTTCTCTTTCAGAGAAACGCATGTGAGTTTTTTGTGAAAGCTTGTAAGTAGCTTAAGGCACTTTCAAAGGAAAGTGATTTTCTCGGAAAGGACAGCATTTAGAAAGTGAAGCAACACTCCATTCACTTCGCACAGTGAATTGAAGTGTTGGAACAGACTGCTTCTCTTTCAGGGAAACGCATGTGAGTTTTTTGTGAAAGCTTGTAAGTAGCTTAAGGCACTTTCAAAGGAAAGTGATTTTCTCTGAAAGGACAGCATTTAGAAAGTGAAGCAACACTCCATTCACTTTGCACAGTGAATTGAAGTGTTGGAACAGACTGCTTCTCTTTCAGAGAAACGCATGTGAATTTCTGTTCAATGCTTTTAAGTAGCTTAAGGCACTTTCAAAGGAAAGTGATTTTCTCTGAAAGGACAGCATTTAGAAAGTGAAGCAACACTCCATTCACTTCACACAGTGAATTGAAGTGTTGGAACAGACTGCTTCTCTTTCAGAGAAACGGATGTGAGTTTTTTGTGAAAGCTTGTAAGTAGCTTAAGGCACTTTCAAAGGAAAGTGATTTTCTCTGACAGGACAGCATTTAGAAAGTGAAGCAACACTCCATTCACTGCGCACAGTGAATTGAAGTGTTGGAACAGACTGCTTCTCTTTCAGAGAAACGCATGTGAATTTCTGTTCAATGCTTGTAAGTAGCTTAAGGCACTTTCAAAGGAAAGTGATTTTCTCTGAAAGGACAGCATTTAGAAAGTGAAGCAACACTCCATTCACTTCGCACAGTGAATTGAAGTGTTGGAACAGACTGCTTCTCTTTCAGAGAAACGGATGTGAGTTTTTTGTGAAAGCTTGTAAGTAGCTTAAGCCACTTTCAAAGGAATGTGATTTTCTCTGAAAGGACAGCATGTAGAAAGTGAAGCAACACTCCATTCACTTCGCACAGTGAATTGAAGTGTTGGAACAGACTGCTTCTATTTCAGAGAAACGCATGTGAATTTCTGTTGAATGCTTGTAAGTAGCTTAAGGCATTTTCAAAGGAAAGTGATTTTCTCTGAAAGGACAGCATTTAGAAAGTGAAGCAACACTCCATTCACTTCGCACAGTGAATTGAAGTGTTGGAACAGACTGCTTCTCTTTCAGAGAAACGGATGTGAGTTTTTTGTGAAAGCTTGTAAGTAGCTTAAGGCACTTTCAAAGGAAAGTGATTTTCTCTGACAGGACAGCATTTAGAAAGTGAAGCAACACTCCATTCACTTCGCACAGTGAATTGAAGTGTTGGAACAGACTGCTTCTCTTTCAGAGAAACGCATGTGAATTTCTGTTGAATGCTTGTAAGTAGCTTAAGGCACTTTCAAAGGAAAGTGATTTTCTCTGAAAGGACAGCATTTAGAAAGTGAAGCAACACTCCATTCACTGCGCACAGTGAATTGAAGTGTTGGAACAGACTGCTTCTCTTTCAGAGAAACGCATGTCGATTTCTGTTGAATGCTTGTAAGTAGCTTAAGGCACTTTCAAAGGAAAGTGATTTTCTCTGACAGGACAGCATTTAGAAAGTGAAGCAACACTCCATTCACTTCGCACAGTGAATTGAAGTGTTGGAACAGACTGTTTCTCTTTCAGAGAAACGGATGTGAGTTTTTTGTGAAAGCTTGTAAGTAGCTTAAGGCACTTTCAAAGGAAAGTGATTTTCTCTGAAAGGACAGCATTTAGAAAGTGAAGCAACACTCCATTCACTTCGCACAGTGAATTGAAGTGTTGGAACAGACTGCTTCTCTTTCAGAGAAACGCATGTGAATTTCTGTTGAATGCTTGTAAGTAGCTTAAGGCACTTTCAAAGGAAAGTGATTTTCTCTGAAAGGACAGCATTTAGAAAGTGAAGCAACACTCCTTTCACTTCGCACAGTGAATTGAAGTGTTGGAACAGACTGCTTCTCTTTCAGAGAAACGGATGTGAGTTTTTTGTAAAAGCTTGTAAGTAGCTTAAGGCACTTTCAAAGGAAAGTGATTTCCTCTGACAGGACAGCATTTAGAAAGTGAAGCAACACTCCATTCACTTCGCACAGTGAATTGAAGTGTTGGAACAGACTGCTTCTCTTTCAGAGAAACGGATGTGAGTTTTTTGTGAAAGCTTGTAAGTAGCTTAAGCCACTTTCAAAGGAATGTGATTTTCTCTGAAAGGACAGCATGTAGAAAGTGAAGCAACACTCCATTCACTTCGCACAGTGAATTGAAGTGTTGGAACAGACTGCTTCTCTTTCAGAGAAACGCATGTGAATTTCTGTTGAATGCTTGTAAGTAGCTTAAGGCATTTTCAAAGGAAAGTGATTTTCTCTGAAAGGACAGCATTTAGAAAGTGAAGCAACACTCCATTCACTTCGCACAGTGAATTGAAGTGTTGGAACAGACTGCTTCTCTTTCAGAGAAACGGATGTGAGTTTTTTGTGAAAGCTTGTAAGTAGCTTAAGGCACTTTCAAAGGAAAGTGATTTTCTCTGACAGGACAGCATTTAGAAAGTGAAGCAACACTCCATTCACTTCGCACAGTGAATTGAAGTGTTGGAACAGACTGCTTCTCTTTCAGAGAAACGCATGTGAATTTCTGTTGAATGCTTGTAAGTAGCTTAAGGCACTTTCAAAGGAAAGTGATTTTCTCTGAAAGGACAGCATTTAGAGAGTGAAGCAATATTCCATTCACTTCGAACAGTGAATTGAAGTGTTGGAACAGACTGCTTCTCTTTCTGAGAAACGCATGTGAATTTCTGTTGAATGCTTGTAAGTAGCTTAAGGCACTTTCAAAGGAAAGTGATATTCTCTGAAAGGACAGCATTTAGAAAGTGAAGCAACCCTCCATTCACTTCGCACAGTGAATTGAAGTGTTGGAACAGGCTGCTTCTCTTTCAGAGAAACGGATGTGAGTTTTTTGTGAAAGCTTGTAAGAAGCTTAAGGCACTTTCAAAGAAAAGTGATTTTCTCTGACAGGACAGCATTTAGAAAGTGAAGCAACACTCCATTCACTTTGCGCAGTGAATTGAAGTGTTGGAACAGACTGCTTCTCTTTCAGAGATACGCATGTGAATTTCTGTTGAATGCTTGTAAGTAGCTTAAGGCACTTTCAAAGGAAAGTGATTTTCTCTGAAAGGACAGCATTTAGAAAGTGAAGCAACACTCCATTCACTGCGCACAGTGAATTGAAATGTTGGAACAGACTGCTTCTCTTTCAGAGAAACGGATATGATTTTTTTGTGAAAGCTTGTAAGTAGCTTAAGGCACTTTCATAGGAAAGTGATTTTCTCTGAAAGGACAGCATTTAGAAAGTGAAGCAACACTCCATTCACTTCGCACAGTGAATTGAAGTGTTGGAACAGACTGCTTCTCTTTCAGAGAAACGCATGTGAGTTTTTTGTGAAAGCTTGTAAGTAGCTTAAGGGACTTTCAAAGGAAAGTGATTTTCTCTGACAGGACAGCATTTAGAAAGTGAAGCAACACTCCATTCACTGCGCACAGTGAATTGAAGTGTTGGAACAGACTGCTTCTCTTTCAGAGAAACGCATGTGAGTTTTTTCTGAAAGCTTGTAAGTAGCTTAAGGCACTTTCAAAGGAAAGTGATTTTCTCGGAAAGGACAGCATTTAGAAAGTGAAGCAACACTCCATTCACTTCGCACAGTGAATTGAAGTGTTGGAACAGACTGCTTCTCTTTCAGGGAAACGCATGTGAGTTTCTTGTGAAAGCTTGTAAGTAGCTTAAGGCACTTTCAAAGGAAAGTGATTTTCTCTGAAAGGACAGCATTTAGAAAGTGAAGCAACACTCCATTCACTTTGCACAGTGAATTGAAGTGTTGGAACAGACTGCTTCTCTTTCAGAGAAACGCATGTGAATTTCTGTTCAATGCTTGTAAGTAGCTTAAGGCACTTTCAAAGGAAAGTGATTTTCTCTGAAAGGACAGCATTTAGAAAGTGAAGCAACACTCCATTCACTTCGCACAGTGAATTGAAGTGTTGGAACAGACTGCTTCTCTTTCAGAGAAACGCATGTGAATTTCTGTTGAATGCTTGTAAGTAGCTTAAGGCACTTTCAAAGGAAAGTGATTTTCTCTGAAAGGAAAGCATTTAGAGAGTGAAGCAATATTCCATTCACTTCGAACAGTGAATTGAAGTGTTGGAACAGACTGCTTCTCTTTCAGAGAAACGCATGTCGATTTCTGTTGAATGCTTATAAGTAGCTTAAGGCACTTTCAAGGAAAGTGATTTTCTCTGAAAGGACAGCATTTACAAAGTGAAGCAACACTCCATTCACTTCGCACAGTGAATTGAAGTGTTGGAACAGACTGCTTCTCTTTCAGAGAAACGCATGTGAATTTCTGTTGAATGCTTGTAAGTAGCTTAAGGCACTTTCAAATGAAAGTGATTTCCTCTGAAAGGACAGCATTTAGAAAGTGAAGCAACACTCCATTCACTTCGCACAGTGAATAGAAGTGTTAGAACAGACTGCTTCTCTTTCAGAGAAACGCATGTGAATTTCTGTTCAATGCTTGTAATTAGCTTAAGGCACTTTCAAAGGAAAGTGATTTTCTCTGAAAGGACAGCATTTAGAAAGTGAAGCAACACTCCATTCACTTCGCACAGTGAATTGAAGTGTTGGAACAGACTGCTTCTCTTTCAGGGAAACGCATGTGAGTTTTTTGTGAAAGCTTGTAAGTAGCTTAAGGCACTTTCAAAGGAAAGTGATTTTCTCTGACAGGACAGCATTTAGAAAGTGAAGCAACACTCCATTCACTTCGCACAGTGAATTGAAGTGTTGGAACAGACTGCTTCTCTTTCAGAGAAACGCATGTGAACTTCTGTTCAATGCTTGTAAGTAGCTTAAGGCACTTTCAAAGGAAAGTGATATTCTCTGAAAGGACAGCATTTAGAAAGTGAAGCAACACTCCATTCACTTCGCACAGTGAATTGAAGTGTTGGAACAGACTGCTTCTCTTTCAGGGAAACGCATGTGAGCTTTTTGTGAAAGCTTGTAAGTAGCTTAAGGCACTTTCAAAGGAAAGTGATTTTCTCTGAAAGGACAGCATTTAGAAAGTGAAGCAACACTCCATTCACTTCGCACAGTGAATTGAAGTGTTGGAACAGACTGCTTCTCTTTCAGAGAAACGCATGTGAATTTCTGTTGAATGCTTGTAAGTAGTTTAAGGGACTTTCAAAGGAAAGTGATTTTCTCTGAAAGGACAGCATTTAGACAGTGAAGCAACACTCCATTCACTTCGCACAGTGAATTGAAGTGTTGGAACAGACTGCTTCTCTTTCAGAGAAACGGATGTGAGTTTTTAGTGAAAGCTTGTAAGTAGCTTAAGGCACTATCAAAGGAAAGTGATTTTCTCTGAAAGGACAGCATTTAGAAAGTGAAGCAACACTCCATTCACTTCGCACAGTGAATTGAAGTGTTGGAACAGACTGCTTCTCTTTCAGAGAAACGCATGTGAATTTCTGTTGAATGCTTGTAAGTAGCTTAAGGCACTTTCAAAGGAAAGTGATTTTCTCTGAAAGGACAGCATTTAGAGAGTGAAGCAATATTCCATTCACTTCGAACAGTGAATTGAAGTGTTGGAACAGACTGCTTCTCTTTCAGAGAAACGCATGTGAATTTCTGTTGAATGCTTGTAATTAGCTTAAGGCACTTTCAAAGGAAAGTGATTTTCTCTGACAGGACAGCATTTAGAGAGTGAAGCAATATTCCATTCACTTCGAACAGTGAATTGAAGTGTTGGAACAGACTGCTTCTCTTTCTGAGAAACGCATGTGAATTTCTGTTGAATGCTTGTAAGTAGCTTAAGGCACTTTCAAAGGAAAGTGATATTCTCTGAAAGTACAGCATTTAGAAAGTGAAGCAACCCTCCATTCACTTCGCACAGTGAATTGAAGTGTTGGAACAGACTGCTTCTCTTTCAGAGAAACGGATGTGAGTTTTTTGTGAAAGCTTGTAAGTAGCTTAAGGCACTTTCATAGGAAAGTGATTTTCTCTGACAGGACAGCATTTAGAAAGTGAAGCAACACTCCATTCACTTCGCACAGTGAATTGAAGTGTTGGAACAGACTGCTTCTCTTTCAGAGAAATGGATGTGAGTTTTTTGTGAAAGCTTGTAAGTAGCTTAAGGGACTTTCAAAGAAAGTGATTTTCTCTGACAGGACAGCATTTAGAAAGTGAAGCAACACTCCATTCACTGCGCACAGTGAATTGAAGTGTTGGAACAGACTGCTTCTCTTTCAGAGAAACGCATGTGAGTTTTTTGTGAAAGCTTGTAAGTAGCTTAAGGCACTTTCAAAGGAAAGTGATTTTCTCTGAAAGGACAGCATTTAGAAAGTGAAGCAACACTCCATTCACTTCGCACAGTGAATTGAAGTGTTGGAACAGACTGCTTCTCTTTCAGAGAAACGCATGTGAATTTCTGTTCAATGCTTGTAAGTAGCTTAAGGCACTTTCAAAGGAAAGTGATTTTCTCTGAAAGGACAGCATTTAGAAAGTGAAGCAACACTCCATTCACTTCGCACAGTGAATTGAAGTGTTGGAACAGACTGCTTCTCTTTCAGGGAAACGCATGTGAGTTTTTCGTGAAAGCTTGTAAGTAGCTTAAGGCACTTTCAAAGGAAAGTGATTTTCTCTGAAAGGACAGCATTTAGAAAGTGAAGCAACACTCCATTCACTTTGCACAGTGAATTGAAGTGTTGGAACAGACTGCTTCTCTTTCAGAGAAACGCATGTGAATTTCTGTTCAATGCTTGTAAGTAGCTAAAGGCACTTTCAAAGGAAAGTGATTTTCTCTGACAGGACAGCATTTAGAAAGTGAAGCAACCCTCCATTCACTTCGCACAGTGAATTGAAGTGTTGGAACAGACTGCTTCTCTTTCAGAGAAACGGATGTGAGTTTTTTGTGAAAGCTTGTAAGTAGCTTAAGGCACTTTCAAAGGAATGTGATTTTCTCTGAAAGGACAGCATGTAGAAAGTGAAGCAACACTCCATTCACTTCGCACAGTGAATTGAAGTGTTGGAACAGACTGCTTCTCTTTCAGAGAAACGGATGTGAGTTTTTTGTGAAAGCTTGTAAGTAGCTTAAGCCACTTTCAAAGGAATGTGATTTTCTCTGAAAGGACAGCATGTAGAAAGTGAAGCAACACTCCATTCACTTCGAACAGTGAATTGAAGTGTTGGAACAGACTGCTTCTCTTTCAGAGAAACGCTTGTGAATTTCTGTTGAATGCTTGTAAGTACCTTAAGGCACTTTCAAAGGAAAGTGATTTTCTCTGAAAGGACAGCATTTAGAAAGTGAAGCAACACTCCATTCACTTCGCACAGTGAATTGAAGTGTTGGAACAGACTGCTTCTCTTTCAGAGAAACGGATGTGAGTTTTTTGTGAAAGCTTGTAAGTAGCTTAAGGCACTTTCAAAGGAAAGTGATTTTCTCTGACAGGACAGCATTTAGAAAGTGAAGCAACACTCCATTCACTTCGCACAGTGAATTGAAGTGTTGGAACAGACTGCTTCTCTTTCAGAGAAACGCATGTGAATTTCTGTTGAATGCTTGTAAGTAGCTTAAGGCACTTTCAAAGGAAAGTGATTTTCTCTGAAAGGACAGCATTTAGAGAGTGAAGCAATATTCCATTCACTTCGAACAGTGAATTGAAGTGTTGGAACAGACTGCTTCTCTTTCAGAGAAACGCATGTGAATTTCTGTTGAATGCTTGTAAGTAGCTTAAGGCACTTTCAAATGAAAGTGATTTCCTCTGAAAGGACAGCATTTAGAAAGTGAAGCAACACTCCATTCACTTCGCACAGTGAATAGATGTGTTAGAACAGACTGCTTCTCTTTCAGAGAAACGCATGTGAATTTCTGTTCAATGCTTGTAATTAGCTTAAGGCACTTTCAAAGGAAAGTGATTTTCTCTGAAAGGACAGCATTTAGAAAGTGAAGCAACACTCCATTCACTTCGCACAGTGAATTGAAGTGTTGGAACAGACTGCTTCTCTTTCAGGGAAACGCATGTGAGTTTTTTGTGAAAGCTTGTAAGTAGCTTAAGGCACTTTCAAAGGAAAGTGATTTTCTCTGACAGGACAGCATTTAGAAAGTGAAGCAACACTCCATTCACTTCGCACAGTGAATTGAAGTGTTGGAACATACTGCTTCTCTTTCAGAGAAACGCATGTGAACTTCTGTTCAATGCTTGTAAGTAGCTTAAGGCACTTTCAAAGGAAAGTGATATTCTCTGAAAGGACAGCATTTAGAAAGTGAAGCAACACTCCATTCACTTCGCACAGTGAATTGAAGTGTTGGAACAGACTGCTTCTCTTTCAGGGAAACGCATGTGAGCTTTTTGTGAAAGCTTGTAAGTAGCTTAAGGCACTTTCAAAGGAAAGTGATTTTCTCTGAAAGGACAGCATTTAGAAAGTGAAGCAACACTCGATTCACTTCGCACAGTTAATTGAAGTGTTGGAACAGACTGCTTCTCTTTCAGAGAAACGCATGTGAATTTCTGTTGAATGCTTGTAAGTAGTTTAAGGGACTTTCAAAGGAAAGTGATTTTCTCTGAAAGGACAGCATTTAGAAAGTGAAGCAACACTCCATTCACTTCGCACAGTGAATTGAAGTGTTGGAACTGACTGCTTCTCTTTCAGAGAAACGGATGTGAGTTTTTTGTGAAAGCTTGTAAGTAGCTTAAGGCACTATCAAAGGAAAGTGATTTTCTCTGAAAGGACAGCATTTAGAAAGTGAAGCAACACTCCATTCACTTCGCACAGTGAATTGAAGTGTTGGAACAGACTGCTTCTCTTTCAGAGAAACGCAGGTGAATTTCTGTTGAATGCTTGTAAGTAGCTTAAGGCACTTTCAAAGGAAAGTGATTTTCTCTGAAAGGACAGCATTTAGAGAGTGAAGCAATATTCCATTCACTTCGAACAGTGAATTGAAGTGTTGGAACAGACTGCTTCTCTTTCAGAGAAACGCATGTGAATTTCTGTTGAATGCTTGTAATTAGCTTAAGGCACTTTCAAAGGAAAGTGATTTTCTCTGACAGGACAGCATTTAGAGAGTGAAGCAATATTCCATTCACTTCGAACAGTGAATTGAAGTGTTGGAACAGACTGCTTCTCTTTCTGAGAAACGCATGTGAATTTCTGTTGAATGCTTGTAAGTAGCTTAAGGCACTTTCAAAGGAAAGTGATATTCTCTGAAAGTACAGCATTTAGAAAGTGAAGCAACCCTCCATTCACTTCGCACAGTGAATTGAAGTGTTGGAACAGGCTGCTTCTCTTTCAGAGAAACGGATGTGAGTTTTTTGTGAAAGCTTGTAAGTAGCTTAAGGCACTTTCAAAGGAAAGTGATTTTCTCTGACAGGACAGCATTTAGAAAGTGAAGCAACACTCCATTCACTTCGCACAGTGAATTGAAGTGTTGGAACAGACTGCTTCTCTTTCAGAGATACGCATGTGAATTTCTGTTGAATGCTTGTAAGTAGCTTAAGGCACTTTCAAAGGAAAGTGATTTTCTCTGAAAGGACAGCATTTAGAAAGTGAAGCAATATTCCATTCACTTCGAACAGTGAATTGAAGTGTTGGAACAGACTGCTTCTCTTTCAGAGAAACGCATGTGAATTTCTGTTGAATGCTTGTAATTAGCTTAAGGCACTTTCAAAGGAAAGTGATTTTCTCTGACAGGACAGCATTTAGAGAGTGAAGCAATATTCCATTCACTTCGAACAGTGAATTGAAGTGTTGGAACAGACTGCTTCTCTTTCTGAGAAACGCATGTGAATTTCTGTTGAATGCTTGTAAGTAGCTTAAGGCACTTTCAAAGGAAAGTGATATTCTCTGAAAGTACAGCATTTAGAAAGTGAAGCAACCCTCCATTCACTTCGCACAGTGAATTGAAGTGTTGGAACAGGCTGCTTCTCTTTCAGAGAAACGGATGTGAGTTTTTTGTGAAAGCTTGTAAGTAGCTTAAGGCACTTTCAAAGGAAAGTGATTTTCTCTGACAGGACAGCATTTAGAAAGTGAAGCAACACTCCATTCACTTCGCACAGTGAATTGAAGTGTTGGAACAGACTGCTTCTCTTTCAGAGATACGCATGTGAATTTCTGTTGAATGCTTGTAAGTAGCTTAAGGCACTTTCAAAGGAAAGTGATTTTCTCTGAAAGGACAGCATTTAGAAAGTGAAGCAACACTCCATTCACTGCGCACAGTGAATTGAAGTGTTGGAACAGACTGCTTCTCTTTCAGAGAAACGGATGTGATTTTTTTGTGAAAGCTTGTAAGTAGCTTAAGGCACTTTCATAGGAAAGTGATTTTCTCTGACAGGACAGCATTTAGAAAGTGAAGCAACACTCCATTCACTTCGCACAGTGAATTGAAGTGTTGGAACAGACTGCTTCTCTTTCAGAGAAATGGATGTGAGTTTTTTGTGAAAGCTTGTAAGTAGCTTAAGGGACTTTCAAAGAAAGTGATTTTCTCTGACAGGACAGCATTTAGAAAGTGAAGCAACACTCCATTCACTGCGCACAGTGAATTGAAGTGTTGGAACAGACTGCTTCTCTTTCAGAGAAACGCATGTGAATTTCTGTTCAATGCTTGTAAGTAGCTTAAGGCACTTTCAAAGGAAAGTGATTTTCTCTGAAAGGACAGCATTTAGAAAGTGAAGCAACACTCCATTCACTTCGCACAGTGAATTGAAGTGTTGGAACAGACTGCTTCTCTTTCAGGGAAACGCATGTGAGTTTTTTGTGAAAGCTTGTAAGTAGCTTAAGGCACTTTCAAAGGAAAGTGATTTTCTCTGAAAGGACAGCATTTAGAAAGTGAAGCAACACTCCATTCACTTTGCACAGTGAATTGAAGTGTTGGAACAGACTGCTTCTCTTTCAGAGAAACGCATGTGAATTTCTGTTCAATGCTTGTAAGTAGCTAAAGGCACTTTCAAAGGAAAGTGATTTTCTCTGACAGGACAGCATTTAGAAAGTGAAGCAACCCTCCATTCACTTCGCACAGTGAATTGAAGTGTTGGAACAGACTGCTTCTCTTTCAGAGAAACGGATGTGAGTTTTTTGTGAAAGCTTGTAAGTAGCTTAAGGCACTTTCAAAGGAAAGTGATTTTCTCTGAAAGGACAGCATTTAGAAAGTGAAGCAACACTCCATTCACTGCGCACAGTGAATTGAAGTGTTGGAACAGACTGCTTCTCTTTCAGAGAAACGGATGTGATTTTTTTGTGAAAGCTTGTAAGTAGCTTAAGGCACTTTCATAGGAAAGTGATTTTCTCTGACAGGACAGCATTTAGAAAGTGAAGCAACACTCCATTCACTTCGCACAGTGAATTGAAGTGTTGGAACAGACTGCTTCTCTTTCAGAGAAACGGATGTGAATTTTTTGTGAAAGCTTGTAAGTAGCTTAAGGGACTTTCAAAGAAAGTGATTTTCTCTGACAGGACAGCATTTAGAAAGTGAAGCAACACTCCATTCACTGCGCACAGTGAATTGAAGTGTTGGAACAGACTGCTTCTCTTTCAGAGAAACGCATGTGAGTTTTTTGTGAAAGCTTGTAAGTAGCTTAAGGCACTTTCAAAGGAAAGTGATTTTCTCTGAAAGGACAGCATTTAGAAAGTGAAGCAACACTCCATTCACTTCGCACAGTGAATTGAAGTGTTGGAACAGACTGCTTCTCTTTCAGAGAAACGCATGTGAATTTCTGTTCAATACTTGTAAGTAGCTTAAGGCACTTTCAAAGGAAAGTGATTTTCTCTGAAAGGACAGCATTTAGAAAGTGAAGCAACACTCCATTCACTTCGCACAGTGAATTGAAGTGTTGGAACAGACTGCTTCTCTTTCAGGGAAACGCATGTGAGTTTTTTGTGAAAGCTTGTAAGTAGCTTAAGGCACTTTCAAAGGAAAGTGATTTTCTCTGACAGGACAGCATTTAGAAAGTGAAGCAACACTCCATTCACTTTGCACAGTGAATTGAAGTGTTGGAACAGACTGCTTCTCTTTCAGAGAAACGCATGTGAATTTCTGTTCAATGCTTGTAAGTAGCTAAAGGCACTTTCAAAGGAAAGTGATTTTCTCTGACAGGACAGCATTTAGAAAGTGAAGCAACCCTCCATTCACTTCGCACAGTGAATTGAAGTGTTGGAACAGGCTGCTTCTCTTTCAGAGAAACGGATGTGAGTTTTTTGTGAAAGCTTGTAAGTAGCTTAAGGCACTTTCAAAGGAAAGTGATTTTCTCTGAAAGGACAGCATGTAGAAAGTGAAGCAACACTCCATTCACTGCGCACAGTGAATTGAAGTGTTGGAACAGACTGCTTCTCTTTCAGAGAAACGGATGTGAGTTTTTTGTGAAAGCTTGTAAGTAGCTTAAGCCACTTTCAAAGGAATGTGATTTTCTCTGAAAGGACAGCATGTAGAAAGTGAAGCAACACTCCATTCACTTCGCACAGTGAATTGAAGTGTTGGAACAGACTGCTTCTCTTTCAGAGAAACGCTTGTGAATTTCTGTTGAATGCTTGTAAGTACCTTAAGGCACTTTCAAAGGAAAGTGATTTTCTCTGAAAGGACAGCATTTAGAAAGTGAAGCAACACTCCATTCACTTCGCACAGTGAATTGAAGTATTGGAACAGACTGCTTCTCTTTCAGAGAAACGGATGTGAGTTTTTTGTGAAAGCTTGTAAGTAGCTTAAGGCACTTTCAAAGGAAAGTGATTTTCTCTGACAGGACAGCATTTAGAAAGTGAAGCAACACTCCATTCACTTCGCACAGTGAATTGAAGTGCTGGAACAGACTGCTTCTCTTTCAGAGAAACGCATGTGAATTTCTGTTGAATGCTTGTAAGTAGCTTAAGGCACTTTCAAAGGAAAGTGATTTTCTCTGAAAGGACAGCATTTAGAGAGTGAAGCAATATTCCATTCACTTCGAACAGTGAATTGAAGTGTTGGAACAGACTGCTTCTCTTTCAGAGAAACGCATGTCGATTTCTGTTGAATGCTTATAAGTAGCTTAAGGCACTTTCAAGGAAAGTGATTTTCTCTGAAAGGACAGCATTTACAAAGTGAAGCAACACTCCATTCACTTCGTACAGTGAATTGAAGTGTTGGAACAGACTGCTTCTCTTTCAGAGAAACGCATGTGAATTTCTGTTGAATGCTTGTAAGTAGCTTAAGGCACTTTCAAATGAAAGTGATTTCCTCTGAAAGGACAGCATTTAGAAAGTGAAGCAACACTCCATTCACTTCGCACAATGAATAGAAGTGTTAGAACAGACTGCTTCTCTTTCAGAGAAACGCATGTGAATTTCTGTTCAATGCTTGTAATTAGCTTAAGGCACTTTCAAAGGAAAGTGATTTTCTCTGAAAGGACAGCATTTAGAAAGTGAAGCAACACTCCATTCACTTCGCACAGTGAATTGAAGTGTTGGAACAGACTGCTTCTCTTTCAGGGAAACGCATGTGAGTTTTTTGTGAAAGCTTGTAAGTAGCTTAAGGCACTTTCAAAGGAAAGTGATTTTCTCTGACAGGACAGCATTTAGAAAGTGAAGCAACACTCCATTCACTTCGCACAGTGAATTGAAGTGTTGGAACAGACTGCTTCTCTTTCAGAGAAACGCATGTGAACATCTGTTCAATGCTTGTAAGTAGCTTAAGGCACTTTCAAAGGAAAGTGATTTTCTCTGAAAGGACAGCATTTAGAAAGTGAAGCAACACTCCATTCACTTCACACAGTGAATTGAAGTGTTGGAACAGACTGCTTCTCTTTCAGGGAAACGCATGTGAGCTTTTTGTGAAAGCTTGTAAGTAGCTTAAGGCACTTTCAAAGGAAAGTGATTTTCTCTGAAAGGACAGCATTAAGAAAGTGAAGCAACACTCCATTCACTTCGCACAGTGAATTGAAGTGTTGGAACAGACTGCTTCTCTTTCAGAGAAACGCATGTGAATTTCTGTTGAATGCTTGTAAGTAGCTTAAGGCACTTTCAAAGGAAAGTGATTTTCTCTGAAAGGACAGCATTTAGAAAGTGAAGCAACACTCCATTCACTACGCACAGTGAATTGAAGTGTTGGAACAGACTGCTTCTCTTTCAGAGAAACGGATGTGAGTTTTTTGTGAAAGCTTGTAAGTAGCTTAAGGCACTATCAAAGGAAAGTGATTTTCTCTGAAAGGACAGCATTTAGAAAGTGAAGCAACACTCCATTCACTTCGCACAGTGAATTGAAGTGTTGGAACAGACTGCTTCTCTTTCAGAGAAACGCATGTGAATTTCTGTTGAATGCTTGTAAGTAGCTTAAGGCACTTTCAAAGGAAAGTGATTTTCTCTGAAAGGACAGCATTTAGAGAGTGAAGCAATATTCCATTCACTTCGAACAGTGAATTGAAGTGTTGGAACAGACTGCTTCTCTTTCTGAGAAACGCATGTGAATTTCTGTTGAATGCTTGTAAGTAGCTTAAGGCACTTTCAAAGGAAAGTGATATTCTCTGAAAGGACAGCATTTAGAAAGTGAAGCAACCCTCCATTCACTTCGCACAGTGAATTGAAGTGTTGGAACAGGCTGCTTCTCTTTCAGAGAAACGGATGTGAGTTTTTTGTGAAAGCTTGTAAGTAGCTTAAGGCACTTTCAAAGGAAAGTGATTTTCTCTGACAGGACAGCATTTAGAAAGTGAAGCAACACTCGATTCACTTCGCACAGTGAATTGAAGTGTTGGAACAGACTGCTTCTCTTTCAGGGAAACGCATGTGAGTTTTTTGTGAAAGCTTGTAAGTAGCTTAAGGCACTTTCAAAGGAAAGTGATTTTCTCTGAAAGGACAGCATTTAGAAAGTGAAGCAACGCTCCATTCACTTTGCACAGTGAATTGAAGTGTTGGAACAGACTGCTTCTCTTTCAGAGAAACGCATGTGAATTTCTGTTCAATGCTTGTAAGTAGCTAAAGGCACTTTCAAAGGAGAGTGATTTTCTCTGAAAGGACAGCATTTAGAAAGTGAAGCAACCCTCCATTCACTTCGCACAGTGAATTGATGTGTTGGAACAGACTGCTTCTCTTTCAGAGAAACGGATGTGCGTTTTTTGTGAAAGCTTGTAAGTAGCTTAAGGCACTTTCAAAGGAATGTGATTTTCTCTGAAAGGACAGCATGTAGAAAGTGAAGCAACACTCCATTCACTTCGCACAGTGAATTGAAGTGTTGGAACAGACTGCTTCTCTTTCAGAGAAACGGATGTGAGTTTTTTGTGAAAGCTTGTAAGTAGCTTAAGCCACTTTCAAAGGAATGTGATTTTCTCTGAAAGGACAGCATGTAGAAAGTGAAGCAACACTCCATTCACTTCGCACAGTGAATTGAAGTGTTGGAACAGACTGCTTCTCTTTCACAGAAACGCATGTGAATTTCTGTTGAATGCTTGTAAGTACCTTAAGGCACTTTCAAAGGAAAGTGATTTTCTCTGAAAGGACAGCATTTAGAAAGTGAAGCAACACTCCATTCACTTCGCACAGTGAATTGAAGTGTTGGAACAGACTGCTTCTCTTTCAGAGAAACGGATGTGAGTTTTTTGTGAAAGCTTGTAAGTAGCTTAAGGCACTTTCAAAGGAAAGTGATTTTCTCTGACAGGACAGCATTTAGAAAGTGAAGCAACATTCCATTCACTTCGCACAGTGAATTGAAGTGTTGGAACAGACTGCTTCTCTTTCAGAGAAACGCATGTGAATTTCTGTTGAATGCTTGTAAGTAGCTTAAGGCACTTTCAAAGGAAAGTGATTTTCTCTGAAAGGACAGCATTTAGAAAGTGAAGCAACCCTCCATTCACTTCGCACAGTGAATTGAAGTGTTGGAACAGGCTGCTTCTCTTTCAGAGAAACGGATGTGAGTTTTTTGTGAAAGCTTGTAAGTAGCTTAAGGCACTTTCAAAGGAAAGTGATTTTCTCTGACAGGACAGCATTTAGAAAGTGAAGCAACACTCCATTCACTTCGCACAGTGAATTGAAGTGTTGGAACAGACTGCTTCTCTTTCAGAGATACGCATGTGAATTTCTGTTGAATGCTTGTAAGTAGCTTAAGGCACTTTCAAAGGAAAGTGATTTTCTCTGACAGGACAGCATTTAGAAAGTGAAGCAACACTCCATTCACTGCGCACAGTGAATTGAAGTGTTGGAACAGACTGCTTCTCTTTCAGAGAAACGGATGTGATTTTTTTGTGAAAGCTTGTAAGTAGCTTAAGGCACTTTCATAGGAAAGTGATTTTCTCTGACAGGACAGCATTTAGAAAGTGAAGCAACACTCCATTCACTTCGCACAGTGAATTGAAGTGTTGGAACAGACTGCTTCTCTTTCAGAGAAACGGATGTGAGTTTTTTGTGAAAGCTTGTAAGTAGCTTAAGGGACTTTCAAAGGAAAGTGATTTTCTCTGACAGGACAGGATTTAGAAAGTGAAGCAACACTCCATTCACTGCGCACAGTGAATTGAAGTGTTGGAACAGACTGCTTCTCTTTCAGAGAAACGCATGTGAATTTCTGTTGAATGCTTGTAAGTAGCTTAAGGCACTTTCAAAGGAAAGTGATTTTCTCTGAAAGGACAGCATTTAGAGAGTGAAGCAATATTCCATTCACTTCGAACAGTGAATTGAAGTGTTGGAACAGACTGCTTCTCTTTCTGAGAAACGCATGTGAATTTCTGTTGAATGCTTGTAAGTAGCTTAAGGCACTTTCAAAGGAAAGTGATTTTCTCTGAAAGGACAGCATTTAGAAAGTGAAGCAACCCTCCATTCACTTCGCACAGTGAATTGAAGTGTTGGAACAGGCTGCTTCTCTTTCAGAGAAACGCATGTGAGTTTTTTGTGAAAGCTTGTAAGTAGCTTAAGGCACTTTCAAAGGAAAGTGATTTTCTCTGACAGGACAGCATTTAGAAAGTGAAGCAACACTCCATTCACTTCGCACAGTGAATTCAAGTGTTGGAACAGACTGCTTCTCTTTCAGAGATACGCATGTGAATTTCTGTTGAATGCTTGTAAGTAGCTTAAGGCACTTTCAAAGGAAAGTGATTTTCTCTGACAGGACAGCATTTAGAAAGTGAAGCAACACTCCATTCACTGCGCACAGTGAATTGAAGTGTTGGAACAGACTGCTTCTCTTTCAGAGAAACGGATGTGATTTTTTTGTGAAAGCTTGTAAGTAGCTTAAGGCACTTTCATAGGAAAGTGATTTTCTCTGACAGGACAGCATATAGAAAGTGAAGCAACACTCCATTCACTTCGCACAGTGAATTGAAGTGTTGGAACAGACTGCTTCTCTTTCAGAGAAACGGATGTGAGTTTTTTGTGAAAGCTTGTAAGTAGCTTAAGGGACTTTCAAAGGAAAGTGATTTTCTCTGACAGGACAGCATTTAGAAAGTGAAGCAACACTCCATTCACTGCGCACAGTGAATTGAAGTGTTGGAACAGACTGCTTCTCTTTCAGAGAAACGCATGTGAGTTTTTTGTGAAAGCTTGTAAGTAGCTTAAGCCACTTTCAAAGGAATGTGATTTTCTCTGAAAGGACAGCATGTAGAAAGTGAAGCAACACTCCATTCACTTCGCACAGTGAATTGAAGTGTTGGAACAGACTGCTTCTCTTTCAGAGAAACGCTTGTGAATTTCTGTTGAATGCTTGTAAGTACCTTAAGGCACTTTCAAAGGAAAGTGATTTTCTCTGAAAGGACAGCATTTAGAAAGTGAAGCAACACTCCATTCACTTCGCACAGTGAATTGAAGTATTGGAACAGACTGCTTCTCTTTCAGAGAAACGGATGTGAGTTTTTTGTGAAAGCTTGTAAGTAGCTTAAGGCACTTTCAAAGGAAAGTGATTTTCTCTGACAGGACAGCATTTAGAAAGTGAAGCAACACTCCATTCACTTCGCACAGTGAATTGAAGTGCTGGAACAGACTGCTTCTCTTTCAGAGAAACGCATGTGAATTTCTGTTGAATGCTTGTAAGTAGCTTAAGGCACTTTCAAAGGAAAGTGATTTTCTCTGAAAGGACAGCATTTAGAGAGTGAAGCAATATTCCATTCACTTCGAACAGTGAATTGAAGTGTTGGAACAGACTGCTTCTCTTTCAGAGAAACGCATGTCGATTTCTGTTGAATGCTTATAAGTAGCTTAAGGCACTTTCAAGGAAAGTGATTTTCTCTGAAAGGACAGCATTTACAAAGTGAAGCAACACTCCATTCACTTCGTACAGTGAATTGAAGTGTTGGAACAGACTGCTTCTCTTTCAGAGAAACGCATGTGAATTTCTGTTGAATGCTTGTAAGTAGCTTAAGGCACTTTCAAATGAAAGTGATTTCCTCTGAAAGGA
Source organism: Myodes glareolus (assembly GCF_982192425.1). NCBI lineage: Eukaryota > Metazoa > Chordata > Mammalia > Rodentia > Cricetidae > Myodes > Myodes glareolus. Next base: position 1,063,059 of record NC_142040.1, read on the forward strand.
CAGCATTTAGAAAGTGAAGCAACACTCCATTCACTTCGCACAATGAATAGAAGTGTTAGAACAGACTGCTTCTCTTTCAGAGAAACGCATGTGAATTTCTGTTCAATGCTTGTAATTAGCTTAAGGCACTTTCAAAGGAAAGTGATTTTCTCTGAAAGGACAGCATTTAGAAAGTGAAGCAACACTCCATTCACTTCGCACAGTGAATTGAAGTGTTGGAACAGACTGCTTCTCTTTCAGGGAAACGCATGTGAGTTTTTTGTGAAAGCTTGTAAGTAGCTTAAGGCACTTTCAAAGGAAAGTGATTTTCTCTGACAGGACAGCATTTAGAAAGTGAAGCAACACTCCATTCACTTCGCACAGTGAATTGAAGTGTTGGAACAGACTGCTTCTCTTTCAGAGAAACGCATGTGAACATCTGTTCAATGCTTGTAAGTAGCTTAAGGCACTTTCAAAGGAAAGTGATTTTCTCTGAAAGGACAGCATTTAGAAAGTGAAGCAACACTCCATTCACTTCACACAGTGAATTGAAGTGTTGGAACAGACTGCTTCTCTTTCAGGGAAACGCATGTGAGCTTTTTGTGAAAGCTTGTAAGTAGCTTAAGGCACTTTCAAAGGAAAGTGATTTTCTCTGAAAGGACAGCATTAAGAAAGTGAAGCAACACTCCATTCACTTCGCACAGTGAATTGAAGTGTTGGAACAGACTGCTTCTCTTTCAGAGAAACGCATGTGAATTTCTGTTGAATGCTTGTAAGTAGCTTAAGGCACTTTCAAAGGAAAGTGATTTTCTCTGAAAGGACAGCATTTAGAAAGTGAAGCAACACTCCATTCACTTCGCACAGTGAATTGAAGTGTTGGAACAGACTGCTTCTCTTTCAGAGAAACGGATGTGAGTTTTTTGTGAAAGCTTGTAAGTAGCTTAAGGCACTATCAAAGGAAAGTGATTTTCTCTGAAAGGACAGCATTTAGAAAGTGAAGCAACACTCCATTCACTTCGCACAGTGAATTGAAGTGTTGGAACAGACTGCTTCTCTTTCAGAGAAACGCATGTGAATTTCTGTTGAATGCTTGTAAGTAGCTTAAGGCACTTTCAAAGGAAAGTGATTTTCTCTGAAAGGACAGCATTTAGAGAGTGAAGCAATATTCCATTCACTTCGAACAGTGAATTGAAGTGTTGGAACAGACTGCTTCTCTTTCTGAGAAACGCATGTGAATTTCTGTTGAATGCTTGTAAGTAGCTTAAGGCACTTTCAAAGGAAAGTGATATTCTCTGAAAGGACAGCATTTAGAAAGTGAAGCAACCCTCCATTCACTTCGCACAGTGAATTGAAGTGTTGGAACAGGCTGCTTCTCTTTCAGAGAAACGGATGTGAGTTTTTTGTGAAAGCTTGTAAGTAGCTTAAGGCACTTTCAAAGGAAAGTGATTTTCTCTGACAGGACAGCATTTAGAAAGTGAAGCAACACTCGATTCACTTCGCACAGTGAATTGAAGTGTTGGAACAGACTGCTTCTCTTTCAGGGAAACGCATGTGAGTTTTTTGTGAAAGCTTGTAAGTAGCTTAAGGCACTTTCAAAGGAAAGTGATTTTCTCTGAAAGGACAGCATTTAGAAAGTGAAGCAACGCTCCATTCACTTTGCACAGTGAATTGAAGTGTTGGAACAGACTGCTTCTCTTTCAGAGAAACGCATGTGAATTTCTGTTCAATGCTTGTAAGTAGCTAAAGGCACTTTCAAAGGAGAGTGATTTTCTCTGAAAGGACAGCATTTAGAAAGTGAAGCAACCCTCCATTCACTTCGCACAGTGAATTGATGTGTTGGAACAGACTGCTTCTCTTTCAGAGAAACGGATGTGCGTTTTTTGTGAAAGCTTGTAAGTAGCTTAAGGCACTTTCAAAGGAATGTGATTTTCTCTGAAAGGACAGCATGTAGAAAGTGAAGCAACACTCCATTCACTTCGCACAGTGAATTGAAGTGTTGGAACAGACTGCTTCTCTTTCACAGAAACGCATGTGAATTTCTGTTGAATGCTTGTAAGTACCTTAAGGCACTTTCAAAGGAAAGTGATTTTCTCTGAAAGGACAGCATTTAGAAAGTGAAGCAACACTCCATTCACTTCGCACAGTGAATTGAAGTGTTGGAACAGACTGCTTCTCTTTCAGAGAAACGGATGTGAGTTTTTTGTGAAAGCTTGTAAGTAGCTTAAGGCACTTTCAAAGGAAAGTGATTTTCTCTGACAGGACAGCATTTAGAAAGTGAAGCAACATTCCATTCACTTCGCACAGTGAATTGAAGTGTTGGAACAGACTGCTTCTCTTTCAGAGAAACGCATGTGAATTTCTGTTGAATGCTTGTAAGTAGCTTAAGGCACTTTCAAAGGAAAGTGATTTTCTCTGAAAGGACAGCATTTAGAAAGTGAAGCAACCCTCCATTCACTTCGCACAGTGAATTGAAGTGTTGGAACAGGCTGCTTCTCTTTCAGAGAAACGGATGTGAGTTTTTTGTGAAAGCTTGTAAGTAGCTTAAGGCACTTTCAAAGGAAAGTGATTTTCTCTGACAGGACAGCATTTAGAAAGTGAAGCAACACTCCATTCACTTCGCACAGTGAATTGAAGTGTTGGAACAGACTGCTTCTCTTTCAGAGATACGCATGTGAATTTCTGTTGAATGCTTGTAAGTAGCTTAAGGCACTTTCAAAGGAAAGTGATTTTCTCTGACAGGACAGCATTTAGAAAGTGAAGCAACACTCCATTCACTGCGCACAGTGAATTGAAGTGTTGGAACAGACTGCTTCTCTTTCAGAGAAACGGATGTGATTTTTTTGTGAAAGCTTGTAAGTAGCTTAAGGCACTTTCATAGGAAAGTGATTTTCTCTGACAGGACAGCATTTAGAAAGTGAAGCAACACTCCATTCACTTCGCACAGTGAATTGAAGTGTTGGAACAGACTGCTTCTCTTTCAGAGAAACGGATGTGAGTTTTTTGTGAAAGCTTGTAAGTAGCTTAAGGGACTTTCAAAGGAAAGTGATTTTCTCTGACAGGACAGGATTTAGAAAGTGAAGCAACACTCCATTCACTGCGCACAGTGAATTGAAGTGTTGGAACAGACTGCTTCTCTTTCAGAGAAACGCATGTGAATTTCTGTTGAATGCTTGTAAGTAGCTTAAGGCACTTTCAAAGGAAAGTGATTTTCTCTGAAAGGACAGCATTTAGAGAGTGAAGCAATATTCCATTCACTTCGAACAGTGAATTGAAGTGTTGGAACAGACTGCTTCTCTTTCTGAGAAACGCATGTGAATTTCTGTTGAATGCTTGTAAGTAGCTTAAGGCACTTTCAAAGGAAAGTGATTTTCTCTGAAAGGACAGCATTTAGAAAGTGAAGCAACCCTCCATTCACTTCGCACAGTGAATTGAAGTGTTGGAACAGGCTGCTTCTCTTTCAGAGAAACGCATGTGAGTTTTTTGTGAAAGCTTGTAAGTAGCTTAAGGCACTTTCAAAGGAAAGTGATTTTCTCTGACAGGACAGCATTTAGAAAGTGAAGCAACACTCCATTCACTTCGCACAGTGAATTCAAGTGTTGGAACAGACTGCTTCTCTTTCAGAGATACGCATGTGAATTTCTGTTGAATGCTTGTAAGTAGCTTAAGGCACTTTCAAAGGAAAGTGATTTTCTCTGACAGGACAGCATTTAGAAAGTGAAGCAACACTCCATTCACTGCGCACAGTGAATTGAAGTGTTGGAACAGACTGCTTCTCTTTCAGAGAAACGGATGTGATTTTTTTGTGAAAGCTTGTAAGTAGCTTAAGGCACTTTCATAGGAAAGTGATTTTCTCTGACAGGACAGCATATAGAAAGTGAAGCAACACTCCATTCACTTCGCACAGTGAATTGAAGTGTTGGAACAGACTGCTTCTCTTTCAGAGAAACGGATGTGAGTTTTTTGTGAAAGCTTGTAAGTAGCTTAAGGGACTTTCAAAGGAAAGTGATTTTCTCTGACAGGACAGCATTTAGAAAGTGAAGCAACACTCCATTCACTGCGCACAGTGAATTGAAGTGTTGGAACAGACTGCTTCTCTTTCAGAGAAACGCATGTGAGTTTTTTGTGAAAGCTTGTAAGTAGCTTAAGGCACTTTCAAAGGAAAGTGATTTTCTCTGAAAGGACAGCATTTAGAAAGTGAAGCAACACTCCATTCACTTCGCACAGTGAATTGAAGTGTTGGAACAGACTGCTTCTCTTTCAGAGAAACGCATGTGAATTTCTGTTCAATGCTTGTAAGTAGCTTAAGGCACTTTCAAAGGAAAGTGATTTTCTCTGAAAGGACAGCATTTAGAAAGTGAAGCAACACTCCATACACTTCGCACAGTGAATAGAAGTGTTAGAACAGACTGCTTCTCTTTCAGAGAAACGCATGTGAATTTTGTTCAATGCTTGTAATTAGCTTAAGGCACTTTCAAAGGAACGTGATTTTCTCTGAAAGGACAGCATTTAGAAAGTGAAGCAACCCTCCATTCACTTCGCACAGTGAATTGAAGTGTTGGAACAGACTGCTTCTCTTTCAGAGAAACGGATGTGAGTTTTTTGTGAAAGCTTGTAAGTAGCTTAAGGGACTTTCAAAGGAAAGTGATTTTCTCTGACAGGACAGCATTTAGAAAGTGAAGCAACACTCCATTCACTGCGCACAGTGAATTGAAGTGTTGGAACAGACTGCTTCTCTTTCAGAGAAACGCATGTGAGTTTTTTGTGAAAGCTTGTAAGTAGCTTAAGGCACTTTCAAAGGAAAGTGATTTTCTCTGAAAGGACAGCATTTAGAAAGTGAAGCAACACTCCATTCACTTCGCACAGTGAATTGAAGTGTTGGAACAGACTGCTTCTCTTTCAGAGAAACGCATGTGAATTTCTGTTGAATGCTAGTAAGTAGCTTAAGGCACTTTCAAAGGAAAGTGATTTTCTCTGAAAGGACAGCATTTAGAAAGTGAAGCAACACTCCTATCACTTCGCACAGTGAATTGATGTGTTGGAACAGACTGCTTCTCTTTCAGGGAAACGCATGTGAGTTTTTTGTGAAAGCTTGTAAGTAGCTTAAGGCACTTTCAAAGGAAAGTGATTTTCTCTGAAAGGACAGCATTTAGAAAGTGAAGCAACACTCCATTCACTTTGCACAGTGAATTGAAGTGTTGGAACAAACTGCTTCTCTTTCAGAGAAACGCATGTGAATTTCTGTTCAATGCTTGTAAGTAGCTAAAGGCACTTTCAAAGGAGAGTGATTTTCTCTGAAAGGACAGCATTTAGAAAGTGAAGCAACCCTCCATTCACTTCGCACAGTGAATTGATGTGTTGGAACAGACTGCTTCTCTTTCAGAGAAACGGATGTGCGTTTTTTGTGAAAGCTTGTAAGTAGCTTAAGGCACTTTCAAAGGAATGTGATTTTCTCTGAAAGGACAGCATGTAGAAAGTGAAGCAACACTCCATTCACTTCGCACAGTGAATTGAAGTGTTGGAACAGACTGCTTCTCTTTCAGAGAAACGGATGTGAGTTTTTTGTGAAAGCTTGTAAGTAGCTTAAGCCACTTTCAAAGGAATGTGATTTTCTCTGAAAGGACAGCATGTAGAAAGTGAAGCAACACTCCATTCACTTTGCACAGTGAATTGAAGTGTTGGAACAGACTGCTTCTCTTTCAGAGAAACGCATGTGAATTTCTGTTGAATGCTTGTAAGTAGCTTAAGGCACTTTCAAAGGAAAGTGATTTTCTCTGAAAGGACAGCATTTAGAAAGTGAAGCAACACTCCATTCACTTCGCACAGTGAATTGAAGTGTTGGAACAGACTGCTTCTCTTTCAGAGAAACGCATGTGAATTTCTGTTCAATGCTTGTAAGTAGCTTAAGGCACTTTCAATGGAAAGTGATTTTCTCTGAAAGGACAGCATTTAGAAAGTGAAGCAACACTCCATTCACTTCGCACAGTGAATAGAAGTGTTAGAACAGACTGCTTCTCTTTCAGAGAAACGCATGTGAATTTCTGTTGAATGCTTGTAAGTAGCTTAAGGCACTTTCAAAGGAAAGTGATTTTCTCTGACAGGACAGCATTTAGAAAGTGAAGCAACACTCCATTCACTTCGCACAGTGAATTGAAGTGTTGGAACAGACTGCTTCTCTTTCAGAGAAACGCATGTGAATTTCTGTTGAATGCTTGTAAGTAGCTTAAGGCACTTTCAAAGGAAAGTGATTTTCTCTGAAAGGACAGCATTTAGAGAGTGAAGCAATATTCCATTCACTTCGAACAGTGAATTGAAGTGTTGGAACAGACTGCTTCTCTTTCTGAGAAACGCATGTGAATTTCTGTTGAATGCTTGTAAGTAGCTTAAGGCACTTTCAAAGGAAAGTGATTTTCTCTGAAAGGACAGCATTTAGAAAGTGAAGCAACCCTCCATTCACTTCGCACAGTGAATTGAAGTGTTGGAACAGGCTGCTTCTCTTTCAGAGAAACGGATGTGAGTTTTTTGTGAAAGCTTGTAAGTAGCTTAAGGCACTTTCAAAGGAAAGTGATTTTCTCTGACAGGACAGCATTTAGAAAGTGAAGCAACACTCCATTCACTTCGCACAGTGAATTGAAGTGTTGGAACAGACTGCTTCTCTTTCAGAGATACGCATGTGAATTTCTGTTGAATGCTTGTAAGTAGCTTAAGGCACTTTCAAAGGAAAGTGATTTTCTCTGAAAGGACAGCATTTAGAAAGTGAAGCAACACTCCATTCACTGCGCACAGTGAATTGAAGTGTTGGAACAGACTGCTTCTCTTTCAGAGAAACGGATGTGATTTTTTAGTGAAAGCTTGTAAGTAGCTTAAGGCACTTTCATAGGAAAGTGATTTTCTCTGACAGGACAGCATTTAGAAAGTGAAGCAACACTCCATTCACTTCGCACAGTGAATTGAAGTGTTGGAACAGACTGCTTCTCTTTCAGAGAAACGGATGTGAGTTTTTTGTGAAAGCTTGTAAGTAGCTTAAGGGACTTTCAAAGGAAAGTGATTTTCTCTGACAGGACAGCATTTAGAAAGTGAAGCAACACTCCATTCACTGCGCACAGTGAATTGAAGTGTTGGAACAGACTGCTTCTCTTTCAGAGAAACGCATGTGAGTTTTTTGTGAAAGCTTGTAAGTAGCTTAAGGCACTTTCAAAGGAAAGTGATTTTCTCTGAAAGGACAGCATTTAGAAAGTGAAGCAACACTCCATTCACTTCGCACAGTGAATTGAAGTGTTGGAACAGACTGCTTCTCTTTCAGAGAAACGCATGTGAATTTCTGTTCAATGCTTGTAAGTAGCTTAAGGCACTTTCAATGGAAAGTGATTTTCTCTGAAAGGACAGCATTTAGAAAGTGAAGCAACACTCCATTCACTTCGCACAGTGAATAGAAGTGTTAGAACAGACTGCTTCTCTTTCAGAGAAACGCATGTGAATTTCTGTTCAATGCTTGTAATTAGCTTAAGGCACTTTCAAAGGAACGTGATTTTCTCTGAAAGGACAGCATTTAGAAAGTGAAGCAACCCTCCATTCACTTCGCACAGTGAATTGAAGTGTTGGAACAGACTGCTTCTCTTTCAGGGAAACGGATGTGATTTTTTTGTGAAAGCTTGTAAGTAGCTTAAGGCACTTTCATAGGAAAGTGATTTTCTCTGACAGGACAGCATATAGAAAGTGAAGCAACACTCCATTCACTTCGCACAGTGAATTGAAGTGTTGGAACAGACTGCTTCTCTTTCAGAGAAACGGATGTGAGTTTTTTGTGAAAGCTTGTAAGTAGCTTAAGGGACTTTCAAAGGAAAGTGATTTTCTCTGACAGGACAGCATTTAGAAAGTGAAGCAACACTCCATTCACTGCGCACAGTGAATTGAAGTGTTGGAACAGACTGCTTCTCTTTCAGAGAAACGCATGTGAGTTTTTTGTGAAAGCTTGTAAGTAGCTTAAGGCACTTTCAAAGGAAAGTGATTTTCTCTGAAAGGACAGCATTTAGAAAGTGAAGCAACACTCCATTCACTTCGCACAGTGAATTGAAGTGTTGGAACAGACTGCTTCTCTTTCAGAGAAACGCATGTGAATTTCTGTTCAATGCTTGTAAGTAGCTTAAGGCACTTTCAAAGGAGAGTGATTATCTCTGAAAGGACAGCATTTAGAAAGTGAAGCAACCCTCCATTCACTTCGCACAGTGAATTGATGTGTTGGAACAGACTGCTTCTCTTTCAGAGAAACGGATGTGCGTTTTTTGTGAAAGCTTGTAAGTAGCTTAAGGCACTTTCAAAGGAATGTGATTTTCTCTGAAAGGACAGCATGTAGAAAGTGAAGCAACACTCCATTCACTTCGCACAGTGAATTGAAGTGTTGGAACAGACTGCTTCTCTTTCAGAGAAACGGATGTGAGTTTTTTGTGAAAGCTTGTAAGTAGCTTAAGCCACTTTCAAAGGAATGTGATTTTCTCTGAAAGGACAGCATGTAGAAAGTGAAGCAACACTCCATTCACTTTGCACAGTGAATTGAAGTGTTGGAACAGACTGCTTCTCTTTCAGAGAAACGCATGTGAATTTCTGTTGAATGCTTGTAAGTAGCTTAAGGCACTTTCAAAGGAAAGTGATTTTCTCTGAAAGGACAGCATTTAGAAAGTGAAGCAACACTCCATTCACTTCGCACAGTGAATTGAAGTGTTGGAACAGACTGCTTCTCTTTCAGAGAAACGCATGTGAATTTCTGTTCAATGCTTGTAAGTAGCTTAAGGCACTTTCAATGGAAAGTGATTTTCTCTGAAAGGACAGCATTTAGAAAGTGAAGCAACACTCCATTCACTTCGCACAGTGAATAGAAGTGTTAGAACAGACTGCTTCTCTTTCAGAGAAACGCATGTGAATTTCTGTTGAATGCTTGTAAGTAGCTTAAGGCACTTTCAAAGGAAAGTGATTTTCTCTGACAGGACAGCATTTAGAAAGTGAAGCAACACTCCATTCACTTCGCACAGTGAATTGAAGTGTTGGAACAGACTGCTTCTCTTTCAGAGAAACGCATGTGAATTTCTGTTGAATGCTTGTAAGTAGCTTAAGGCACTTTCAAAGGAAAGTGATTTTCTCTGAAAGGACAGCATTTAGAGAGTGAAGCAATATTCCATTCACTTCGAACAGTGAATTGAAGTGTTGGAACAGACTGCTTCTCTTTCTGAGAAACGCATGTGAATTTCTGTTGAATGCTTGTAAGTAGCTTAAGGCACTTTCAAAGGAAAGTGATTTTCTCTGAAAGGACAGCATTTAGAAAGTGAAGCAACCCTCCATTCACTTCGCACAGTGAATTGAAGTGTTGGAACAGGCTGCTTCTCTTTCAGAGAAACGGATGTGAGTTTTTTGTGAAAGCTTGTAAGTAGCTTAAGGCACTTTCAAAGGAAAGTGATTTTCTCTGACAGGACAGCATTTAGAAAGTGAAGCAACACTCCATTCACTTCGCACAGTGAATTGAAGTGTTGGAACAGACTGCTTCTCTTTCAGAGATACGCATGTGAATTTCTGTTGAATGCTTGTAAGTAGCTTAAGGCACTTTCAAAGGAAAGTGATTTTCTCTGAAAGGACAGCATTTAGAAAGTGAAGCAACACTCCATTCACTGCGCACAGTGAATTGAAGTGTTGGAACAGACTGCTTCTCTTTCAGAGAAACGGATGTGATTTTTTAGTGAAAGCTTGTAAGTAGCTTAAGGCACTTTCATAGGAAAGTGATTTTCTCTGACAGGACAGCATTTAGAAAGTGAAGCAACACTCCATTCACTTCGCACAGTGAATTGAAGTGTTGGAACAGACTGCTTCTCTTTCAGAGAAACGGATGTGAGTTTTTTGTGAAAGCTTGTAAGTAGCTTAAGGGACTTTCAAAGGAAAGTGATTTTCTCTGACAGGACAGCATTTAGAAAGTGAAGCAACACTCCATTCACTGCGCACAGTGAATTGAAGTGTTGGAACAGACTGCTTCTCTTTCAGAGAAACGCATGTGAGTTTTTTGTGAAAGCTTGTAAGTAGCTTAAGGCACTTTCAAAGGAAAGTGATTTTCTCTGAAAGGACAGCATTTAGAAAGTGAAGCAACACTCCATTCACTTCGCACAGTGAATTGAAGTGTTGGAACAGACTGCTTCTCTTTCAGAGAAACGTATGTGAATTTCTGTTCAATGCTTGTAAGTAGCTTAAGGCACTTTCAATGGAAAGTGATTTTCTCTGAAAGGACAGCATTTAGAAAGTGAAGCAACACTCCATTCACTTCGCACAGTGAATAGAAGTGTTAGAACAGACTGCTTCTCTTTCAGAGAAACGCATGTGAATTTCTGTTCAATGCTTGTAATTAGCTTAAGGCACTTTCAAAGGAACGTGATTTTCTCTGAAAGGACAGCATTTAGAAAGTGAAGCAACCCTCCATTCACTTCGCACAGTGAATTGAAGTGTTGGAACAGACTGCTTCTCTTTCAGGGAAACGGATGTGATTTTTTTGTGAAAGCTTGTAAGTAGCTTAAGGCACTTTCATAGGAAAGTGATTTTCTCTGACAGGACAGCATATAGAAAGTGAAGCAACACTCCATTCACTTCGCACAGTGAATTGAAGTGTTGGAACAGACTGCTTCTCTTTCAGAGAAACGGATGTGAGTTTTTTGTGAAAGCTTGTAAGTAGCTTAAGGGACTTTCAAAGGAAAGTGATTTTCTCTGACAGGACAGCATTTAGAAAGTGAAGCAACACTCCATTCACTGCGCACAGTGAATTGAAGTGTTGGAACAGACTGCTTCTCTTTCAGAGAAACGCATGTGAGTTTTTTGTGAAAGCTTGTAAGTAGCTTAAGGCACTTTCAAAGGAAAGTGATTTTCTCTGAAAGGACAGCATTTAGAAAGTGAAGCAACACTCCATTCACTTCGCACAGTGAATTGAAGTGTTGGAACAGACTGCTTCTCTTTCAGAGAAACGCATGTGAATTTCTGTTCAATGCTTGTAAGTAGCTTAAGGCACTTTCAAAGGAAAGTGATTTTCTCTGAAAGGACAGCATTTAGAAAGTGAAGCAACACTCCATACACTTCGCACAGTGAATAGAAGTGTTAGAACAGACTGCTTCTCTTTCAGAGAAACGCATGTGAATTTTGTTCAATGCTTGTAATTAGCTTAAGGCACTTTCAAAGGAACGTGATTTTCTCTGAAAGGACAGCATTTAGAAAGTGAAGCAACCCTCCATTCACTTCGCACAGTGAATTGAAGTGTTGGAACAGACTGCTTCTCTTTCAGAGAAACGGATGTGAGTTTTTTGTGAAAGCTTGTAAGTAGCTTAAGGGACTTTCAAAGGAAAGTGATTTTCTCTGACAGGACAGCATTTAGAAAGTGAAGCAACACTCCATTCACTGCGCACAGTGAATTGAAGTGTTGGAACAGACTGCTTCTCTTTCAGAGAAACGCATGTGAGTTTTTTGTGAAAGCTTGTAAGTAGCTTAAGGCACTTTCAAAGGAAAGTGATTTTCTCTGAAAGGACAGCATTTAGAAAGTGAAGCAACACTCCATTCACTTCGCACAGTGAATTGAAGTGTTGGAACAGACTGCTTCTCTTTCAGAGAAACGCATGTGAATTTCTGTTGAATGCTAGTAAGTAGCTTAAGGCACTTTCAAAGGAAAGTGATTTTCTCTGAAAGGACAGCATTTAGAAAGTGAAGCAACACTCCTATCACTTCGCACAGTGAATTGATGTGTTGGAACAGACTGCTTCTCTTTCAGGGAAACGCATGTGAGTTTTTTGTGAAAGCTTGTAAGTAGCTTAAGGCACTTTCAAAGGAAAGTGATTTTCTCTGAAAGGACAGCATTTAGAAAGTGAAGCAACACTCCATTCACTTTGCACAGTGAATTGAAGTGTTGGAACAAACTGCTTCTCTTTCAGAGAAACGCATGTGAATTTCTGTTCAATGCTTGTAAGTAGCTAAAGGCACTTTCAAAGGAGAGTGATTTTCTCTGAAAGGACAGCATTTAGAAAGTGAAGCAACCCTCCATTCACTTCGCACAGTGAATTGATGTGTTGGAACAGACTGCTTCTCTTTCAGAGAAACGGATGTGCGTTTTTTGTGAAAGCTTGTAAGTAGCTTAAGGCACTTTCAAAGGAATGTGATTTTCTCTGAAAGGACAGCATGTAGAAAGTGAAGCAACACTCCATTCACTTCGCACAGTGAATTGAAGTGTTGGAACAGACTGCTTCTCTTTCAGAGAAACGGATGTGAGTTTTTTGTGAAAGCTTGTAAGTAGCTTAAGCCACTTTCAAAGGAATGTGATTTTCTCTGAAAGGACAGCATGTAGAAAGTGAAGCAACACTCCATTCACTTTGCACAGTGAATTGAAGTGTTGGAACAGACTGCTTCTCTTTCAGAGAAACGCATGTGAATTTCTGTTGAATGCTTGTAAGTAGCTTAAGGCACTTTCAAAGGAAAGTGATTTTCTCTGAAAGGACAGCATTTAGAAAGTGAAGCAACACTCCATTCACTTCGCACAGTGAATTGAAGTGTTGGAACAGACTGCTTCTCTTTCAGAGAAACGGATGTGAGTTTTTTGTGAAAGCTTGTAAGTAGCTTAAGGCACTTTCAAAGGAAAGTGATTTTCTCTGACAGGACAGCATTTAGAAAGTGAAGCAACACTCCATTCACTTCGCACAGTGAATTGAAGTGTTGGAACAGACTGCTTCTCTTTCAGAGAAACGCATGTGAATTTCTGTTGAATGCTTGTAAGTAGCTTAAGGCACTTTCAAAGGAAAGTGATTTTCTCTGAAAGGACAGCATTTAGAGAGTGAAGCAATATTCCATTCACTTCGAACAGTGAATTGAAGTGTTGGAACAGACTGCTTCTCTTTCTGAGAAACGCATGTGAATTTCTGTTGAATGCTTGTAAGTAGCTTAAGGCACTTTCAAAGGAAAGTGATTTTCTCTGAAAGGACAGCATTTAGAAAGTGAAGCAACCCTCCATTCACTTCGCACAGTGAATTGAAGTGTTGGAACAGGCTGCTTCTCTTTCAGAGAAACGGATGTGAGTTTTTTGTGAAAGCTTGTAAGTAGCTTAAGGCACTTTCAAAGGAAAGTGATTTTCTCTGACAGGACAGCATTTAGAAAGTGAAGCAACACTCCATTCACTTCGCACAGTGAATTGAAGTGTTGGAACAGACTGCTTCTCTTTCAGAGATACGCATGTGAATTTCTGTTGAATGCTTGTAAGTAGCTTAAGGCACTTTCAAAGGAAAGTGATTTTCTCTGACAGGACAGCATTTAGAAAGTGAAGCAACACTCCATTCACTTCGCACAGTGAATTGAAGTGTTGGAACAGACTGCTTCTCTTTCAGAGAAACGGATGTGAGTTTTTTGTTAAAGCTTGTAAGTAGCTTAAGCCACTTTCAAAGGAATGTGATTTTCTCTGAAAGGACAGCATGTAGAAAGTGAAGCAACACTCCATTCACTTCGCACAGTGAATTGAAGTGTTGGAACAGACTGCTTCTCTTTCAGAGAAACGCATGTGAATTTCTGTTGAATGCTTGTAAGTAGCTTAAGGCACTTTCAAAGGAAAGTGATTTTCTCTGAAAGGACAGCATTTAGAAAGTGAAGCAACACTCCATTCACTTCGCACAGTGAATTGAAGTGTTGGAACAGACTGCTTCTCTTTCAGAGAAACGGATGTGAGTTTTTTGTGAAAGCTTGTAAGTAGCTTAAGGCACTTTCAAAGGAAAGTGATTTTCTCTGACAGGACAGCATTTAGAAAGTGAAGCAACACTCCATTCACTTCGCACAGTGAATTGAAGTGTTGGAACAGACTGCTTCTCTTTCAGAGAAACGCATGTGAATTTCTGTTGAATGCTTGTAAGTAGCTTAAGGCACTTTCAAAGGAAAGTGATTTTCTCTGAAAGGACAGCATTTAGAGAGTGAAGCAATATTCCATTCACTTCGAACAGTGAATTGAAGTGTTGGAACAGACTGCTTCACTTTCAGAGAAACGCATGTGAATTTCTGTTCAATGCTTGTAAGTAGCTTAAGGCACTTTCAAAGGAAAGTGATTTTCTCTGACAGGACAGCATTTAGAAAGTGAAGCAACACTCCATTCACTTCGCACAGTGAATTGAAGTGTTGGAACATACTGCTTCTCTTTCAGGGAAACGCATGTGAGTTTTTTGTGAAAGCTTGTAAGTAGCTTAAGGCACTTTCAAAGGAAAGTGATTTTCTCTGACAGGACAGCATTTAGAAAGTGAAGCAACACTCCATTCACTTCGCACAGTGAATTGAAGTGTTGGAACAGACTGCTTCTCTTTCAGAGAAACGCATGTTAACTTCTGGTCAATGCTTGTAAGTAGCTTAAGGCACTTTCAAAGGAAAGTGATTTTCTCTGAAAGGACAGCATTTAGAAAGTGAAGCAACACTCCATTCACTTCGCACAGTGAATTGAAGTGTTGGAACAGACTGCTTCTCTTTCAGGGAAACGCATGTGAGTTTTTTGTGAAAGCTTGTAAGTAGCTTAAGGCACTTTCAAAGGAAAGTGATTTTCTCTGAAAGGACAGCATTTAGAAAGTGAAGCAACACTCCATTCACTTCGCACAGTGAATTGAAGTGTTGGAACAGACTGCTTCTCTTTCAGAGAAACGCATGTGAATTTCTGTTGAATGCTTGTAAGTAGCTTAAGGCACTTTCAAAGGAAAGTGATTTTCTCTGAAAGGACAGCATTTAGAAAGTGAAGCAACCCTCCATTTACTTCGCACAGTGAATTGAAGTGTTGGAACAGGCTGCTTCTCTTTCAGAGAAACGGATGTGAGTTTTTTGTGAAAGCTTGTAAGTAGCTTAAGGCACTTTCAAAGGAATGTGATTTTCTCTGAAAGGACAGCATGTAGAAAGTGAAGCAACACTCCATTCACTTCGCACAGTGAATTGAAGTGTTGGAACAGACTGCTTCTCTTTCAGAGAAACGGATGTGAGTTTTTTGTTAAAGCTTGTAAGTAGCTTAAGCCACTTTCAAAGGAATGTGATTTTCTCTGAAAGGACAGCATGTAGAAAGTGAAGCAACACTCCATTCACTTCGCACAGTGAATTGAAGTGTTGGAACAGACTGCTTCTCTTTCAGAGAAACGCATGTGAATTTCTGTTGAATGCTTGTAAGTAGCTTAAGGCACTTTCAAAGGAAAGTGATTTTCTCTGAAAGGACAGCATTTAGAAAGTGAAGCAACACTCCATTCACTTCGCACAGTGAATTGAAGTGTTGGAACAGACTGCTTCTCTTTCAGAGAAACGGATGTGAGTTTTTTGTGAAAGCTTGTAAGTAGCTTAAGGCACTTTCAAAGGAAAGTGATTTTCTCTGACAGGACAGCATTTAGAAAGTGAAGCAACACTCCATTCACTTCGCACAGTGAATTGAAGTGTTGGAACAGACTGCTTCTCTTTCAGGGAAACGCATGTGAGTTTTTTGTGAAAGCTTCTAAGTAGCTTAAGGCACTTTCAAAGGAAAGTGATTTTCTCTGAAAGGACAGCATTTAGAAAGTGAAGCAACACTCAATTCACTTCGCACAGTGAATTGAAGTGTTGGAACAGACTGCTTCTCTTTCAGAGAAACGCATGTGAATTTCTGTTCAATGCTTGTAAGTAGCTAAAGGCACTTTCAAAGGAGAGTGATTTTCTCTGAAAGGACAGCATTTAGAAAGTGAAGCAACCCTCCATTCACTTCGCACAGTGAATTGAAGTGTTGGAACAGACTGCTTCTCTTTCAGAGAAACGGATGTGCGTTTTTTGTGAAAGCTTGTAAGTAGCTTAAGGCACTTTCAAAGGAATGTGATTTTCTCTGAAAGGACAGCATGTAGAAAGTGAAGCAACACTCCATTCACTTCGCACAGTGAATTGAAGTGTTGGAACAGACTGCTTCTCTTTCAGAGAAACGGATGTGAGTTTTTTGTGAAAGCTTGTAAGTAGCTTAAGCCACTTTCAAAGGAATGTGATTTTCTCTGGAAGGACAGCATGTAGAAAGTGAAGCAACACTCCATTCACTTCACACAGTGAATTGAAGTGTTGGAACAGACTGCTTCTCTTTCAGAGAAACGCATGTGAATTTCTGTTGAATGCTTGTTAGTAGCTTAAGGCACTTTCAAAGGAAAGTGATTTTCTCTGAAAGGACAGCATTTAGAAAGTGAAGCAACACTCCATTCACTTCGCACAGTGAATTGAAGTGTTGGAACAGACTGCTTCTCTTTCAGAGAAACGCATGTGAATTTCTGTTGAATGCTTGTAAGTAGCTTAAGGCACTTTCAAAGGAAAGTGATTTTCTCTGAAAGGACAGCATTTAGAAAGTGAAGCAACACTCCATTCACTTCGCACAGTGAATTGAAGTGTTGGAACAGACTGCTTCTCTTTCAGAGAAACGGATGTGATTTTTTTGTGAAAGCTTGTAAGTAGCTTAAGGCACTTTCATAGGAAAGTGATTTTCTCTGACAGGACAGCATTTAGAAAGTGAAGCAACACTCCATTCACTTCGCACAGTGAATTGAAGTGTTGGAACAGACTGCTTCTCTTTCAGAGAAACGGATGTGAGTTTTTTGTGAAAGCTTGTAAGTAGCTTAAGGGACTTTCAAAGGAAAGTGATTTTCTCTGACAGGACAGCATTTAGAAAGTGAAGCAACACTCCATTCACTGCGCACAGTGAATTGAAGTGTTGGAACAGACTGCTTCTCTTTCAGAGAAACGCATGTGAGTTTTTTGTGAAAGCTTGTAAGTAGCGTAAGGCACTTTCAAAGGAAAGTGATTTTCTCTGAAAGGACAGCATTTAGAAAGTGAAGCAACACTCCATTCACTTCGCACAGTGAATTGAAGTGTTGGAACAGACTGCTTCTCTTTCAGAGAAACGCATGTGAATTTCTGTTCAATGCTTGTAAGTAGCTTAAGGCACTTTCAAAGGAAAGTGATTTTCTCTGAAAGGACAGCATTTAGAAAGTGAAGCAACACTCCATTCACTTCGCACAGTGAATAGAAGTGTTAGAACAGAGTGCTTCTCTTTCAGAGAAACGCATGTGAATTTCTGTTCAATGCTTGTAATTAGCTTAAGGCACTTTCAAAGGAACGTGATTTTCTCTGAAAGGACAGCATTTAGAAAGTGAAGCAACACTCCATTCACTTCGCACAGTGAATTTAAGTGTTGGAACAGACTGCTTCTCTTTCAGGGAATCGCATGTGAGTTTTTTGTGAAAGCTTGTAAGTAGCTTAAGGCACTTTCAAAGGAAAGTGATTTTCTCTGACAGGACAGCATTTAGAAAGTGAAGCAACACTCCATTCACTTCGCACTGTGAATTGAAGTGTTGGAACAGACTGCTTCTCTTTCAGAGAAACGCATGTGAACTTCTGTTCAACGCTTGTAAGTAGCTTAAGGAACTTTCAAAGGAAAGTGATTTTCTCTGAAAGGACAGCATTTAGAAAGTGAAGCAACACTCCATTCACTTCGCACAGTGAATTGAAGTGTTGGAACAGACTGCTTCTCTTTCAGGGAAACGCATGTGAGCTTTTTGTGAAAGCTTGTAAGTAGCTTAAGGCACTTTCAAAGGAAAGTGATTTTCTCTGAAAGGACAGCATTTAGAAAGTGAAGCAACACTCCATTCACTTCTCACAGTGAATTGAAGTGTTGGAACAGACTGCTTCTCTTTCAGAGAAACGCATGTGAATTTCTGTTGAATGCTTGTAAGTAGCTTAAGGCACTTTCAAAGGAAAGTGATTTTCTCTGAAAGGACAGCATTTAGAAAGTGAAGCAACACTCCATTCACTTCACACAGTGAATTGAAGTGTTGGAACAGACTGCTTCTCTTTCAGAGAAACGGATGTGAGTTTTTTGTGAAAGCTTGTAAGTAACTTAAGGCACTATCAAAGGAAAGTGATTTTCTCTGAAAGGACAGCATTTAGAAAGTGAAGCAACACTCCATTCACTTCGCACAGTGAATTGAAGTGTTGGAACAGACTGCTTCTCTTTCAGAGAAACGCATGTGAATTTCTGTTGAATGCTTGTAAGTAGCTTAAGGCACTTTCAAAGGAAAGTGATTTTCTCTGAAAGGACAGCATTTAGAGTGTGAAGCAATATTCCATTCACTTCGCACAGTGAATTGAAGTGTTGGAACAGACTGCTTCTCTTTCAGAGAAACGCATGTCGATTTCTGTTGAATGCTCATAAGTAGCTTAAGGCACTTTCAAAGGAAAGTGATTTTCTCTGAAAGGACAGCATTTAGAAAGTGAAGCAACACTCCTTTCACTTCGCACAGTGAATTGAAGTGTTGGAACAGACTGCTTCTCTTTCAGAGAAACGGATGTGAGTTTTTTGTGAAAGCTTGTAAGTAGCTTAAGCCACTTTCAAAGGAATGTGATTTTCTCTGAAAGGACAGCATGTAGAAAGTGAAGCAACACTCCATTCACTTCGCACAGTGAATTGAAGTGTTGGAACAGACTGCTTCTCTTTCAGAGAAACGCATGTGAATTTCTGTTGAATGCTTGTAAGTAGCTTAAGGCACTTTCAAAGGAAAGTGATTTTCTCTGAAAGGACAGCATTTAGAAAGTGAAGCAACACTCCATTCACTTCGCACAGTGAATTGAAGTGTTGGAACAGACTGCTTCTCTTTCAGAGAAACGGATGTGAGTTTTTTGTGAAAGCTTGTAAGTAGCTTAAGGCACTTTCAAAGGAAAGTGATTTTCTCTGACAGGACAGCATTTAGAAAGTGAAGCAACACTCCATTCACTTCGCACTGTGAATTGAAGTGTTGGAACAGACTGCTTCTCTTTCAGAGAAACGCATGTGAATTTCTGTTGAATGCTTGTAAGTAGCTTAAGGCACTTTCAAAGGAAAGTGATTTTCTCTGAAAGGACAGCATTTAGAAAGTGAAGCAACACTCCATTCACTTCGCACAGTGAATTGAAGTGTTGGAACAGACTGCTTCTCTTTCAGAGAAACGGATGTGAATTTTTTGTGAAAGCTTGTAAGTAGCTTAAGGGACTTTCAAAGGAAAGTGATTTTCTCTGACAGGACAGCATTTAGAAAGTGAAGCAACACTCCATTCACTGCGCACAGTGAATTGAAGTGTTGGAACAGACTGCTTCTCTTTCAGAGAAACGCATGTGAGTTTTTTGTGAAAGCTTGTAAGTAGCTTAAGGCACTTTCAAAGGAAAGTGATTTTCTCTGAAAGGACAGCATTTAGAAAGTGAAGCAACACTCCATTCACTTCGCACAGTGAATTGAAGTGTTGGAACAGACTGCTTCTCTTTCAGAGAAACGCATGTGAATTTCTGTTCAATGCTTGTAAGTAGCTTAAGGCACTTTCAAAGGAAAGTGATTTTCTCTGAAAGGACAGCATTTAGAAAGTGAAGCAACACTCCATTCACTTCGCACAGTGAATAGAAGTGTTAGAACAGACTGCTTCTCTTTCAGAGAAACGCATGTGAATTTCTGTTCAATGCTTGTAATTAGCTTAAGGCACTTTCAAAGGAAAGTGATTTTCTCTGAAAGGACAGCATGTAGAAAGTGAAGCAACACTCCATTCACTTCGCACAGTGAATTGAAGTGTTGGAACAGACTGCTTCTCTTTCAGGGAAACGCATGTGAGTTTTTTGTGAAAGCTTGTAAGTAGCTTAAGGCACTTTCAAAGGAAAGTGATTTTCTCTGACAGGACAGCATTTAGAAAGTGAAGCAACACTCCATTCACTTCGAACAGTGAATTGAAGTGTTGGAACAGACTGCTTCTCTTTCAGAGAAACGCATGTGAACTTCTGTTCAATGCTTGTAAGTAGCTCAAGGCACTTTCAAAGGAAAGTGATTTTCTCTGAAAGGACAGCATTTAGAAAGTGAAGCAACACTCCATTCACTTCGCACAGTGAATTGAAGTGTTGGAACAGACTGCTTCTCTTTCAGGGAAACGCATGTGAGCTTTTTGTGAAAGCTTGTAAGTAGCTTAAGGCACTTTCAAAGGAAAGTGATTTTCTCTGAAAGGACAGCATTTAGAAAGTGAAGCAACACTCCATTCACTTCGCACAGTGAATTGAAGTGTTGGAACAGACTGCTTCTCTTTCAGCGAAACGCATGTGAATTTCTGTTGAATGCTTGTAAGTAGCTTAAGGCACTTTCAAAGGAAAGTGATTTTCTCTGAAAGGACAGCATTTAGAAAGTGAAGCAACACTCCATTCACTTCGCACAGTGAATTGAAGTGTTGGAACAGACTGCTTCTCTTTCAGAGAAACGGATGTGAGTTTTTTGTGAAAGCTTGTAAGTAGCTTAAGGCACTATCAAAGGAAAGTGATTTTCTCTGAAAGGACAGCATTTAGAAAGTGAAGCAACACTCCATTCACTTCGCACAGTGAATTGAAGTGTTGGAACAGACTGCTTCTCTTTCAGAGAAACACATGTGAATTTCTGTTGAATGCTTGTAAGTAGCTTAAGGCACTTTCAAAGGAAAGTGATTTTCTCTGAAAGGACAGCATTTAGAGAGTGAAGCAATAGTCCATTCACTTCGCACAGTGAATTGAAGTGTTGGAACAGACTGCTTCTCTTTCAGAGAAACGCATGTCGATTTCTGTTGAATGCTTATAAGTAGCTTAAGGCACTTTCAAAGGAAAGTGATTTTCTCTGAAAGGACAGCATTTAGAAAGTGAAGCAACACTCCATTCACTTCGCACAGTGAATTGAAGTGTTGGAACAGACTGCTTCTC
Source organism: Myodes glareolus (assembly GCF_982192425.1). NCBI lineage: Eukaryota > Metazoa > Chordata > Mammalia > Rodentia > Cricetidae > Myodes > Myodes glareolus. Next base: position 1,083,771 of record NC_142040.1, read on the forward strand.
TTTCAGAGAAACGCATGTGAATTTCTGTTGAAAGCTTGTAAGTAGCTTAAGGCACTTTCAAATGAAAGTGATTTTCTCTGAAAGGACAGCATTTAGAAAGTGAAGCAACACTCCATTCACTTCGCACAGTGAATTGAAGTGTTGGAACAGACTGCTTCACTTTCAGAGAAACGCATGTGAATTTCTGTTCAATGCTTGTAAGTAGCTTAAGGCACTTTCAAAGGAAAGTGATTTTCTCTGAAAGGACAGCATTTAGAAAGTGAAGCAACACTCCATTCACTTCGCACAGTGAATTGAAGTGTTGGAACATACTGCTTCTCTTTCAGGGAAACGCATGTGAGTTTTTTGTGAAAGCTTGTAAGTAGCTTAAGGCACTTTCAAAGGAAAGTGATTTTCTCTGACAGGACAGCATTTAGAAAGTGAAGCAACACTCCATTCACTTCGCACAGTGAATTGAAGTGTTGGAACAGACTGCTTCTCTTTCAGAGAAACGCATGTGAACTTCTGTTCAATGCTTGTAAGTAGCTTAAGGCACTTTCAAAGGAAAGTGATTTTCTCTGAAAGGACACCATTAAGAAAGTGAAGCAACCCTCCATTCACTTCGCACAGTGAATTGAAGTGTTGGAACAGACTGCTTCTCTTTCAGGGAAACGCATGTGAGTTTTTTGTGAAAGCTTGTAAGTAGCTTAAGGCACTTTCAAAGGAAAGTGATTTTCTCTGACAGGACAGCATTTAGAAAGTGAAGCAACACTCCATTCACTTCGCACAGTGAATTGAAGTGTTGGAACAGACTGCTTCTCTTTCAGAGAAACGCATGTGAATTTCTGTTGAATGCTTGTAAGTAGCTTAAGGCACTTTCAAAGGAAGGTGATTTTATCTGAAAGGACAGCATTTAGAAAGTGAAGCAACCCTCCATTTACTTCGCACAGTGAATTGAAGTGTTGGAACAGGCTGCTTCTCTTTCAGAGAAACGGATGTGAGTTTTTTGTGAAAGCTTGTAAGTAGCTTAAGGCACTTTCAAAGGAAAGTGATTTTCTCTGAAAGGACAGCATTTAGAAAGTGAAGCAACACTCCATTCACTTCGCACAGTGAATTGAAGTGTTGGAACAGACTGCTTCTCTTTCAGAGAAACGCATGTGAATTTCTGTTGAATGCTTGTAAGTAACTTAAGGCACTTTCAAAGGAAAGTGATTTTCTCTGAAAGGACAGCATTTAGAAAGTGAAGCAACACTCCATTCACTTCGCACAGTGAATTGAAGTGTTGGAACAGACTGCTTCTCTTTCAGAGAAACGGATGTGAGTTTTTTGTGAAAGCTTGTAAGTAGCTTAAGGCACTTTCAAAGGAAAGTGATTTTCTCTGACAGGACAGCATTTAGAAAGTGAAGCAACACTCCATTCACTTCGCACAGTGAATTGAAGTGTTGGAACAGACTGCTTCTCTCTCAGAGAAACGCATGTGAATTTCTGTTCAATGCTTGTATGTAGCTTAAGGCACTTTAAAGGAAAGTGATTTTCTCTGAAAGGACAGCATTTAGAAAGTGAAGCAACACTCCATTCACTTTGCACAGTGAATTGAAGTGTTGGAACAGACTGCTTCTCTTTCAGAGAAACGGATGTGAGTTTTTTGTGTAAGCTTGTAAGTAGCTTAAGGCACTTTCAAAGGAAAGTGATTTTCTCTGAAAGGACAGCATTTAGAGAGTGAAGCAATATTCCATTCACTTCGAACAGTGAATTGAAGTGTTGGAACAGACTGCTTCTCTTTCAGAGAAACGCATGTCGATTTCTGTTGAATGCTTATAAGTAGCTTAAGGCACTTTCAAAGGAAAGTGATTTTCTCTGAAAGGACAGCATTTAGAAAGTGAAGCAACACTCCATTCACTTCGCACAGTGAATTGAAGTGTTGGAACAGACTGCTTCTCTTTCAGAGAAACGCATGTGAATTTCTGTTGAATGCTTGTAAGTAGCTAAAGGCACTTTCAAATGAAAGTGATTTTCTCTGAAAGGACAGCATTTAGAAAGTGAAGCAACACTCCATTCACTTCGCACAGTGAATTGAAGTGTTGGAACAGACTGCTTCTCTTTCAGAGAAACGCATGTGAATTTCTGTTCAATGCTTGTAAGTAGCTTAAGGCACTTTCAAAGGAAAGTGATTTTCTCTGACAGGACAGCATTTAGAATGTGAAGCAACACTCCATTAACTTCGCACAGTGAATTGAAGTGTTGGAACAGACTGCTTCTCTTTCAGGGAAACGCATGTGAGTTTTTTGTGAAAGCTTGTAAGTAGCTTAAGGCACTTTCAAAGGAAAGTGATTTTCTCTGACAGGACAGCATTTAGAAAGTGAAGCAACACTCCATTCACTTCGCACAGTGAATTGAAGTGTTGGAACAGACTGCTTCTCTTTCAGAGAAACGCATGTGAACTTCTGTTCAATGCTTGTAAGTAGCTTAAGGCACTTTCAAAGGAAAGTGATTTTCTCTGAAAGGACAGCATTTAGAAAGTGAAGCAACACTCCATTCACTTCGCACAGTGAATTGAAGTGTTGGAACAGACTGCTTCTCTTTCAGGGAAACGCATGTGAGTTTTTTGTGAAAGCTTGTAAGTAGCTTAAGGCACTTTCAAAGGAAAGTGATTTTCTCTGAAAGGACAGCATTTAGAAAGTGAAGCAACACTCCATTCACTTCGCACAGTGAATTGAAGTGTTGGAACAGACTGCTTCTCTTTCAGAGAAACGCATGTGAATTTCTGTTGAATGCTTGTAAGTAGCTTAAGGCACTTTCAAAGGAAAGTGATTTTCTCTGAAAGGACAGCATTTAGAAAGTGAAGCAACACTCCATTCACTTCGCACAGTGAATTGAAGTGTTGGAACAGGCTGCTTCTCTTTCAGAGAAACGGATGTGAGTTTTTTGTGAAAGCTTGTAAGTAGCTTAAGGCACTTTCAAAGGAAAGTGATTTTCTCTGACAGGACAGCATTTAGAAAGTGAAGCAACACTCCATTCACTTCGCACAGTGAATTGAAGTGTTGGAACAGACTGCTTCTCTTTCAGAGAAACGGATGTGAGTTTTTTGTGAAAGCTTGTAAGTAGCTTAAGGGACTTTCAAAGGAAAGTGATTTTCTCTGACAGGACAGCATTTAGAAAGTGAAGCAACACTCCATTCACTGCGCACAGTGAATTGAAGTGTTGGAACAGACTGCTTCTCTTTCAGAGAAACGCATGTGAGTTTTTTGTGAAAGCTTGTAAGTAGCGTAAGGCACTTTCAAAGGAAAGTGATTTTCTCTGAAAGGACAGCATTTAGAAAGTGAAGCAACACTCCATTCACTTCGCACAGTGAATTGAAGTGTTGGAACAGACTGCTTCTCTTTCAGAGAAACGCATGTGAATTTCTGTTCAATGCTTGTAAGTAGCTTAAGGCACTTTCAAAGGAAAGTGATTTTCTCTGAAAGGACAGCATTTAGAAAGTGAAGCAACACTCCATTCACTTCGCACAGTGAATAGAAGTGTTAGAACAGACTGCTTCTCTTTCAGAGAAACGCATGTGAATTTCTGTTCAATGCTTGTAATTAGCTTAAGGCACTTTCAAAGGAACGTGATTTTCTCTGAAAGGACAGCATTTAGAAAGTGAAGCAACACTCCATTCACTTCGCACAGTGAATTGAAGTGTTGGAACAGACTGCTTCTCTTTCAGGGAAACGCATGTGAGTTTTTTGTGAAAGCTTGTAAGTAGCTTAAGGCACTTTCAAAGGAAAGTGATTTTCTCTGACAGGACAGCATTTAGAAAGTGAAGCAACACTCCATTCACTTCGCACTGTGAATTGAAGTGTTGGAACAGACTGCTTCTCTTTCAGAGAAACGCATGTGAACTTCTGTTCAACGCTTGTAAGTAGCTTAAGGCACTTTCAAAGGAAAGTGATTTTCTCTGAAAGGACAGCATTTAGAAAGTGAAGCAACACTCCATTCACTTCGCACAGTGAATTGAAGTGTTGGAACAGGCTGCTTCTCTTTCAGAGAAACAGATGTGAGTTTTTTGTGAAAGCTTGTAAGTAGCTTAAGGCACTTTCAAAGGAAAGTGATTTTCTCTGACAGGACAGCATTTAGAAAGTGAAGCAACACTCCATTCACTTCGCACAGTGAATTGAAGTGTTGGAACAGACTGCTTCTCTTTCAGAGAAACGGATGTGAGTTTTTTGTGAAAGCTTGTAAGTAGCTTAAGGGACTTTCAAAAGAAAGTGATTTTCTCTCACAGGACAGCATTTAGAAAGTGAAGCAACACTCCATTCACTGCGCACAGTGAATTGAAGTGTTGGAACAGACTGCTTCTCTTTCAGAGAAACGCATGTGAGTTTTTTGTGAAAGCTTGTAAGTAGCGTAAGGCACTTTCAAAGGAAAGTGATTTTCTCTGAAAGGACAGCATTTAGAAAGTGAAGCAACACTCCATTCACTTCGCACAGTGAATTGAAGTGTTGGAACAGACTGCTTCTCTTTCAGAGAAACGCATGTGAATTTCTGTTCAATGCTTGTAAGTAGCTTAAGGCACTTTCAAAGGAAAGTGATTTTCTCTGAAAGGACAGCATTTAGAAAGTGAAGCAACACTCCATTCACTTCGCACAGTGAATAGAAGTGTTAGAACAGACTGCTTCTCTTTCAGAGAAACGCATGTGAATTTCTGTTCAATGCTTGTAATTAGCTTAAGGCACTTTCAAAGGAACGTGATTTTCTCTGAAAGGACAGCATTTAGAAAGTGAAGCAACACTCCATTCACTTCGCACAGTGAATTGAAGTGTTGGAACAGACTGCTTCTCTTTCAGGGAAACGCATGTGAGTTTTTTGTGAAAGCTTGTAAGTAGCTTAAGGCACTTTCAAAGGAAAGTGATTTTCTCTGACAGGACAGCATTTAGAAAGTGAAGCAACACTCCATTCACTTCGCACTGTGAATTGAAGTGTTGGAACAGACTGCTTCTCTTTCAGAGAAACGCATGTGAACTTCTGTTCAACGCTTGTAAGTAGCTTAAGGCACTTTCAAAGGAAAGTGATTTTCTCTGAAAGGACAGCATTTAGAAAGTGAAGCAACACTCCATTCACTTCGCACAGTGAATTGAAGTGTTGGAACAGACTGCTTCTCTTTCAGGGAAACGCATGTGAGCTTTTTGTGAAACTTGTAAGTAGCTTAAGGCACTTTCAAAGGAAAGTGATTTTCTCTGAAAGGACAGCATTTAGAAAGTGAAGCAACACTCCATTCACTTCTCACAGTGAATTGAAGTGTTGGAACAGACTGCTTCTCTTTCAGAGAAACGCATGTGAATTTCTGTTGAATGCTTGTAAGTAGCTTAAGGCACTTTCAAAGGAAAGTGATTTTCTCTGAAAGGACAGCATTTAGAAAGTGAAGCAACACTCCATTCACTTCACACAGTGAATTAAAGTGTTGGAACAGACTGCTTCTCTTTCAGAGAAACGCATGTGAGTTTTTTGTGAAAGCTTGTAAGTAACTTAAGGCACTATCAAAGGAAAGTGATTTTCTCTGAAAGGACAGCATTTAGAAAGTGAAGCAACACTCCATTCACTTCGCACAGTGAATTGAAGTGTTGGAACAGACTGCTTCTCTTTCAGAGAAACGCATGTGAATTTCTGTTGAATGCTTGTAAGTAGCTTAAGGCACTTTCAAAGGAAAGTGATTTTCTCTGAAAGGACAGCATTTAGAGTGTGAAGCAATATTCCATTCACTCCGCACAGTGAATTGAAGTGTTGGAACAGACTGCTTCTCTTTCAGAGAAACGCATGTCGATTTCTGTTGAATGCTTATAAGTAGCTTAAGGCACTTTCAAAGGAAAGTGATTTTCTCTGAAAGGACAGCATTTAGAAAGTGAAGCAACACTCCATTCACTTCGCACAGTGAATTGAAGTGTTGGAACAGACTGCTTCTCTTTCAGAGAAACGCATGTGAATTTCTGTTGAATGCTTGTAAGTAGCTTAAGGCACTTTCAAATGAAAGTGATTTTCTCTGAAAGGACAGCATTTAGAAAGTGAAGCAACACTCCATTCACTTCGCACAGTGAATTGAAGTGTTGGAACAGACTGCTTCTCTTTCAGAGAAACGCATGTGAATTTCTGTTCAATGCTTGTAAGTAGCTTAAGGCACTTTCAAAGGAAAGTGATTTTCTCTGACAGGACAGCATTTAGAAAGTGAAGCAACAGTCCATTCACTTCGCACAGTGAATTGAAGTGTTGGAACATACTGCTTCTCTTTCAGGGAAACGCATGTGAGTTTTTTGTGAAAGCTTGTAAGTAGCTTAAGGCACTTTCAAAGGAAAGTGAAATTCTCTGAAAGGACAGCATTTAGAAAGTGAAGCAACACTCCATTCACTTCGCACAGTGAATTGAAGTGTTGGAACAGACTGCTTCTCTTTCAGAGAAACGGATGTGAGTTTTTTGTGAAAGCTTGTAAGTAGCTTAAGGGACTTTCAAAGGAAAGTGATTTTCTCTGACAGGACAGCATTTAGAAAGTGAAGCAACACTCCATTCACTGCGCACAGTGAATTGAAGTGTTGGAACAGACTGCTTCTCTTTCAGAGAAACGCATGTGAGTTTTTTGTGAAAGCTTGTAAGTAGCGTAAGGCACTTTCAAAGGAAAGTGATTTTCTCTGAAAGGACAGCATTTAGAAAGTGAAGCAACACTCCATTCACTTCGCACAGTGAATTGAAGTGTTGGAACAGACTGCTTCTCTTTCAGAGAAACGCATGTGAATTTCTGTTCAATGCTTGTAAGTAGCTTAAGGCACTTTCAAAGGAAAGTGATTTTCTCTGAAAGGACAGCATTTAGAAAGTGAAGCAACACTCCATTCACTTCGCACAGTGAATAGAAGTGTTAGAACAGACTGCTTCTCTTTCAGAGAAACGCATGTGAATTTCTGTTCAATGCTTGTAATTAGCTTAAGGCACTTTCAAAGGAACGTGATTTTCTCTGAAAGGACAGCATTTAGAAAGTGAAGCAACACTCCATTCACTTCGCACAGTGAATTGAATTGTTGGAACAGACTGCTTCTCTTTCAGGGAAACGCATGTGAGTTTTTTGTGAAAGCTTGTAAGTAGCTTAAGGCACTTTCAAAGGAAAGTGATTTTCTCTGACAGGACAGCATTTAGAAAGTGAAGCAACACTCCATTCACTTCGCACTGTGAATTGAAGTGTTGGAACAGACTGCTTCTCTTTCAGAGAAACGCATGTGAACTTCTGTTCAACGCTTGTAAGTAGCTTAAGGCACTTTCAAAGGAAAGTGATTTTCTCTGAAAGGACAGCATTTAGAAAGTGAAGCAACACTCCATTCACTTCGCACAGTGAATTGAAGTGTTGGAACAGGCTGCTTCTCTTTCAGAGAAACAGATGTGAGTTTTTTGTGAAAGCTTGTAAGTAGCTTAAGGCACTTTCAAAGGAAAGTGATTTTCTCTGACAGGACAGCATTTAGAAAGTGAAGCAACACTCCATTCACTTCGCACAGTGAATTGAAGTGTTGGAACAGACTGCTTCTCTTTCAGAGAAACGGATGTGAGTTTTTTGTGAAAGCTTGTAAGTAGCTTAAGGGACTTTCAAAGGAAAGTGATTTTCTCTGACAGGACAGCATTTAGAAAGTGAAGCAACACTCCATTCACTGCGCACAGTGAATTGAAGTGTTGGAACAGACTGCTTCTCTTTCAGAGAAACGCATGTGAGTTTTTTGTGAAAGCTTGTAAGTAGCTTAAGGCACTTTCAAAGGAAAGTGATTTTCTCGGAAAGGACAGCATTTAGAAAGTGAAGCAACACTCCATTCACTTCGCACAGTGAATTGAAGTGTTGGAACAGACTGCTTCTCTTTCAGAGAAACGCATGTGAATTTCTGTTCAATGCTTGTAAGTAGCTTAAGGCACTTTCAAAGGAAAGTGATTTTCTCTGACAGGACAGCATTTAGAAAGTGAAGCAACACTCCATTCACTTCGCACAGTGAATTGAAGTGTTGGAACAGACTGCTTCTCTTTCAGAGAAACGCATGTGAATTTCTGTTGAATGCTTGTAAGTAGCTTAAGGCACTTTCAAAGGAAGGTGATTTTATCTGAAAGGACAGCATTTAGAAAGTGAAGCAACCCTCCATTTACTTCGCACAGTGAATTGAAGTGTTGGAACAGGCTGCTTCTCTTTCAGAGAAACGGATGTGAGTTTTTTGTGAAAGCTTGTAAGTAGCTTAAGGCACTTTCAAAGGAAAGTGATTTTCTCTGAAAGGACAGCATTTAGAAAGTGAAGCAACACTCCATTCACTTCGCACAGTGAATTGAAGTGTTGGAACAGACTGCTTCTCTTTCAGAGAAACGCATGTGAATTTCTGTTGAATGCTTGTAAGTAACTTAAGGCACTTTCAAAGGAAAGTGATTTTCTCTGAAAGGACAGCATTTAGAAAGTGAAGCAACACTCCATTCACTTCGCACAGTGAATTGAAGTGTTGGAACAGACTGCTTCTCTTTCAGAGAAACGGATGTGAGTTTTTTGTGAAAGCTTGTAAGTAGCTTAAGGCACTTTCAAAGGAAAGTGATTTTCTCTGACAGGACAGCATTTAGAAAGTGAAGCAACACTCCATTCACTTCGCACAGTGAATTGAAGTGTTGGAACAGACTGCTTCTCTCTCAGAGAAACGCATGTGAATTTCTGTTCAATGCTTGTATGTAGCTTAAGGCACTTTAAAGGAAAGTGATTTTCTCTGAAAGGACAGCATTTAGAAAGTGAAGCAACACTCCATTCACTTTGCACAGTGAATTGAAGTGTTGGAACAGACTGCTTCTCTTTCAGAGAAACGGATGTGAGTTTTTTGTGTAAGCTTGTAATTAGCTTAAGGCACTTTCAAAGGAAAGTGATTTTCTCTGAAAGGACAGCATTTAGAGAGTGAAGCAATATTCCATTCACTTCGAACAGTGAATTGAAGTGTTGGAACAGACTGCTTCTCTTTCAGAGAAACGCATGTCGATTTCTGTTGAATGCTTATAAGTAGCTTAAGGCACTTTCAAAGGAAAGTGATTTTCTCTGAAAGGACAGCATTTAGAAAGTGAAGCAACACTCCATTCACTTCGCACAGTGAATTGAAGTGTTGGAACAGACTGCTTCTCTTTCAGAGAAACGCATGTGAATTTCTGTTGAATGCTTGTAAGTAGCTAAAGGCACTTTCAAATGAAAGTGATTTTCTCTGAAAGGACAGCATTTAGAAAGTGAAGCAACACTCCATTCACTTCGCACAGTGAATTGAAGTGTTGGAACAGACTGCTTCTCTTTCAGAGAAACGCATGTGAATTTCTGTTCAATGCTTGTAAGTAGCTTAAGGCACTTTCAAAGGAAAGTGATTTTCTCTGACAGGACAGCATTTAGAATGTGAAGCAACACTCCATTAACTTCGCACAGTGAATTGAAGTGTTGGAACAGACTGCTTCTCTTTCAGGGAAACGCATGTGAGTTTTTTGTGAAAGCTTGTAAGTAGCTTAAGGCACTTTCAAAGGAAAGTGATTTTCTCTGACAGGACAGCATTTAGAAAGTGAAGCAACACTCCATTCACTTCGCACAGTGAATTGAAGTGTTGGAACAGACTGCTTCTCTTTCAGAGAAACGCATGTGAACTTCTGTTCAATGCTTGTAAGTAGCTTAAGGCACTTTCAAAGGAAAGTGATTTTCTCTGAAAGGACAGCATTTAGAAAGTGAAGCAACACTCCATTCACTTCGCACAGTGAATTGAAGTGTTGGAACAGACTGCTTCTCTTTCAGGGAAATGCATGTGAGTTTTTTGTGAAAGCTTGTAAGTAGCTTAAGGCACTTTCAAAGGAAAGTGATTTTCTCTGAAAGGACAGCATTTAGAAAGTGAAGCAACACTCCATTCACTTCGCACAGTGAATTGAAGTGTTGGAACAGACTGCTTCTCTTTCAGAGAAACGCATGTGAATTTCTGTTGAATGCTTGTAAGTAGCTTAAGGCACTTTCAAAGGAAAGTGATTTTCTCTGAAAGGACAGCATTTAGAAAGTGAAGCAACACTCCATTCACTTCGCACAGTGAATTGAAGTGTTGGAACAGGCTGCTTCTCTTTCAGAGAAACGGATGTGAGTTTTTTGTGAAAGCTTGTAAGTAGCTTAAGGCACTTTCAAAGGAAAGTGATTTTCTCTGACAGGACAGCATTTAGAAAGTGAAGCAACACTCCATTCACTTCGCACAGTGAATTGAAGTGTTGGAACAGACTGCTTCTCTTTCAGAGAAACGGATGTGAGTTTTTTGTGAAAGCTTGTAAGTAGCTTAAGGGACTTTCAAAGGAAAGTGATTTTCTCTGACAGGACAGCATTTAGAAAGTGAAGCAACACTCCATTCACTGCGCACAGTGAATTGAAGTGTTGGAACAGACTGCTTCTCTTTCAGAGAAACGCATGTGAGTTTTTTGTGAAAGCTTGTAAGTAGCGTAAGGCACTTTCAAAGGAAAGTGATTTTCTCTGAAAGGACAGCATTTAGAAAGTGAAGCAACACTCCATTCACTTCGCACAGTGAATTGAAGTGTTGGAACAGACTGCTTCTCTTTCAGAGAAACGCATGTGAATTTCTGTTCAATGCTTGTAAGCAGCTTAAGGCACTTTCAAAGGAAAGTGATTTTCTCTGAAAGGACAGCATTTAGAAAGTGAAGCAACACTCCATTCACTTCGCACAGTGAATAGAAGTGTTAGAACAGACTGCTTCTCTTTCAGAGAAACGCATGTGAATTTCTGTTCAATGCTTGTAATTAGCTTAAGGCACTTTCAAAGGAACGTGATTTTCTCTGAAAGGACAGCATTTAGAAAGTGAAGCAACACTCCATTCACTTCGCACAGTGAATTGAAGTGTTGGAACAGACTGCTTCTCTTTCAGGGAAACGCATGTGAGTTTTTTGTGAAAGCTTGTAAGTAGCTTAAGGCACTTTCAAAGGAAAGTGATTTTCTCTGACAGGACAGCATTTAGAAAGTGAAGCAACACTCCATTCACTTCGCACTGTGAATTGAAGTGTTGGAACAGACTGCTTCTCTTTCAGAGAAACGCATGTGAACTTCTGTTCAACGCTTGTAAGTAGCTTAAGGCACTTTCAAAGGAAAGTGATTTTCTCTGAAAGGACAGCATTTAGAAAGTGAAGCAACACTCCATTCACTTCGCACAGTGAATTGAAGTGTTGGAACAGGCTGCTTCTCTTTCAGAGAAACAGATGTGAGTTTTTTGTGAAAGCTTGTAAGTAGCTTAAGGCACTTTCAAAGGAAAGTGATTTTCTCTGACAGGACAGCATTTAGAAAGTGAAGCAACACTCCATTCACTTCGCACAGTGAATTGAAGTGTTGGAACAGACTGCTTCTCTTTCAGAGAAACGGATGTGAGTTTTTTGTGAAAGCTTGTAAGTAGCTTAAGGGACTTTCAAAAGAAAGTGATTTTCTCTCACAGGACAGCATTTAGAAAGTGAAGCAACACTCCATTCACTGCGCACAGTGAATTGAAGTGTTGGAACAGACTGCTTCTCTTTCAGAGAAACGCATGTGAGTTTTTTGTGAAAGCTTGTAAGTAGCGTAAGGCACTTTCAAAGGAAAGTGATTTTCTCTGAAAGGACAGCATTTAGAAAGTGAAGCAACACTCCATTCACTTCGCACAGTGAATTGAAGTGTTGGAACAGACTGCTTCTCTTTCAGAGAAACGCATGTGAATTTCTGTTCAATGCTTGTAAGTAGCTTAAGGCACTTTCAAAGGAAAGTGATTTTCTCTGAAAGGACAGCATTTAGAAAGTGAAGCAACACTCCATTCACTTCGCACAGTGAATAGAAGTGTTAGAACAGACTGCTTCTCTTTCAGAGAAACGCATGTGAATTTCTGTTCAATGCTTGTAATTAGCTTAAGGCACTTTCAAAGGAACGTGATTTTCTCTGAAAGGACAGCATTTAGAAAGTGAAGCAACACTCCATTCACTTCGCACAGTGAATTGAAGTGTTGGAACAGACTGCTTCTCTTTCAGGGAAACGCATGTGAGTTTTTTGTGAAAGCTTGTAAGTAGCTTAAGGCACTTTCAAAGGAAAGTGATTTTCTCTGACAGGACAGCATTTAGAAAGTGAAGCAACACTCCATTCACTTCGCACTGTGAATTGAAGTGTTGGAACAGACTGCTTCTCTTTCAGAGAAACGCATGTGAACTTCTGTTCAACGCTTGTAAGTAGCTTAAGGCACTTTCAAAGGAAAGTGATTTTCTCTGAAAGGACAGCATTTAGAAAGTGAAGCAACACTCCATTCACTTCGCACAGTGAATTGAAGTGTTGGAACAGACTGCTTCTCTTTCAGGGAAACGCATGTGAGCTTTTTGTGAAACTTGTAAGTAGCTTAAGGCACTTTCAAAGGAAAGTGATTTTCTCTGAAAGGACAGCATTTAGAAAGTGAAGCAACACTCCATTCACTTCTCACAGTGAATTGAAGTGTTGGAACAGACTGCTTCTCTTTCAGAGAAACGCATGTGAATTTCTGTTGAATGCTTGTAAGTAGCTTAAGGCACTTTCAAAGGAAAGTGATTTTCTCTGAAAGGACAGCATTTAGAAAGTGAAGCAACACTCCATTCACTTCACACAGTGAATTGAAGTGTTGGAACAGACTGCTTCTCTTTCAGAGAAACGGATGTGAGTTTTTTGTGAAAGCTTGTAAGTAACTTAAGGCACTATCAAAGGAAAGTGATTTTCTCTGAAAGGACAGCATTTAGAAAGTGAAGCAACACTCCATTCACTTCGCACAGTGAATTGAAGTGTTGGAACAGACTGCTTCTCTTTCAGAGAAACGCATGTGAATTTCTGTTGAATGCTTGTAAGTAGCTTAAGGCACTTTCAAAGGAAAGTGATTTTCTCTGAAAGGACAGCATTTAGAGTGTGAAGCAATATTCCATTCACTCCGCACAGTGAATTGAAGTGTTGGAACAGACTGCTTCTCTTTCAGAGAAACGCATGTCGATTTCTGTTGAATGCTTATAAGTAGCTTAAGGCACTTTCAAAGGAAAGTGATTTTCTCTGAAAGGACAGCATTTAGAAAGTGAAGCAACACTCCATTCACTTCGCACAGTGAATTGAAGTGTTGGAACAGACTGCTTCTCTTTCAGAGAAACGCATGTGAATTTCTGTTGAATGCTTGTAAGTAGCTTAAGGCACTTTCAAATGAAAGTGATTTTCTCTGAAAGGACAGCATTTAGAAAGTGAAGCAACACTCCATTCACTTCGCACAGTGAATTGAAGTGTTGGAACAGACTGCTTCTCTTTCAGAGAAACGCATGTGAATTTCTGTTCAATGCTTGTAAGTAGCTTAAGGCACTTTCAAAGGAAAGTGATTTTCTCTGACAGGACAGCATTTAGAAAGTGAAGCAACAGTCCATTCACTTCGCACAGTGAATTGAAGTGTTGGAACATACTGCTTCTCTTTCAGGGAAACGCATGTGAGTTTTTTGTGAAAGCTTGTAAGTAGCTTAAGGCACTTTCAAAGGAAAGTGAAATTCTCTGAAAGGACAGCATTTAGAAAGTGAAGCAACACTCCATTCACTTCGCACAGTGAATTGAAGTGTTGGAACAGACTGCTTCTCTTTCAGAGAAACGGATGTGAGTTTTTTGTGAAAGCTTGTAAGTAGCTTAAGGGACTTTCAAAGGAAAGTGATTTTCTCTGACAGGACAGCATTTAGAAAGTGAAGCAACACTCCATTCACTGCGCACAGTGAATTGAAGTGTTGGAACAGACTGCTTCTCTTTCAGAGAAACGCATGTGAGTTTTTTGTGAAAGCTTGTAAGTAGCGTAAGGCACTTTCAAAGGAAAGTGATTTTCTCTGAAAGGACAGCATTTAGAAAGTGAAGCAACACTCCATTCACTTCGCACAGTGAATTGAAGTGTTGGAACAGACTGCTTCTCTTTCAGAGAAACGCATGTGAATTTCTGTTCAATGCTTGTAAGTAGCTTAAGGCACTTTCAAAGGAAAGTGATTTTCTCTGAAAGGACAGCATTTAGAAAGTGAAGCAACACTCCATTCACTTCGCACAGTGAATAGAAGTGTTAGAACAGACTGCTTCTCTTTCAGAGAAACGCATGTGAATTTCTGTTCAATGCTTGTAATTAGCTTAAGGCACTTTCAAAGGAACGTGATTTTCTCTGAAAGGACAGCATTTAGAAAGTGAAGCAACACTCCATTCACTTCGCACAGTGAATTGAATTGTTGGAACAGACTGCTTCTCTTTCAGGGAAACGCATGTGAGTTTTTTGTGAAAGCTTGTAAGTAGCTTAAGGCACTTTCAAAGGAAAGTGATTTTCTCTGACAGGACAGCATTTAGAAAGTGAAGCAACACTCCATTCACTTCGCACTGTGAATTGAAGTGTTGGAACAGACTGCTTCTCTTTCAGAGAAACGCATGTGAACTTCTGTTCAACGCTTGTAAGTAGCTTAAGGCACTTTCAAAGGAAAGTGATTTTCTCTGAAAGGACAGCATTTAGAAAGTGAAGCAACACTCCATTCACTTCGCACAGTGAATTGAAGTGTTGGAACAGGCTGCTTCTCTTTCAGAGAAACAGATGTGAGTTTTTTGTGAAAGCTTGTAAGTAGCTTAAGGCACTTTCAAAGGAAAGTGATTTTCTCTGACAGGACAGCATTTAGAAAGTGAAGCAACACTCCATTCACTTCGCACAGTGAATTGAAGTGTTGGAACAGACTGCTTCTCTTTCAGAGAAACGGATGTGAGTTTTTTGTGAAAGCTTGTAAGTAGCTTAAGGGACTTTCAAAGGAAAGTGATTTTCTCTGACAGGACAGCATTTAGAAAGTGAAGCAACACTCCATTCACTGCGCACAGTGAATTGAAGTGTTGGAACAGACTGCTTCTCTTTCAGAGAAACGCATGTGAGTTTTTTGTGAAAGCTTGTAAGTAGCTTAAGGCACTTTCAAAGGAAAGTGATTTTCTCGGAAAGGACAGCATTTAGAAAGTGAAGCAACACTCCATTCACTTCGCACAGTGAATTGAAGTGTTGGAACAGACTGCTTCTCTTTCAGAGAAACGCATGTGAATTTCTGTTCAATGCTTGTAAGTAGCTTAAGGCACTTTCAAAGGAAAGTGATTTTCTCTGAAAGGACAGCATTTAGAAAGTGAAGCAACACTCCATTCACTTCGCACAGTGAATTGAAGTGTTGGAACAGACTGCTTCTCTTTCAGGGAAACGCATGTGAGTTTTTTGTGAAAGCTTCTAAGTAGCTTAAGGCACTTTCAAAGGAAAGTGATTTTCTCTGAAAGGACAGCATTTAGAAAGTGAAGCAACACTCCATTCACTTCGCACAGTGAATTGAAGTGTTGGAACAGACTGCTTCTCTTTCAGAGAAACGCATGTGAATTTCTGTTCAATGCTTGTAAGTAGCTAAAGGCACTTTCAAAGGAGAGTGATTTTCTCTGAAAGGACAGCATTTAGAAAGTGAAGCAACCCTCCATTCACTTCGCACAGTGAATTGAAGTGTTGGAACAGACTGCTTCTCTTTCAGAGAAACGGATGTGCGTTTTTTGTGAAAGCTTGTAAGTAGCTTAAGGCACTTTCAAAGGAATGTGATTTTCTCTGAAAGGACAGCATGTAGAAAGTGAAGCAACACTCCATTCACTTCGCACAGTGAATTGAAGTGTTGGAACAGACTGCTTCTCTTTCAGAGAAACGGATGTGAGTTTTTTGTGAAAGCTTGTAAGTAGCTTAAGCCACTTTCAAAGGAATGTGATTTTCTCTGGAAGGACAGCATGTAGAAAGTGAAGCAACACTCCATTCACTTCACACAGTGAATTGAAGTGTTGGAACAGACTGCTTCTCTTTCAGAGAAACGCATGTGAATTTCTGTTGAATGCTTGTTAGTAGCTTAAGGCACTTTCAAAGGAAAGTGATTTTCTCTGAAAGGACAGCATTTAGAAAGTGAAGCAACACTCCATTCACTTCGCACAGTGAATTGAAGTGTTGGAACAGACTGCTTCTCTTTCAGAGAAACGGATGTGAGTTTTTTGTGAAAGCTTGTAAGTAGCTTAAGGCACTTTCAAGGAAAGTGATTTTCTCTGACAGGACAGCATTTAGAAAGTGAAGCAACACTCCATTCACTTCGCACAGTGAATTGAAGTGTTGGAACAGACTGCTTCTCTTTCAGAGAAACGCATGTGAAATTCTGTTGAATGCTTGTAAGTAGCTTAAGGCACTTTCAAAGGAAAGTGATTTTCTCTGAAAGGACAGCATTTAGAGAGTGAAGCAATATTCCATTCACTTCGAACAGTGAATTGAAGTGTTGGAACAGACTGCTTCTCTTTCTGAGAAACGCATGTGAATTTCTGTTCAATGCTTGTAAGTAGCTTAAGGCACTTTCAAAGGAAAGTGATTTTCTCTGACAGGACAGCATTTAGAAAGTGAAGCAACCCTCCATTCACTTCGCACAGTGAATTGAAGTGTTGGAACAGGCTGCTTCTCTTTCAGAGAAACGGATGTGAGTTTTCTGTGAAAGCTTGTAAGTAGCTTAAGGCACTTTCAAAGGAAAGTGATTTTCTCTGACAGGACAGCATTTAGAAAGTGAAGCAACACTCCATTCACTTCGCACAGTGAATTGAAGTGTTGGAACAGACTGCTTCTCTTTCAAAGATACGCATGTGAATTTCTGTTGAATGCTTGTAAGTAGCTTAAGGCACTTTCAAAGGAAAGTGATTTTCTCTGAAAGGACAGAATTTAGAAAGTGAAGCAACACTCCATTCACTGCGCACAGTGAATTGAAGTGTTGGAACAGACTGCTTCTCTTTCAGAGAAACGGATGTGATTTTTTGTGAAAGCTTGTAAGTAGCTTAAGGCACTTTCATAGGAAAGTGATTTTCTCTGACAGGACAGCATTTAGAAAGTGAAGCAACACTCCATTCACTTCGCACAGTGAATTGAAGTGTTGGAACAGACTGCTTCTCTTTCAGAGAAACGGATGTGAGTTTTTTGTGAAAGCTTGTAAGTAGCTTAAGGGACTTTCAAAGGAAAGTGATTTTCTCTGACAGGACAGCATTTAGAAAGTGAAGCAACACTCCATTCACTGCGCACAGTGAATTGAAGTGTTGGAACAGACTGCTTCTCTTTCAGAGAAACGCATGTGAGTTTTTTGTGAAAGCTTGTAAGTAGCGTAAGGCATTTTCAAAGGAAAGTGATTTTCTCTGAAAGGACAGCATTTAGAAAGTGAAGCAACACTCCATTCACTTCGCACAGTGAATTGAAGTGTTGGAACAGACTGCTTCTCTTTCAGAGAAACGCATGTGAATTTCTGTTCAATGCTTGTAAGTAGCTTAAGGCACTTTCAAAGGAAAGTGATTTTCTCTGAAAGGACAGCATTTAGAAAGTGAAGCAACACTCCATTCACTTCGCACAGTGAATAGAAGTGTTAGAACAGACTGCTTCTCTTTCAGAGAAACGCATGTGAATTTCTGTTCAATGCTTGTAATTAGCTTAAGGCACTTTCAAAGGAACGTGATTTTCTCTGAAAGGACAGCATTTAGAAAGTGAAGCAACACTCCATTCACTTCGCACAGTGAATTGAAGTGTTGGAACAGACTGCTTCTCTTTCAGGGAAACGCATGTGAGTTTTTTGTGAAAGCTTGTAAGTAGCTTAAGGCACTTTCAAAGGAAAGTGATTTTCTCTGACAGGACAGCATTTAGAAAGTGAAGCAACACTCCATTCACTTCGCACTGTGAATTGAAGTGTTGGAACAGACTGCTTCTCTTTCAGAGAAACGCATGTGAACTTCTGTTCAACGCTTGTAAGTAGCTTAAGGAACTTTCAAAGGAAAGTGATTTTCTCTGAAAGGACAGCATTTAGAAAGTGAAGCAACACTCCATTCACTTCGCACAGTAAATTGAAGTGTTGGAACAGGCTGCTTCTCTTTCAGAGAAACGGATGTGAGTTTTTTGTGAAAGCTTGTAAGTAGCTTAAGGCACCTTCAAAGGAAAGTGATTTTCTCTGACAGGACAGCATTTAGAAAGTGAAGCAACACTCCATTCACTTCGCACAGTGAATTGAAGTGTTGGAACAGACTGCTTCTCTTACAGAGAAACGCATGTGAATTTCTGTTGAATGCTTGTAAGTAGCTTAAGGCACTTTCAAAGGAAAGTGATTTTCTCTGAAAGGACAGCATTTAGAAAGTGAAGCAACACTCCATTCACTTCGCACAGTGAATTGAAGTGTTGGAACAGACTGCTTCTCTTTCAGGGAAACGCATGTGAGTTTTTTGTGAAAGCTTGTAAGTAGCTTAAGGCACTTTCAAAGGAAAGTGATTTTCTCTGAAAGGACAGCATTTAGAAAGTGAAGCAACACTCCATTCACTTTGCACAGTGAATTGAAGTGTTGGAACAGACTGCTTCTCTTTCAGAGAAACGCATGTGAATTTCTGTTCAATGCTTGTAAGTAGCTTAAGGCACTTTCAAAGGAAAGTGATTTTCTCTGAAAGGACAGCATTTAGAAAGTGAAGCAACCCTCCATTCTCTTGTCACAGTGAATTGAAGTGTTGGAACAGACTGCTTCTCTTTCAGAGAAACGGATGTGAGTTTTTTGTGAAAGCTTGTAAGTAGCTTAAGCCACTTTCAAAGGAATGTGATTTTCTCTGAAAGGACAGAATGTAGAAAGTGAAGCAACACTCCATTCACTTCGCACAGTGAATTGAAGTGTTGGAACAGACTGCTTCTCTTTCAGAGTAACGCATGTGAATTTCTGTTGAATGCTTGTAAGTAGCTTAAGGCACTTTCAAAGAAAAGTGATTTTCTCTGAAAGGACAGCATTTAGAAAGTGAAGCAACACTCCATTCACTTCGCACAGTGAATTGAAGTGTTGGAACAGACTGCTTCTCTTTCAGAGAAACGGATGTGAGTTTTTTATGAAAGCTTGTAAGTAGCTTACGGCACTTTCAAAGGAAAGTGATTTTCTCTGACCGGACAGCATTTAGAAAGTGAAGCAATATTCCATTCACTTCGCACAGTGAATTGAAGTGTTGGAACAGACTGCTTCTCTTTCAGAGAAACGCATGTGAATTTCTGTTGAATGCTTGTAAGTAGCTTAAGGCACTTTCAAAGGAAAGTGATTTTCTCTGAAAGGACAGCATTTAGAGAGTGAAGCAATATTCCATTCACTTCGAACAGTGAATTGAAGTGTTGGAACAGACTGCTTCTCTTTCAGAGAAACGCATGTCGATTTCTGTTGAATGCTTATAAGTAGCTTAAGACACTTTCAAAGGAAAGTGATTTTCTCTGAAAGGACAGCATTTAGAAAGTGAAGCAACACTCCATTCACTTCGCACAGTGAATTGAAGTGTTGGAACAGACTGCTTCTCTTTCAGAGAAACGGATGTGAGTTTTTTGTGAAAGCTTGTAAGTAACTTAAGGCACTATCAAAGGAAAGTGATTTTCTCTGAAAGGACAGCATTTAGAAAGTGAAGCAACACTCCATTCACTTCGCACAGTGAATTGAAGTGTTGGAACAGACTGCTTCTCTTTCAGAGAAACGCATGTGAATTTCTGTTGAATGCTTGTAAGTAGCTTAAGGCACTTTCAAAGGAAAGTGATTTTCTCTGAAAGGACAGCATTTAGAGTGTGAAGCAATATTCCATTCACTTCGCACAGTGAATTGAAGTGTTGGAACAGACTGCTTCTCTTTCAGAGAAACGCATGTTGATTTCTGTTGAATGCTTATAAGTAGCTTAAGGCACTTTCAAAGGAAAGTGATTTTCTCTGAAAGGACAGCATTTAGAAAGTGAAGCAACACTCCATTCACTTCGCACAGTGAATTGAAGTGTTGGAACAGACTGCTTCTCTTTCAGAGAAACGGATGTGAGTTTTTTGTGAAAGCTTGTAAGTAGCTTAAGCCACTTTCAAAGGAATGTGATTTTCTCTGAAAGGACAGCATGTAGAAAGTGAAGCAACACTCCATTCACTTCGCACAGTGAATTGAAGTGTTGGAACAGACTGCTTCTCTTTCAGAGAAACGCATGTGAATTTCTGTTGAATGCTTGTAAGTAGCTTAAGGCACTTTCAAAGGAAAGTGATTTTCTCTGAAAGGACAGCATTTAGAAAGTGAAGCAACACTCCATTCACTTCGCACAGTGAATTGAAGTGTTGGAACAGACTGCTTCTCTTTCAGAGAAACGGATGTGAGTTTTTTGTGAAAGCTTGTAAGTAGCTTAAGGCACTTTCAAAGGAAAGTGATTTTCTCTGACAGGACAGCATTTAGAAAGTGAAGCAACACTCCATTCACTTCGCACTGTGAATTGAAGTGTTGGAACAGACTGCTTCTCTCTCAGAGAAACGCATGTGAATTTCTGTTGAATGCTTGTAAGTAGCTTAAGGCACTTTCAAAGGAAAGTGATTTTCTCTGAAAGGACAGCATTTAGAAAGTGAAGCAACACTCCATTCACTTCGCACAGTGAATTGAAGTGTTGGAACAGACTGCTTCTCTTTCAGAGAAACGGATGTGAATTTTTTGTGAAAGCTTGTAAGTAGCTTAAGGGACTTTCAAAGGAAAGTGATTTTCTCTGACAGGACAGCATTTAGAAAGTGAAGCAACACTCCATTCACTGCGCACAGTGAATTGAAGTGTTGGAACAGACTGCTTCTCTTTCAGAGAAACGCATGTGAGTTTTTTGTGAAAGCTTGTAAGTAGCTTAAGGCACTTTCAAAGGAAAGTGATTTTCTCTGAAAGGACAGCATTTAGAAAGTGAAGCAACACTCCATTCACTTCGCACAGTGAATTGAAGTGTTGGAACAGACTGCTTCTCTTTCAGAGAAACGCATGTGAATTTCTGTTCAATGCTTGTAAGTAGCTTAAGGCACTTTCAAAGGAAAGTGATTTTCTCTGAAAGGACAGCATTTAGAAAGTGAAGCAACACTCCATTCACTTCGCACAGTGAATAGAAGTGTTAGAACAGACTGCTTCTCTTTCAGAGAAACGCATGTGAATTTCTGTTCAATGCTTGTAATTAGCTTAAGGCACTTTCAAAGGAAAGTGATTTTCTCTGAAAGGACAGCATGTAGAAAGTGAAGCAACACTCCATTCACTTCGCACAGTGAATTGAAGTGTTGGAACAGACTGCTTCTCTTTCAGGGAAACGCATGTGAGTTTTTTGTGAAAGCTTGTAAGTAGCTTAAGGCACTTTCAAAGGAAAGTGATTTTCTCTGACAGGACAGCATTTAGAAAGTGAAGCAACACTCCATTCACTTCGAACAGTGAATTGAAGTGTTGGAACAGACTGCTTCTCTTTCAGAGAAACGCATGTGAACTTCTGTTCAATGCTTGTAAGTAGCTCAAGGCACTTTCAAAGGAAAGTGATTTTCTCTGAAAGGACAGCATTTAGAAAGTGAAGCAACACTCCATTCACTTCGCACAGTGAATTGAAGTGTTGGAACAGACTGCTTCTCTTTCAGGGAAACGCATGTGAGCTTTTTGTGAAAGCTTGTAAGTAGCTTAAGGCACTTTCAAAGGAAAGTGATTTTCTCTGAAAGGACAGCATTTAGAAAGTGAAGCAACACTCCATTCACTTCGCACAGTGAATTGAAGTGTTGGAACAGACTGCTTCTCTTTCAGCGAAACGCATGTGAATTTCTGTTGAATGCTTGTAAGTAGCTTAAGGCACTTTCAAAGGAAAGTGATTTTCTCTGAAAGGACAGCATTTAGAAAGTGAAGCAACACTCCATTCACTTCGCACAGTGAATTGAAGTGTTGGAACAGACTGCTTCTCTTTCAGAGAAACGGATGTGAGTTTTTTGTGAAAGCTTGTAAGTAGCTTAAGGCACTATCAAAGGAAAGTGATTTTCTCTGAAAGGACAGCATTTAGAAAGTGAAGCAACACTCCATTCACTTCGCACAGTGAATTGAAGTGTTGGAACAGACTGCTTCTCTTTCAGAGAAACGCATGTAAATTTCTGTTGAATGCTTGTAAGTAGCTTAAGGCACTTTCAAAGGAAAGTGATTTTCTCTGAAAGGACAGCATTTAGAGAGTGAAGCAATAGTCCATTCACTTCGCACAGTGAATTGAAGTGTTGGAACAGACTGCTTCTCTTTCAGAGAAACGCATGTCGATTTCTGTTGAATGCTTATAAGTAGCTTAAGGCACTTTCAAAGGAAAGTGATTTTCTCTGAAAGGACAGCATTTAGAAAGTGAAGCAACACTCCATTCACTTCGCACAGTGAATTGAAGTGTTGGAACAGACTGCTTCTCTTTCAGAGAAACGCATGTGAATTTCTGTTGAATGCTTGTAAGTAGCTTAAGGCACTTTCAAATGAAAGTGATTTTCTCTGAAAGGACAGCATTTAGAAAGTGAAGCAACACTCCATTCACTTCGCACAGTGAATTGAAGTGTTGGAACAGACTGCTTCACTTTCAGAGAAACGCATGTGAATTTCTGTTCAATGCTTGTAAGTAGCTTAAGGCACTTTCAAAGGAAAGTGATTTTCTCTGAAAGGACAGCATTTAGAAAGTGAAGCAACACTCCATTCACTTCGCACAGTGAATTGAAGTGTTGGAACATACTGCTTCTCTTTCAAGGAAACGCATGTGAGTTTTTTGTGAAAGCTTGTAAGTAGCTTAAGGCACTTTCAAAGGAAAGTGATTTTCTCTGACAGGACAGCATTTAGAAAGTGAAGCAACACTCCATTCACTTCGCACAGTGAATTGAAGTGTTGGAACAGACTGCTTCTCTTTCAGAGAAACGCATGTGAACTTCTGTTCAATGCTTGTAAGTAGCTTAAGGCACTTTCAAAGGAAAGTGATTTTCTCTGAAAGGACACCATTAAGAAAGTGAAGCAACCCTCCATTCACTTCGCACAGTGAATTGAAGTGTTGGAACAGACTGCTTCTCTTTCAGGGAAACGCATGTGAGTTTTTTGTGAAAGCTTGTAAGTAGCTTAAGGCACTTTCAAAGGAAAGTGATTTTCTCTGACAGGACAGCATTTAGAAAGTGAAGCAACACTCCATTCACTTCGCACAGTGAATTGAAGTGTTGGAACAGACTGCTTCTCTTTTAGAGAAACGCATGTGAATTTCTGTTGAATGCTTGTAAGTAGCTTAAGGCACTTTCAAAGGAAGGTGATTTTATCTGAAAGGACAGCATTTAGAAAGTGAAGCAACCCTCCATTTACTTCGCACAGTGAATTGAAGTGTTGGAACAGGCTGCTTCTCTTTCAGAGAAACGGATGTGAGTTTTTTGTGAAAGCTTGTAAGTAGCTTAAGGCACTTTCAAAGGAAAGTGATTTTCTCTGAAAGGACAGCATTTAGAAAGTGAAGCAACACTCCATTCACTTCGCACAGTGAATTGAAGTGTTGGAACAGACTGCTTCTCCTTCAGAGAAACGCATGTGAATTTCTGTTGAATGCTTGTAAGTAGCTTAAGGCACTTTCAAAGGAAAGTGATTTTCTCTGAAAGGACAGCATTTAGAAAGTGAAGCAACACTCCATTCACTGCGCACAGTGAATTGAAGTGTTGGAACAGACTGCTTCTCTTTCAGAGAAACGGATGTGAGTTTTTTGTGAAAGCTTGTAAGTAGCTTAAGGCACTTTCAAAGGAATGTGATTTTCTCTGAAAGGACAGCATGTAGAAAGTGAAGCAACACTCCATTCACTTCGCACAGTGAATTGAAGTGTTGGAACAGACTGCTTCTCTTTCAGAGAAACGCATGTGAATTTCTGTTGAATGCTTGTAAGTAACTTAAGGCACTTTCAAAGGAAAGTGATTTTCTCTGAAAGGACAGCATTTAGAAAGTGAAGCAACACTCCATTCACTTCGCACAGTGAATTGAAGTGTTGGAACAGACTGCTTCTCTTTCAGAGAAACGGATGTGAGTTTTTTGTGAAAGCTTGTAAGTAGCTTAAGGCACTTTCAAAGGAAAGTGATTTTCTCTGACAGGACAGCATTTAGAAAGTGAAGCAACACTCCATTCACTTCGCACAGTGAATTGAAGTGTTGGAACAGACTGCTTCTCTCTCAGAGAAACGCATGTGAATTTCTGTTCAATGCTTGTAAGTAGCTTAAGGCACTTTAAAGGAAAGTGATTTTCTCTGAAAGGACAGCATTTAGAAAGTGAAGCAACCCTCCATTCACTTCGCACAGTGAATTGAAGTGTTGGAACAGACTGCTTCTCTTTCAGAGAAACGGATGTGAGTTTTTTGTGAAAGCTTGTAAGTAGCTTAAGGCACTTTCAAAGGAATGTGATTTTCTCTGAAAGGACAGCATGTAGAAAGTGAAGCAACACTCCATTCACTTCGCACAGTGAATTGAAGTGTTGGAACAGACTGCTTCTCTTTCAGAGAAACGGATGTGAGTTTTTTGTGGTAGCTTGTAAGTAGCTTAAGCCACTTTCAAAGGAATGTGATTTTCTCTGAAAGGACAGCATGTAGAAAGTGAAGCAACACTCCATTCACTTCGCACAGTGAATTGAAGTGTTGGAACAGACTGCTTCTCTTTCAGAGAAACGCATGTGAATTTCTGTTGAATGCTTGTAAGTAACTTAAGGCACTTTCAAAGGAAAGTGATTTTCTCTGAAAGGACAGCATTTAGAAAGTGAAGCAACACTCCATTCACTTCGCACAGTGAATTGAAGTGTTGGAACAGACTGCTTCTCTTTCAGAGAAACGGATGTGAGTTTTTTGTGAAAGCTTGTAAGTAGCTTAAGGCACTTTCAAAGGAAAGTGATTTTCTCTGACAGGACAGCATTTAGAAAGTGAAGCAACACTCCATTCACTTCGCACAGTGAATTGAAGTGTTGGAACAGACTGCTTCTCTCTCAGAGAAACGCATGTGAATTTCTGTTCAATGCTTGTATGTAGCTTAAGGCACTTTAAAGGAAAGTGATTTTCTCTGAAAGGACAGCATTTAGAAAGTGAAGCAACACTCCATTCACTTTGCACAGTGAATTGAAGTGTTGGAACAGACTGCTTCTCTTTCAGAGAAACGGATGTGAGTTTTTTGTGTAAGCTTGTAAGTAGCTTAAGGCACTTTCAAAGGAAAGTGATTTTCTCTGAAAGGACAGCATTTAGAGAGTGAAGCAATATTCCATTCACTTCGAACAGTGAATTGAAGTGTTGGAACAGACTGCTTCTCTTTCAGAGAAACGCATGTCGATTTCTGTTGAATGCTTATAAGTAGCTTAAGGCACTTTCAAAGGAAAGTGATTTTCTCTGAAAGGACAGCATTTATAAAGTGAAGCAACACTCCATTCACTTCGCACAGTGAATTGAAGTGTTGGAACAGACTGCTTCTCTTTCAGAGAAACGCATGTGAATTTCTGTTGAATGCTTGTAAGTAGCTTAAGGCACTTTCAAATGAAAGTGATTTTCTCTGAAAGGACAGCATTTAGAAAGTGAAGCAACACTCCATTCACTTCGCACAGTGAATTGAAGTGTTGGAACAGACTGCTTCTCTTTCAGAGAAACGCATGTGAATTTCTGTTCAATGCTTGTAAGTAGCTTAAGGCACTTTCAAAGGAAAGTGATTTTCTCTCACAGGACAGCATTTAGAATGTGAAGCAACACTCCATTAACTTCGCACAGTGAATTGAAGTGTTGGAACAGACTGCTTCTCTTTCAGGGAAACGCATGTGAGTTTTTGTGAAAGCTTGTAAGTAGCTTAAGGCACTTTCAAAGGAAAGTGATTTTCTCTGACAGGACAGCATTTAGAAAGTGAAGCAACACTCCATTCACTTCGCACAGTGAATTGAAGTGTTGGAACAGACTGCTTCTCTTTCAGAGAAACGCATGTGAACTTCTGTTCAATGCTTGTAAGTAGCTTAAGGCACTTTCAAAGGAAAGTGATTTTCTCTGAAAGGACAGCATTTAGAAAGTGAAGCAACACTCCATTCACTTCGCACAGTGAATTGAAGTGTTGGAACAGACTGCTTCTCTTTCAGGGAAACGCATGTGAGTTTTTTGTGAAAGCTTGTAAGTAGCTTAAGGCACTTTCAAAGGAAAGTGATTTTCTCTGAAAGGACAGCATTCAGAAAGTGAAGCAACACTCCATTCACTTCGCACAGTGAATTGAAGTGTTGGAACAGACTGCTTCTCTTTCAGAGAAACGCATGTGAATTTCTGTTGAATGCTTGTAAGTAGCTTAAGGCACTTTCAAAGGAAAGTGATTTTCTCTGAAAGGACAGCATTTAGAAAGTGAAGCAACACTCCATTCACTTCGCACAGTGAATTGAAGTGTTGGAACAGGCTGCTTCTCTTTCAGAGAAACGGATGTGAGTTTTTTGTGAAAGCTTGTAAGTAGCTTAAGGCACTTTCAAAGGAAAGTGATTTTCTCTGACAGGACAGCATTTAGAAAGTGAAGCAACACTCCATTCACTTCGCACAGTGAATTGAAGTGTTGGAACAGACTGCTTCTCTTTCAGAGAAACGGATGTGAGTTTTTTTGTGAAAGCTTGTAAGTAGCTTAAGGGACTTTCAAAGGAAAGTGATTTTCTCTGACAGGACAGCATTTAGAAAGTGAAGCAACACTCCATTCACTGCGCACAGTGAATTGAAGTGTTGGAACAGACTGCTTCTCTTTCAGAGAAACGCATGTGAGTTTTTTGTGAAAGCTTGTAAGTAGCGTAAGGCACTTTCAAAGGAAAGTGATTTTCTCTGAAAGGACAGCATTTAGAAAGTGAAGCAACACTCCATTCACTTCGCACAGTGAATTGAAGTGTTGGAACAGACTGCTTCTCTTTCAGAGAAACGCATGTGAATTTCTGTTCAATGCTTGTAAGTAGCTTAAGGCACTTTCAAAGGAAAGTGATTTTCTCTGAAAGGACAGCATTTAGAAAGTGAAGCAACACTCCATTCACTTCGCACAGTGAATAGAAGTGTTAGAACAGACTGCTTCTCTTTCAGAGAAACGCATGTGAATTTCTGTTCAATGCTTGTAATTAGCTTAAGGCACTTTCAAAGGAACGTGATTTTCTCTGAAAGGACAGCATTTAGAAAGTGAAGCAACACTCCATTCACTTCGCACAGTGAATTGAAGTGTTGGAACAGGCTGCTTCTCTTTCAGAGAAACGGATGTGAGTTTTTTGTGAAAGCTTGTAAGTAGCTTAAGGCACTTTCAAAGGAATGTGATTTTCTCTGAAAGGACAGCATGTAGAAAGTGAAGCAACACTCCATTCACTTCGCACAGTGAATTGAAGTGTTGGAACAGACTGCTTCTCTTTCAGAGAAACGGATGTGAGTTTTTTGTGATAGCTTGTAAGTAGCTTAAGCCACTTTCAAAGGAATGTGATTTTCTCTGAAAGGACAGCATGTAGAAAGTGAAGCAACACTCCATTCACTTCGCACAGTGAATTGAAGTGTTGGAACAGACTGCTTCTCTTTCAGAGAAACGCATGTGAATTTCTGTTGAATGCTTGTAAGTAACTTAAGGCACTTTCAAAGGAAAGTGATTTTCTCTGAAAGGACAGCATTTAGAAAGTGAAGCAACACTCCATTCACTTCGCACAGTGAATTGAAGTGTTGGAACAGACTGCTTCTCTTTCAGAGAAACGGATGTGAGTTTTTTGTGAAAGCTTGTAAGTAGCTTAAGGCACTTTCAAAGGAAAGTGATTTTCTCTGAAAGGACAGCATTTAGAGAGTGAAGCAATATTCCATTCACTTCGAACAGTGAATTGAAGTGTTGGAACAGACTGCTTCTCTTTCAGAGAAACGCATGTCGATTTCTGTTGAATGCTTATAAGTAGCTTAAGGCACTTTCAAAGGAAAGTGATTTTCTCTGAAAGGACAGCATTTAGAAAGTGAAGCAACACTCCATTCACTTCGCACAGTGAATTGAAGTGTTGGAACAGACTGCTTCTCTTTCAGAGAAACGCATGTGAATTTCTGTTGAATGCTTGTAAGTAGCTTAAGGCACTTTCAAATGAAAGTGATTTTCTCTGAAAGGACAGCATTTAGAAAGTGAAGCAACACTCCATTCACTTCGCACAGTGAATTGAAGTGTTGGAACAGACTGCTTCTCTTTCAGAGAAACGCATGTGAATTTCTGTTCAATGCTTGTAAGTAGCTTAAGGCACTTTCAAAGGAAAGTGATTTTCTCTGACAGGACAGCATTTAGAATGTGAAGCAACACTCCATTAACTTCGCACAGTGAATTGAAGTGTTGGAACAGACTGCTTCTCTTTCAGGGAAACGCATGTGAGTTTTTTGTGAAAGCTTGTAAGTAGCTTAAGGCACTTTCAAAGGAAAGTGATTTTCTCTGACAGGACAGCATTTAGAAAGTGAAGCAACACTCCATTCACTTCGCACAGTGAATTGAAGTGTTGGAACAGACTGCTTCTCTTTCAGAGAAACGCATGTGAACTTCTGTTCAATGCTTGTAAGTAGCTTAAGGCACTTTCAAAGGAAAGTGATTTTCTCTGAAAGGACAGCATTTAGAAAGTGAAGCAACACTCCATTCACTTCGCACAGTGAATTGAAGTGTTGGAACAGACTGCTTCTCTTTCAGGGAAACGCATGTGAGTTTTTTGTGAAAGCTTGTAAGTAGCTTAAGGCACTTTCAAAGGAAAGTGATTTTCTCTGAAAGGACAGCATTCAGAAAGTGAAGCAACACTCCATTCACTTCGCACAGTGAATTGAAGTGTTGGAACAGACTGCTTCTCTTTCAGAGAAACGCATGTGAATTTCTGTTGAATGCTTGTAAGTAGCTTAAGGCACTTTCAAAGGAAAGTGATTTTCTCTGAAAGGACAGCATTTAGAAAGTGAAGCAACACTCCATTCACTTCGCACAGTGAATTGAAGTGTTGGAACAGGCTGCTTCTCTTTCAGAGAAACGGATGTGAGTTTTTTGTGAAAGCTTGTAAGTAGCTTAAGGCACTTTCAAAGGAAAGTGATTTTCTCTGACAGGACAGCATTTAGAAAGTGAAGCAACACTCCATTCACTTCGCACAGTGAATTGAAGTGTTGGAACAGACTGCTTCTCTTTCAGAGAAACGGATGTGAGTTTTTTGTGAAAGCTTGTAAGTAGCTTAAGGGACTTTCAAAGGAAAGTGATTTTCTCTGACAGGACAGCATTTAGAAAGTGAAGCAACACTCCATTCACTGCGCACAGTGAATTGAAGTGTTGGAACAGACTGCTTCTCTTTCAGAGAAACGCATGTGAGTTTTTTGTGAAAGCTTGTAAGTAGCGTAAGGCACTTTCAAAGGAAAGTGATTTTCTCTGAAAGGACAGCATTTAGAAAGTGAAGCAACACTCCATTCACTTCGCACAGTGAATTGAAGTGTTGGAACAGACTGCTTCTCTTTCAGAGAAACGCATGTGAATTTCTGTTCAATGCTTGTAAGTAGCTTAAGGCACTTTCAAAGGAAAGTGATTTTCTCTGAAAGGACAGCATTTAGAAAGTGAAGCAACACTCCATTCACTTCGCACAGTGAATAGAAGTGTTAGAACAGACTGCTTCTCTTTCAGAGAAACGCATGTGAATTTCTGTTCAATGCTTGTAATTAGCTTAAGGCACTTTCAAAGGAACGTGATTTTCTCTGAAAGGACAGCATTTAGAAAGTGAAGCAACACTCCATTCACTTCGCACAGTGAATTGAAGTGTTGGAACAGACTGCTTCTCTTTCAGGGAAACGCATGTGAGTTTTTTGTGAAAGCTTGTAAGTAGCTTAAGGCACTTTCAAAGGAAAGTGATTTTCTCTGACAGGACAGCATTTAGAAAGTGAAGCAACACTCCCTTCACTTCGCACTGTGAATTGAAGTGTTGGAACCTACTGCTTCTCTTTCAGAGAAACGCATGTGAACTTCTGTTCAACGCTTGTAATTAGCTTAAGGCACTTTCAAAGGAAAGTGATTTTCTCTGAAAGGACAGCATTTAGAAAGTGAAGCAACACTCCATTCACTTCGCACAGTGAATTGAAGTGTTGGAACAGGCTGCTTCTCTTTCAGAGAAACAGATGTGAGTTTTTTGTGAAAGCTTGTAAGTAGCTTAAGGCACTTTCAAAGGAAAGTGATTTTCTCTGACAGGACAGCATTTAGAAAGTGAAGCAACACTCCATTCACTTCGCACAGTGAATTGAAGTGTTGGAACAGACTGCTTCTCTTTCAGAGAAACGGATGTGAGTTTTTTGTGAAAGCTTGTAAGTAGCTTAAGGGACTTTCAAAGGAAAGTGATTTTCTCTGACAGGACAGCATTTAGAAAGTGAAGCAACACTCCATTCACTGCGCACAGTGAATTGAAGTGTTGGAACAGACTGCTTCTCTTTCAGAGAAACGCATGTGAGTTTTTTGTGAAAGCTTGTAAGTAGCGTAAGGCACTTTCAAAGGAAAGTGATTTTCTCTGAAAGGACAGCATTTAGAAAGTGAAGCAACACTCCATTCACTTCGCACAGTGAATTGAAGTGTTGGAACAGACTGCTTCTCTTTCAGAGAAACGCATGTGAATTTCTGTTCAATGCTTGTAAGTAGCTTAAGGCACTTTCAAAGGAAAGTGATTTTCTCTGAAAGGACAGCATTTAGAAAGTGAAGCAACACTCCATTCACTTCGCACAGTGAATAGAAGTGTTAGAACAGACTGCTTCTCTTTCAGAGAAACGCATGTGAATTTCTGTTCAATGCTTGTAATTAGCTTAAGGCACTTTCAAAGGAACGTGATTTTCTCTGAAAGGACAGCATTTAGAAAGTGAAGCAACACTCCATTCACTTCGCACAGTGAATTGAAGTGTTGGAACAGACTGCTTCTCTTTCAGGGAAACGCATGTGAGTTTTTTGTGAAAGCTTGTAAGTAGCTTAAGGCACTTTCAAAGGAAAGTGATTTTCTCTGACAGGACAGCATTTAGAAAGTGAAGCAACACTCCATTCACTTCGCACTGTGAATTGAAGTGTTGGAACAGACTGCTTCTCTTTCAGAGAAACGCATGTGAACTTCTGTTCAACGCTTGTAAGTAGCTTAAGGCACTTTCAAAGGAAAGTGATTTTCTCTGAAAGGACAGCATTTAGAAAGTGAAGCAACACTCCATTCACTTCGCACAGTGAATTGAAGTGTTGGAACAGGCTGCTTCTCTTTCAGAGAAACAGATGTGAGTTTTTTGTGAAAGCTTGTAAGTAGCTTAAGGCACTTTCAAAGGAAAGTGATTTTCTCTGACAGGACAGCATTTAGAAAGTGAAGCAACACTCCATTCACTTCGCACAGTGAATTGAAGTGTTGGAACAGACTGCTTCTCTTTCAGAGAAACGGATGTGAGTTTTTTGTGAAAGCTTGTAAGTAGCTTAAGGGACTTTCAAAAGAAAGTGATTTTCTCTGACAGGACAGCATTTAGAAAGTGAAGCAACACTCCATTCACTGCGCACAGTGAATTGAAGTGTTGGAACAGACTGCTTCTCTTTCAGAGAAACGCATGTGAGTTTTTTGTGAAAGCTTGTAAGTAGCGTAAGGCACTTTCAAAGGAAAGTGATTTTCTCTGAAAGGACAGCATTTAGAAAGTGAAGCAACACTCCATTCACTTCGCACAGTGAATTGAAGTGTTGGAACAGACTGCTTCTCTTTCAGAGAAACGCATGTGAATTTCTGTTCAATGCTTGTAAGTAGCTTAAGGCACTTTCAAAGGAAAGTGATTTTCTCTGAAAGGACAGCATTTAGAAAGTGAAGCAACACTCCATTCACTTCGCACAGTGAATAGAAGTGTTAGAACAGACTGCTTCTCTTTCAGAGAAACGCATGTGAATTTCTGTTCAATGCTTGTAATTAGCTTAAGGCACTTTCAAAGGAACGTGATTTTCTCTGAAAGGACAGCATTTAGAAAGTGAAGCAACACTCCATTCACTTCGCACAGTGAATTGAAGTGTTGGAACAGACTGCTTCTCTTTCAGGGAAACGCATGTGAGTTTTTTGTGAAAGCTTGTAAGTAGCTTAAGGCACTTTCAAAGGAAAGTGATTTTCTCTGACAGGACAGCATTTAGAAAGTGAAGCAACACTCCATTCACTTCGCACTGTGAATTGAAGTGTTGGAACAGACTGCTTCTCTTTCAGAGAAACGCATGTGAACTTCTGTTCAACGCTTGTAAGTAGCTTAAGGCACTTTCAAAGGAAAGTGATTTTCTCTGAAAGGACAGCATTTAGAAAGTGAAGCAACACTCCATTCACTTCGCACAGTGAATTGAAGTGTTGGAACAGACTGCTTCTCTTTCAGGGAAACGCATGTGAGCTTTTTGTGAAACTTGTAAGTAGCTTAAGGCACTTTCAAAGGAAAGTGATTTTCTCTGAAAGGACAGCATTTAGAAAGTGAAGCAACACTCCATTCACTTCTCACAGTGAATTGAAGTGTTGGAACAGACTGCTTCTCTTTCAGAGAAACGCATGTTAATTTCTGTTGAATGCTTGTAAGTAGCTTAAGGCACTTTCAAAGGAAAGTGATTTTCTCTGAAAGGACAGCATTTAGAAAGTGAAGCAACACTCCATTCACTTCACACAGTGAATTGAAGTGTTGGAACAGACTGCTTCTCTTTCAGAGAAACGGATGTGAGTTTTTTGTGAAAGCTTGTAAGTAACTTAAGGCACTATCAAAGGAAAGTGATTTTCTCTGAAAGGACAGCATTTAGAAAGTGAAGCAACACTCCATTCACTTCGCACAGTGAATTGAAGTGTTGGAACAGACTGCTTCTCTTTCAGAGAAACGCATGTGAATTTCTGTTGAATGCTTGTAAGTAGCTTAAGGCACTTTCAAAGGAAAGTGATTTTCTCTGAAAGGACAGCATTTAGAGTGTGAAGCAATATTCCATTCACTTCGCACAGTGAATTGAAGTGTTGGAACAGACTGCTTCTCTTTCAGAGAAACGCATGTCGATTTCTGTTGAATGCTTATAAGTAGCTTAAGGCACTTTCAAAGGAAAGTGATTTTCTCTGAAAGGACAGCATTTAGAAAGTGAAGCAACACTCCATTCACTTCGCACAGTGAATTGAAGTGTTGGAACAGACTGCTTCTCTTTCAGAGAAACGCATATGAATTTCTGTTGAATGCTTGTAAGTAGCTTAAGGCACTTTCAAATGAAAGTGATTTTCTCTGAAAGGACAGCATTTAGAAAGTGAAGCAACACTCCATTCACTTCGCACAGTGAATTGAAGTGTTGGAACAGACTGCTTCTCTTTCAGAGAAACGCATGTGAACTTCTGTTCAACGCTTGTAAGTAGCTTAAGGCACTTTCAAAGGAAAGTGATTTTCTCTGACAGGACAGCATTTAGAAAGTGAAGCAACACTCCATTCACTTCGCACTGTGAATTGAAGTGTTGGAACAGACTGCTTCTCTTTCAGAGAAACGCATGTGAACTTCTGTTCAACGCTTGTAAGTAGCTTAAGGCACTTTCAAAGGAAAGTG
This sequence comes from Myodes glareolus, assembly GCF_982192425.1. Taxonomy (NCBI): domain Eukaryota; kingdom Metazoa; phylum Chordata; class Mammalia; order Rodentia; family Cricetidae; genus Myodes; species Myodes glareolus. The sequence goes on from NC_142040.1 coordinate 1,117,112, forward strand.
ATTTTCTCTGAAAGGACAGCATTTAGAAAGTGAAGCAACACTCCATTCACTTCGCACAGTGAATTGAAGTGTTGGAACAGGCTGCTTCTCTTTCAGAGAAACAGATGTGAGTTTTTTGTGAAAGCTTGTAAGTAGCTTAAGGCACTTTCAAAGGAAAGTGATTTTCTCTGACAGGACAGCATTTAGAAAGTGAAGCAACACTCCATTCACTTCGCACAGTGAATTGAAGTGTTGGAACAGACTGCTTCTCTTTCAGAGAAACGGATGTGAGTTTTTTGTGAAAGCTTGTAAGTAGCTTAAGGGACTTTCAAAAGAAAGTGATTTTCTCTGACAGGACAGCATTTAGAAAGTGAAGCAACACTCCATTCACTGCGCACAGTGAATTGAAGTGTTGGAACAGACTGCTTCTCTTTCAGAGAAACGCATGTGAGTTTTTTGTGAAAGCTTGTAAGTAGCGTAAGGCACTTTCAAAGGAAAGTGATTTTCTCTGAAAGGACAGCATTTAGAAAGTGAAGCAACACTCCATTCACTTCGCACAGTGAATTGAAGTGTTGGAACAGACTGCTTCTCTTTCAGAGAAACGCATGTGAATTTCTGTTCAATGCTTGTAAGTAGCTTAAGGCACTTTCAAAGGAAAGTGATTTTCTCTGAAAGGACAGCATTTAGAAAGTGAAGCAACACTCCATTCACTTCGCACAGTGAATAGAAGTGTTAGAACAGACTGCTTCTCTTTCAGAGAAACGCATGTGAATTTCTGTTCAATGCTTGTAATTAGCTTAAGGCACTTTCAAAGGAACGTGATTTTCTCTGAAAGGACAGCATTTAGAAAGTGAAGCAACACTCCATTCACTTCGCACAGTGAATTGAAGTGTTGGAACAGACTGCTTCTCTTTCAGGGAAACGCATGTGAGTTTTTTGTGAAAGCTTGTAAGTAGCTTAAGGCACTTTCAAAGGAAAGTGATTTTCTCTGACAGGACAGCATTTAGAAAGTGAAGCAACACTCCATTCACTTCGCACTGTGAATTGAAGTGTTGGAACAGACTGCTTCTCTTTCAGAGAAACGCATGTGAACTTCTGTTCAACGCTTGTAAGTAGCTTAAGGCACTTTCAAAGGAAAGTGATTTTCTCTGAAAGGACAGCATTTAGAAAGTGAAGCAACACTCCATTCACTTCGCACAGTGAATTGAAGTGTTGGAACAGACTGCTTCTCTTTCAGGGAAACGCATGTGAGCTTTTTGTGAAACTTGTAAGTAGCTTAAGGCACTTTCAAAGGAAAGTGATTTTCTCTGAAAGGACAGCATTTAGAAAGTGAAGCAACACTCCATTCACTTCTCACAGTGAATTGAAGTGTTGGAACAGACTGCTTCTCTTTCAGAGAAACGCATGTTAATTTCTGTTGAATGCTTGTAAGTAGCTTAAGGCACTTTCAAAGGAAAGTGATTTTCTCTGAAAGGACAGCATTTAGAAAGTGAAGCAACACTCCATTCACTTCACACAGTGAATTGAAGTGTTGGAACAGACTGCTTCTCTTTCAGAGAAACGGATGTGAGTTTTTTGTGAAAGCTTGTAAGTAACTTAAGGCACTATCAAAGGAAAGTGATTTTCTCTGAAAGGACAGCATTTAGAAAGTGAAGCAACACTCCATTCACTTCGCACAGTGAATTGAAGTGTTGGAACAGACTGCTTCTCTTTCAGAGAAACGCATGTGAATTTCTGTTGAATGCTTGTAAGTAGCTTAAGGCACTTTCAAAGGAAAGTGATTTTCTCTGAAAGGACAGCATTTAGAGTGTGAAGCAATATTCCATTCACTTCGCACAGTGAATTGAAGTGTTGGAACAGACTGCTTCTCTTTCAGAGAAACGCATGTCGATTTCTGTTGAATGCTTATAAGTAGCTTAAGGCACTTTCAAAGGAAAGTGATTTTCTCTGAAAGGACAGCATTTAGAAAGTGAAGCAACACTCCATTCACTTCGCACAGTGAATTGAAGTGTTGGAACAGACTGCTTCTCTTTCAGAGAAACGCATATGAATTTCTGTTGAATGCTTGTAAGTAGCTTAAGGCACTTTCAAATGAAAGTGATTTTCTCTGAAAGGACAGCATTTAGAAAGTGAAGCAACACTCCATTCACTTCGCACAGTGAATTGAAGTGTTGGAACAGACTGCTTCTCTTTCAGAGAAACGCATGTGAATTTCTGTTCAATGCTTGTAAGTAGCTTAAGGCACTTTCAAAGGAAAGTGATTTTCTCTGACAGGACAGCATTTAGAAAGTGAAGCAACAGTCCATTCACTTCGCACAGTGAATTGAAGTGTTGGAACATACTGCTTCTCTTTCAGGGAAACGCATGTGAGTTTTTTGTGAAAGCTTGTAAGTAGCTTAAGGCACTTTCAAAGGAAAGTGAAATTCTCTGAAAGGACAGCATTTAGAAAGTGAAGCAACACTCCATTCACTTCGCACAGTGAATTGAAGTGTTGGAACATACTGCTTCTCTTTCAGGGAAACGCATGTGAGTTTTTTGTGAAAGCTTGTAAGTAGCTTAAGGCACTTTCAAAGGAAAGTGATTTTCTCTGACAGGACAGCATTTAGAAAGTGAAGCAACACTCCATTCACTTCGCACAGTGAATTGAAGTGTTGGAACAGACTGCTTCTCTTTCAGAGAAACGCATGTGAACTTCTGTTCAATGCTTGTAAGTAGCTTAAGGCACTTTCAAAGGAAAGTGATTTTCTCTGAAAGGACAGCATTTAGAAAGTGAAGCAACACTCCATTCACTTCGCACAGTGAATTGAAGTGTTGGAACAGACTGCTTCTCTTTCAGAGAAACGCATGTGAATTTCTGTTCAATGCTTGTAAGTAGCTTAAGGCACTTTCAAAGGAAAGTGATTTTCTCTGACAGGACAGCATTTAGAATGTGAAGCAACACTCCATTAACTTCGCACAGTGAATTGAAGTGTTGGAACAGACTGCTTCTCTTTCAGGGAAACGCATGTGAGTTTTTTGTGAAAGCTTGTAAGTAGCTTAAGGCACTTTCAAAGGAAAGTGATTTTCTCTGACAGGACAGCATTTAGAAAGTGAAGCAACACTCCATTAACTTCGCACAGTGAATTGAAGTGTTGGAACAGACTGCTTCTCTTTCAGAGAAACGCATGTGAACTTCTGTTCAATGCTTGTAAGTAGCTTAAGGCACTTTCAAAGGAAAGTGATTTTCTCTGAAAGGACAGCATTTAGAAAGTGAAGCAACACTCCATTCACTTCGCACAGTGAATTGAAGTGTTGGAACAGACTGCTTCTCTTTCAGGGAAACGCATGTGAGTTTTTTGTGAAAGCTTGTAAGTAGCTTAAGGCACTTTCAAAGGAAAGTGATTTTCTCTGAAAGGACAGCATTTAGAAAGTGAAGCAACACTCCATTCACTTCGCACAGTGAATTGAAGTGTTGGAACAGACTGCTTCTCTTTCAGAGAAACGCATGTGAATTTCTGTTGAATGCTTGTAAGTAGCTTAAGGCACTTTCAAAGGAAAGTGATTTTCTCTGAAAGGACAGCATTTAGAAAGTGAAGCAACACTCCATTCACTTCGCACAGTGAATTGAAGTGTTGGAACAGGCTGCTTCTCTTTCAGAGAAACGGATGTGAGTTTTTTGTGAAAGCTTGTAAGTAGCTTAAGGCACTTTCAAAGGAAAGTGATTTTGTCTGACAGGACAGCATTTAGAAAGTGAAGCAACACTCCATTCACTTCGCACAGTGAATTGAAGTGTTGGAACAGACTGCTTCTCTTTCAGAGAAACGGATGTGAGTTTTTTGTGAAAGCTTGTAAGTAGCTTAAGGGACTTTCAAAGGAAAGTGATTTTCTCTGACAGGACAGCATTTAGAAAGTGAAGCAACACTCCATTCACTGCGCACAGTGAATTGAAGTGTTGGAACAGACTGCTTCTCTTTCAGAGAAACGCATGTGAGTTTTTTGTGAAAGCTTGTAAGTAGCGTAAGGCACTTTCAAAGGAAAGTGATTTTCTCTGAAAGGACAGCATTTAGAAAGTGAAGCAACACTCCATTCACTTCGCACAGTGAATTGAAGTGTTGGAACAGACTGCTTCTCTTTCAGAGAAACGCATGTGAATTTCTGTTCAATGCTTGTAAGTAGCTTAAGGCACTTTCAAAGGAAAGTGATTTTCTCTGAAAGGACAGCATTTAGAAAGTGAAGCAACACTCCATTCACTTCGCACAGTGAATAGAAGTGTTAGAACAGACTGCTTCTCTTTCAGAGAAACGCATGTGAATTTCTGTTCAATGCTTGTAATTAGCTTAAGGCACTTTCAAAGGAACGTGATTTTCTCTGAAAGGACAGCATTTAGAAAGTGAAGCAACACTCCATTCACTTCGCACAGTGAATTGAAGTGTTGGAACAGACTGCTTCTCTTTCAGGGAAACGCATGTGAGTTTTTTGTGAAAGCTTGTAAGTAGCTTAAGGCACTTTCAAAGGAAAGTGATTTTCTCTGACAGGACAGCATTTAGAAAGTGAAGCAACACTCCATTCACTTCGCACTGTGAATTGAAGTGTTGGAACAGACTGCTTCTCTTTCAGAGAAACGCATGTGAACTTCTGTTCAACGCTTGTAAGTAGCTTAAGGCACTTTCAAAGGAAAGTGATTTTCTCTGAAAGGACAGCATTTAGAAAGTGAAGCAACACTCCATTCACTTCGCACAGTGAATTGAAGTGTTGGAACAGGCTGCTTCTCTTTCAGAGAAACAGATGTGAGTTTTTTGTGAAAGCTTGTAAGTAGCTTAAGGCACTTTCAAAGGAAAGTGATTTTCTCTGACAGGACAGCATTTAGAAAGTGAAGCAACACTCCATTCACTTCGCACAGTGAATTGAAGTGTTGGAACAGACTGCTTCTCTTTCAGAGAAACGGATGTGAGTTTTTTGTGAAAGCTTGTAAGTAGCTTAAGGGACTTTCAAAGGAAAGTGATTTTCTCTGACAGGACAGCATTTAGAAAGTGAAGCAACACTCCATTCACTGCGCACAGTGAATTGAAGTGTTGGAACAGACTGCTTCTCTTTCAGAGAAACGCATGTGAGTTTTTTGTGAAAGCTTGTAAGTAGCGTAAGGCACTTTCAAAGGAAAGTGATTTTCTCTGAAAGGACAGCATTTAGAAAGTGAAGCAACACTCCATTCACTTCGCACAGTGAATTGAAGTGTTGGAACAGACTGCTTCTCTTTCAGAGAAACGCATGTGAATTTCTGTTGAATGCTTGTAAGTAGCTTAAGGCACTTTCAAAGGAAAGTGATTTTCTCTGAAAGGACAGCATTTAGAAAGTGAAGCAACACTCCATTCACTTCGCACAGTGAATAGAAGTGTTAGAACAGACTGCTTCTCTTTCAGAGAAACGCATGTGAATTTCTGTTCAATGCTTGTAATTAGCTTAAGGCACTTTCAAAGGAACGTGTTTTTGTCTGAAAGGACAGCATTTAGAAAGTGAAGCAACACTCCATTCACTTCGCACAGTGAATTGAAGTGTTGGAACAGACTGCTTCTCTTTCAGGGAAACGCATGTGAGTTTTTTGTGAAAGCTTGTAAGTAGCTTAAGGCACTTTCAAAGGAAAGTGATTTTCTCTGACAGGACAGCAATTAGAAAGTGAAGCAACACTCCATTCACTTCGCACTGTGAATTGAAGTGTTGGAACAGACTGCTTCTCTTTCAGAGAAACGCATGTGAACTTCTGTTCATCGCTTGTAAGTAGCTTAAGGCACTTTCAAAGGAAAGTGATTTTCTCTGACAGGACAGCATTTAGAAAGTGAAGCAACACTCCATTCACTTCGCACAGTGAATTGAAGTGTTGGAACAGACTGCTTCTCTTTCAGGGAAACGCATGTGAGCTTTTTGTGAAACTTGTAAGTAGCTTAAGGCACTTTCAAAGGAAAGTGATTTTCTCTGAAAGGACAGCATTTAGAAAGTGAAGCAACACTCCATTCACTTCTCACAGTGAATTGAAGTGTTGGAACAGACTGCTTCTCTTTCAGAGAAACGCATGTGAATTTCTGTTGAATGCTTGTAAGTAGCTTAAGGCACTTTCAAAGGAAAGTGATTTTCTCTGAAAGGACAGCATTTAGAAAGTGAAGCAACACTCCATTCACTTCACACAGTGAATTGAAGTGTTGGAACAGACTGCTTCTGTTTCAGAGAAACGGATGTGAGTTTTTTGTGAAAGCTTGTAAGTAACTTAAGGCACTATCAAAGGAAAGTGATTTTCTCTGAAAGGACAGCATTTAGAAAGTGAAGCAACACTCCATTCACTTCGCACAGTGAATTGAAGTGTTGGAACAGACTGCTTCTCTTTCAGAGAAACGCATGTGAATTTCTGTTGAATGCTTGTAAGTAGCTTAAGGCACTTTCAAAGGAAAGTGATTTTCTCTGAAAGGACAGCATTTAGAGTGTGAAGCAATATTCCATTCACTTCGCACAGTGAATTGAAGTGTTGGAACAGACTGCTTCTCTTTGAGAGAAACGCATGTCGATTTCTGTTGAATGCTTATAAGTAGCTTAAGGCACTTTCAAAGGAAAGTGATTTTCTCTGAAAGGACAGCATTTAGAAAGTGAAGCAACACTCCATTCACTTCGCACAGTGAATTGAAGTGTTGGAACAGACTGCTTCTCTTTCAGAGAAACGCATGTGAATTTCTGTTGAATGCTTGTAAGTAGCTTAAGGCACTTTCAAATGAAAGTGATTTTCTCTGAAAGGACAGCATTTAGAAAGTGAAGCAACACTCCATTCACTTCGCACAGTGAATTGAAGTGTTGGAACAGACTGCTTCTCTTTCAGAGAAACGCATGTGAATTTCTGTTCAATGCTTGTAAGTAGCTTAAGGCACTTTCAAAGGAAAGTGATTTTCTCTGACAGGACAGCATTTAGAAAGTGAAGCAACAGTCCATTCACTTCGCACAGTGAATTGAAGTGTTGGAACATACTGCTTCTCTTTCAGGGAAACGCATGTGAGTTTTTTGTGAAAGCTTGTAAGTAGCTTAAGGCACTTTCAAAGGAAAGTGAAATTCTCTGAAAGGACAGCATTTAGAAAGTGAAGCAACACTCCATTCACTTCGCACAGTGAATTGAAGTGTTGGAACATACTGCTTCTCTTTCAGGGAAACGCATGTGAGTTTTTTGTGAAAGCTTGTAAGTAGCTTAAGGCACTTTCAAAGGAAAGTGATTTTCTCTGACAGGACAGCATTTAGAAAGTGAAGCAACACTCCATTCACTTCGCACAGTGAATTGAAGTGTTGGAACAGACTGCTTCTCTTTCAGAGAAACGCATGTGAACTTCTGTTCAATGCTTGTAAGTAGCTTAAGGCACTTTCAAAGGAAAGTGATTTTCTCTGAAAGGACACCATTTAGAAAGTGAAGCAACCCTCCATTCACTTCGAACAGTGAATTGAAGTGTTGGAACAGACTGCTTCTCTTTCAGAGAAACGCATGTGAGTTTTTTGTGAAAGCTTGTAAGTAGCTTAAGGGACTTTCAAAGGAAAGTGATTTTCTCTGACAGGACAGCATTTAGAAAGTGAAGAAACACTCCATTCACTTCGCACAGTGAATTGAAGTGTTGGAACAGACTGCTTCTCTTTCAGAGAAACGCATGTGAGTTTTTTGTGAAAGCTTGTAAGTAGCTTAAGGCACTTTCAAAGGAAAGTGATTTTCTCTGAAAGGACAGCATTTAGAAAGTGAAGCAACACTCCATTCACTTCGCACAGTGAATTAAAGTGTTGGAACAGACTGCTTCTCTTTCAGAGAAACGCATGTGAACTTCTGTTCAATGCTTGTAAGTAGCTTAAGGCACTTTCAAAGGAAAGTGATTTTCTCTGAAAGGACAGCATTTAGAAAGTGAAGCAACACTCCATTCACTTCGCACAGTGAATTGAAGTGTTGGAACAGACTGCTTCTCTTTCAGAGAAACGGATGTGAGTTTTTTGTGAAAGCTTGTAAGTAGCTTAAGCCACTTTCAAAGGAATGTGATTTTCTCTGAAAGGACAGCATGTAGAAAGTGAAGCAACACTCCATTCACTTCGCACAGTGAATTGAAGTGTTGGAACAGACTGCTTCTCTTTCAGAGAAACGCATGTGAATTTCTGTTGAATGCTTGTAAGTAGCTTAAGGCACTTTCAAAGGAAAGTGATTTTCTCTGAAAGGACAGCATTTAGAAAGTGAAGCAACACTCCATTCACTTCGCACAGTGAATTGAAGTGTTGGAACAGACTGCTTCTCTTTCAGAGAAACGGATGTGAGTTTTTTGTGAAAGCTTGTAAATAGCTTAAGGCACTTTCAAACGAAAGTGATTTTCTCTGACAGGACAGCATTTAGAAAGTGAAGCAACCCTCCATTCACTTCGCACTGTGAATTGAAGTGTTGGAACAGACTGCTTCTCTTTCAGAGAAACGCATGTGAATTTCTGTTGAATGCTTGTAAGTAGCTTAAGGCACTTTCAAAGGAAAGTGATTTTCTCTGAAAGGACAGCATTTAGAAAGTGAAGCAACACTCCATTCACTTCGCACAGTGAATTGAAGTGTTGGAACAGACTGCTTCTCTTTCAGAGAAACGGATGTGAATTTTTTGTGAAAGCTTGTAAGTAGCTTAAGGGACTTTCAAAGGAAAGTGATTTTCTCTGACAGGACAGCATTTAGAAAGTGAAGCAACACTCCATTCACTGCGCACAGTGAATTGAAGTGTTGGAACAGACTGCTTCTCTTTCAGAGAAACGCATGTGAGTTTTTTGTGAAAGCTTGTAAGTAGCTTAAGGCACTTTCAAAGGAAAGTGATTTTCTCTGAAAGGACAGCATTTAGAAAGTGAAGCAACACTCCATTCACTTCGCACAGTGAATTGAAGTGTTGGAACAGACTGCTTCTCTTTCAGAGAAACGCATGTGAATTTCTGTTCAATGCTTGTAAGTAGCTTAAGGCACTTTCAAAGGAAAGTGATTTTCTCTGAAAGGACAGCATTTAGAAAGTGAAGCAACACTCCATTCACTTCGCACAGTGAATTGAAGTGTTGGAACAGACTGCTTCTCTTTCAGAGAAACGCATGTGAATTTCTGTTCAATGCTTGTAATTAGCTTAAGGCACTTTCAAAGGAAAGTGATTTTCTCTGAAAGGACAGCATTTAGAAAGTGAAGCAACACTCCATTCACTTCGCACAGTGAATTGAAGTGTTGGAACAGACTGCTTCTCTTTCAGGGAAACGCATGTGAGTTTTTTGTGAAAGCTTGTAAGTAGCTTAAGGCACTTTCAAAGGAAAGTGATTTTCTCTGACAGGACAGCATTTAGAAAGTGAAGCAACACTCCATTCACTTCGCACAGTGAATTGAAGTGTTGGAACAGACTGCTTCTCTTTCAGAGAAACGCATGTGAACTTCTGTTCAATGCTTGTAAGTAGCTCAAGGCACTTTCAAAGGAAAGTGATTTTCTCTGAAAGGACAGCATTTAGAAAGTGAAGCAACACTCCATTCACTTCGCACAGTGAATTGAAGTGTTGGAACAGACTGCTTCTCTTTCAGGGAAACGCATGTGAGCTTTTTGTGAAAGCTTGTAAGTAGCTTAAGGCACTTTCAAAGGAAAGTGATTTTCTCTGACAGGACAGCATTTAGAAAGTGAAGCAACACTCCATTAACTTCGCACAGTGAATTGAAGTGTTGGAACAGACTGCTTCTCTTTCAGAGAAACGCATGTGAACTTCTGTTCAATGCTTGTAAGTAGCTTAAGGCACTTTCAAAGGAAAGTGATTTTCTCTGAAAGGACAGCATTTAGAAAGTGAAGCAACACTCCATTCACTTCGCACAGTGAATTGAAGTGTTGGAACAGACTGCTTCTCTTTCAGGGAAACGCATGTGAGTTTTTTGTGAAAGCTTGTAAGTAGCTTAAGGCACTTTCAAAGGAAAGTGATTTTCTCTGAAAGGACAGCATTTAGAAAGTGAAGCAACACTCCATTCACTTCGCACAGTGAATTGAAGTGTTGGAACAGACTGCTTCTCTTTCAGAGAAACGCATGTGAATTTCTGTTGAATGCTTGTAAGTAGCTTAAGGCACTTTCAAAGGAAAGTGATTTTCTCTGAAAGGACAGCATTTAGAAAGTGAAGCAACACTCCATTCACTTCGCACAGTGAATTGAAGTGTTGGAACAGGCTGCTTCTCTTTCAGAGAAACGGATGTGAGTTTTTTGTGAAAGCTTGTAAGTAGCTTAAGGCACTTTCAAAGGAAAGTGATTTTCTCTGACAGGACAGCATTTAGAAAGTGAAGCAACACTCCATTCACTTCGCACAGTGAATTGAAGTGTTGGAACAGACTGCTTCTCTTTCAGAGAAACGGATGTGAGTTTTTTGTGAAAGCTTGTAAGTAGCTTAAGGCACTTTCAAAGGAAAGTGATTTTCTCTGACAGGACAGCATTTAGAAAGTGAAGCAACACTCCATTCACTGCGCACAGTGAATTGAAGTGTTGGAACAGACTGCTTCTCTTTCAGAGAAACGCATGTGAGTTTTTTGTGAAAGCTTGTAAGTAGCGTAAGGCACTTTCAAAGGAAAGTGATTTTCTCTGAAAGGACAGCATTTAGAAAGTGAAGCAACACTCCATTCACTTCGCACAGTGAATTGAAGTGTTGGAACAGACTGCTTCTCTTTCAGAGAAACGCATGTGAATTTCTGTTCAATGCTTGTAAGTAGCTTAAGGCACTTTCAAAGGAAAGTGATTTTCTCTGAAAGGACAGCATTTAGAAAGTGAAGCAACACTCCATTCACTTCGCACAGTGAATAGAAGTGTTAGAACAGACTGCTTCTCTTTCAGAGAAACGCATGTGAATTTCTGTTCAATGCTTGTAATTAGCTTAAGGCACTTTCAAAGGAACGTGATTTTCTCTGAAAGGACAGCATTTAGAAAGTGAAGCAACACTCCATTCACTTCGCACAGTGAATTGAAGTGTTGGAACAGACTGCTTCTCTTTCAGGGAAACGCATGTGAGTTTTTTGTGAAAGCTTGTAAGTAGCTTAAGGCACTTTCAAAGGAAAGTGATTTTCTCTGACAGGACAGCATTTAGAAAGTGAAGCAACACTCCATTCACTTCGCACTGTGAATTGAAGTGTTGGAACAGACTGCTTCTCTTTCAGAGAAACGCATGTGAACTTCTGTTCAACGCTTGTAAGTAGCTTAAGGCACTTTCAAAGGAAAGTGATTTTCTCTGAAAGGACAGCATTTAGAAAGTGAAGCAACACTCCATTCACTTCGCACAGTGAATTGAAGTGTTGGAACAGGCTGCTTCTCTTTCAGAGAAACGGATGTGAATTTCTGTTCAATGCTTGTAATTAGCTTAAGGCACTTTCAAAGGAACGTGATTTTCTCTGAAAGGACAGCATTTAGAAAGTGAAGCAACACTCCATTCACTTCGCACAGTGAATTGAAGTGTTGGAACAGACTGCTTCTCTTTCAGGGAAACGCATGTGAGTTTTTTGTGAAAGCTTGTAAGTAGCTTAAGGCACTTTCAAAGGAAAGTGATTTTCTCTGACAGGACAGCATTTAGAAAGTGAAGCAACACTCCATTCACTTCGCACAGTGAATTGAAGTGTTGGAACAGACTGCTTCTCTTTCAGAGAAACGCATGTGAACTTCTGTTCAATGCTTGTAAGTAGCTCAAGGCACTTTCAAAGGAAAGTGATTTTCTCTGAAAGGACAGCATTTAGAAAGTGAAGCAACACTCCATTCACTTCGCACAGTGAATTGAAGTGTTGGAACAGACTGCTTCTCTTTCAGGGAAACGCATGTGAGCTTTTTGTGAAAGCTTGTAAGTAGCTTAAGGCACTTTCAAAGGAAAGTGATTTTCTCTGACAGGACAGCATTTAGAAAGTGAAGCAACACTCCATTAACTTCGCACAGTGAATTGAAGTGTTGGAACAGACTGCTTCTCTTTCAGAGAAACGCATGTGAACTTCTGTTCAATGCTTGTAAGTAGCTTAAGGCACTTTCAAAGGAAAGTGATTTTCTCTGAAAGGACAGCATTTAGAAAGTGAAGCAACACTCCATTCACTTCGCACAGTGAATTGAAGTGTTGGAACAGACTGCTTCTCTTTCAGGGAAACGCATGTGAGTTTTTTGTGAAAGCTTGTAAGTAGCTTAAGGCACTTTCAAAGGAAAGTGATTTTCTCTGAAAGGACAGCATTTAGAAAGTGAAGCAACACTCCATTCACTTCGCACAGTGAATTGAAGTGTTGGAACAGACTGCTTCTCTTTCAGAGAAACGCATGTGAATTTCTGTTGAATGCTTGTAAGTAGCTTAAGGCACTTTCAAAGGAAAGTGATTTTCTCTGAAAGGACAGCATTTAGAAAGTGAAGCAACACTCCATTCACTTCGCACAGTGAATTGAAGTGTTGGAACAGGCTGCTTCTCTTTCAGAGAAACGGATGTGAGTTTTTTTGTGAAAGCTTGTAAGTAGCTTAAGGCACTTTCAAAGGAAAGTGATTTTCTCTGACAGGACAGCATTTAGAAAGTGAAGCAACACTCCATTCACTTCGCACAGTGAATTGAAGTGTTGGAACAGACTGCTTCTCTTTCAGAGAAACGGATGTGAGTTTTTTGTGAAAGCTTGTAAGTAGCTTAAGGCACTTTCAAAGGAAAGTGATTTTCTCTGACAGGACAGCATTTAGAAAGTGAAGCAACACTCCATTCACTGCGCACAGTGAATTGAAGTGTTGGAACAGACTGCTTCTCTTTCAGAGAAACGCATGTGAGTTTTTTGTGAAAGCTTGTAAGTAGCGTAAGGCACTTTCAAAGGAAAGTGATTTTCTCTGAAAGGACAGCATTTAGAAAGTGAAGCAACACTCCATTCACTTCGCACAGTGAATTGAAGTGTTGGAACAGACTGCTTCTCTTTCAGAGAAACGCATGTGAATTTCTGTTCAATGCTTGTAAGTAGCTTAAGGCACTTTCAAAGGAAAGTGATTTTCTCTGAAAGGACAGCATTTAGAAAGTGAAGCAACACTCCATTCACTTCGCACAGTGAATAGAAGTGTTAGAACAGACTGCTTCTCTTTCAGAGAAACGCATGTGAATTTCTGTTCAATGCTTGTAATTAGCTTAAGGCACTTTCAAAGGAACGTGATTTTCTCTGAAAGGACAGCATTTAGAAAGTGAAGCAACACTCCATTCACTTCGCACAGTGAATTGAAGTGTTGGAACAGACTGCTTCTCTTTCAGGGAAACGCATGTGAGTTTTTTGTGAAAGCTTGTAAGTAGCTTAAGGCACTTTCAAAGGAAAGTGATTTTCTCTGACAGGACAGCATTTAGAAAGTGAAGCAACACTCCATTCACTTCGCACTGTGAATTGAAGTGTTGGAACAGACTGCTTCTCTTTCAGAGAAACGCATGTGAACTTCTGTTCAACGCTTGTAAGTAGCTTAAGGCACTTTCAAAGGAAAGTGATTTTCTCTGAAAGGACAGCATTTAGAAAGTGAAGCAACACTCCATTCACTTCGCACAGTGAATTGAAGTGTTGGAACAGGCTGCTTCTCTTTCAGAGAAACAGATGTGAGTTTTTTGTGAAAGCTTGTAAGTAGCTTAAGGCACTTTCAAAGGAAAGTGATTTTCTCTGACAGGACAGCATTTAGAAAGTGAAGCAACACTCCATTCACTTCGCACAGTGAATTGAAGTGTTGGAACAGACTGCTTCTCTTTCAGAGAAACGGATGTGAGTTTTTTGTGAAAGCTTGTAAGTAGCTTAAGGGACTTTCAAAGGAAAGTGATTTTCTCTGACAGGACAGCATTTAGAAAGTGAAGCAACACTCCATTCACTGCGCACAGTGAATTGAAGTGTTGGAACAGACTGCTTCTCTTTCAGAGAAACGCATGTGAGTTTTTTGTGAAAGCTTGTAAGTAGCGTAAGGCACTTTCAAAGGAAAGTGATTTTCTCTGAAAGGACAGCATTTAGAAAGTGAAGCAACACTCCATTCACTTCGCACAGTGAATTGAAGTGTTGGAACAGACTGCTTCTCTTTCAGAGAAACGCATGTGAATTTCTGTTGAATGCTTGTAAGTAGCTTAAGGCACTTTCAAAGGAAAGTGATTTTCTCTGAAAGGACAGCATTTAGAAAGTGAAGCAACACTCCATTCACTTCGCACAGTGAATAGAAGTGTTAGAACAGACTGCTTCTCTTTCAGAGAAACGCATGTGAATTTCTGTTCAATGCTTGTAATTAGCTTAAGGCACTTTCAAAGGAACGTGATTTTCTCTGAAAGGACAGCATTTAGAAAGTGAAGCAACACTCCATTCACTTCGCACAGTGAATTGAAGTGTTGGAACAGACTGCTTCTCTTTCAGGGAAACGCATGTGAGTTTTTTGTGAAAGCTTGTAAGTAGCTTAAGGCACTTTCAAAGGAAAGTGATTTTCTCTGACAGGACAGCATTTAGAAAGTGAAGCAACACTCCATTCACTTCGCACTGTGAATTGAAGTGTTGGAACAGACTGCTTCTCTTTCAGAGAAACGCATGTGAACTTCTGTTCATCGCTTGTAAGTAGCTTAAGGCACTTTCAAAGGAAAGTGATTTTCTCTGACAGGACAGCATTTAGAAAGTGAAGCAACACTCCATTCACTTCGCACAGTGAATTGAAGTGTTGGAACAGACTGCTTCTCTTTCAGGGAAACGCATGTGAGCTTTTTGTGAAACTTGTAAGTAGCTTAAGGCACTTTCAAAGGAAAGTGATTTTCTCTGAAAGGACAGCATTTAGAAAGTGAAGCAACACTCCATTCACTTCTCACAGTGAATTGAAGTGTTGGAACAGACTGCTTCTCTTTCAGAGAAACGCATGTGAATTTCTGTTGAATGCTTGTAAGTAGCTTAAGGCACTTTCAAAGGAAAGTGATTTTCTCTGAAAGGACAGCATTTAGAAAGTGAAGCAACACTCCATTCACTTCACACAGTGAATTGAAGTGTTGGAACAGACTGCTTCTGTTTCAGAGAAACGGATGTGAGTTTTTTGTGAAAGCTTGTAAGTAACTTAAGGCACTATCAAAGGAAAGTGATTTTCTCTGAAAGGACAGCATTTAGAAAGTGAAGCAACACTCCATTCACTTCGCACAGTGAATTGAAGTGTTGGAACAGACTGCTTCTCTTTCAGAGAAACGCATGTGAATTTCTGTTGAATGCTTGTAAGTAGCTTAAGGCACTTTCAAAGGAAAGTGATTTTCTCTGAAAGGACAGCATTTAGAGTGTGAAGCAATATTCCATTCACTTCGCACAGTGAATTGAAGTGTTGGAACAGACTGCTTCTCTTTGAGAGAAACGCATGTCGATTTCTGTTGAATGCTTATAAGTACCTTAAGGCACTTTCAAAGGAAAGTGATTTTCTCTGAAAGGACAGCATTTAGAAAGTGAAGCAACACTCCATTCACTTCGCACAGTGAATTGAAGTGTTGGAACAGACTGCTTCTCTTTCAGAGAAACGCATGTGAATTTCTGTTGAATGCTTGTAAGTAGCTTAAGGCACTTTCAAATGAAAGTGATTTTCTCTGAAAGGACAGCATTTAGAAAGTGAAGCAACACTCCATTCACTTCGCACAGTGAATTGAAGTGTTGGAACAGACTGCTTCTCTTTCAGAGAAACGCATGTGAATTTCTGTTCAATGCTTGTAAGTAGCTTAAGGCACTTTCAAAGGAAAGTGATTTTCTCTGACAGGACAGCATTTAGAAAGTGAAGCAACAGTCCATTCACTTCGCACAGTGAATTGAAGTGTTGGAACATACTGCTTCTCTTTCAGGGAAACGCATGTGAGTTTTTTGTGAAAGCTTCTAAGTAGCTTAAGGCACTTTCAAAGGAAAGTGAAATTCTCTGAAAGGACAGCATTTAGAAAGTGAAGCAACACTCCATTCACTTCGCACAGTGAATTGAAGTGTTGGAACATACTGCTTCTCTTTCAGGGAAACGCATGTGAGTTTTTTGTGAAAGCTTGTTAGTAGCTTAAGGCACTTTCAAAGGAAAGTGATTTTCTCTGACAGGACAGCATTTAGAAAGTGAAGCAACACTCCATTCACTTCGCACAGTGAATTGAAGTGTTGGAACAGACTGCTTCTCTTTCAGAGAAACGCATGTGAACTTCTGTTCAATGCTTGTAAGTAGCTTAAGGCACTTTCAAAGGAAAGTGATTTTCTCTGAAAGGACACCATTTAGAAAGTGAAGCAACCCTCCATTCACTTCGAACAGTGAATTGAAGTGTTGGAACAGACTGCTTCTCTTTCAGAGAAACGCATGTGAGTTTTTTGTGAAAGCTTGTAAGTAGCTTAAGGGACTTTCAAAGGAAAGTGATTTTCTCTGACAGGACAGCATTTAGAAAGTGAAGAAACACTCCATTCACTTCGCACAGTGAATTGAAGTGTTGGAACAGACTGCTTCTCTTTCAGAGAAACGCATGTGAGTTTTTTGTGAAAGCTTGTAAGTAGCTTAAGGCACTTTCAAAGGAAAGTGATTTTCTCTGAAAGGACAGCATTTAGAAAGTGAAGCAACACTCCATTCACTTCGCACAGTGAATTAAAGTGTTGGAACAGACTGCTTCTCTTTCAGAGAAACGCATGTGAACTTCTGTTCAATGCTTGTAAGTAGCTTAAGGCACTTTCAAAGGAAAGTGATTTTCTCTGAAAGGACAGCATTTAGAAAGTGAAGCAACACTCCATTCACTTCGCACAGTGAATTGAAGTGTTGGAACAGACTGCTTCTCTTTCAGAGAAACGGATGTGAGTTTTTTGTGAAAGCTTGTAAGTAGCTTAAGGCACTTTCAAAGGAAAGTGATTTTCTCTGAAAGGACAGCATTTAGAAAGTGAAGCAACACTCCATTCACTTCGCACAGTGAATTGAAGTGTTGGAACAGACTGCTTCTCTTTCAGAGAAACGGATGTGAGTTTTTTGTGAAAGCTTGTAAGTAGCTTAAGCCACTTTCAAAGGAATGTGATTTTCTCTGAAAGGACAGCATGTAGAAAGTGAAGCAACACTCCATTCACTTCGCACAGTGAATTGAAGTGTTGGAACAGACTGCTTCTCTTTCAGAGAAACGCATGTGAATTTCTGTTGAATGCTTGTAAGTAGCTTAAGGCACTTTCAAAGGAAAGTGATTTTCTCTGAAAGGACAGCATTTAGAAAGTGAAGCAACACTCCATTCACTTCGCACAGTGAATTGAAGTGTTGGAACAGACTGCTTCTCTTTCAGAGAAACGGATGTGAGTTTTTTGTGAAAGCTTGTAAATAGCTTAAGGCACTTTCAAACGAAAGTGATTTTCTCTGACAGGACAGCATTTAGAAAGTGAAGCAACCCTCCATTCACTTCGCACTGTGAATTGAAGTGTTGGAACAGACTGCTTCTCTTTCAGAGAAACGCATGTGAATTTCTGTTGAATGCTTGTAAGTAGCTTAAGGCACTTTCAAAGGAAAGTGATTTTCTCTGAAAGGACAGCATTTAGAAAGTGAAGCAACACTCCATTCACTTCGCACAGTGAATTGAAGTGTTGGAACAGACTGCTTCTCTTTCAGAGAAACGGATGTGAATTTTTTGTGAAAGCTTGTAAGTAGCTTAAGGGACTTTCAAAGGAAAGTGATTTTCTCTGACAGGACAGCATTTAGAAAGTGAAGCAACACTCCATTCACTGCGCACAGTGAATTGAAGTGTTGGAACAGACTGCTTCTCTTTCAGAGAAACGCATGTGAGTTTTTTGTGAAAGCTTGTAAGTAGCTTAAGGCACTTTCAAAGGAAAGTGATTTTCTCTGAAAGGACAGCATTTAGAAAGTGAAGCAACACTCCATTCACTTCGCACAGTGAATTGAAGTGTTGGAACAGACTGCTTCTCTTTCAGAGAAACGCATGTGAATTTCTGTTCAATGCTTGTAATTAGCTTAAGGCACTTTCAAAGGAAAGTGATTTTCTCTGAAAGGACAGCATTTAGAAAGTGAAGCAACACTCCATTCACTTCGCACAGTGAATTGAAGTGTTGGAACAGACTGCTTCTCTTTCAGGGAAACGCATGTGAGTTTTTTGTGAAAGCTTGTAAGTAGCTTAAGGCACTTTCAAAGGAAAGTGATTTTCTCTGACAGGACAGCATTTAGAAAGTGAAGCAACACTCCATTCACTTCGCACAGTGAATTGAAGTGTTGGAACAGACTGCTTCTCTTTCAGAGAAACGCATGTGAACTTCTGTTCAATGCTTGTAAGTAGCTCAAGGCACTTTCAAAGGAAAGTGATTTTCTCTGAAAGGACAGCATTTAGAAAGTGAAGCAACACTCCATTCACTTCGCACAGTGAATTGAAGTGTTGGAACAGACTGCTTCTCTTTCAGGGAAACGCATGTGAGCTTTTTGTGAAAGCTTGTAAGTAGCTTAAGGCACTTTCAAAGGAAAGTGATTTTCTCTGAAAGGACAGCATTTAGAAAGTGAAGCAACACTCCATTCACTTCGCACAGTGAATTGAAGTGTTGGAACAGACTGCTTCTCTTTCAGCGAAACGCATGTGAATTTCTGTTGAATGCTTGTAAGTAGCTTAAGGCACTTTCAAAGGAAAGTGATTTTCTCTGAAAGGACAGCATTTAGAAAGTGAAGCAACACTCCATTCACTTCGCACAGTGAATTGAAGTGTTGGAACAGACTGCTTCTCTTTCAGAGAAACGGATGTGAGTTTTTTGTGAAAGCTTGTAAGTAGCTTAAGGCACTATCAAAGGAAAGTGATTTTCTCTGAAAGGACAGCATTTAGAAAGTGAAGCAACACTCCATTCACTTCGCACAGTGAATTGAAGTGTTGGAACAGACTGCTTCTCTTTCAGAGAAACACATGTGAATTTCTGTTGAATGCTTGTAAGTAGCTTAAGGCACTTTCAAAGGAAAGTGATTTTCTCTGAAAGGACAGCATTTAGAGAGTGAAGCAATAGTCCATTCACTTCGCACAGTGAATTGAAGTGTTGGAACAGACTGCTTCTCTTTCAGAGAAACGCATGTCGATTTCTGTTGAATGCTTATAAGTAGCTTAAGGCACTTTCAAAGGAAAGTGATTTTCTCTGAAAGGACAGCATTTAGAAAGTGAAGCAACACTCCATTCACTTCGCACAGTGAATTGAAGTGTTGGAACAGACTGCTTCTCTTTCAGAGAAACGCATGTGAATTTCTGTTGAATGCTTGTAAGTAGCTTAAGGCACTTTCAAAGGAAAGTGATTTTCTCTGAAAGGACAGCATTTAGAGTGTGAAGCAATATTCCATTCACTTCGCACAGTGAATTGAAGTGTTGGAACAGACTGCTTCTCTTTGAGAGAAACGCATGTCGATTTCTGTTGAATGCTTATAAGTACCTTAAGGCACTTTCAAAGGAAAGTGATTTTCTCTGAAAGGACAGCATTTAGAAAGTGAAGCAACACTCCATTCACTTCGCACAGTGAATTGAAGTGTTGGAACAGACTGCTTCTCTTTCAGAGAAACGCATGTGAATTTCTGTTGAATGCTTGTAAGTAGCTTAAGGCACTTTCAAATGAAAGTGATTTTCTCTGAAAGGACAGCATTTAGAAAGTGAAGCAACACTCCATTCACTTCGCACAGTGAATTGAAGTGTTGGAACAGACTGCTTCTCTTTCAGAGAAACGCATGTGAATTTCTGTTCAATGCTTGTAAGTAGCTTAAGGCACTTTCAAAGGAAAGTGATTTTCTCTGACAGGACAGCATTTAGAAAGTGAAGCAACAGTCCATTCACTTCGCACAGTGAATTGAAGTGTTGGAACATACTGCTTCTCTTTCAGGGAAACGCATGTGAGTTTTTTGTGAAAGCTTCTAAGTAGCTTAAGGCACTTTCAAAGGAAAGTGAAATTCTCTGAAAGGACAGCATTTAGAAAGTGAAGCAACACTCCATTCACTTCGCACAGTGAATTGAAGTGTTGGAACATACTGCTTCTCTTTCAGGGAAACGCATGTGAGTTTTTTGTGAAAGCTTGTTAGTAGCTTAAGGCACTTTCAAAGGAAAGTGATTTTCTCTGACAGGACAGCATTTAGAAAGTGAAGCAACACTCCATTCACTTCGCACAGTGAATTGAAGTGTTGGAACAGACTGCTTCTCTTTCAGAGAAACGCATGTGAACTTCTGTTCAATGCTTGTAAGTAGCTTAAGGCACTTTCAAAGGAAAGTGATTTTCTCTGAAAGGACACCATTTAGAAAGTGAAGCAACCCTCCATTCACTTCGAACAGTGAATTGAAGTGTTGGAACAGACTGCTTCTCTTTCAGAGAAACGCATGTGAGTTTTTTGTGAAAGCTTGTAAGTAGCTTAAGGGACTTTCAAAGGAAAGTGATTTTCTCTGACAGGACAGCATTTAGAAAGTGAAGAAACACTCCATTCACTTCGCACAGTGAATTGAAGTGTTGGAACAGACTGCTTCTCTTTCAGAGAAACGCATGTGAGTTTTTTGTGAAAGCTTGTAAGTAGCTTAAGGCACTTTCAAAGGAAAGTGATTTTCTCTGAAAGGACAGCATTTAGAAAGTGAAGCAACACTCCATTCACTTCGCACAGTGAATTAAAGTGTTGGAACAGACTGCTTCTCTTTCAGAGAAACGCATGTGAACTTCTGTTCAATGCTTGTAAGTAGCTTAAGGCACTTTCAAAGGAAAGTGATTTTCTCTGAAAGGACAGCATTTAGAAAGTGAAGCAACACTCCATTCACTTCGCACAGTGAATTGAAGTGTTGGAACAGACTGCTTCTCTTTCAGAGAAACGGATGTGAGTTTTTTGTGAAAGCTTGTAAGTAGCTTAAGGCACTTTCAAAGGAAAGTGATTTTCTCTGAAAGGACAGCATTTAGAAAGTGAAGCAACACTCCATTCACTTCGCACAGTGAATTGAAGTGTTGGAACAGACTGCTTCTCTTTCAGAGAAACGGATGTGAGTTTTTTGTGAAAGCTTGTAAGTAGCTTAAGCCACTTTCAAAGGAATGTGATTTTCTCTGAAAGGACAGCATGTAGAAAGTGAAGCAACACTCCATTCACTTCGCACAGTGAATTGAAGTGTTGGAACAGACTGCTTCTCTTTCAGAGAAACGCATGTGAATTTCTGTTGAATGCTTGTAAGTAGCTTAAGGCACTTTCAAAGGAAAGTGATTTTCTCTGAAAGGACAGCATTTAGAAAGTGAAGCAACACTCCATTCACTTCGCACAGTGAATTGAAGTGTTGGAACAGACTGCTTCTCTTTCAGAGAAACGGATGTGAGTTTTTTGTGAAAGCTTGTAAATAGCTTAAGGCACTTTCAAACGAAAGTGATTTTCTCTGACAGGACAGCATTTAGAAAGTGAAGCAACCCTCCATTCACTTCGCACTGTGAATTGAAGTGTTGGAACAGACTGCTTCTCTTTCAGAGAAACGCATGTGAATTTCTGTTGAATGCTTGTAAGTAGCTTAAGGCACTTTCAAAGGAAAGTGATTTTCTCTGAAAGGACAGCATTTAGAAAGTGAAGCAACACTCCATTCACTTCGCACAGTGAATTGAAGTGTTGGAACAGACTGCTTCTCTTTCAGAGAAACGGATGTGAATTTTTTGTGAAAGCTTGTAAGTAGCTTAAGGGACTTTCAAAGGAAAGTGATTTTCTCTGACAGGACAGCATTTAGAAAGTGAAGCAACACTCCATTCACTGCGCACAGTGAATTGAAGTGTTGGAACAGACTGCTTCTCTTTCAGAGAAACGCATGTGAGTTTTTTGTGAAAGCTTGTAAGTAGCTTAAGGCACTTTCAAAGGAAAGTGATTTTCTCTGAAAGGACAGCATTTAGAAAGTGAAGCAACACTCCATTCACTTCGCACAGTGAATTGAAGTGTTGGAACAGACTGCTTCTCTTTCAGAGAAACGCATGTGAATTTCTGTTCAATGCTTGTAAGTAGCTTAAGGCACTTTCAAAGGAAAGTGATTTTCTCTGAAAGGACAGCATTTAGAAAGTGAAGCAACACTCCATTCACTTCGCACAGTGAATTGAAGTGTTGGAACAGACTGCTTCTCTTTCAGAGAAACGCATGTGAATTTCTGTTCAATGCTTGTAATTAGCTTAAGGCACTTTCAAAGGAAAGTGATTTTCTCTGAAAGGACAGCATTTAGAAAGTGAAGCAACACTCCATTCACTTCGCACAGTGAATTGAAGTGTTGGAACAGACTGCTTCTCTTTCAGGGAAACGCATGTGAGTTTTTTGTGAAAGCTTGTAAGTAGCTTAAGGCACTTTCAAAGGAAAGTGATTTTCTCTGACAGGACAGCATTTAGAAAGTGAAGCAACACTCCATTCACTTCGCACAGTGAATTGAAGTGTTGGAACAGACTGCTTCTCTTTCAGAGAAACGCATGTGAACTTCTGTTCAATGCTTGTAAGTAGCTCAAGGCACTTTCAAAGGAAAGTGATTTTCTCTGAAAGGACAGCATTTAGAAAGTGAAGCAACACTCCATTCACTTCGCACAGTGAATTGAAGTGTTGGAACAGACTGCTTCTCTTTCAGGGAAACGCATGTGAGCTTTTTGTGAAAGCTTGTAAGTAGCTTAAGGCACTTTCAAAGGAAAGTGATTTTCTCTGAAAGGACAGCATTTAGAAAGTGAAGCAACACTCCATTCACTTCGCACAGTGAATTGAAGTGTTGGAACAGACTGCTTCTCTTTCAGCGAAACGCATGTGAATTTCTGTTGAATGCTTGTAAGTAGCTTAAGGCACTTTCAAAGGAAAGTGATTTTCTCTGAAAGGACAGCATTTAGAAAGTGAAGCAACACTCCATTCACTTCGCACAGTGAATTGAAGTGTTGGAACAGACTGCTTCTCTTTCAGAGAAACGGATGTGAGTTTTTTGTGAAAGCTTGTAAGTAGCTTAAGGCACTATCAAAGGAAAGTGATTTTCTCTGAAAGGACAGCATTTAGAAAGTGAAGTAACACTCCATTCACTTCGCACAGTGAATTGAAGTGTTGGAACAGACTGCTTCTCTTTCAGAGGAACGCATGTGAATTTCTGTTGAATGCTTGTAAGTAGCTTAAGGCACTTTCAAAGGAAATTGATTTTCTCTGAAAGGACAGCATTTAGAGAGTGAAGCAATAGTCCATTCACTTCGCACAGTGAATTGAAGTGTTGGAACAGACTGCTTCTCTTTCAGAGAAACGCATGTCGATTTCTGTTGAATGCTTATAAGTAGCTTAAGGCACTTTCAAAGGAAAGTGATTTTCTCTGAAAGGACAGCATTTAGAAAGTGAAGCAACACTCCATTCACTTCGCACAGTGAATTGAAGTGTTGGAACAGACTGCTTCTCTTTCAGAGAAACGCATGTGAATTTCTGTTGAATGCTTGTAAGTAGCTTAAGGCACTTTCAAATGAAAGTGATTTTCTCTGAAAGGACAGCATTTAGAAAGTGAAGCAACACTCCATTCACTTCGCACAGTGAATTGAAGTGTTGGAACAGACTGCTTCACTTTCAGAGAAACGCATGTGAATTTCTGTTCAATGCTTGTAAGTAGCTTAAGGCACTTTCAAAGGAAAGTGATTTTCTCTGAAAGGACAGCATTTAGAAAGTGAAGCAACACTCCATTCACTTCGCACAGTGAATTGAAGTGTTGGAACATACTGCTTCTCTTTCAGGGAAACGCATGTGAGTTTTTTGTGAAAGCTTGTAAGTAGCTTAAGGCACTTTCAAAGGAAAGTGATTTTCTCTGAAAGGACAGCATTTAGAAAGTGAAGCAACACTCCATTCACTTCGCACAGTGAATTGAAGTGTTGGAACAGACTGCTTCTCTTTCAGAGAAACGGATGTGAGTTTTTTGTGAAAGCTTGTAAATAGCTTAAGGCACTTTCAAACGAAAGTGATTTTCTCTGACAGGACAGCATTTAGAAAGTGAAGCAACCCTCCATTCACTTCGCACTGTGAATTGAAGTGTTGGAACAGACTGCTTCTCTTTCAGAGAAACGCATGTGAATTTCTGTTGAATGCTTGTAAGTAGCTTAAGGCACTTTCAAAGGAAAGTGATTTTCTCTGAAAGGACAGCATTTAGAAAGTGAAGCAACACTCCATTCACTTCGCACAGTGAATTGAAGTGTTGGAACAGACTGCTTCTCTTTCAGAGAAACGGATGTGAATTTTTTGTGAAAGCTTGTAAGTAGCTAAAGGGACTTTCAAAGGAAAGTGATTTTCTCTGACAGGACAGCATTTAGAAAGTGAAGCAACACTCCATTCACTGCGCACAGTGAATTGAAGTGTTGGAACAGACTGCTTCTCTTTCAGAGAAACGCATGTGAGTTTTTTGTGAAAGCTTGTAAGTAGCTTAAGGCACTTTCAAAGGAAAGTGATTTTCTCTGAAAGGACAGCATTTAGAAAGTGAAGCAACACTCCATTCACTTCGCACAGTGAATTGAAGTGTTGGAACAGACTGCTTCTCTTTCAGAGAAACGCATGTGAATTTCTGTTCAATGCTTGTAAGTAGTTTAAGGCACTTTCAAAGGAAAGTGATTTTCTCTGAAAGGACAGCATTTAGAAAGTGAAGCAACACTCCATTCACTTCGCACAGTGAATTGAAGTGTTGGAACAGACTGCTTCTCTTTCAGAGAAACGCATGTGAATTTCTGTTCAATGCTTGTAATTAGCTTAAGGCACTTTCAAAGGAAAGTGATTTTCTCTGAAAGGACAGCATTTAGAAAGTGAAGCAACACTCCATTCACTTCGCACAGTGAATTGAAGTGTTGGAACAGACTGCTTCTCTTTCAGGGAAACGCATGTGAGTTTTTTGTGAAAGCTTGTAAGTAGCTTAAGGCACTTTCAAAGGAAAGTGATTTTCTCTGACAGGACAGCATTTAGAAAGTGAAGCAACACTCCATTCACTTCGCACAGTGAATTGAAGTGTTGGAACAGACTGCTTCTCTTTCAGAGAAACGCATGTGAACTTCTGTTCAATGCTTGTAAGTAGCTCAAGGCACTTTCAAAGGAAAGTGATTTTCTCTGAAAGGACAGCATTTAGAAAGTGAAGCAACACTCCATTCACTTCGCACAGTGAATTGAAGTGTTGGAACAGACTGCTTCTCTTTCAGGGAAACGCATGTGAGCTTTTTGTGAAAGCTTGTAAGTAGCTTAAGGCACTTTCAAAGGAAAGTGATTTTCTCTGAAAGGACAGCATTTAGAAAGTGAAGCAACACTCCATTCACTTCGCACAGTGAATTGAAGTGTTGGAACAGACTGCTTCTCTTTCAGCGAAACGCATGTGAATTTCTGTTGAATGCTTGTAAGTAGCTTAAGGCACTTTCAAAGGAAAGTGATTTTCTCTGAAAGGACAGCATTTAGAAAGTGAAGCAACACTCCATTCACTTCGCACAGTGAATTGAAGTGTTGGAACAGACTGCTTCTCTTTCAGAGAAACGGATGTGAGTTTTTTGTGAAAGCTTGTAAGTAGCTTAAGGCACTATCAAAGGAAAGTGATTTTCTCTGAAAGGACAGCATTTAGAAAGTGAAGTAACACTCCATTCACTTCGCACAGTGAATTGAAGTGTTGGAACAGACTGCTTCTCTTTCAGAGGAACGCATGTGAATTTCTGTTGAATGCTTGTAAGTAGCTTAAGGCACTTTCAAAGGAAATTGATTTTCTCTGAAAGGACAGCATTTAGAGAGTGAAGCAATAGTCCATTCACTTCGCACAGTGAATTGAAGTGTTGGAACAGACTGCTTCTCTTTCAGAGAAACGCATGTCGATTTCTGTTGAATGCTTATAAGTAGCTTAAGGCACTTTCAAAGGAAAGTGATTTTCTCTGAAAGGACAGCATTTAGAAAGTGAAGCAACACTCCATTCACTTCGCACAGTGAATTGAAGTGTTGGAACAGACTGCTTCTCTTTCAGAGAAACGCATGTGAATTTCTGTTGAATGCTTGTAAGTAGCTTAAGGCACTTTCAAATGAAAGTGATTTTCTCTGAAAGGACAGCATTTAGAAAGTGAAGCAACACTCCATTCACTTCGCACAGTGAATTGAAGTGTTGGAACAGACTGCTTCACTTTCAGAGAAACGCATGTGAATTTCTGTTCAATGCTTGTAAGTAGCTTAAGGCACTTTCAAAGGAAAGTGATTTTCTCTGAAAGGACAGCATTTAGAAAGTGAAGCAACACTCCATTCACTTCGCACAGTGAATTGAAGTGTTGGAACATACTGCTTCTCTTTCAGGGAAACGCAAGTGAGTTTTTTGTGAAAGCTTGTAAGTAGCTTAAGGCACTTTCAAAGGAAAGTGATTTTCTCTGACAGGACAGCATTTAGAAAGTGAAGCAACACTCCATTCACTTCGCACAGTGAATTGAAGTGTTGGAACAGACTGCTTCTCTTTCAGAGAAACGCATGTGAACTTCTGTTCAATGCTTGTAAGTAGCTTAAGGCACTTTCAAAGGAAAGTGATTTTCTCTGAAAGGACACCATTAAGAAAGTGAAGCAACCCTCCATTCACTTCGCACAGTGAATTGAAGTGTTGGAACAGACTGCTTCTCTTTCAGGGAAACGCATGTGAGTTTTTTGTGAAAGCTTGTAAGTAGCTTAAGGCACTTTCAAAGGAAAGTGATTTTCTCTGACAGGACAGCATTTAGAAAGTGAAGCAACACTCCATTCACTTCGCACAGTGAATTGAAGTGTTGGAACAGACTGCTTCTCTTTCAGAGAAACGCATGTGAATTTCTGTTGAATGCTTGTAAGTAGCTTAAGGCACTTTCAAAGGAAGGTGATTTTATCTGAAAGGACAGCATTTAGAAAGTGAAGCAACCCTCCATTTACTTCGCACAGTGAATTGAAGTGTTGGAACAGGCTGCTTCTCTTTCAGAGAAACGGATGTGAGTTTTTTGTGAAAGCTTGTAAGTAGCTTAAGGCACTTTCAAAGGAAAGTGATTTTCTCTGAAAGGACAGCATTTAGAAAGTGAAGCAACACTCCATTCACTTCGCACAGTGAATTGAAGTGTTGGAACAGACTGCTTCTCCTTCAGAGAAACGCATGTGAATTTCTGTTGAATGCTTGTAAGTAGCTTAAGGCACTTTCAAAGGAAAGTGATTTTCTCTGAAAGGACAGCATTTAGAAAGTGAAGCAACACTCCATTCACTGCGCACAGTGAATTGAAGTGTTGGAACAGACTGCTTCTCTTTCAGAGAAATGGATGTGAGTTTTTTGTGAAAGCTTGTAAGTAGCTTAAGGCACTTTCAAAGGAATGTGATTTTCTCTGAAAGGACAGCATGTAGAAAGTGAAGCAACACTCCATTCACTTCGCACAGTGAATTGAAGTGTTGGAACAGACTGCTTCTCTTTCAGAGAAACGCATGTGAATTTCTGTTGAATGCTTCTGAGTAACTTAAGGCACTTTCAAAGGAAAGTGATTTTCTCTGAAAGGACAGCATTTAGAAAGTGAAGCAACACTCCATTCACTTCGCACAGTGAATTGAAGTGTTGGAACAGACTGCTTCTCTTTCAGAGAAACGGATGTGAGTTTTTTGTGAAAGCTTGTAAGTAGCTTAAGGCACTTTCAAAGGAAAGTGATTTTCTCTGACAGGACAGCATTTAGAAAGTGAAGCAACACTCCATTCACTTCGCACAGTGAATTGAAGTGTTGGAACAGACTGCTTCTCTCTCAGAGAAACGCATGTGAATTTCTGTTCAATGCTTGTAAGTAGCTTAAGGCACTTTAAAGGAAAGTGATTTTCTCTGAAAGGACAGCATTTAGAAAGTGAAGCAACCCTCCATTCACTTCGCACAGTGAATTGAAGTGTTGGAACAGACTGCTTCTCTTTCAGAGAAACGGATGTGAGTTTTTTGTGAAAGCTTGTAAGTAGCTTAAGGCACTTTCAAAGGAATGTGATTTTCTCTGAAAGGACAGCATGTAGAAAGTGAAGCAACACTCCATTCACTTCGCACAGTGAATTGAAGTGTTGGAACAGACTGCTTCTCTTTCAGAGAAACGGATGTGAGTTTTTTGTGATAGCTTGTAAGTAGCTTAAGCCACTTTCAAAGGAATGTGATTTTCTCTGAAAGGACAGCATGGAGAAAGTGAAGCAACACTCCATTCACTTCGCACAGTGAATTGAAGTGTTGGAACAGACTGCTTCTCTTTCAGAGAAACGCATGTGAATTTCTGTTGAATGCTTGTAAGTAACTTAAGGCACTTTCAAAGGAAAGTGATTTTCTCTGAAAGGACAGCATTTAGAAAGTGAAGCAACACTCCATTCACTTCGCACAGTGAATTGAAGTGTTGGAACAGACTGCTTCTCTTTCAGAGAAACGGATGTGAGTTTTTTGTGAAAGCTTGTAAGTAGCTTAAGGCACTTTCAAAGGAAAGTGATTTTCTCTGACAGGACAGCATTTAGAAAGTGAAGCAACACTCCATTCACTTCGCACAGTGAATTGAAGTGTTGGAACAGACTGCTTCTCTCTCAGAGAAACGCATGTGAATTTCTGTTCAATGCTTGTAAGTAGCTTAAGGCACTTTAAAGGAAAGAGATTTTCTCTGAAAGGACAGCATTTAGAAAGTGAAGCAACACTCCATTCACTTTTCACAGTGAATTGAAGTGTTGGAACAGACTGCTTCTCTTTCAGAGAAACGGATGTGAGTTTTTTGTGTAAGCTTGTAAGTAGCTTAAGGCACTTTCAAAGGAAAGTGATTTTCTCTGAAAGGACAGCATTTAGAGAGTGAAGCAATATTCCATTCACTTCGAACAGTGAATTGAAGTGTTGGAACAGACTGCTTCTCTTTCAGAGGAACGCATGTCGATTTCTGTTGAATGCTTATAAGTAGCTTAAGGCACTTTCAAAGGAAAGTGATTTTCTCTGAAAGGACAGCATTTAGAAAGTGAAGCAACACTCCATTCACTTCGCACAGTGAATTGAAGTATTGGAACAGACTGCTTCTCTTTCAGAGAAACGCATGTGAATTTCTGTTGAATGCTTGTAAGTAGCTTAAGGCACTTTCAAAGGAAAGTGATTTTCTCTGAAAGGACAGCATTTAGAAAGTGAAGCAACACTCCATTCACTTCGCACAGTGAATTGAAGTGTTGGAACAGGCTGCTTCTCTTTCAGAGAAACAGATGTGAGTTTTTTGTGAAAGCTTGTAAGTAGCTTAAGGCACTTTCAAAGGAAAGTGATTTTCTCTGACAGGACAGCATTTAGAAAGTGAAGCAACACTCCATTCACTTCGCACAGTGAATTGAAGTGTTGGAACAGACTGCTTCTCTTTCAGAGATACGCATGTGAATTTCTCTTGAATGCTTGTAAGTAGCTTAAGGCACTTTCAAAGGAAAGTGATTTTCTCTGAAAGGACAGCATTTAGAAAGTGAAGCAACACTCCATTCACTTTGCACAGTGAATTGAAGTGTTGGAACAGACTGCTTCTCTTTCAGAGAAACGCATGTGAATTTCTGTTCAATGCTTGTAAGTAGCTTAAGGCACTTTCAAAGGAAAGTGATTTTCTCTGACAGGACAGCATTTAGAAAGTGAAGCAACACTCCATTCACTTCGCACAGTGAATTGAAGTGTTGGAACAGACTGCTTCTCTTTCAGAGAAACGCATGTGAATTTCTGTTGAATGCTTGTAAGTAGCTTAAGGCACTTTCAAAGGAAAGTGATTTTCTCTGAAAGGACAGCATTTAGAAAGTGAAGCAGCACTCCATTCACTGCGCACAGTGAATTGAAGTGTTTGAACAGACTGCTTCTCTTTCAGAGAAACGGATGTGATTTTTTTGTGAAAGCTTGTAAGTAGCTTAAGGCACTTTCAAAGGAAAGTGATTTTCTCTGACAGGACAGCATTTAGAAAGTGAAAAAACACTCCATTCACTTGGCACAGTGAATTGAAGTGTTGGAAGAGACTGCTTCTCTTTCAGAGAAACTCATGTGAGTTTTTTGTGAAAGCTTGTAAGTAGCTTAAGGCACTTTCAAAGGAAAGTGATTTTCTCTGAAAGGACAGCATTTAGAAAGTGAAGCAACACTCCATTCACTTCGCACAGTGAATTGAAGTGTTGGAACAGACTGCTTCTCTTTCAGAGAAACGCATGTGAATTTCTGTTCAATGCTTGTAAGTAGCTTAAGGCACTTTCAAAGGAAAGTGATTTTCTCTGAAAGGACAGCATTTAGAAAGTGAAGCAACACTCCATTCACTTCGCACAGTGAATTGAAGTGTTGGAACAGACTGCTTCTCTTTCAGAGAAACGCATGTGAATTTCTGTTGAATGCTTGTAAGTAGCTTAAGGCACTTTCAAAGGAAAGTGATTTTCTCTGAAAGGACAGCATTTAGAAAGTGAAGCAACACTCCATTCACTTCGCACAGTGAATTGAAGTGTTGGAACAGACTGCTTCTCTTTCAGAGAAACGGATGTGAGTTTTTTGTGAAAGCTTGTAAGTAGCTTAAGGCACTTTCAAAGGAAAGTGATTTTCTCTGACAGGACAGCATTTAGAAAGTGAAGCAACACTCCATTCACTTTGCACAGTGAATTGAAGTGTTGGAACAGACTGCTTCTCTCTCAGAGAAACGCATGTGAATTTCTGTTGAATGCTTGTAAGTAGCTTAAGGCACTTTCAAAGGAAAGTGATTTTCTCTGACAGGACAGCATTTAGAGAGTGAAGCAATATTCCATTCACTTCGCACAGTGAATTGAAGTGTTGGAACAGACTGCTTCTCTTTCAGAGAAACGCATGTCGATTTCTGTTGAATGCTTATAAGTAGCTTAAGGCACTTTCAAAGGAAAGTGATTTTCTCTGAAAGGACAGCATTTAGAAAGTGAAGCAACACTCCATTCACTTCGCACAGTGAATTGAAGTGTTGGAACAGACTGCTTCTCTTTCAGAGAAACGCATGTGAATTTCTGTTGAATGCTTGTAAGTAGCTTAAGGCACTTTCAAAGGAAAGTGATTTTCTCTGAAAGGACACCATTTAGAAAGTGAAGCAACACTCCATTCACTTCGCACAGTGAATTGAAGTGTTGGAACAGACTGCTTCTCATTCAGAGAAACGCATGTGAATTTCTGTTCAATGCTTGTAAGTAGCTTAAGGCACTTTCAAATGAAAGTGATTTTCTCTGAAAGGACACCATTTAGAAAGTGAAGCAACACTCCATTCACTTCGCACAGTGAATTGAAGTGTTGGAACAGACTGCTTCCCTTTCAGGGAAACGCATGTGAGTTTTTTGTGAAAGCTTGTAAGTAGCTTAAGGCACTTTCAAAGGAAAGTGATTTTCTCTGACAGGACAGCATTTAGAAAGTGAAGCAACACTCCATTCACTTCGCACAGTGAATTGAAGTGTTGGAACAGACTGCTTCTCTTTCAGAGAAACGCATGTGAACTTCTGTTGAATGCTTGTAAGTAGCTTAAGGCACTTTCAAAGGAAAGTGATTTTCTCTGAAAGGACAGCATTTAGAAAGTGAAGCAACACTCCATTCACTTCGCACAGTGAATTGAAGTGTTGGAACAGACTGCTTCTCTTTCAGGGAAACGCATGTGAGTTTTTTGTGAAAGCTTGTAAGTAGCTTAAGGCACTTTCAAAGGAAAGTGATTTTCTCTGACAGGACAGCATTTAGAAAGTGAAGCAACACTCCATTCACTTCGCACAGTGAATTGAAGTGTTGGAACAGACTGCTTCTCTTTCAGAGAAACGCATGTGAATTTCTGTTGAATGCTTGTAAGTAGCTTAAGGCACTTTCAAAGGAAAGTGATTTTCTCTGAAAGGACAGCATTTAGAAAGTGAAGCAGCACTCCATTCACTGCGCACAGTGAATTGAAGTGTTTGAACAGACTGCTTCTCTTTCAGAGAAACGGATGTGATTTTTTTGTGAAAGCTTGTAAGTAGCTTAAGGCACTTTCAAAGGAAAGTGATTTTCTCTGACAGGACAGCATTTAGAAAGTGAAAAAACACTCCATTCACTTGGCACAGTGAATTGAAATGTTGGAACAGACTGCTTCTCTTTCAGAGAAACTCATGTGAGTTTTTTGTGAAAGCTTGTAAGTAGCTTAAGGCACTTTCAAAGGAAAGTGATTTTCTCTGAAAGGACAGCATTTAGAAAGTGAAGCAACACTCCATTCACTTCGCACAGTGAATTGAAGTGTTGGAACAGACTGCTTCTCTTTCAGAGAAACGCATGTGAATTTCTGTTCAATGCTTGTAAGTAGCTTAAGGCACTTTCAAAGGAATGTGATTTTCTCTGAAAGGACAGCATTTAGAAAGTGAAGCAACACTCCATTCACTTCGCACAGTGAATTGAAGTGTTGGAACAGACTGCTTCTCTTTCAGAGAAACGCATGTGAATTTCTGTTGAATGCTTGTAAGTAGCTTAAGGCACTTTCAAAGGAAAGTGATTTTCTCTGAAAGGACAGCATTTAGAAAGTGAAGCAACACTCCATTCACTTCGCACAGTGAATTGAAGTGTTGGAACAGACTGCTTCTCTTTCAGAGAAACGGATGTGAGTTTTTTGTGAAAGCTTGTAAGTAGCTTAAGGCACTTTCAAAGGAAAGTGATTTTCTCTGACAGGACAGCATTTAGAAAGTGAAGCAACACTCCATTCACTTTGCACAGTGAATTGAAGTGTTGGAACAGACTGCTTCTCTCTCAGAGAAACGCATGTGAATTTCTGTTGAATGCTTGTAAGTAGCTTAAGGCACTTTCAAAGGAAAGTGATTTTCTCTGACAGGACAGCATTTAGAGAGTGAAGAAATATTCCATTCACTTCGCACAGTGAATTGAAGTGTTGGAACAGACTGCTTCTCTTTCAGAGAAACGCATGTCGATTTCTGTTGAATGCTTATAAGTAGCTTAAGGCACTTTCAAAGGAAAGTGATTTTCTCTGAAAGGACAGCATTTAGAAAGTGAAGCAACACTCCATTCACTTCGCACAGTGAATTGAAGTGTTGGAACAGACTGCTTCTCTTTCAGAGAAACGCATGTGAATTTCTGTTGAATGCTTGTAAGTAGCTTAAGGCACTTTCAAATGAAAGTGATTTTCTCTGAAAGGACAGCATTTAGAAAGTGAAGCAACACTCCATTCACTTCGCACAGTGAATTGAAGTGTTGGAACAGACTGCTTCTCATTCAGAGAAACGCATGTGAATTTCTGTTCAATGCTTGTAAGTAGCTTAAGGCACTTTCAAAGGAAAGTGATTTTCTCTGAAAGGACACCATTTAGAAAGTGAAGCAACACTCCATTCACTTCGCACAGTGAATTGAAGTGTTGGAACAGACTGCTTCCCTTTCAGGGAAACGCATGTGAGTTTTTTGTGAAAGCTTGTAAGTAGCTTAAGGCACTTTCAAAGGAAAGTGATTTTCTCTGACAGGACAGCATTTAGAAAGTGAAGCAACACTCCATTCACTTCGCACAGTGAATTGAAGTGTTGGAACAGACTGCTTCTCTTTCAGAGAAACGCATGTGAACTTCTGTTGAATGCTTGTAAGTAGCTTAAGGCACTTTCAAAGGAAAGTGATTTTCTCTGAAAGGACAGCATTTAGAAAGTGAAGCAACACTCCATTCACTTCACACAGTGAATTGAAGTGTTGGAACAGACTGCTTCTCTTTCAGAGAAACGCATGTGAATTTCTGTTCAATGCTTGTAAGTAGCTTAAGGCACTTTCAAAGGAAAGTGATTTTCTCTGACAGGACAGCATTTAGAAAGTGAAGCAACACTCCATTCACTTCGCACAGTGAATTGAAGTGTTGGAACAGACTGCTTCTCTTTCAGAGAAACGCATGTGAATTTCTGTTGAATGCTTGTAAGTAGCTTAAGGCACTTTCAAAGGAAAGTGATTTTCTCTGAAAGGACAGCATTTAGAAAGTGAAGCAGCACTCCATTCACTGCGCACAGTGAATTGAAGTGTTTGAACAGACTGCTTCTCTTTCAGAGAAACGGATGTGATTTTTTTGTGAAAGCTTGTAAGTAGCTTAAGGCACTTTCAAAGGAAAGTGATTTTCTCTGACAGGACAGCATTTAGAACGTGAAAAAACACTCCATTCACTTGGCACAGTGAATTGAAGTGTTGGAACAGACTGCTTCTCTTTCAGAGAAACTCATGTGAGTTTTTTGTGAAAGCTTGTAAGTAGCTTAAGGCACTTTCAAAGGAAAGTGATTTTCTCTGAAAGGACAGCATTTAGAAAGTGAAGCAACACTCCATTCACTTCGCACAGTGAATTGAAGTGTTGGAACAGACTGCTTCTCTTTCAGAGAAACGCATGTGAATTTCTGTTCAATGCTTGTAAGTAGCTTAAGGCACTTTCAAAGGAATGTGATTTTCTCTGAAAGGACAGCATTTAGAAAGTGAAGCAACACTCCATTCACTTCGCACAGTGAATTGAAGTGTTGGAACAGACTGCTTCTCTTTCAGAGAAACGCATGTGAATTTCTGTTGAATGCTTGTAAGTAGCTTAAGGCACTTTCAAAGGAAAGTGATTTTCTCTGAAAGGACAGCATTTAGAAAGTGAAGCAACACTCCATTCACTTCGCACAGTGAATTGAAGTGTTGGAACAGACTGCTTCTCTTTCAGAGAAACGAATGTGAGTTTTTTGTGAAAGCTTGTAAGTAGCTTAAGGCACTTTCAAAGGAAAGTGATTTTCTCTGACAGGACAGCATTTAGAAAGTGAAGCAACACTCCATTCACTTTGCACAGTGAATTGAAGTGTTGGAACAGACTGCTTCTCTCTCAGAGAAACGCATGTGAATTTCTGTTGAATGCTTGTAAGTAGCTTAAGGCACTTTCAAAGGAAAGTGATTTTCTCTGACAGGACAGCATTTAGAGAGTGAAGAAATATTCCATTCACTTCGCACAGTGAATTGAAGTGTTGGAACAGACTGCTTCTCTTTCAGAGAAACGCATGTCGATTTCTGTTGAATGCTTATAAGTAGCTTAAGGCACTTTCAAAGGAAAGTGATTTTCTCTGAAAGGACAGCATTTAGAAAGTGAAGCAACACTCCATTCACTTCGCACAGTGAATTGAAGTGTTGGAACAGACTGCTTCTCTTTCAGAGAAACGCATGTGAATTTCTGTTGAATGCTTGTAAGTAGCTTAAGGCACTTTCAAAGGAAAGTGATTTTCTCTGAAAGGACACCATTTAGAAAGTGAAGCAACACTCCATTCACTTCGCACAGTGAATTGAAGTGTTGGAACAGACTGCTTCTCATTCAGAGAAACGCATGTGAATTTCTGTTCAATGCTTGTAAGTAGCTTAAGGCACTTTCAAAGGAAAGTGATTTTCTCTGAAAGGACACCATTTAGAAAGTGAAGCAACACTCCATTCACTTCGCACAGTGAATTGAAGTGTTGGAACAGACTGCTTCCCTTTCAGGGAAACGCATGTGAGTTTTTTGTGAAAGCTTGTAAGTAGCTTAAGGCACTTTCAAAGGAAAGTGATTTTCTCTGACAGGACAGCATTTAGAAAGTGAAGCAACACTCCATTCACTTCGCACAGTGAATTGAAGTGTTGGAACAGACTGCTTCTCTTTCAGAGAAACGCATGTGAACTTCTGTTGAATGCTTGTAAGTAGCTTAAGGCACTTTCAAAGGAAAGTGATTTTCTCTGAAAGGACAGCATTTAGAAAGTGAAGCAACACTCCATTCACTTCGCACAGTGAATTGAAGTGTTGGAACAGACTGCTTCTCTTTCAGGGAAACACATGTGAGTTTTTTGTGAAAGCTTGTAAGTAGCTTAAGGCACTTTCAAAGGAAAGTGATTTTCTCTGAAAGGACAGCATTTAGAAAGTGAAGCAACACTCCATTCACTTCGCACAGTGAATTGAAGTGTTGGAACAGACTGCTTCTCATTCAGAGAAACGCATGTGAATTTCTGTTGAATGCTTGTAAGTAGCTTAAGGCACTTTCAAAGGAAAGCGATTTTCTCTGAAAGGACAGCATTTAGAAAGTGAAGCAACCCTCCATTCACTTCGCACAGTGAATTGAAGTGTTGGAACAGACTGCTTCTCTTTCAGAGAAACGGATGTGAGTTTTTTGTGAAAGCTTGTAAGTAGCTTAAGGCACTTTCAAAGGAAAGTGATTTTTTCTGACAGGACAGCATTTAGAAAGTGAAGCAACACTCCATTCACTTCGCACAGTGAATTGAAGTGTTGGAACAGACTGCTTCTCTTTCAGAGATACGCATGTGAATTTCTGTTGAATGCTTGTAAGTAGCTTAAGGCACTTTCAAAGGAAAGTGATTTTCTCTGAAAGGACAGCATTTAGAAAGTGAAGCAGCACTCCATTCACTGCGCACAGTGAATTGAAGTGTTGGAACAGACTGCTTCTCTTTCAGAGAAACGGATGTGATTTTTTTGTGAAAGCTTGTAAGTAGCTTAAGGGACTTTCATAGGAAAGTGATTTTCTCTGACAGGACAGCATTTAGAAAGTGAAAAAACACTCCATTCACTTCGCACAGTGAATTGAAGTGTTGGAACAGACTGCTTCTCTTTCAGAGAAACTCATGTGAGTTTTTTGTGAAAGCTTGTAAGTAGCTTAAGGCACTTTCAAAGGAAAGTGATTTTCTCTGAAAGGACAGCATTTAGAAAGTGAAGCAACACTCCATTCACTTCGCACAGTGAATTGAAGTGTTGGAACAGACTGCTTCTCTTTCAGAGAAACGCATGTGAATTTCTGTTCAATGCTTGTAAGTAGCTTAAGGCACTTTCAAAGGAAAGTGATTTTCTCTGAAAGGACAGCATTTAGAAAGTGAAGCAACACTCCATTCACTTCGCACAGTGAATTGAAGTGTTGGAACAGACTGCTTCTCTTTCAGGGAAACGCATGTGAGTTTTTTGTGAAAGCTTGTAAGTAGCTTAAGGCACTTTCAAAGGAAAGTGATTTTCTCTGAAAGGACAGCATTTAGAAAGTGAAGCAACACTCCATTCACTTTGCACAGTGAATTGAAGTGTTGGAACAGACTGCTTCTCTTTCAGAGAAACGCATGTGAATTTCTGTTCAATGCTTGTAAGTAGCTTAAGGCACTTTCAAAGGAAAGTGATTTTCTCTGAAAGGACAGCGTTTCGAAAGTGAAGCAACCCTCCATTCACTTCGCATAGTGAATTGAAGTGTTGGAACAGACTGCTTCTCTTTCAGAGAAACGGATGTGAGTTTTTTGTGAAAGCATGTAAGTAGCTTAAGGCACTTTCAAAGGAATGTGATTTTCTCTGAAAGGACAGCATGTAGAAAGTGAAGCAACACTCCATTCACTTCGCACAGTGAATTGAAGTGTTGGAACAGACTGCTTCTCTTTCAGAGAAACGGATGTGAGTTTTTTGTGAAAGCTTGTAAGTAGCTTAAGCCACTTTCAAAGGAATGTGATTTTCTCTGAAAAGACAGCATGTAGAAAGTGAAGCAACACTCCATTCACTTCGCACAGTGAATTGAAGTGTTGGAACAGACTGCTTCTCTTTCAGAGAAACGCATGTGAATTTCTGTTGAATGCTTATAAGTAGCTTAAGGTACTTTCAAAGGAAAGTGATTTTCTCTGAAAGGACAGCATTTAGAAAGTGAAGCAACACTCCATTCACTTCGCACAGTGAATTGAAGTGTTGGAACAGACTGCTTCTCTTTCAGAGAAACGGATGTGAGTTTTTTTGTGAAAGCTTGTAAGTAGCTTAAGGCACTTTCAAAGGAAAGTGATTTTCTCTGACAGGACAGCATTTACAAAGTGAAGCAACACTCCATTTACTTCGCACAGTGAATTGAAGTGTTGGAACAGACTGCTTCTCTTTCAGGGAAACGCATGTGAGTTTTTTGTGAAAGCTTGTAAGTAGCTTAAGGCACTTTCAAAGGAAAGTGATTTTCTCTGACAGGACAGCATTTAGAAAGTGAAGCAACACTCCATTCACTTCGCACAGTGAATTGAAGTGTTGGAACAGACTGCTTCTCTTTCAGAGAAACGCATGTGAACTTCTGTTCAATGCTTGTAAGTAGCTTAAGGCACTTTCAAAGGAAAGTGATTTTCTCTGAAAGGACACCATTAAGAAAGTGAAGCAACCCTCCATTCACTTCGCACAGTGAATTGAAGTGTTGGAACAGACTGCTTCTCTTTCAGGGAAACGCATGTGAGTTTTTTGTGAAAGCTTGTAAGTAGCTTAAGGCACTTTCAAAGGAAAGTGATTTTCTCTGACAGGACAGCATTTAGAAAGTGAAGCAACACTCCATTCACTTCGCGCAGTGAATTGAAGTGTTGGAACAGACTGCTTCTCTTTCAGAGAAACGCATGTGAATTTCTGTTCAATGCTTGTAAGTAGCTTAAGGCACTTTCAAAGGAAGGTGATTTTCTCTGAAAGGACAGCATTTAGAAAGTGAAGCAACCCTCCATTTACTTCGCACAGTGAATTGAAGTGTTGGAACAGGCTGCTTCTCTTTCAGAGAAACGGATGTGAGTTTTTTGTGAAAGCTTGTAAGTAGCTTAAGGCACTTTCAAAGGAAAGTGATTTTCTCTGACAGGACAGCATTTAGAAAGTGAAGCAACACTCCATTCACTTCGCACAGTGAATTGAAGTGTTGGAACAGACTGCTTCTCCTTCAGAGAAACGCATGTGAATTTCTGTTGAATGCTTGTAAGTAGCTTAAGGCACTTTCAAAGGAAAGTGATTTTCTCTGAAAGGACAGCATTTAGAAAGTGAAGCAACACTCCATTCACTGCGCACAGTGAATTGAAGTGTTGGAACAGACTGCTTCTCTTTCAGAGAAACGGATGTGATTTTTTTGTGAAAGCTTGTAAGTAGCTTAAGGCACTTTCATAGGAAAGTGATTTTCTCTGACAGGACAGCATTTAGAAAGTGAAGCAACACTCCATTCACTTCGCACAGTGAATTGAAGTGTTGGAACAGACTGCTTCTCTTTCAGAGAAACGCATGTGAATTTCTGTTCAATGCTTGTAAGTAGCTTAAGGCACTTTCAAAGGAAAGTGATTTTCTCTGAAAGGACAGCATTTAGAAAGTGAAGCAACACTCCATTCACTTCGCACAGTGAATTGAAGTGTTGGAACAGACTGCTTCTCTTTCAGAGAAACGGATGTGAGTTTTTTGTGAAAGCTTGTAAGTAGCTTAAGGCACTTTCAAAGGAAAGTGATTTTCTCTGAAAGGACAGCATTTAGAAAGTGAAGCAACACTCCATTCACTTTGCACAGTGAATTGAAGTGTTGGAACAGACTGCTTCTCTTTCAGAGAAACACATGTGAATTTCTGTTCAATGCTTGTAAGTAGCTTAAGGCACTTTCAAAGGAAAGTGATTTTCTCTGAAAGGACAGCATTTAGAAAGTGAAGCAACCCTCCATTCACTTCGCACAGTGAATTGAAGTGTTGGAACAGACTGCTTCTCTTTCAGAGAAACGGATGTGAGTTTTTTGTGATAGCTTGTAAGTAGCTTAAGCCACTTTCAAAGGAATGTGATTTTCTCTGAAAGGACAGCATGTAGAAAGTGAAGCAACACTCCATTCACTTCGCACAGTGAATTGAAGTGTTGGAACAGACTGCTTCTCTTTCAGAGAAACGCATGTGAATTTCTGTTGAATGCTTGTAAGTAACTTAAGGCACTTTCAAAGGAAAGTGATTTTCTCTGAAAGGACAGCATTTAGAAAGTGAAGCAACACTCCATTCACTTCGCACAGTGAATTGAAGTGTTGGAACAGACTGCTTCTCTTTCAGAGAAACGGATGTGAGTTTTTTGTGAAAGCTTGTAAGTAGCTTAAGGCACTTTCAAAGGAAAGTGATTTTCTCTGACAGGACAGCATTTAGAAAGTGAAGCAACACTCCATTCACTTCGCACAGTGAATTG
Source organism: Myodes glareolus (assembly GCF_982192425.1). Taxonomy (NCBI): domain Eukaryota; kingdom Metazoa; phylum Chordata; class Mammalia; order Rodentia; family Cricetidae; genus Myodes; species Myodes glareolus. Next base: position 1,156,855 of record NC_142040.1, read on the forward strand.
AAGTGTTGGAACAGACTGCTTCTCTCTCAGAGAAACGCATGTGAATTTCTGTTCAATGCTTGTAAGTAGCTTAAGGCACTTTAAAGGAAAGTGATTTTCTCTGAAAGGACAGCATTTAGAAAGTGAAGCAACACTCCATTCACTTCGCACAGTGAATTGAAGTGTTGGAACAAACTGCTTCTCTTTCAGAGAAACGGATGTGAGTTTTTTGTGTAAGCTTGTAAGTAGCTTAAGGCACTTTCAAAGGAAAGTGATTTTCTCTGAAAGGACAGCATTTAGAGAGTGAAGCAATATTCCATTCACTTCGAACAGTGAATTGAAGTGTTGGAACAGACTGCTTCTCTTTCAGGGAAACGCATGTCGATTTCTGTTGAATGCTTATAAGTAGCTTAAGGCACTTTCAAATGAAAGTGATTTTCTCTGAAAGGACAGCATTTAGAAAGTGAAGCAACACTCCATTCACTTCGCACAGTGAATTGAAGTGTTGGAACAGACTGCTTCTCTTTCAGAGAAACGCATGTGAATTTCTGTTGAATGCTTGTAAGTAGCTTAAGGCACTTTCAAATGAAAGTGATTTTCTCTGAAAGGACAGCATTTAGAAAGTGAAGCAACACTCCATTCACTTCGCACAGTGAATTGAAGTGTTGGAACAGACTGCTTCTCTTTCAGAGAAACGCATGTGAATTTCTCTTCAATGCTTGTAAGTAGCTTAAGGCACTTTCAAAGGAAAGTGATTTTCTCTGACAGGACAGCATTTAGAATGTGAAGCAACACTCCATTAACTTCGCACAGTGAATTGAAGTGTTGGAACAGACTGCTTCTCTTTCAGGGAAACGCATGTGAGTTTTTTGTGAAAGCTTGTAAGTAGCTTAAGGCACTTTCAAAGGAAAGTGATTTTCTCTGACAGGACAGCATTTAGAAAGTGAAGCAACACTCCATTCACTTCGCACAGTGAATTGAAGTGTTGGAACAGACTGCTTCTCTTTCAGAGAAATGCATGTGAACTTCTGTTCAATTCTTGTAAGTAGCTTAAGGCACTTTCAAAGGAAAGTGATTTTCTCTGAAAGGACAGCATTTAGAAAGTGAAGCAACACTCCATTCACTTCGCACAGTGAATTGAAGTGTTGGAACAGACTGCTTCTCTTTCAGGGAAACGCTTGTGAGTTTTTTGTGAAAGCTTGTAAGTAGCTTAAGGCACTTTCAAAGGAAAGTGATTTTCTCTGAAAGGACAGCATTTAGAAAGTGAAGCAACACTCCATTCACTTCGCACAGTGAATTGAAGTGTTGGAACAGACTGCTTCTCTTTCAGAGAAACACATGTGAATTTCTGTTCAATGCTTGTAAGTAGCTTAAGGCACTTTCAAAGGAAAGTGATTTTCTCTGAAAGGACAGCATTTAGAAAGTGAAGCAACACTCCATTCACTTCGCACAGTGAATTGAAGTGTTGGAACAGACTGCTTCTCTTTCAGAGATACGCATGTGAATTTCTGTTGAATGCTTGTAAGTAGCTTAAGGCACTTTCAAAGGAAAGTGATTTTCTCTGAAAGGACAGCATTTAGAAAGTGAAGCAGCACTCCATTCACTGCGCACAGTGAATTGAAGTGTTGGAACAGACTGCTTCTCTTTCAGAGAAACGCATGTGAGTTTTTTGTGAAAGCTTGTAAGTAGCTTAAGGGACTTTCATAGGAAAGTGATTTTCTCTGACAGGACAGCATTTAGAAAGTGAAAAAACACTCCATTCACTTGGCACAGTGAATTGAAGTGTTGGAACAGACTGCTTCTCTTTCAGAGAAACGGATGTGAGTTTTTTGTGAAAGCTTGTAAGTAGCTTAAGCCACTTTCAAAGGAATGTGATTTTCTCTGAAAGGACAGCATGTAGAAAGTGAAGCAACACTCCATTCACTTCGCACAGTGAATTGAAGTGTTGGAACAGACTGCTTCTCTTTCAGAGAAACGCATGTGAATTTCTGTTGAATGCTTGTAAGTAGCTTAAGGCACTTTCAAAGGAAAGTGATTTTCTCTGAAAGGACAGCATTTAGAAAGTGAAGCAACACTCCATTCACTTCGCACAGTGAATTGAAGTGTTGGAACAGACTGCTTCTCTTTCAGAGAAACGGATGTGAGTTTTTTGTGAAAGCTTGTAAGTAGCTTAAGGCACTTTCAAAGGAAAGTGATTTTCTCTGACAGGACAGCATTTAGAAAGTGAAGCAACACTCCATTCACTTCGCACAGTGAATTGAAGTGTTGGAACAGACTGCTTCTCTCTCAGAGAAACGCATGTGAATTTCTGTTGAATGCTTGTAAGTAGCTTAAGGCACTTTCAAAGGAAAGTGATTTTCTCTGACAGGACAGCATTTAGAGAGTGAAGCAATATTCCATTCACTTCGCACAGTGAATTGAAGTGTTGGAACAGACTGCTTCTCTTTCAGAGAAACGCATGTCGATTTCTGTTGAATGCTTATAAGTAGCTTAAGGCACTTTCAAAGGAAAGTGATTTTCTCTGAAAGGACAGCATTTAGAAAGTGAAGCAACACTCCATTCACTTCGCACAGTGAATTGAAGTGTTGGAACAGACTGCTTCTCTTTCAGAGAAACGCATGTGAATTTCTGTTGAATGCTTGTAAGTAGCTTAAGGCACTTTCAAAGGAAAGTGATTTTCTCTGAAAGGACACCATTTAGAAAGTGAAGCAACACTCCATTCACTTCGCACAGTGAATTGAAGTGTTGGAACAGACTGCTTCTCTTTCAGAGAAACACATGTGAATTTCTGTTGAATGCTTGTAAGTAGCTTAAGGCACTTTCAAAGGAAAGTGATTTTCTCTGAAAGGACAGCATTTAGAAAGTGAAGCAACACTCCATTCACTTCGCACAGTGAATTGAAGTGTTGGAACAGACTGCTTCTCTTTCAGAGATACGCATGTGAATTTCTGTTGAATGCTTGTAAGTAGCTTAAGGCACTTTCAAAGGAAAGTGATTTTCTCTGAAAGGACAGCATTTAGAAAGTGAAGCAGCACTCCATTCACTGCGCACAGTGAATTGAAGTGTTGGAACAGACTGCTTCTCTTTCAGAGAAACGGATGTGATTTTTTTGTGAAAGCTTGTAAGTAGCTTAAGGGACTTTCATAGGAAAGTGATTTTCTCTGACAGGACAGCATTTAGAAAGTGAAAAAACACTCCATTCACTTGGCACAGTGAATTGAAGTGTTGGAACAGACTGCTTCTCTTTCAGAGAAACGGATGTGAGTTTTTTGTGAAAGCTTGTAAGTAGCTTAAGCCACTTTCAAAGGAATGTGATTTTCTCTGAAAGGACAGCATGTAGAAAGTGAAGCAACACTCCATTCACTTCGCACAGTGAATTGAAGTGTTGGAACAGACTGCTTCTCTTTCAGAGAAACGCATGTGAATTTCTGTTGAATGCTTGTAAGTAGCTTAAGGCACTTTCAAAGGAAAGTGATTTTCTCTGAAAGGACAGCATTTAGAAAGTGAAGCAACACTCCATTCACTTCGCACAGTGAATTGAAGTGTTGGAACAGACTGCTTCTCTTTCAGAGAAACGGATGTGAGTTTTTTGTGAAAGCTTGTAAGTAGCTTAAGGCACTTTCAAAGGAAAGTGATTTTCTCTGACAGGACAGCATTTAGAAAGTGAAGCAACACTCCATTCACTTCGCACAGTGAATTGAAGTGTTGGAACAGACTGCTTCTCTTTCAGAGAAACGCATGTGAATTTCTCTTCAATGCTTGTAAGTAGCTTAAGGCACTTTCAAAGGAAAGTGATTTTCTCTGACAGGACAGCATTTAGAATGTGAAGCAACACTCCATTAACTTCGCACAGTGAATTGAAGTGTTGGAACAGACTGCTTCTCTTTCAGGGAAACGCATGTGAGTTTTTTGTGAAAGCTTGTAAGTAGCTTAAGGCACTTTCAAAGGAAAGTGATTTTCTCTGACAGGACAGCATTTAGAAAGTGAAGCAACACTCCATTCACTTCGCACAGTGAATTGAAGTGTTGGAACAGACTGCTTCTCTTTCAGAGAAATGCATGTGAACTTCTGTTCAATTCTTGTAAGTAGCTTAAGGCACTTTCAAAGGAAAGTGATTTTCTCTGAAAGGACAGCATTTAGAAAGTGAAGCAACACTCCATTCACTTCGCACAGTGAATTGAAGTGTTGGAACAGACTGCTTCTCTTTCAGGGAAACGCTTGTGAGTTTTTTGTGAAAGCTTGTAAGTAGCTTAAGGCACTTTCAAAGGAAAGTGATTTTCTCTGAAAGGACAGCATTTAGAAAGTGAAGCAACACTCCATTCACTTCGCACAGTGAATTGAAGTGTTGGAACAGACTGCTTCTCTTTCAGAGAAACACATGTGAATTTCTGTTGAATGCTTGTAAGTAGCTTAAGGCACTTTCAAAGGAAAGTGATTTTCTCTGAAAGGACAGCATTTAGAAAGTGAAGCAACACTCCATTCACTTCGCACAGTGAATTGAAGTGTTGGAACAGACTGCTTCTCTTTCAGAGATACGCATGTGAATTTCTGTTGAATGCTTGTAAGTAGCTTAAGGCACTTTCAAAGGAAAGTGATTTTCTCTGAAAGGACAGCATTTAGAAAGTGAAGCAGCACTCCATTCACTGCGCACAGTGAATTGAAGTGTTGGAACAGACTGCTTCTCTTTCAGAGAAACGGATGTGATTTTTTTGTGAAAGCTTGTAAGTAGCTTAAGGGACTTTCATAGGAAAGTGATTTTCTCTGACAGGACAGCATTTAGAAAGTGAAAAAACACTCCATTCACTTGGCACAGTGAATTGAAGTGTTGGAACAGACTGCTTCTCTTTCAGAGAAACGGATGTGAGTTTTTTGTGAAAGCTTGTAAGTAGCTTAAGCCACTTTCAAAGGAATGTGATTTTCTCTGAAAGGACAGCATGTAGAAAGTGAAGCAACACTCCATTCACTTCGCACAGTGAATTGAAGTGTTGGAACAGACTGCTTCTCTTTCAGAGAAACGCATGTGAATTTCTGTTGAATGCTTGTAAGTAGCTTAAGGCACTTTCAAAGGAAAGTGATTTTCTCTGAAAGGACAGCATTTAGAAAGTGAAGCAACACTCCATTCACTTCGCACAGTGAATTGAAGTGTTGGAACAGACTGCTTCTCTTTCAGAGAAACGGATGTGAGTTTTTTGTGAAAGCTTGTAAGTAGCTTAAGGCACTTTCAAAGGAAAGTGATTTTCTCTGACAGGACAGCATTTAGAAAGTGAAGCAACACTCCATTCACTTCGCACAGTGAATTGAAGTGTTGGAACAGACTGCTTCTCTCTCAGAGAAACGCATGTGAATTTCTGTTGAATGCTTGTAAGTAGCTTAAGGCACTTTCAAAGGAAAGTGATTTTCTCTGACAGGACAGCATTTAGAGAGTGAAGCAATATTCCATTCACTTCGCACAGTGAATTGAAGTGTTGGAACAGACTGCTTCTCTTTCAGAGAAACGCATGTCGATTTCTGTTGAATGCTTATAAGTAGCTTAAGGCACTTTCAAAGGAAAGTGATTTTCTCTGAAAGGACAGCATTTAGAAAGTGAAGCAACACTCCATTCACTTCGCACAGTGAATTGAAGTGTTGGAACAGACTGCTTCTCTTTCAGAGAAACGCATGTGAATTTCTGTTCAATGCTTGTAAGTAGCTTAAGGCACTTTCAAAGGAAAGTGATTTTCTCTGAAAGGACACCATTTAGAAAGTGAAGCAACACTCCATTCACTTCGCACAGTGAATTGAAGTGTTGGAACAGACTGCTTCCCTTTCAGGGAAACGCATGTGAGTTTTTTGTGAAAGCTTGTAAGTAGCTTAAGGCACTTTCAAAGGAAAGTGATTTTCTCTGACTGGACAGCATTTAGAAAGTGAAGCAACACTCCATTCACTTCGCACAGTGAATTGAAGTGTTGGAACAGACTGCTTCTCTTTCAGAGAAACGCATGTGAACTTCTGTTGAATGCTTGTAAGTAGCTTAAGGCACTTTCAATGAAAGTGATTTTCTCTGAAAGGACAGCATTTAAAAGTGAAGCAACACTCCATTCACTTCGCACAGTGAATTGAAGTGTTGGAACAGACTGCTTCTCTTTCAGGGAAACGCATGTGAGTTTTTTGTGAAAGCTTGTAAGTAGCTTAAGGCACTTTCAAAGGAAAGTGATTTTCTCTGAAAGGACAGCATTTAGAAAGTGAAGCAACACTCCATTCACTTCGCACAGTGAATTGAAGTGTTGGAACAGACTGCTTCTCATTCAGAGAAACGCATGTGAATTTCTGTTGAATGCTTGTAAGTAGCTTAAGGCACTTTCAAAGGAAAGCGATTTTCTCTGAAAGGACAGCATTTAGAAAGTGAAGCAACCCTCCATTCACTTCGCACAGTGAATTGAAGTGTTGGAACAGACTGCTTCTCTTTCAGAGAAACGGATGTGAGTTTTTTGTGAAAGCTTGTAAGTAGCTTAAGGCACTTTCAAAGGAAAGTGATTTTTTCTGACAGGACAGCATTTAGAAAGTGAAGCAACACTCCATTCACTTCGCACAGTGAATTGAAGTGTTGGAACAGACTGCTTCTCTTTCAGAGATACGCATGTGAATTTCTGTTGAATGCTTGTATGTAGCTTAAGGCACTTTCAAAGGAAAGTGATTTTCTCTGAAAGGACAGCATTTAGAAAGTGAAGCAGCACTCCATTCACTGCGCACAGTGAATTGAAGTGTTGGAACAGACTGCTTCTCTTTCAGAGAAACGGATGTGATTTTTTTGTGAAAGCTTGTAAGTAGCTTAAGGGACTTTCATAGGAAAGTGATTTTCTCTGACAGGACAGCATTTAGAAAGTGAAAAAACACTCCATTCACTTCGCACAGTGAATTGAAGTGTTGGAACAGACTGCTTCTCTTTCAGAGAAACTCATGTGAGTTTTTTGTGAAAGCTTGTAAGTAGCTTAAGGCACTTTCAAAGGAAAGTGATTTTCTCTGAAAGGACAGCATTTAGAAAGTGAAGCAACACTCCATTCACTTCGCACAGTGATTTGAAGTGTTGGAACAGACTGCTTCTCTTTCAGAGAAACGCATGTGAATTTCTGTTCAATGCTTGTAAGTAGCTTAAGGCACTTTCAAAGGAAAGTGATTTTCTCTGAAAGGACAGCATTTAGAAAGTGAAGCAACACTCCATTCACTTCGCACAGTGAATTGAAGTGTTGGAACAGACTGCTTCTCTTTCAGGGAAACGCATGTGAGTTTTTTGTGAAAGCTTGTAAGTAGCTTAAGGCACTTTCAAAGGAAAGTGATTTTCTCTGAAAGGACAGCATTTAGAAAGTGAAGCAACACTCCATTCACTTTGCACAGTGAATTGAAGTGTTGGAACAGACTGCTTCTCTTTCAGAGAAACGCATGTGAATTTCTGTTCAATGCTTGTAAGTAGCTTAAGGCACTTTCAAAGGAAAGTGATTTTCTCTGAAAGGACAGCGTTTCGAAAGTGAAGCAACCCTCCATTCACTTCGCACAGTGAATTGAAGTGTTGGAACAGACTGCTTCTCTTTCAGAGAAACGGATGTGAGTTTTTTGTGAAAGCATGTAAGTAGCTTAAGGCACTTTCAAAGGAATGTGATTTTCTCTGAAAGGACAGCATGTAGAAAGTGAAGCAACACTCCATTCACTTCGCACAGTGAATTGAAGTGTTGGAACAGACTGCTTCTCTTTCAGAGAAACGGATGTGAGTTTTTTGTGAAAGCTTGTAAGCAGCTTAAGCCACTTTCAAAGGAATGTGATTTTCTCTGAAAAGACAGCATGTAGAAAGTGAAGCAACACTCCATTCACTTCGCACAGTGAATTGAAGTGTTGGAACAGACTGCTTCTCTTTCAGAGAAACGCATGTGAATTTCTGTTGAATGCTTATAAGTAGCTTAAGGTACTTTCAAAGGAAAGTGATTTTCTCTGAAAGGACAGCATTTAGAAAGTGAAGCAACACTCCATTCACTTCGCACAGTGAATTGAAGTGTTGGAACAGACTGCTTCTCTTTCAGAGAAACGGATGTGAGTTTTTTGTGAAAGCTTGTAAGTAGCTTAAGGCACTTTCAAAGGAAAGTGATTTTCTCTGACAGGACAGCATTTACAAAGTGAAGCAACACTCCATTTACTTCGCACAGTGAATTGAAGTGTTGGAACAGACTGCTTCTCTTTCAGGGAAACGCATGTGAGTTTTTTGTGAAAGCTTGTAAGTAGCTTAAGGCACTTTCAAAGGAAAGTGATTTTCTCTGACAGGACAGCATTTAGAAAGTGAAGCAACACTCCATTCACTTCGCACAGTGAATTGAAGTGTTGGAACAGACTGCTTCTCTTTCAGAGAAACGCATGTGAACTTCTGTTCAATGCTTGTAAGTAGCTTAAGGCACTTTCAAAGGAAAGTGATTTTCTCTGAAAGGACACCATTAAGAAAGTGAAGCAACCCTCCATTCACTTCGCACAGTGAATTGAAGTGTTGGAACAGACTGCTTCTCTTTCAGGGAAACGCATGTGAGTTTTTTGTGAAAGCTTGTAAGTAGCTTAAGGCACTTTCAAAGGAAAGTGATTTTCTCTGACAGGACAGCATTTAGAAAGTGAAGCAACACTCCATTCACTTCGCGCAGTGAATTGAAGTGTTGGAACAGACTGCTTCTCTTTCAGAGAAACGCATGTGAATTTCTGTTGAATGCTTGTAAGTAGCTTAAGGCACTTTCAAAGGAAGGTGATTTTCTCTGAAAGGACAGCATTTAGAAAGTGAAGCAACCCTCCATTTACTTCGCACAGTGAATTGAAGTGTTGGAACAGGCTGCTTCTTTTTCAGAGAAACGGATGTGAGTTTTTTGTGAAAGCTTGTAAGTAGCTTAAGGCACTTTCAAAGGAAAGTGATTTTCTCTGAAAGGACAGCATTTAGAAAGTGAAGCAACACTCCATTCACTTCGCACAGTGAATTGAAGTGTTGGAACAGACTGCTTCTCCTTCAGAGAAACGCATGTGAATTTCTGTTGAATGCTTGTAAGTAGCTTAAGGCACTTTCAAAGGAAAGTGATTTTCTCTGAAAGGACAGCATTTAGAAAGTGAAGCAACACTCCATTCACTGCGCACAGTGAATTGAAGTGTTGGAACAGACTGCTTCTCTTTCAGAGAAACGGATGTGATTTTTTTGTGAAAGCTTGTAAGTAGCTTAAGGAAAGTGATTTTCTCTGACAGGACAGCATTTAGAAAGTGAAGCAACACTCCATTCACTTCGCACAGTGAATTGAAGTGTTGGAACAGACTGCTTCTCTTTCAGAGAAACGCATGTGAATTTCTGTTCAATGCTTGTAAGTAGCTTAAGGCACTTTCAAAGGAAAGTGATTTTCTCTGAAAGGACAGCATTTAGAAAGTGAAGCAACCCTCCATTCACTTCCCACAGTGAATTGAAGTGTTGGAACAGACTGCTTCTCTTTCAGAGAAACGGATGTGAGTTTTTTGTGATAGCTTGTAAGTAGCTTAAGCCACTTTCAAAGGAATGTGATTTTCTCTGAAAGGACAGCATGTAGAAAGTGAAGCAACACTCCATTCACTTCGCACAGTGAATTGAAGTGTTGGAACAGACTGCTTCTCTTTCAGAGAAACGCATGTGAATTTCTGTTGAATGCTTGTAAGTAACTTAAGGCACTTTCAAAGGAAAGTGATTTTCTCTGAAAGGACAGCATTTAGAAAGTGAAGCAACACTCCATTCACTTCGCACAGTGAATTGAAGTGTTGGAACAGACTGCTTCTCTTTCAGAGAAACGGATGTGAGTTTTTTGTGAAAGCTTGTAAGTAGCTTAAGGCACTTTCAAAGGAAAGTGATTTTCTCTGACAGGACAGCATTTAGAAAGTGAAGCAACACTCCATTCACTTCGCACAGTGAATTGAAGTGTTGGAACAGACTGCTTCTCTCTCAGAGAAACGCATGTGAATTTCTGTTCAATGCTTGTAAGTAGCTTAAGGCACTTTAAAGGAAAGTGATTTTCTCGGAAAGGACAGCATTTAGAAAGTGAAGCAACACTCCATTCACTTCGCACAGTGAATTGAAGTGTTGGAACAAACTGCTTCTCTTTCAGAGAAACGGATGTGAGTTTTTTGTGTAAGCTTGTAAGTAGCTTAAGGCACTTTCAAAGGAAAGTGATTTTCTCTGAAAGGACAGCATTTAGAGAGTGAAGCAATATTCCATTCACTTCGAACAGTGAATTGAAGTGTTGGAACAGACTGCTTCTCTTTCAGAGAAACGCATGTCGATTTCTGTTGAATGCTTATAAGTAGCTTAAGGCACTTTCAAATGAAAGTGATTTTCTCTGAAAGGACAGCATTTAGAAAGTGAAGCAACACTCCATTCACTTCGCACAGTGAATTGAAGTGTTGGAACAGACTGCTTCTCTTTCAGAGAAACGCATGTGAATTTCTGTTGAATGCTTGTAAGTAGCTTAAGGCACTTTCAAATGAAAGTGATTTTCTCTGAAAGGACAGCATTTAGAAAGTGAAGCAACACTCCATTCACTTCGCACAGTGAATTGAAGTGTTGGAATAGACTGCTTCTCTTTCAGAGAAACGCATGTGAATTTCTCTTCAATGCTTGTAAGTAGCTTAAGGCACTTTCAAAGGAAAGTGATTTTCTCTGACAGGACAGCATTTAGAATGTGAAGCAACACTCCATTAACTTCGCACAGTGAATTGAAGTGTTGGAACAGACTGCTTCTCTTTCAGGGAAACGCATGTGAGTTTTTTGTGAAAGCTTGTAAGTAGCTTAAGGCACTTTCAAAGGAAAGTGATTTTCTCTGACAGGACAGCATTTAGAAAGTGAAGCAACACTCCATTCACTTCGCACAGTGAATTGAAGTGTTGGAACAGACTGCTTCTCTTTCAGAGAAATGCATGTGAACTTCTGTTCAATTCTTGTAAGTAGCTTAAGGCACTTTCAAAGGAAAGTGATTTTCTCTGAAAGGACAGCATTTAGAAAGTGAAGCAACACTCCATTCACTTCGCACAGTGAATTGAAGTGTTGGAACAGACTGCTTCTCTTTCAGGGAAACGCTTGTGAGTTTTTTGTGAAAGCTTGTAAGTAGCTTAAGGCACTTTCAAAGGAAAGTGATTTTCTCTGAAAGGACAGCATTTAGAAAGTGAAGCAACACTCCATTCACTTCGCACAGTGAATTGAAGTGTTGGAACAGACTGCTTCTCTTTCAGAGAAACACATGTGAATTTCTGTTGAATGCTTGTAAGTAGCTTAAGGCACTTTCAAAGGAAAGTGATTTTCTCTGAAAGGACAGCATTTAGAAAGTGAAGCAACACTCCATTCACTTCGCACAGTGAATTGAAGTGTTGGAACAGACTGCTTCTCTTTCAGAGATACGCATGTGAATTTCTGTTGAATGCTTGTAAGTAGCTTAAGGCACTTTCAAAGGAAAGTGATTTTCTCTGAAAGGACAGCATTTAGAAAGTGAAGCAGCACTCCATTCACTGCGCACAGTGAATTGAAGTGTTGGAACAGACTGCTTCTCTTTCAGAGAAACGGATGTGATTTTTTTGTGAAAGCTTGTAAGTAGCTTAAGGGACTTTCATAGGAAAGTGATTTTCTCTGACAGGACAGCATTTAGAAAGTGAAAAAACACTCCATTCACTTGGCACAGTGAATTGAAGTGTTGGAACAGACTGCTTCTCTTTCAGAGAAACGGATGTGAGTTTTTTGTGAAAGCTTGTAAGTAGCTTAAGCCACTTTCAAAGGAATGTGATTTTCTCTGAAAGGACAGCATGTAGAAAGTGAAGCAACACTCCATTCACTTCGCACAGTGAATTGAAGTGTTGGAACAGACTGCTTCTCTTTCAGAGAAACGCATGTGAATTTCTGTTGAATGCTTGTAAGTAGCTTAAGGCACTTTCAAAGGAAAGTGATTTTCTCTGAAAGGACAGCATTTAGAAAGTGAAGCAACACTCCATTCACTTCGCACAGTGAATTGAAGTGTTGGAACAGACTGCTTCTCTTTCAGAGAAACGGATGTGAGTTTTTTGTGAAAGCTTGTAAGTAGCTTAAGGCACTTTCAAAGGAAAGTGATTTTCTCTGACAGGACAGCATTTAGAAAGTGAAGCAACACTCCATTCACTTCGCACAGTGAATTGAAGTGTTGGAACAGACTGCTTCTCTCTCAGAGAAACGCATGTGAATTTCTGTTGAATGCTTGTAAGTAGCTTAAGGCACTTTCAAAGGAAAGTGATTTTCTCTGACAGGACAGCATTTAGAGAGTGAAGCAATATTCCATTCACTTCGCACAGTGAATTGAAGTGTTGGAACAGACTGCTTCTCTTTCAGAGAAACGCATGTCGATTTCTGTTGAATGCTTATAAGTAGCTTAAGGCACTTTCAAAGGAAAGTGATTTTCTCTGAAAGGACAGCATTTAGAAAGTGAAGCAACACTCCATTCACTTCGCACAGTGAATTGAAGTGTTGGAACAGACTGCTTCTCTTTCAGAGAAACGCATGTGAATTTCTGTTGAATGCTTGTAAGTAGCTTAAGGCACTTTCAAAGGAAAGTGATTTTCTCTGAAAGGACACCATTTAGAAAGTGAAGCAACACTCCATTCACTTCGCACAGTGAATTGAAGTGTTGGAACAGACTGCTTCTCTTTCAGAGAAACACATGTGAATTTCTGTTGAATGCTTGTAAGTAGCTTAAGGCACTTTCAAAGGAAAGTGATTTTCTCTGAAAGGACAGCATTTAGAAAGTGAAGCAACACTCCATTCACTTCGCACAGTGAATTGAAGTGTTGGAACAGACTGCTTCTCTTTCAGAGATACGCATGTGAATTTCTGTTGAATGCTTGTAAGTAGCTTAAGGCACTTTCAAAGGAAAGTGATTTTCTCTGAAAGGACAGCATTTAGAAAGTGAAGCAGCACTCCATTCACTGCGCACAGTGAATTGAAGTGTTGGAACAGACTGCTTCTCTTTCAGAGAAACGGATGTGATTTTTTTGTGAAAGCTTGTAAGTAGCTTAAGGGACTTTCATAGGAAAGTGATTTTCTCTGACAGGACAGCATTTAGAAAGTGAAAAAACACTCCATTCACTTGGCACAGTGAATTGAAGTGTTGGAACAGACTGCTTCTCTTTCAGAGAAACGGATGTGAGTTTTTTGTGAAAGCTTGTAAGTAGCTTAAGCCACTTTCAAAGGAATGTGATTTTCTCTGAAAGGACAGCATGTAGAAAGTGAAGCAACACTCCATTCACTTCGCACAGTGAATTGAAGTGTTGGAACAGACTGCTTCTCTTTCAGAGAAACGCATGTGAATTTCTGTTGAATGCTTGTAAGTAGCTTAAGGCACTTTCAAAGGAAAGTGATTTTCTCTGAAAGGACAGCATTTAGAAAGTGAAGCAACACTCCATTCACTTCGCACAGTGAATTGAAGTGTTGGAACAGACTGCTTCTCTTTCAGAGAAACGGATGTGAGTTTTTTGTGAAAGCTTGTAAGTAGCTTAAGGCACTTTCAAAGGAAAGTGATTTTCTCTGACAGGACAGCATTTAGAAAGTGAAGCAACACTCCATTCACTTCGCACAGTGAATTGAAGTGTTGGAACAGACTGCTTCTCTCTCAGAGAAACGCATGTGAATTTCTGTTGAATGCTTGTAAGTAGCTTAAGGCACTTTCAAAGGAAAGTGATTTTCTCTGACAGGACAGCATTTAGAGAGTGAAGCAATATTCCATTCACTTCGCACAGTGAATTGAAGTGTTGGAACAGACTGCTTCTCTTTCAGAGAAACGCATGTCGATTTCTGTTGAATGCTTATAAGTAGCTTAAGGCACTTTCAAAGGAAAGTGATTTTCTCTGAAAGGACAGCATTTAGAAAGTGAAGCAACACTCCATTCACTTCGCACAGTGAATTGAAGTGTTGGAACAGACTGCTTCTCTTTCAGAGAAACGCATGTGAATTTCTGTTGAATGCTTGTAAGTAGCTTAAGGCACTTTCAAAGGAAAGTGATTTTCTCTGAAAGGACAGCATTTAGAAAGTGAAGCAGCACTCCATTCACTGCGCACTGTGAATTGAAGTGTTGGAACAGACTGCTTCTCTTTCAGAGAAACGGATGTGATTTTTTTGTGAAAGCTTGTAAGTAGCTTAAGGGACTTTCATAGGAAAGTGATTTTCTCTGACAGGACAGCATTTAGAAAGTGAAAAAACACTCCATTCACTTGGCACAGTGAATTGAAGTGTTGGAACAGACTGCTTCTCTTTCAGAGAAACGGATGTGAGTTTTTTGTGAAAGCTTGTAAGTAGCTTAAGCCACTTTCAAAGGAATGTGATTTTCTCTGAAAGGACAGCATGTAGAAAGTGAAGCAACACTCCATTCACTTCGCACAGTGAATTGAAGTGTTGGAACAGACTGCTTCTCTTTCAGAGAAACGCATGTGAATTTCTGTTGAATGCTTGTAAGTAGCTTAAGGCACTTTCAAAGGAAAGTGATTTTCTCTGAAAGGACAGCATTTAGAAAGTGAAGCAACACTCCATTCACTTCGCACAGTGAATTGAAGTGTTGGAACAGACTGCTTCTCTTTCAGAGAAACGGATGTGAGTTTTTTGTGAAAGCTTGTAAGTAGCTTAAGGCACTTTCAAAGGAAAGTGATTTTCTCTGACAGGACAGCATTTAGAAAGTGAAGCAACACTCCATTCACTTTGCACAGTGAATTGAAGTGTTGGAACAGACTGCTTCTCTCTCAGAGAAACGCATGTGAATTTCTGTTGAATGCTTGTAAGTAGCTTAAGGCACTTTCAAAGGAAAGTGATTTTCTCTGACAGGACAGCATTTAGAGAGTGAAGCAATATTCCATTCACTTCGCACAGTGAATTGAAGTGTTGGAACAGACTGCTTCTCTTTCAGAGAAACGCATGTGAATTTCTGTTGAATGCTTGTAAGTAGCTTAAGGCACTTTCAAATGAAAGTGATTTTCTCTGAAAGGACAGCATTTAGAAAGTGAAGCAACACTCCATTCACTTCGCACAGTGAATTGAAGTGTTGGAACAGACTGCTTCTCATTCAGAGAAACGCATGTGAATTTCTGTTCAATGCTTGTAAGTAGCTTAAGGCACTTTCAAAGGAAAGTGATTTTCTCTGAAAGGACAGCATTTAGAAAGTGAAGCAACACTCCATTCACTTTGCACAGTGAATTGAAGTGTTGGAACAGACTGCTTCCCTTTCAGGGAAACGCATGTGAGTTTTTTGTGAAAGCTTGTAAGTAGCTTAAGGCACTTTCAAAGGAAAGTGATTTTCTCTGACAGGACAGCATTTAGAAAGTGAAGCAACACTCCATTCACTTCGCACAGTGAATTGAAGTGTTGGAACAGACTGCTTCTCTTTCAGAGAAACGCATGTGAACTTCTGTTGAATGCTTGTAAGTAGCTTAAGGCACTTTCAAAGGAAAGTGATTTTCTCTGAAAGGACAGCATTTAAAAGTGAAGCAACACTCCATTCACTTCGCACAGTGAATTGAAGTGTTGGAACAGACTGCTTCTCTTTCAGGGAAACGCATGTGAGTTTTTTGTGAAAGCTTGTAAGTAGCTTAAGGCACTTTCAAAGGAAAGTGATTTTCTCTGAAAGGACAGCATTTAGAAAGTGAAGCAACACTCCATTCACTTCGCACAGTGAATTGAAGTGTTGGAACAGACTGCTTCTCATTCAGAGAAACGCATGTGAATTTCTGTTGAATGCTTGTAAGTAGCTTAAGGCACTTTCAAAGGAAAGCGATTTTCTCTGAAAGGACAGCATTTAGAAAGTGAAGCAACCCTCCATTCACTTCGCACAGTGAATTGAAGTGTTGGAACAGACTGCTTCTCTTTCAGAGAAACGGATGTGAGTTTTTTGTGAAAGCTTGTAAGTAGCTTAAGGCACTTTCAAAGGAAAGTGATTTTTTCTGACAGGACAGCATTTAGAAAGTGAAGCAACACTCCATTCACTTCGCACAGTGAATTGAAGTGTTGGAACAGACTGCTTCTCTTTCAGAGAAACGGATGTGAGTTTTTTGTGAAAGCTTGTAAGTAGCTTAAGGCACTTTCAAAGGAAAGTGATTTTCTCTGACAGGACAGCATTTAGAAAGTGAAGCAACACTCCATTCACTTCGCACAGTGAATTGAAGTGTTGGAACAGACTGCTTCTCTCTCAGAGAAACGCATGTGAATTTCTGTTGAATGCTTGTAAGTAGCTTAAGGCACTTTCAAAGGAAAGTGATTTTCTCTGACAGGACAGCATTTAGAGAGTGAAGCAATATTCCATTCACTTCGCACAGTGAATTGAAGTGTTGGAACAGACTGCTTCTCTTTCAGAGAAACGCATGTCGATTTCTGTTGAATGCTTATAAGTAGCTTAAGGCACTTTCAAAGGAAAGTGATTTTCTCTGAAAGGACAGCATTTAGAAAGTGAAGCAACACTCCATTCACTTCGCACAGTGAATTGAAGTGTTGGAACAGACTGCTTCTCTTTCAGAGAAACGCATGTGAATTTCTGTTGAATGCTTGTAAGTAGCTTAAGGCACTTTCAAAGGAAAGTGATTTTCTCTGAAAGGACACCATTTAGAAAGTGAAGCAACACTCCATTCACTTCGCACAGTGAATTGAAGTGTTGGAACAGACTGCTTCTCTTTCAGAGAAACACATGTGAATTTCTGTTGAATGCTTGTAAGTAGCTTAAGGCACTTTCAAAGGAAAGTGATTTTCTCTGAAAGGACAGCATTTAGAAAGTGAAGCAACACTCCATTCACTTCGCACAGTGAATTGAAGTGTTGGAACAGACTGCTTCTCTTTCAGAGATACGCATGTGAATTTCTGTTGAATGCTTGTAAGTAGCTTAAGGCACTTTCAAAGGAAAGTGATTTTCTCTGAAAGGACAGCATTTAGAAAGTGAAGCAGCACTCCATTCACTGCGCACAGTGAATTGAAGTGTTGGAACAGACTGCTTCTCTTTCAGAGAAACGGATGTGATTTTTTTGTGAAAGCTTGTAAGTAGCTTAAGGGACTTTCATATGAAAGTGATTTTCTCTGACAGGACAGCATTTAGAAAGTGAAAAAACACTCCATTCACTTGGCACAGTGAATTGAAGTGTTGGAACAGACTGCTTCTCTTTCAGAGAAACGGATGTGAGTTTTTTGTGAAAGCTTGTAAGTAGCTTAAGCCACTTTCAAAGGAATGTGATTTTCTCTGAAAGGACAGCATGTAGAAAGTGAAGCAACACTCCATTCACTTCGCACAGTGAATTGAAGTGTTGGAACAGACTGCTTCTCTTTCAGAGAAACGCATGTGAATTTCTGTTGAATGCTTGTAAGTAGCTTAAGGCACTTTCAAAGGAAAGTGATTTTCTCTGAAAGGACAGCATTTAGAAAGTGAAGCAACACTCCATTCACTTCGCACAGTGAATTGAAGTGTTGGAACAGACTGCTTCTCTTTCAGAGAAACGGATGTGAGTTTTTTGTGAAAGCTTGTAAGTAGCTTAAGGCACTTTCAAAGGAAAGTGATTTTCTCTGACAGGACAGCATTTAGAAAGTGAAGCAACACTCCATTCACTTCGCACAGTGAATTGAAGTGTTGGAACAGACTGCTTCTCTCTCAGAGAAACGCATGTGAATTTCTGTTGAATGCTTGTAAGTAGCTTAAGGCACTTTCAAAGGAAAGTGATTTTCTCTGACAGGACAGCATTTAGAGAGTGAAGCAATATTCCATTCACTTCGCACAGTGAATTGAAGTGTTGGAACAGACTGCTTCTCTTTCAGAGAAACGCATGTCGATTTCTGTTGAATGCTTATAAGTAGCTTAAGGCACTTTCAAAGGAAAGTGATTTTCTCTGAAAGGACAGCATTTAGAAAGTGAAGCAACACTCCATTCACTTCGCACAGTGAATTGAAGTGTTGGAACAGACTGCTTCTCTTTCAGAGAAACGCATGTGAATTTCTGTTGAATGCTTGTAAGTAGCTTAAGGCACTTTCAAAGGAAAGTGATTTTCTCTGAAAGGACAGCATTTAGAAAGTGAAGCAGCACTCCATTCACTGCGCACAGTGAATTGAAGTGTTGGAACAGACTGCTTCTCTTTCAGAGAAACGGATGTGATTTTTTTGTGAAAGCTTGTAAGTAGCTTAAGGGACTTTCATAGGAAAGTGATTTTCTCTGACAGGACAGCATTTAGAAAGTGAAAAAACACTCCATTCACTTGGCACAGTGAATTGAAGTGTTGGAACAGACTGCTTCTCTTTCAGAGAAACGGATGTGAGTTTTTTGTGAAAGCTTGTAAGTAGCTTAAGCCACTTTCAAAGGAATGTGATTTTCTCTGAAAGGACAGCATGTAGAAAGTGAAGCAACACTCCATTCACTTCGCACAGTGAATTGAAGTGTTGGAACAGACTGCTTCTCTTTCAGAGAAACGCATGTGAATTTCTGTTGAATGCTTGTAAGTAGCTTAAGGCACTTTCAAAGGAAAGTGATTTTCTCTGAAAGGACAGCATTTAGAAAGTGAAGCAACACTCCATTCACTTCGCACAGTGAATTGAAGTGTTGGAACAGACTGCTTCTCTTTCAGAGAAACGGATGTGAGTTTTTTGTGAAAGCTTGTAAGTAGCTTAAGGCACTTTCAAAGGAAAGTGATTTTCTCTGACAGGACAGCATTTAGAAAGTGAAGCAACACTCCATTCACTTTGCACAGTGAATTGAAGTGTTGGAACAGACTGCTTCTCTCTCAGAGAAACGCATGTGAATTTCTGTTGAATGCTTGTAAGTAGCTTAAGGCACTTTCAAAGGAAAGTGATTTTCTCTGACAGGACAGCATTTAGAGAGTGAAGCAATATTCCATTCACTTCGCACAGTGAATTGAAGTGTTGGAACAGACTGCTTCTCTTTCAGAGAAACGCATGTCGATTTCTGTTGAATGCTTATAAGTAGCTTAAGGCACTTTCAAAGGAAAGTGATTTTCTCTGAAAGGACAGCATTTAGAAAGTGAAGCAACACTCCATTCACTTCGCACAGTGAATTGAAGTGTTGGAACAGACTGCTTCTCTTTCAGAGAAACGCATGTGAATTTCTGTTGAATGCTTGTAAGTAGCTTAAGGCACTTTCAAATGAAAGTGATTTTCTCTGAAAGGACAGCATTTAGAAAGTGAAGCAACACTCCATTCACTTCGCACAGTGAATTGAAGTGTTGGAACAGACTGCTTCTCATTCAGAGAAACGCATGTGAATTTCTGTTCAATGCTTGTAAGTAGCTTAAGGCACTTTCAAAGGAAAGTGATTTTCTCTGAAAGGACACCATTTAGAAAGTGAAGCAACACTCCATTCACTTCGCACAGTGAATTGAAGTGTTGGAACAGACTGCTTCCCTTTCAGGGAAACGCATGTGAGTTTTTTGTGAAAGCTTGTAAGTAGCTTAAGGCACCTTCAAAGGAAAGTGATTTTCTCTGACAGGACAGCATTTAGAAAGTGAAGCAACACTCCATTCACTTCGCACAGTGAATTGAAGTGTTGGAACAGACTGCTTCTCTTTCAGAGAAACGCATGTGAACTTCTGTTGAATGCTTGTAAGTAGCTTAAGGCACTTTCAAAGGAAAGTGATTTTCTCTGAAAGGACAGCATTTAAAAGTGAAGCAACACTCCATTCACTTCGCACAGTGAATTGAAGTGTTGGAACAGACTGCTTCTCTTTCAGGGAAACGCATGTGAGTTTTTTGTGAAAGCTTGTAAGTAGCTTAAGGCACTTTCAAAGGAAAGTGATTTTCTCTGAAAGGACAGCATTTAGAAAGTGAAGCAACACTCCATTCACTTCGCACAGTGAATTGAAGTGTTGGAACAGACTGCTTCTCATTCAGAGAAACGCATGTGAATTTCTGTTGAATGCTTGTAAGTAGCTTAAGGCACTTTCAAAGGAAAGCGATTTTCTCTGAAAGGACAGCATTTAGAAAGTGAAGCAACCCTCCATTCACTTCGCACAGTGAATTGAAGTGTTGGAACAGACTGCTTCTCTTTCAGAGAAACGGATGTGAGTTTTTTGTGAAAGCTTGTAAGTAGCTTAAGGCACTTTCAAAGGAAAGTGATTTTTTCTGACAGGACAGCATTTAGAAAGTGAAGCAACACTCCATTCACTTCGCACAGTGAATTGAAGTGTTGGAACAGACTGCTTCTCTTTCAGAGATACGCATGTGAATTTCTGTTGAATGCTTGTAAGTAGCTTAAGGCACTTTCAAAGGAAAGTGATTTTCTCTGAAAGGACAGCATTTAGAAAGTGAAGCAGCACTCCATTCACTGCGCACAGTGAATTGAAGTGTTGGAACAGACTGCTTCTCTTTCAGAGAAACGGATGTGATTTTTTTGTGAAAGCTTGTAAGTAGCTTAAGGGACTTTCATAGGAAAGTGATTTTCTCTGACAGGACAGCATTTAGAAAGTGAAAAAACACTCCATTCACTTCGCACAGTGAATTGAAGTGTTGGAACAGACTGCTTCTCTTTCAGAGAAACTCATGTGAGTTTTTTGTGAAAGCTTGTAAGTAGCTTAAGGCACTTTCAAAGGAAAGTGATTTTCTCTGAAAGGACAGCATTTAGAAAGTGAAGCAACACTCCATTCACTTCGCACAGTGAATTGAAGTGTTGGAACAGACTGCTTCTCTTTCAGAGAAACGCATGTGAATTTCTGTTCAATGCTTGTAAGTAGCTTAAGGCACTTTCAAAGGAAAGTGATTTTCTCTGAAAGGACAGCATTTAGAAAGTGAAGCAACACTCCATTCACTTCGCACAGTGAATTGAAGTGTTGGAACAGACTGCTTCTCTTTCAGGGAAACGCATGTGAGTTTTTTGTGAAAGCTTGTAAGTAGCTTAAGGCACTTTCAAAGGAAAGTGATTTTCTCTGAAAGGACAGCATTTAGAAAGTGAAGCAACACTCCATTCACTTTGCACAGTGAATTGAAGTGTTGGAACAGACTGCTTCTCTTTCAGAGAAACGCATGTGAATTTCTGTTCAATGCTTGTAAGTAGCTTAAGGCACTTTCAAAGGAAAGTGATTTTCTCTGAAAGGACAGCGTTTCGAAAGTGAAGCAACCCTCCATTCACTTCGCACAGTGAATTGAAGTGTTGGAACAGACTGCTTCTCTTTCAGAGAAACGGATGTGAGTTTTTTGTGAAAGCATGTAAGTAGCTTAAGGCACTTTCAAAGGAATGTGATTTTCTCTGAAAGGACAGCATGTAGAAAGTGAAGCAACACTCCATTCACTTCGCACAGTGAATTGAAGTGTTGGAACAGACTGCTTCTCTTTCAGAGAAACGGATGTGAGTTTTTTGTGAAAGCTTGTAAGCAGCTTAAGCCACTTTCAAAGGAATGTGATTTTCTCTGAAAAGACAGCATGTAGAAAGTGAAGCAACACTCCATTCACTTCGCACAGTGAATTGAAGTGTTGGAACAGACTGCTTCTCTTTCAGAGAAACGCATGTGAATTTCTGTTGAATGCTTATAAGTAGCTTAAGGTACTTTCAAAGGAAAGTGATTTTCTCTGAAAGGACAGCATTTAGAAAGTGAAGCAACACTCCATTCACTTCGCACAGTGAATTGAAGTGTTGGAACAGACTGCTTCTCTTTCAGAGAAACGGATGTGAGTTTTTTGTGAAAGCTTGTAAGTAGCTTAAGGCACTTTCAAAGGAAAGTGATTTTCTCTGACAGGACAGCATTTACAAAGTGAAGCAACACTCCATTTACTTCGCACAGTGAATTGAAGTGTTGGAACAGACTGCTTCTCTTTCAGGGAAACGCATGTGAGTTTTTTGTGAAAGCTTGTAAGTAGCTTAAGGCACTTTCAAAGGAAAGTGATTTTCTCTGACAGGACAGCATTTAGAAAGTGAAGCAACACTCCATTCACTTCGCACAGTGAATTGAAGTGTTGGAACAGACTGCTTCTCTTTCAGAGAAACGCATGTGAACTTCTGTTCAATGCTTGTAAGTAGCTTAAGGCACTTTCAAAGGAAAGTGATTTTCTCTGAAAGGACACCATTAAGAAAGTGAAGCAACCCTCCATTCACTTCGCACAGTGAATTGAAGTGTTGGAACAGACTGCTTCTCTTTCAGGGAAACGCATGTGAGTTTTTTGTGAAAGCTTGTAAGTAGCTTAAGGCACTTTCAAAGGAAAGTGATTTTCTCTGACAGGACAGCATTTAGAAAGTGAAGCAACACTCCATT
The DNA here is from genome assembly GCF_982192425.1 of Myodes glareolus. NCBI lineage: Eukaryota > Metazoa > Chordata > Mammalia > Rodentia > Cricetidae > Myodes > Myodes glareolus. The sequence continues at coordinate 1,179,058 of NC_142040.1, forward strand.
CACTTCGCGCAGTGAATTGAAGTGTTGGAACAGACTGCTTCTCTTTCAGAGAAACGCATGTGAATTTCTGTTGAATGCTTGTAAGTAGCTTAAGGCACTTTCTTAGGAAGGTGATTTTCTCTGAAAGGACAGCATTTAGAAAGTGAAGCAACCCTCCATTTACTTCGCACAGTGAATTGAAGTGTTGGAACAGGCTGCTTCTCTTTCAGAGAAACGGATGTGAGTTTTTTGTGAAAGCTTGTAAGTAGCTTAAGGCACTTTCAAAGGAAAGTGATTTTCTCTGAAAGGACAGCATTTAGAAAGTGAAGCAACACTCCATTCACTTCGCACAGTGAATTGAAGTGTTGGAACAGACTGCTTCTCCTTCAGAGAAACGCATGTGAATTTCTGTTGAATGCTTGTAAGTAGCTTAAGGCACTTTCAAAGGAAAGTGATTTTCTCTGAAAGGACAGCATTTAGAAAGTGAAGCAACACTCCATTCACTGCGCACAGTGAATTGAAGTGTTGGAACAGACTGCTTCTCTTTCAGAGAAACGGATGTGATTTTTTTGTGAAAGCTTGTAAGTAGCTTAAGGCACTTTCATAGGAAAGTGATTTTCTCTGACAGGACAGCATTTAGAAAGTGAAGCAACACTCCATTCACTTCGCACAGTGAATTGAAGTGTTGGAACAGACTGCTTCTCTTTCAGAGAAACGCATGTGAATTTCTGTTCAATGCTTGTAAGTAGCTTAAGGCACTTTCAAAGGAAAGTGATTTTCTCTGAAAGGACAGCATTTAGAAAGTGAAGCAACACTCCATTCACTTCGCACAGTGAATTGAAGTGTTGGAACAGACTGCTTCTCTTTCAGAGAAACGGATGTGAGTTTTTTGTGAAAGCTTGTAAGTAGCTTAAGGCACTTTCAAAGGAAAGTGATTTTCTCTGAAAGGACAGCATTTAGAAAGTGAAGCAACACTCCATTCACTTCGCACAGTGAATTGAAGTGTTGGAACAGAATGCTTCTCTTTCAGAGAAACGCATGTCGATTTCTGTTGAATGCTTATAAGTAGCTTAAGGCACTTTCAAAGGAAAGTGATTTTCTCTGAAAGGACAGCATTTAGAAAGTGAAGCAACACTCCATTCACTTCGCACAGTGAATTGAAGTGTTGGAACAGACTGCTTCTCTTTCAGAGAAACGCATGTGAATTTCTGTTGAATGCTTGTAAGTAGCTTAAGGCACTTTCAAATGAAAGTGATTTTCTCTGAAAGGACAGCATTTAGAAAGTGAAGCAACACTCCATTCACTTCGCGCAGTGAATTGAAGTGTTGGAACAGGCTGCTTCTCTTTCAGAGAAACGCATGTGAATTTCTGTTGAATGCTTGTAAGTAGCTTAAGGCACTTTCAAAGGAAGGTGATTTTCTCTGAAAGGACAGCATTTAGAAAGTGAAGCAACCCTCCATTTACTTCGCACAGTGAATTGAAGTGTTGGAACAGGCTGCTTCTCTTTCAGAGAAACGGATGTGAGTTTTTTGTGAAAGCTTGTAAGTAGCTTAAGGCACTTTCAAAGGAAAGTGATTTTCTCTGAAAGGACAGCATTTAGAAAGTGAAGCAACACTCCATTCACTTCGCACAGTGAATTGAAGTGTTGGAACAGACTGCTTCTCCTTCAGAGAAACGCATGTGAATTTCTGTTGAATGCTTGTAAGTAGCTTAAGGCACTTTCAAAGGAAAGTGATTTTCTCTGACAGGACAGCATTTAGAAAGTGAAGCAACACTCCATTCACTGCGCACAGTGAATTGAAGTGTTGGAACAGACTGCTTCTCTTTCAGAGAAACGGATGTGATTTTTTTGTGAAAGCTTGTAAGTAGCTTAAGGCACTTTCATAGGAAAGTGATTTTCTCAGACAGGACAGCATTTAGAAAGTGAAGCAACACTCCATTCACTTCGCACAGTGAATTGAAGTGTTGGAACAGACTGCTTCTCTTTCAGAGAAACGCATGTGAATTTCTGTTCAATGCTTGTAAGTAGCTTAAGGCACTTTCAAAGGAAAGTGATTTTCTCTGAAAGGACAGCATTTAGAAAGTGAAGCAACACTCCATTCACTTTGCACAGTGAATTGAAGTGTTGGAACAGACTGCTTCTCTTTCAGAGAAACACATGTGAATTTCTGTTCAATGCTTGTAAGTAGCTTAAGGCACTTTCAAAGGAAAGTGATTTTCTCTGAAAGGACAGCATTTAGAAAGTGAAGCAACCCTCCATTCACTTCCCACAGTGAATTGAAGTGTTGGAACAGACTGCTTCTCTTTCAGAGAAACGGATGTGAGTTTTTTGTGATAGCTTGTAAGTAGCTTAAGCCACTTTCAAAGGAATGTGATTTTCTCTGAAAGGACAGCATGTAGAAAGTGAAGCAACACTCCATTCACTTCGCACAGTGAATTGAAGTGTTGGAACAGACTGCTTCTCTTTCAGAGAAACGCATGTGAATTTCTGTTGAATGCTTGTAAGTAACTTAAGGCACTTTCAAAGGAAAGTGATTTTCTCTGAAAGGACAGCATTTAGAAAGTGAAGCAACACTCCATTCACTTCGCACAGTGAATTGAAGTGTTGGAACAGAATGCTTCTCTTTCAGAGAAACGCATGTCGATTTCTGTTGAATGCTTATAAGTAGCTTAAGGCACTTTCAAAGGAAAGTAATTTTCTCTGAAAGGACAGCATTTAGAAAGTGAAGCAACACTCCATTCACTTCGCACAGTGAATTGAAGTGTTGGAACAGACTGCTTCTCTTTCAGAGAAACGCATGTGAATTTCTGTTGAATGCTTGTAAGTAGCTTAAGGCACTTTCAAATGAAAGTGATTTTCTCTGAAAGGACAGCATTTAGAAAGTGAAGCAACACTCCATTCACTTCGCACAGTGAATTGAAGTGTTGGAACAGACTGCTTCTCTTTCAGAGAAACGCATGTGAATTTCTGTTCAATGCTTGTAAGTAGCTTAAGGCACTTTCAAAGGAAAGTGATTTTCTCTGACAGGACAGCATTTAGAATGTGAAGCAACACTCCATTAACTTCGCACAGTGAATTGAAGTGTTGGAACAGACTGCTTCTCTTTCAGGGAAACGCATGTGAGTTTTTTGTGAAAGCTTGTAAGTAGCTTAAGGCACTTTCAAAGGAAAGTGATTTTCTCTGACAGGACAGCATTTAGAAAGTGAAGCAACACTCCATTCACTTCGCACAGTGAATTGAAGTGTTGGAACAGACTGCTTCTCTTTCAGAGAAACGCATGTGAACTTCTGTTCAATGCTTGTAAGTAGCTTAAGGCACTTTCAAAGGAAAGTGATTTTCTCTGAAAGGACAGCATTTAGAAAGTGAAGCAACACTCCATTCACTTCGCACAGTGAATTGAAGTGTTGGAACAGACTGCTTCTCTTTCAGGGAAACGCTTGTGAGTTTTTTGTGAAAGCTTGTAAGTAGCTTAAGGCACTTTCAAAGGAAAGTGATTTTCTCTGAAAGGACAGCATGTAGAAAGTGAAGCAACACTCCATTCACTTCGCACAGTGAATTGAAGTGTTGGAACAGACTGCTTCTCTTTCAGAGAAACGCATGTGAATTTCTGTTGAATGCTTGTAAGTAGCTTAAGGCACTTTCAAAGGAAAGTGATTTTCTCTGAAAGGACAGCATTTAGAAAGTGAAGCAACACTCCATTCACTTCGCACAGTGAATTGAAGTGTTGGAACAGACTGCTTCTCTTTCAGAGATACGCATGTGAATTTCTGTTGAATGCTTGTAAGTAGCTTAAGGCACTTTCAAAGGAAAGTGATTTTCTCTGAAAGGACAGCATTTAGAAAGTGAAGCAGCACTCCATTCACTGCGCACAGTGAATTGAAGTGTTGGAACAGACTGCTTCTCTTTCAGAGAAACGGATGTGATTTTTTTGTGAAAGCTTGTAAGTAGCTTAAGGGACTTTCATAGGAAAGTGATTTTCTCTGACAGGACAGCATTTAGAAAGTGAAAAAACACTCCATTCACTTGGCACAGTGAATTGAAGTGTTGGAACAGACTGCTTCTCTTTCAGAGAAACTCATGTGAGTTTTTTGTGAAAGCTTGTAAGTAGCTTAAGGCACTTTCAAAGGAAAGTGATTTTCTCTGAAAGGACAGCATTTAGAAAGTGAAGCAACACTCCATTCACTTCGCACAGTGAATTGAAGTGTTGGAACAGACTGCTTCTCTTTCAGAGAAACGCATGTGAATTTCTGTTCAATGCTTGTAAGTAGCTTAAGGCACTTTCAAAGGAAAGTGATTTTCTCTGAAAGGACAGCATTTAGAAAGTGAAGCAACACTCCATTCACTTCGCACAGTGAATTGAAGTGTTGGAACAGACTGCTTCTCTTTCAGGGAAACGCATGTGAGTTTTTTGTGAAAGCTTGTAAGTAGCTTAAGGCACTTTCAAAGGAAAGTGATTTTCTCTGAAAGGACAGCATTTAGAAAGTGAAGCAACCCTCCATTCACTTCGCACAGTGAATTGAAGTGTTGGAACAGACTGCTTCTCTTTCAGAGAAACGGATGTGAGTTTTTTGTGAAAGCTTGTAAGTAGCTTAAGGCACTTTCAAAGGAAAGTGATTTTTTCTGACAGGACAGCATTTAGAAAGTGAAGCAACACTCCATTCACTTCGCACAGTGAATTGAAGTGTTGGAACAGACTGCTTCTCTTTCAGAGATACGCATGTGAATTTCTGTTGAATGCTTGTAAGTAGCTTAAGGCACTTTCAAAGGAAAGTGATTTTCTCTGAAAGGACAGCATTTAGAAAGTGAAGCAGCACTCCATTCACTGCGCACAGTGAATTGAAGTGTTGGAACAGACTGCTTCTCTTTCAGAGAAACGGATGTGATTTTTTTGTGAAAGCTTGTAAGTAGCTTAAGGCACTTTCAAAGGAAAGTGATTTTCTCTGAAAGGACAGCATTTAGAAAGTGAAGCAGCACTCCATTCACTGCGCACAGTGAATTGAAGTGTTGGAACAGACTGCTTCTCTTTCAGAGAAACGGATGTGAGTTTTTTGTGAAAGCATGTAAGTAGCTTAAGGCACTTTCAAAGGAATGTGATTTTCTCTGAAAGGACAGCATGTAGAAAGTGAAGCAACACTCCATTCACTTCGCACAGTGAATTGAAGTGTTGGAACAGACTGCTTCTCTTTCAGAGAAACGGATGTGAGTTTTTTGTGAAAGCTTGTAAGTAGCTTAAGCCACTTTCAAAGGAATGTGATTTTCTCTGAAAAGACAGCATGTAGAAAGTGAAGCAACACTCCATTCACTTCGAACAGTGAATTGAAGTGTTGGAACAGACTGCTTCTCTTTCAGAGAAACGCATGTGAATTTCTGTTGAATGCTTATAAGTAGCTTAAGGCACTTTCAAAGGAAAGTGATTTTCTCTGAAAGGACAGCATTTAGAAAGTCAAGCAACACTCCATTCACTTCGCACAGTGAATTGAAGTGTTGGAACAGACTGCTTCTCTTTCAGAGAAACGGATGTGAGTTTTTTGTGAAAGCTTGTAAGTAGCTTAAGGCACTTTCAAAGGAAAGTGATTTTCTCTGACAGGACAGCATTTACAAAGTGAAGCAACACTCCATTTACTTCGCACAGTGAATTGAAGTGTTGGAACAGACTGCTTCTCTTTCAGAGAAACGCATGTGAATTTCTGTTGAATGCTTGAAAGTAGCTTAAGGCACTTTCAAAGGAAAGTGATTTTCTCTGAAAGGACAGCATTTAGAGAGTGAATCAATATTCCATTCACTTCGCACAGTGAATTGAAGTGTTGGAACAGACTGCTTCTCTTTCAGAGAAACGCATGTCGATTTCTGTTGAATGCTTATAAGTAGCTTAAGGCACTTTCAAAGGAAAGTGATTTTCTCTGAAAGGACAGCATTTAGAAAGTGAAGCAACACTCCATTCACTTCGCACAGTGAATTGAAGTGTTGGAACAAACTGCTTCTCTTTCAGAGAAACGCATGTGAATTTCTGTTGAATGCTTGTAAGTAGCTTAAGGCACTTTCAAATGAAAGTGATTTTCTCTGAAAGGACAGCATTTAGAAAGTGAAAAAACACTCCATTCACTTCGCACAGTGAATTGAAGTGTTGGAACAGACTGCTTCTCATTCAGAGAAACGCATGTGTATTTCTGTTCAATGCTTGTAAGTAGCTTAAGGCACTTTCAAAGGAAAGTGATTTTCTCTGTAAGGACACCATTTAGAAAGTGAAGCAACACTCCATTCACTTCGCACAGTGAATTGAAGTGTTGGAACAGACTGCTTCTCTTTCAGGGAAACGCATGTGAGTTTTTTGTGAAAGCTTGTAAGTAGCTTAAGGCACTTTCAAAGGAAAGTGATTTTCTCTGACAGGACAGCATTTAGAAAGTGAAGCAACACTCCATTCACTTCGCACAGTGAATTGAAGTGTTGGAACAGACTGCTTCTCTTTCAGAGAAACGCGTGTGAACTTCTGTTCAATGCTTGTAAGTAGCTTAAGGCACTTTCAAAGGAAAGTGATTTTCTCTGAAAGGACAGCATTTAGAAAGTGAAGCAACACTCCATTCACTTCGCACTGTGAATTGAAGTGTTGGAACAGACTGCATCTCTTTCAGGGAAACGCATGTGAGTTTTTTGTGAAAGCATGTAAGTAGCTTAAGGCACTTTCAAAGGAAAGTGATTTTCTCTGAAAGGACAGCATTTAGAAAGTGAAGCAACACTCTATTCACTTCGCACAGTGAATTGAAGTGTTGGAACAGACTGCTTCTCTTTCAGAGAAACGCATGTGAATTTCTGTTGAATGCTTGTAAGTAGCTTAAGGCACTTTCAAAGGAAAGCGATTTTCTCTGAAAGGACAGCATTTAGAAAGTGATGCAACCCTCCATTCACTTTGCACAGTGAATTGAAGTGTTGGAACAGACTGCTTCTCTTTCAGAGAAACGGATGTGAGTTTTTTGTGAAAGCTTGTAAGTAGCTTAAGGCACTTTCAAAGGAAAGTGATTTTCTCTGACAGGACAGCATTTAGAAAGTGAAGCAACACTCCATTCACTTCGCACAGTGAATTGAAGTGTTGGAACAGACTGCTTCTCTTTCAGAGATACGCATGTGAATTTCTGTTGAATGCTTGTAAGTAGCTTAAGGCACTTTCAAAGGAAAGTGATTTTCTCTGAAAGGACAGCATTTAGAAAGTGAAGCAGCACTCCATTCACTGCGCACAATGAATTGAAGTGTTGGAACAGACTGCTTCTCTTTCAGAGAAACGGATGTGATTTTTTTGTGAAAGCTTGTAAGTAGCTTAAGGGACTTTCATAGGAAAGTGATTTTCTCTGACAGGACAGCATTTAGAAAGTGAAAAAACACTCCATTCACTTCGCACAGTGAATTGAAGTGTTGGAACAGACTGCTACTCTTTCAGAGAAACTCATGTGAGTTTTTTGTGAAAGCTTGTAAGTAGCTTAAGGAACTTTCAAAGGAAAGTGATTTTCTCTGAAAGGACAGCATTTAGAAAGTGAAGCAACACTCCATTCACTTCGCACAGTGAATTGAAGTGTTGGAACAGACTGCTTCTCTTTCAGAGAAACTCATGTGAGTTTTTTGTGAAAGCTTGTAAGTAGCTTAAGGCACTTTCAAAGGAAAGTGATTTTCTCTGAAAGGACAGCATTTAGAAAGTGAAGCAACACTCCATTCACTTCGCACAGTGAATTGAAGTGTTGGAACAGACTGCTTCTCTTTCAGAGAATCGCATGTGAATTTCTGATCAATGCTTGTAAGTAGCTTAAGGCACTTTCAAAGGAAAGTGATTTTCTCTGACAGGACAGCATTTAGAAAGTGAAGCAACACTCCATTCCCTTCGCACAGTGAATTGAAGTGTTGGAACAGACTGCTTCTCTTTCAGGGAAACGCATGTGAGTTTTTTGTGAAAGCTTGTAAGTAGCTTAAGGCACTTTCAAAGGAAAGTGATTTTCTCTGAAAGGACAGCATTTAGAAAGTGAAGCAACACTCCATTCACTTCGCACAGTGAATTGAAGTGTTGGAACAGACTGCTTCTCTTTCAGGGAAACGCATGTGAGTTTTTTGTGAAAGCTTGTAAGTAGCTTAAGGCACTTTCAAAGGAAAGTGATTTTCTCTGAAAGGACAGCATTTAGAAAGTGAAGCAACACTCCATTCACTTTGCACAGTGAATTGAAGTGTTGGAACAGACTGCTTCTCTTTCAGAGAAACGCATGTGAATTTCTGTTCAATGCTTGTAAGTAGCTTAAGGCACTTTCAAAGGAAAGTGATTTTCTCTGAAAGGACAGCATTTCGAAAGTGAAGCAACCCTCCATTCACTTCGCACAGTGAATTGAAGTGTTGGAACAGACTGCTTCTCTTTCAGAGAAACGGATGTGAGTTTTTTGTGAAAGCATGTAAGTAGCTTAAGGCACTTTCAAAGGAATGTGATTTTCTCTGAAAGGACAGCATGTAGAAAGTGAAGCAACACTCCATTCACTTCGCACAGTGAATTGAAGTGTTGGAACAGACTGCTTCTCTTTCAGAGAAACGGATGTGAGTTTTTTGTGAAAGCTTGTAAGTAGCTTAAGCCACTTTCAAAGGAATGTGATTTTCTCTGAAAAGACAGCATGTAGAAAGTGAAGCAACACTCCATTCACTTCGCACAGTGAATTGAAGTGTTGGAACAGACTGCTTCTCTTTCAGAGAAACGCATGTGAATTTCTGTTGAATGCTTATAAGTAGCTTAAGGCACTTTCAAAGGAAAGTGATTTTCTCTGAAAGGACAGCATTTAGAAAGTGAAGCAACACTCCATTCACTTCGCACAGTGAATTGAAGTGTTGGAACAGACTGCTTCTCTTTCAGAGAAACGGATGTGAGTTTTTTGTGAAAGCTTGTAAGTAGCTTAAGGCACTTTCAAAGGAAAGTGATTTTCTCTGACAGGACAGCATTTACAAAGTGAAGCAACACTCCATTTACTTCGCACAGTGAATTGAAGTGTTGGAACAGACTGCTTCTCTTTCAGAGAAACGCATGTGAATTTCTGTTGAATGCTTGAAAGTAGCTTAAGGCACTTTCAAAGGAAAGTGATTTTCTCTGAAAGGACAGCATTTGGAGAGTGAATCAATATTCCATTCACTTCGCACAGTGAATTGAAGTGTTGGAACAGACTGCTTCTCTTTCAGGGAAACGCTTGTGAGTTTTTTGTGAAAGCTTGTAAGTAGCTTAAGGCACTTTCAAAGGAAAGTGATTTTCTCTGAAAGGACAGCATTTAGAAAGTGAAGCAACACTCCATTCACTTCGCACAGTGAATTGAAGTGTTGGAACAGACTGCTTCTCTTTCAGAGAAACACATGTGAATTTCTGTTGAATGCTTGTAAGTAGCTTAAGGCACTTTCAAAGGAAAGTGATTTTCTCTGAAAGGACAGCATTTAGAAAGTGAAGCAACACTCCATTCACTTCGCACAGTGAATTGAAGTGTTGGAACAGACTGCTTCTCTTTCAGAGATACGCATGTGAATTTCTGTTGAATGCTTGTAAGTAGCTTAAGGCACTTTCAAAGGAAAGTGATTTTCTCTGAAAGGACAGCATTTAGAAAGTGAAGCAGCACTCCATTCACTGCGCACAGTGAATTGAAGTGTTGGAACAGACTGCTTCTCTTTCAGAGAAACGGATGTGATTTTTTTGTGAAAGCTTGTAAGTAGCTTAAGGGACTTTCATAGGAAAGTGATTTTCTCTGACAGGACAGCATTTAGAAAGTGAAAAAACACTCCATTCACTTGGCACAGTGAATTGAAGTGTTGGAACAGACTGCTTCTCTTTCAGAGAAACGGATGTGAGTTTTTTGTGAAAGCTTGTAAGTAGCTTAAGCCACTTTCAAAGGAATGTGATTTTCTCTGAAAGGACAGCATGTAGAAAGTGAAGCAACACTCCATTCACTTCGCACAGTGAATTGAAGTGTTGGAACAGACTGCTTCTCTTTCAGAGAAACGCATGTGAATTTCTGTTGAATGCTTGTAAGTAGCTTAAGGCACTTTCAAAGGAAAGTGATTTTCTCTGAAAGGACAGCATTTAGAAAGTGAAGCAACACTCCATTCACTTCGCACAGTGAATTGAAGTGTTGGAACAGACTGCTTCTCTTTCAGAGAAACGGATGTGAGTTTTTTGTGAAAGCTTGTAAGTAGCTTAAGGCACTTTCAAAGGAAAGTGATTTTCTCTGACAGGACAGCATTTAGAAAGTGAAGCAACACTCCATTCACTTCGCACAGTGAATTGAAGTGTTGGAACAGACTGCTTCTCTCTCAGAGAAACGCATGTGAATTTCTGTTGAATGCTTGTAAGTAGCTTAAGGCACTTTCAAAGGAAAGTGATTTTCTCTGACAGGACAGCATTTAGAGAGTGAAGCAATATTCCATTCACTTCGCACAGTGAATTGAAGTGTTGGAACAGACTGCTTCTCTTTCAGAGAAACGCATGTCGATTTCTGTTGAATGCTTATAAGTAGCTTAAGGCACTTTCAAAGGAAAGTGATTTTCTCTGAAAGGACAGCATTTAGAAAGTGAAGCAACACTCCATTCACTTCGCACAGTGAATTGAAGTGTTGGAACAGACTGCTTCTCTTTCAGAGAAACGCATGTGAATTTCTGTTGAATGCTTGTAAGTAGCTTAAGGCACTTTCAAAGGAAAGTGATTTTCTCTGACAGGACACCATTTAGAAAGTGAAGCAACACTCCATTCACTTCGCACAGTGAATTGAAGTGTTGGAACAGACTGCTTCTCTCTCAGAGAAACGCATGTGAATTTCTGTTGAATGCTTGTAAGTAGCTTAAGGCACTTTCAAAGGAAAGTGATTTTCTCTGACAGGACAGCATTTAGAGAGTGAAGCAATATTCCATTCACTTCGCACAGTGAATTGAAGTGTTGGAACAGACTGCTTCTCTTTCAGAGAAACGCATGTCGATTTCTGTTGAATGCTTATAAGTAGCTTAAGGCACTTTCAAAGGAAAGTGATTTTCTCTGAAAGGACAGCATTTAGAAAGTGAAGCAACACTCCATTCACTTCGCACAGTGAATTGAAGTGTTGGAACAGACTGCTTCTCTTTCAGAGAAACGCATGTGAATTTCTGTTGAATGCTTGTAAGTAGCTTAAGGCACTTTCAAAGGAAAGTGATTTTCTCTGAAAGGACAGCATTTAGAAAGTGAAGCAGCACTCCATTCACTGCGCACTGTGAATTGAAGTGTTGGAACAGACTGCTTCTCTTTCAGAGAAACGGATGTGATTTTTTTGTGAAAGCTTGTAAGTAGCTTAAGGGACTTTCATAGGAAAGTGATTTTCTCTGACAGGACAGCATTTAGAAAGTGAAAAAACACTCCATTCACTTGGCACAGTGAATTGAAGTGTTGGAACAGACTGCTTCTCTTTCAGAGAAACGGATGTGAGTTTTTTGTGAAAGCTTGTAAGTAGCTTAAGCCACTTTCAAAGGAATGTGATTTTCTCTGAAAGGACAGCATGTAGAAAGTGAAGCAACACTCCATTCACTTCGCACAGTGAATTGAAGTGTTGGAACAGACTGCTTCTCTTTCAGAGAAACGCATGTGAATTTCTGTTGAATGCTTGTAAGTAGCTTAAGGCACTTTCAAAGGAAAGTGATTTTCTCTGAAAGGACAGCATTTAGAAAGTGAAGCAACACTCCATTCACTTCGCACAGTGAATTGAAGTGTTGGAACAGACTGCTTCTCTTTCAGAGAAACGGATGTGAGTTTTTTGTGAAAGCTTGTAAGTAGCTTAAGGCACTTTCAAAGGAAAGTGATTTTCTCTGACAGGACAGCATTTAGAAAGTGAAGCAACACTCCATTCACTTTGCACAGTGAATTGAAGTGTTGGAACAGACTGCTTCTCTCTCAGAGAAACGCATGTGAATTTCTGTTGAATGCTTGTAAGTAGCTTAAGGCACTTTCAAAGGAAAGTGATTTTCTCTGACAGGACAGCATTTAGAGAGTGAAGCAATATTCCATTCACTTCGCACAGTGAATTGAAGTGTTGGAACAGACTGCTTCTCTTTCAGAGAAACGCATGTCGATTTCTGTTGAATGCTTATAAGTAGCTTAAGGCACTTTCAAAGGAAAGTGATTTTCTCTGAAAGGACAGCATTTAGAAAGTGAAGCAACACTCCATTCACTTCGCACAGTGAATTGAAGTGTTGGAACAGACTGCTTCTCTTTCAGAGAAACGCATGTGAATTTCTGTTGAATGCTTGTAAGTAGCTTAAGGCACTTTCAAATGAAAGTGATTTTCTCTGAAAGGACAGCATTTAGAAAGTGAAGCAACACTCCATTCACTTCGCACAGTGAATTGAAGTGTTGGAACAGACTGCTTCTCATTCAGAGAAACGCATGTGAATTTCTGTTCAATGCTTGTAAGTAGCTTAAGGCACTTTCAAAGGAAAGTGATTTTCTCTGAAAGGACAGCATTTAGAAAGTGAAGCAACACTCCATTCACTTTGCACAGTGAATTGAAGTGTTGGAACAGACTGCTTCCCTTTCAGGGAAACGCATGTGAGTTTTTTGTGAAAGCTTGTAAGTAGCTTAAGGCACTTTCAAAGGAAAGTGATTTTCTCTGACAGGACAGCATTTAGAAAGTGAAGCAACACTCCATTCACTTCGCACAGTGAATTGAAGTGTTGGAACAGACTGCTTCTCTTTCAGAGAAACGCATGTGAACTTCTGTTGAATGCTTGTAAGTAGCTTAAGGCACTTTCAAAGGAAAGTGATTTTCTCTGAAAGGACAGCATTTAAAAGTGAAGCAACACTCCATTCACTTCGCACAGTGAATTGAAGTGTTGGAACAGACTGCTTCTCTTTCAGGGAAACGCATGTGAGTTTTTTGTGAAAGCTTGTAAGTAGCTTAGGGCACTTTCAAAGGAAAGTGATTTTCTCTGAAAGGACAGCATTTAGAAAGTGAAGCAACACTCCATTCACTTCGCACAGTGAATTGAAGTGTTGGAACAGACTGCTTCTCATTCAGAGAAACGCATGTGAATTTCTGTTGAATGCTTGTAAGTAGCTTAAGGCACTTTCAAAGGAAAGCGATTTTCTCTGAAAGGACAGCATTTAGAAAGTGAAGCAACCCTCCATTCACTTCGCACAGTGAATTGAAGTGTTGGAACAGACTGCTTCTCTTTCAGAGAAACGGATGTGAGTTTTTTGTGAAAGCTTGTAAGTAGCTTAAGGCACTTTCAAAGGAAAGTGATTTTTTCTGACAGGACAGCATTTAGAAAGTGAAGCAACACTCCATTCACTTCGCACAGTGAATTGAAGTGTTGGAACAGACTGCTTCTCTTTCAGAGAAACGGATGTGAGTTTTTTGTGAAAGCTTGTAAGTAGCTTAAGGCACTTTCAAAGGAAAGTGATTTTCTCTGACAGGACAGCATTTAGAAAGTGAAGCAACACTCCATTCACTTCGCACAGTGAATTGAAGTGTTGGAACAGACTGCTTCTCTCTCAGAGAAACGCATGTGAATTTCTGTTGAATGCTTGTAAGTAGCTTAAGGCACTTTCAAAGGAAAGTGATTTTCTCTGACAGGACAGCATTTAGAGAGTGAAGCAATATTCCATTCACTTCGCACAGTGAATTGAAGTGTTGGAACAGACTGCTTCTCTTTCAGAGAAACGCATGTCGATTTCTGTTGAATGCTTATAAGTAGCTTAAGGCACTTTCAAAGGAAAGTGATTTTCTCTGAAAGGACAGCATTTAGAAAGTGAAGCAACACTCCATTCACTTCGCACAGTGAATTGAAGTGTTGGAACAGACTGCTTCTCTTTCAGAGAAACGCATGTGAATTTCTGTTGAATGCTTGTAAGTAGCTTAAGGCACGTTCAAAGGAAAGTGATTTTCTCTGAAAGGACACCATTTAGAAAGTGAAGCAACACTCCATTCACTTCGCACAGTGAATTGAAGTGTTGGAACAGACTGCTTCTCTTTCAGAGAAACACATGTGAATTTCTGTTGAATGCTTGTAAGTAGCTTAAGGCACTTTCAAAGGAAAGTGATTTTCTCTGAAAGGACAGCATTTAGAAAGTGAAGCAACACTCCATTCACTTCGCACAGTGAATTGAAGTGTTGGAACAGACTGCTTCTCTTTCAGAGATACGCATGTGAATTTCTGTTGAATGCTTGTAAGTAGCTTAAGGCACTTTCAAAGGAAAGTGATTTTCTCTGAAAGGACAGCATTTAGAAAGTGAAGCAGCACTCCATTCACTGCGCACAGTGAATTGAAGTGTTGGAACAGACTGCTTCTCTTTCAGAGAAACGGATGTGATTTTTTTGTGAAAGCTTGTAAGTAGCTTAAGGGACTTTCATATGAAAGTGATTTTCTCTGACAGGACAGCATTTAGAAAGTGAAAAAACACTCCATTCACTTGGCACAGTGAATTGAAGTGTTGGAACAGACTGCTTCTCTTTCAGAGAAACGGATGTGAGTTTTTTGTGAAAGCTTGTAAGTAGCTTAAGCCACTTTCAAAGGAATGTGATTTTCTCTGAAAGGACAGCATGTAGAAAGTGAAGCAACACTCCATTCACTTCGCACAGTGAATTGAAGTGTTGGAACAGACTGCTTCTCTTTCAGAGAAACGCATGTGAATTTCTGTTGAATGCTTGTAAGTAGCTTAAGGCACTTTCAAAGGAAAGTGATTTTCTCTGAAAGGACAGCATTTAGAAAGTGAAGCAACACTCCATTCACTTCGCACAGTGAATTGAAGTGTTGGAACAGACTGCTTCTCTTTCAGAGAAACGGATGTGAGTTTTTTGTGAAAGCTTGTAAGTAGCTTAAGGCACTTTCAAAGGAAAGTGATTTTCTCTGACAGGACAGCATTTAGAAAGTGAAGCAACACTCCATTCACTTCGCACAGTGAATTGAAGTGTTGGAACAGACTGCTTCTCTCTCAGAGAAACGCATGTGAATTTCTGTTGAATGCTTGTAAGTAGCTTAAGGCACTTTCAAAGGAAAGTGATTTTCTCTGACAGGACAGCATTTAGAGAGTGAAGCAATATTCCATTCACTTCGCACAGTGAATTGAAGTGTTGGAACAGACTGCTTCTCTTTCAGAGAAACGCATGTCGATTTCTGTTGAATGCTTATAAGTAGCTTAAGGCACTTTCAAAGGAAAGTGATTTTCTCTGAAAGGACAGCATTTAGAAAGTGAAGCAACACTCCATTCACTTCGCACAGTGAATTGAAGTGTTGGAACAGACTGCTTCTCTTTCAGAGAAACGCATGTGAATTTCTGTTGAATGCTTGTAAGTAGCTTAAGGCACTTTCAAAGGAAAGTGATTTTCTCTGAAAGGACAGCATTTAGAAAGTGAAGCAGCACTCCATTCACTGCGCACAGTGAATTGAAGTGTTGGAACAGACTGCTTCTCTTTCAGAGAAACGGATGTGATTTTTTTGTGAAAGCTTGTAAGTAGCTTAAGGGACTTTCATAGGAAAGTGATTTTCTCTGACAGGACAGCATTTAGAAAGTGAAAAAACACTCCATTCACTTGGCACAGTGAATTGAAGTGTTGGAACAGACTGCTTCTCTTTCAGAGAAACGGATGTGAGTTTTTTGTGAAAGCTTGTAAGTAGCTTAAGCCACTTTCAAAGGAATGTGATTTTCTCTGAAAGGACAGCATGTAGAAAGTGAAGCAACACTCCATTCACTTCGCACAGTGAATTGAAGTGTTGGAACAGACTGCTTCTCTTTCAGAGAAACGCATGTGAATTTCTGTTGAATGCTTGTAAGTAGCTTAAGGCACTTTCAAAGGAAAGTGATTTTCTCTGAAAGGACAGCATTTAGAAAGTGAAGCAACACTCCATTCACTTCGCACAGTGAATTGAAGTGTTGGAACAGACTGCTTCTCTTTCAGAGAAACGGATGTGAGTTTTTTGTGAAAGCTTGTAAGTAGCTTAAGGCACTTTCAAAGGAAAGTGATTTTCTCTGACAGGACAGCATTTAGAAAGTGAAGCAACACTCCATTCACTTTGCACAGTGAATTGAAGTGTTGGAACAGACTGCTTCTCTCTCAGAGAAACGCATGTGAATTTCTGTTGAATGCTTGTAAGTAGCTTAAGGCACTTTCAAAGGAAAGTGATTTTCTCTGACAGGACAGCATTTAGAGAGTGAAGCAATATTCCATTCACTTCGCACAGTGAATTGAAGTGTTGGAACAGACTGCTTCTCTTTCAGAGAAACGCATGTCGATTTCTGTTGAATGCTTATAAGTAGCTTAAGGCACTTTCAAAGGAAAGTGATTTTCTCTGAAAGGACAGCATTTAGAAAGTGAAGCAACACTCCATTCACTTCGCACAGTGAATTGAAGTGTTGGAACAGACTGCTTCTCTTTCAGAGAAACGCATGTGAATTTCTGTTGAATGCTTGTAAGTAGCTTAAGGCACTTTCAAATGAAAGTGATTTTCTCTGAAAGGACAGCATTTAGAAAGTGAAGCAACACTCCATTCACTTCGCACAGTGAATTGAAGTGTTGGAACAGACTGCTTCTCATTCAGAGAAACGCATGTGAATTTCTGTTCAATGCTTGTAAGTAGCTTAAGGCACTTTCAAAGGAAAGTGATTTTCTCTGAAAGGACACCATTTAGAAAGTGAAGCAACACTCCATTCACTTCGCACAGTGAATTGAAGTGTTGGAACAGACTGCTTCCCTTTCAGGGAAACGCATGTGAGTTTTTTGTGAAAGCTTGTAAGTAGCTTAAGGCACCTTCAAAGGAAAGTGATTTTCTCTGACAGGACAGCATTTAGAAAGTGAAGCAACACTCCATTCACTTCGCACAGTGAATTGAAGTGTTGGAACAGACTGCTTCTCTTTCAGAGAAACGCATGTGAACTTCTGTTGAATGCTTGTAAGTAGCTTAAGGCACTTTCAAAGGAAAGTGATTTTCTCTGAAAGGACAGCATTTAAAAGTGAAGCAACACTCCATTCACTTCGCACAGTGAATTGAAGTGTTGGAACAGACTGCTTCTCTTTCAGGGAAACGCATGTGAGTTTTTTGTGAAAGCTTGTAAGTAGCTTAAGGCACTTTCAAAGGAAAGTGATTTTCTCTGAAAGGACAGCATTTAGAAAGTGAAGCAACACTCCATTCACTTCGCACAGTGAATTGAAGTGTTGGAACAGACTGCTTCTCATTCAGAGAAACGCATGTGAATTTCTGTTGAATGCTTGTAAGTAGCTTAAGGCACTTTCAAAGGAAAGCGATTTTCTCTGAAAGGACAGCATTTAGAAAGTGAAGCAACCCTCCATTCACTTCGCACAGTGAATTGAAGTGTTGGAACAGACTGCTTCTCTTTCAGAGAAACGGATGTGAGTTTTTTGTGAAAGCTTGTAAGTAGCTTAAGGCACTTTCAAAGGAAAGTGATTTTTTCTGACAGGACAGCATTTAGAAAGTGAAGCAACACTCCATTCACTTCGCACAGTGAATTGAAGTGTTGGAACAGACTGCTTCTCTTTCAGAGATACGCATGTGAATTTCTGTTGAATGCTTGTAAGTAGCTTAAGGCACTTTCAAAGGAAAGTGATTTTCTCTGAAAGGACAGCATTTAGAAAGTGAAGCAGCACTCCATTCACTGCGCACAGTGAATTGAAGTGTTGGAACAGACTGCTTCTCTTTCAGAGAAACGGATGTGATTTTTTTGTGAAAGCTTGTAAGTAGCTTAAGGGACTTTCATAGGAAAGTGATTTTCTCTGACAGGACAGCATTTAGAAAGTGAAAAAACACTCCATTCACTTCGCACAGTGAATTGAAGTGTTGGAACAGACTGCTTCTCTTTCAGAGAAACTCATGTGAGTTTTTTGTGAAAGCTTGTAAGTAGCTTAAGGCACTTTCAAAGGAAAGTGATTTTCTCTGAAAGGACAGCATTTAGAAAGTGAAGCAACACTCCATTCACTTCGCACAGTGAATTGAAGTGTTGGAACAGACTGCTTCTCTTTCAGAGAAACGCATGTGAATTTCTGTTCAATGCTTGTAAGTAGCTTAAGGCACTTTCAAAGGAAAGTGATTTTCTCTGAAAGGACAGCATTTAGAAAGTGAAGCAACACTCCATTCACTTCGCACAGTGAATTGAAGTGTTGGAACAGACTGCTTCTCTTTCAGGGAAACGCATGTGAGTTTTTTGTGAAAGCTTGTAAGTAGCTTAAGGCACTTTCAAAGGAAAGTGATTTTCTCTGAAAGGACAGCATTTAGAAAGTGAAGCAACACTCCATTCACTTTGCACAGTGAATTGAAGTGTTGGAACAGACTGCTTCTCTTTCAGAGAAACGCATGTGAATTTCTGTTCAATGCTTGTAAGTAGCTTAAGGCACTTTCAAAGGAAAGTGATTTTCTCTGAAAGGACAGCGTTTCGAAAGTGAAGCAACCCTCCATTCACTTCGCACAGTGAATTGAAGTGTTGGAACAGACTGCTTCTCTTTCAGAGAAACGGATGTGAGTTTTTTGTGAAAGCATGTAAGTAGCTTAAGGCACTTTCAAAGGAATGTGATTTTCTCTGAAAGGACAGCATGTAGAAAGTGAAGCAACACTCCATTCACTTCGCACAGTGAATTGAAGTGTTGGAACAGACTGCTTCTCTTTCAGAGAAACGGATGTGAGTTTTTTGTGAAAGCTTGTAAGCAGCTTAAGCCACTTTCAAAGGAATGTGATTTTCTCTGAAAAGACAGCATGTAGAAAGTGAAGCAACACTCCATTCACTTCGCACAGTGAATTGAAGTGTTGGAACAGACTGCTTCTCTTTCAGAGAAACGCATGTGAATTTCTGTTGAATGCTTATAAGTAGCTTAAGGTACTTTCAAAGGAAAGTGATTTTCTCTGAAAGGACAGCATTTAGAAAGTGAAGCAACACTCCATTCACTTCGCACAGTGAATTGAAGTGTTGGAACAGACTGCTTCTCTTTCAGAGAAACGGATGTGAGTTTTTTGTGAAAGCTTGTAAGTAGCTTAAGGCACTTTCAAAGGAAAGTGATTTTCTCTGACAGGACAGCATTTACAAAGTGACGCAACACTCCATTTACTTCGCACAGTGAATTGAAGTGTTGGAACAGACTGCTTCTCTTTCAGGGAAACGCATGTGAGTTTTTTGTGAAAGCTTGTAAGTAGCTTAAGGCACTTTCAAAGGAAAGTGATTTTCTCTGACAGGACAGCATTTAGAAAGTGAAGCAACACTCCATTCACTTCGCACAGTGAATTGAAGTGTTGGAACAGACTGCTTCTCTTTCAGAGAAACGCATGTGAACTTCTGTTCAATGCTTGTAAGTAGCTTAAGGCACTTTCAAAGGAAAGTGATTTTCTCTGAAAGGACACCATTAAGAAAGTGAAGCAACCCTCCATTCACTTCGCACAGTGAATTGAAGTGTTGGAACAGACTGCTTCTCTTTCAGGGAAACGCATGTGAGTTTTTTGTGAAAGCTTGTAAGTAGCTTAAGGCACTTTCAAAGGAAAGTGATTTTCTCTGACAGGACAGCATTTAGAAAGTGAAGCAACACTCCATTCACTTCGCGCAGTGAATTGAAGTGTTGGAACAGACTGCTTCTCTTTCAGAGAAACGCATGTGAATTTCTGTTGAATGCTTGTAAGTAGCTTAAGGCACTTTCTTAGGAAGGTGATTTTCTCTGAAAGGACAGCATTTAGAAAGTGAAGCAACCCTCCATTTACTTCGCACAGTGAATTGAAGTGTTGGAACAGGCTGCTTCTCTTTCAGAGAAACGGATGTGAGTTTTTTGTGAAAGCTTGTAAGTAGCTTAAGGCACTTTCAAAGGAAAGTGATTTTCTCTGAAAGGACAGCATTTAGAAAGTGAAGCAACACTCCATTCACTTCGCACAGTGAATTGAAGTGTTGGAACAGACTGCTTCTCCTTCAGAGAAACGCATGTGAATTTCTGTTGAATGCTTGTAAGTAGCTTAAGGCACTTTCAAAGGAAAGTGATTTTCTCTGAAAGGACAGCATTTAGAAAGTGAAGCAACACTCCATTCACTGCGCACAGTGAATTGAAGTGTTGGAACAGACTGCTTCTCTTTCAGAGAAACGGATGTGATTTTTTTGTGAAAGCTTGTAAGTAGCTTAAGGCACTTTCATAGGAAAGTGATTTTCTCTGACAGGACAGCATTTAGAAAGTGAAGCAACACTCCATTCACTTCGCACAGTGAATTGAAGTGTTGGAACAGACTGCTTCTCTTTCAGAGAAACGCATGTGAATTTCTGTTCAATGCTTGTAAGTAGCTTAAGGCACTTTCAAAGGAAAGTGATTTTCTCTGAAAGGACAGCATTTAGAAAGTGAAGCAACACTCCATTCACTTCGCACAGTGAATTGAAGTGTTGGAACAGACTGCTTCTCTTTCAGAGAAACGGATGTGAGTTTTTTGTGAAAGCTTGTAAGTAGCTTAAGGCACTTTCAAAGGAAAGTGATTTTCTCTGAAAGGACAGCATTTAGAAAGTGAAGCAACACTCCATTCACTTCGCACAGTGAATTGAAGTGTTGGAACAGAATGCTTCTCTTTCAGAGAAACGCATGTCGATTTCTGTTGAATGCTTATAAGTAGCTTAAGGCACTTTCAAAGGAAAGTGATTTTCTCTGAAAGGACAGCATTTAGAAAGTGAAGCAACACTCCATTCACTTCGCACAGTGAATTGAAGTGTTGGAACAGACTGCTTCTCTTTCAGAGAAACGCATGTGAATTTCTGTTGAATGCTTGTAAGTAGCTTAAGGCACTTTCAAATGAAAGTGATTTTCTCTGAAAGGACAGCATTTAGAAAGTGAAGCAACACTCCATTCACTTCGCGCAGTGAATTGAAGTGTTGGAACAGGCTGCTTCTCTTTCAGAGAAACGCATGTGAATTTCTGTTGAATGCTTGTAAGTAGCTTAAGGCACTTTCAAAGGAAGGTGATTTTCTCTGAAAGGACAGCATTTAGAAAGTGAAGCAACCCTCCATTTACTTCGCACAGTGAATTGAAGTGTTGGAACAGGCTGCTTCTCTTTCAGAGAAACGGATGTGAGTTTTTTGTGAAAGCTTGTAAGTAGCTTAAGGCACTTTCAAAGGAAAGTGATTTTCTCTGAAAGGACAGCATTTAGAAAGTGAAGCAACACTCCATTCACTTCGCACAGTGAATTGAAGTGTTGGAACAGACTGCTTCTCCTTCAGAGAAACGCATGTGAATTTCTGTTGAATGCTTGTAAGTAGCTTAAGGCACTTTCAAAGGAAAGTGATTTTCTCTGAAAGGACAGCATTTAGAAAGTGAAGCAACACTCCATTCACTGCGCACAGTGAATTGAAGTGTTGGAACAGACTGCTTCTCTTTCAGAGAAACGGATGTGATTTTTTTGTGAAAGCTTGTAAGTAGCTTAAGGCACTTTCATAGGAAAGTGATTTTCTCAGACAGGACAGCATTTAGAAAGTGAAGCAACACTCCATTCACTTCGCACAGTGAATTGAAGTGTTGGAACAGACTGCTTCTCTTTCAGAGAAACGCATGTGAATTTCTGTTCAATGCTTGTAAGTAGCTTAAGGCACTTTCAAAGGAAAGTGATTTTCTCTGAAAGGACAGCATTTAGAAAGTGAAGCAACACTCCATTCACTTTGCACAGTGAATTGAAGTGTTGGAACAGACTGCTTCTCTTTCAGAGAAACACATGTGAATTTCTGTTCAATGCTTGTAAGTAGCTTAAGGCACTTTCAAAGGAAAGTGATTTTCTCTGAAAGGACAGCATTTAGAAAGTGAAGCAACCCTCCATTCACTTCCCACAGTGAATTGAAGTGTTGGAACAGACTGCTTCTCTTTCAGAGAAACGGATGTGAGTTTTTTGTGATAGCTTGTAAGTAGCTTAAGCCACTTTCAAAGGAATGTGATTTTCTCTGAAAGGACAGCATGTAGAAAGTGAAGCAACACTCCATTCACTTCGCACAGTGAATTGAAGTGTTGGAACAGACTGCTTCTCTTTCAGAGAAACGCATGTGAATTTCTGTTGAATGCTTGTAAGTAACTTAAGGCACTTTCAAAGGAAAGTGATTTTCTCTGAAAGGACAGCATTTAGAAAGTGAAGCAACACTCCATTCACTTCGCACAGTGAATTGAAGTGTTGGAACAGAATGCTTCTCTTTCAGAGAAACGCATGTCGATTTCTGTTGAATGCTTATAAGTAGCTTAAGGCACTTTCAAAGGAAAGTAATTTTCTCTGAAAGGACAGCATTTAGAAAGTGAAGCAACACTCCATTCACTTCGCACAGTGAATTGAAGTGTTGGAACAGACTGCTTCTCTTTCAGAGAAACGCATGTGAATTTCTGTTGAATGCTTGTAAGTAGCTTAAGGCACTTTCAAATGAAAGTGATTTTCTCTGAAAGGACAGCATTTAGAAAGTGAAGCAACACTCCATTCACTTCGCACAGTGAATTGAAGTGTTGGAACAGACTGCTTCTCTTTCAGAGAAACGCATGTGAATTTCTGTTCAATGCTTGTAAGTAGCTTAAGGCACTTTCAAAGGAAAGTGATTTTCTCTGACAGGACAGCATTTAGAATGTGAAGCAACACTCCATTAACTTCGCACAGTGAATTGAAGTGTTGGAACAGACTGCTTCTCTTTCAGGGAAACGCATGTGAGTTTTTTGTGAAAGCTTGTAAGTAGCTTAAGGCACTTTCAAAGGAAAGTGATTTTCTCTGACAGGACAGCATTTAGAAAGTGAAGCAACACTCCATTCACTTCGCACAGTGAATTGAAGTGTTGGAACAGACTGCTTCTCTTTCAGAGAAACGCATGTGAACTTCTGTTCAATGCTTGTAAGTAGCTTAAGGCACTTTCAAAGGAAAGTGATTTTCTCTGAAAGGACAGCATTTAGAAAGTGAAGCAACACTCCATTCACTTCGCACAGTGAATTGAAGTGTTGGAACAGACTGCTTCTCTTTCAGGGAAACGCTTGTGAGTTTTTTGTGAAAGCTTGTAAGTAGCTTAAGGCACTTTCAAAGGAAAGTGATTTTCTCTGAAAGGACAGCATGTAGAAAGTGAAGCAACACTCCATTCACTTCGCACAGTGAATTGAAGTGTTGGAACAGACTGCTTCTCTTTCAGAGAAACGCATGTGAATTTCTGTTGAATGCTTGTAAGTAGCTTAAGGCACTTTCAAAGGAAAGTGATTTTCTCTGAAAGGACAGCATTTAGAAAGTGAAGCAACACTCCATTCACTTCGCACAGTGAATTGAAGTGTTGGAACAGACTGCTTCTCTTTCAGAGATACGCATGTGAATTTCTGTTGAATGCTTGTAAGTAGCTTAAGGCACTTTCAAAGGAAAGTGATTTTCTCTGAAAGGACAGCATTTAGAAAGTGAAGCAGCACTCCATTCACTGCGCACAGTGAATTGAAGTGTTGGAACAGACTGCTTCTCTTTCAGAGAAACGGATGTGATTTTTTTGTGAAAGCTTGTAAGTAGCTTAAGGGACTTTCATAGGAAAGTGATTTTCTCTGACAGGACAGCATTTAGAAAGTGAAAAAACACTCCTTTCACTTGGCACAGTGAATTGAAGTGTTGGAACAGACTGCTTCTCTTTCAGAGAAACTCATGTGAGTTTTTTGTGAAAGCTTGTAAGTAGCTTAAGGCACTTTCAAAGGAAAGTGATTTTCTCTGAAAGGACAGCATTTAGAAAGTGAAGCAACACTCCATTCACTTCGCACAGTGAATTGAAGTGTTGGAACAGACTGCTTCTCTTTCAGAGAAACGCATGTGAATTTCTGTTCAATGCTTGTAAGTAGCTTAAGGCACTTTCAAAGGAAAGTGATTTTCTCTGAAAGGACAGCATTTAGAAAGTGAAGCAACACTCCATTCACTTCGCACAGTGAATTGAAGTGTTGGAACAGACTGCTTCTCTTTCAGGGAAACGCATGTGAGTTTTTTGTGAAAGCTTGTAAGTAGCTTAAGGCACTTTCAAAGGAAAGTGATTTTCTCTGAAAGGACAGCATTTAGAAAGTGAAGCAACCCTCCATTCACTTCGCACAGTGAATTGAAGTGTTGGAACAGACTGCTTCTCTTTCAGAGAAACGGATGTGAGTTTTTTGTGAAAGCTTGTAAGTAGCTTAAGGCACTTTCAAAGGAAAGTGATTTTTTCTGACAGGACAGCATTTAGAAAGTGAAGCAACACTCCATTCACTTCGCACAGTGAATTGAAGTGTTGGAACAGACTGCTTCTCTTTCAGAGATACGCATGTGAATTTCTGTTGAATGCTTGTAAGTAGCTTAAGGCACTTTCAAAGGAAAGTGATTTTCTCTGAAAGGACAGCATTTAGAAAGTGAAGCAGCACTCCATTCACTGCGCACAGTGAATTGAAGTGTTGGAACAGACTGCTTCTCTTTCAGAGAAACGGATGTGATTTTTTTGTGAAAGCTTGTAAGTAGCTTAAGGCACTTTCAAAGGAAAGTGATTTTCTCTGAAAGGACAGCATTTAGAAAGTGAAGCAGCACTCCATTCACTGCGCACAGTGAATTGAAGTGTTGGAACAGACTGCTTCTCTTTCAGAGAAACGGATGTGAGTTTTTTGTGAAAGCATGTAAGTAGCTTAAGGCACTTTCAAAGGAATGTGATTTTCTCTGAAAGGACAGCATGTAGAAAGTGAAGCAACACTCCATTCACTTCGCACAGTGAATTGAAGTGTTGGAACAGACTGCTTCTCTTTCAGAGAAACGGATGTGAGTTTTTTGTGAAAGCTTGTAAGTAGCTTAAGCCACTTTCAAAGGAATGTGATTTTCTCTGAAAAGACAGCATGTAGAAAGTGAAGCAACACTCCATTCACTTCGAACAGTGAATTGAAGTGTTGGAACAGACTGCTTCTCTTTCAGAGAAACGCATGTGAATTTCTGTTGAATGCTTATAAGTAGCTTAAGGCACTTTCAAAGGAAAGTGATTTTCTCTGAAAGGACAGCATTTAGAAAGTCAAGCAACACTCCATTCACTTCGCACAGTGAATTGAAGTGTTGGAACAGACTGCTTCTCTTTCAGAGAAACGGATGTGAGTTTTTTGTGAAAGCTTGTAAGTAGCTTAAGGCACTTTCAAAGGAAAGTGATTTTCTCTGACAGGACAGCATTTACAAAGTGAAGCAACACTCCATTTACTTCGCACAGTGAATTGAAGTGTTGGAACAGACTGCTTCTCTTTCAGAGAAACGCATGTGAATTTCTGTTGAATGCTTGAAAGTAGCTTAAGGCACTTTCAAAGGAAAGTGATTTTCTCTGAAAGGACAGCATTTAGAGAGTGAATCAATATTCCATTCACTTCGCACAGTGAATTGAAGTGTTGGAACAGACTGCTTCTCTTTCAGAGAAACGCATGTCGATTTCTGTTGAATGCTTATAAGTAGCTTAAGGCACTTTCAAAGGAAAGTGATTTTCTCTGAAAGGACAGCATTTAGAAAGTGAAGCAACACTCCATTCACTTCGCACAGTGAATTGAAGTGTTGGAACAAACTGCTTCTCTTTCAGAGAAACGCATGTGAATTTCTGTTGAATGCTTGTAAGTAGCTTAAGGCACTTTCAAATGAAAGTGATTTTCTCTGAAAGGACAGCATTTAGAAAGTGAAAAAACACTCCATTCACTTCGCACAGTGAATTGAAGTGTTGGAACAGACTGCTTCTCATTCAGAGAAACGCATGTGTATTTCTGTTCAATGCTTGTAAGTAGCTTAAGGCACTTTCAAAGGAAAGTGATTTTCTCTGTAAGGACACCATTTAGAAAGTGAAGCAACACTCCATTCACTTCGCACAGTGAATTGAAGTGTTGGAACAGACTGCTTCTCTTTCAGGGAAACGCATGTGAGTTTTTTGTGAAAGCTTGTAAGTAGCTTAAGGCACTTTCAAAGGAAAGTGATTTTCTCTGACAGGACAGCATTTAGAAAGTGAAGCAACACTCCATTCACTTCGCACAGTGAATTGAAGTGTTGGAACAGACTGCTTCTCTTTCAGAGAAACGCGTGTGAACTTCTGTTCAATGCTTGTAAGTAGCTTAAGGCACTTTCAAAGGAAAGTGATTTTCTCTGAAAGGACAGCATTTAGAAAGTGAAGCAACACTCCATTCACTTCGCACTGTGAATTGAAGTGTTGGAACAGACTGCATCTCTTTCAGGGAAACGCATGTGAGTTTTTTGTGAAAGCATGTAAGTAGCTTAAGGCACTTTCAAAGGAAAGTGATTTTCTCTGAAAGGACAGCATTTAGAAAGTGAAGCAACACTCTATTCACTTCGCACAGTGAATTGAAGTGTTGGAACAGACTGCTTCTCTTTCAGAGAAACGCATGTGAATTTCTGTTGAATGCTTGTAAGTAGCTTAAGGCACTTTCAAAGGAAAGCGATTTTCTCTGAAAGGACAGCATTTAGAAAGTGAAGCAACCCTCCATTCACTTTGCACAGTGAATTGAAGTGTTGGAACAGACTGCTTCTCTTTCAGAGAAACGGATGTGAGTTTTTTGTGAAAGCTTGTAAGTAGCTTAAGGCACTTTCAAAGGAAAGTGATTTTCTCTGACAGGACAGCATTTAGAAAGTGAAGCAACACTCCATTCACTTCGCACAGTGAATTGAAGTGTTGGAACAGACTGCTTCTCTTTCAGAGATACGCATGTGAATTTCTGTTGAATGCTTGTAAGTAGCTTAAGGCACTTTCAAAGGAAAGTGATTTTCTCTGAAAGGACAGCATTTAGAAAGTGAAGCAGCACTCCATTCACTGCGCACAATGAATTGAAGTGTTGGAACAGACTGCTTCTCTTTCAGAGAAACGGATGTGATTTTTTTGTGAAAGCTTGTAAGTAGCTTAAGGGACTTTCATAGGAAAGTGATTTTCTCTGACAGGACAGCATTTAGAAAGTGAAAAAACACTCCATTCACTTCGCACAGTGAATTGAAGTGTTGGAACAGACTGCTACTCTTTCAGAGAAACTCATGTGAGTTTTTTGTGAAAGCTTGTAAGTAGCTTAAGGAACTTTCAAAGGAAAGTGATTTTCTCTGAAAGGACAGCATTTAGAAAGTGAAGCAACACTCCATTCACTTCGCACAGTGAATTGAAGTGTTGGAACAGACTGCTTCTCTTTCAGAGAAACTCATGTGAGTTTTTTGTGAAAGCTTGTAAGTAGCTTAAGGCACTTTCAAAGGAAAGTGATTTTCTCTGAAAGGACAGCATTTAGAAAGTGAAGCAACACTCCATTCACTTCGCACAGTGAATTGAAGTGTTGGAACAGACTGCTTCTCTTTCAGAGAATCGCATGTGAATTTCTGATCAATGCTTGTAAGTAGCTTAAGGCACTTTCAAAGGAAAGTGATTTTCTCTGACAGGACAGCATTTAGAAAGTGAAGCAACACTCCATTCCCTTCGCACAGTGAATTGAAGTGTTGGAACAGACTGCTTCTCTTTCAGGGAAACGCATGTGAGTTTTTTGTGAAAGCTTGTAAGTAGCTTAAGGCACTTTCAAAGGAAAGTGATTTTCTCTGAAAGGACAGCATTTAGAAAGTGAAGCAACACTCCATTCACTTCGCACAGTGAATTGAAGTGTTGGAACAGACTGCTTCTCTTTCAGGGAAACGCATGTGAGTTTTTTGTGAAAGCTTGTAAGTAGCTTAAGGCACTTTCAAAGGAAAGTGATTTTCTCTGAAAGGACAGCATTTAGAAAGTGAAGCAACACTCCATTCACTTTGCACAGTGAATTGAAGTGTTGGAACAGACTGCTTCTCTTTCAGAGAAACGCATGTGAATTTCTGTTCAATGCTTGTAAGTAGCTTAAGGCACTTTCAAAGGAAAGTGATTTTCTCTGAAAGGACAGCATTTCGAAAGTGAAGCAACCCTCCATTCACTTCGCACAGTGAATTGAAGTGTTGGAACAGACTGCTTCTCTTTCAGAGAAACGGATGTGAGTTTTTTGTGAAAGCATGTAAGTAGCTTAAGGCACTTTCAAAGGAATGTGATTTTCTCTGAAAGGACAGCATGTAGAAAGTGAAGCAACACTCCATTCACTTCGCACAGTGAATTGAAGTGTTGGAACAGACTGCTTCTCTTTCAGAGAAACGGATGTGAGTTTTTTGTGAAAGCTTGTAAGTAGCTTAAGCCACTTTCAAAGGAATGTGATTTTCTCTGAAAAGACAGCATGTAGAAAGTGAAGCAACACTCCATTCACTTCGCACAGTGAATTGAAGTGTTGGAACAGACTGCTTCTCTTTCAGAGAAACGCATGTGAATTTCTGTTGAATGCTTATAAGTAGCTTAAGGCACTTTCAAAGGAAAGTGATTTTCTCTGAAAGGACAGCATTTAGAAAGTGAAGCAACACTCCATTCACTTCGCACAGTGAATTGAAGTGTTGGAACAGACTGCTTCTCTTTCAGAGAAACGGATGTGAGTTTTTTGTGAAAGCTTGTAAGTAGCTTAAGGCACTTTCAAAGGAAAGTGATTTTCTCTGACAGGACAGCATTTACAAAGTGAAGCAACACTCCATTTACTTCGCACAGTGAATTGAAGTGTTGGAACAGACTGCTTCTCTTTCAGAGAAACGCATGTGAATTTCTGTTGAATGCTTGAAAGTAGCTTAAGGCACTTTCAAAGGAAAGTGATTTTCTCTGAAAGGACAGCATTTGGAGAGTGAATCAATATTCCATTCACTTCGCACAGTGAATTGAAGTGTTGGAACAGACTGCTTCTCTTTCAGAGAAACGCATGTCGATTTCTGTTGAATGCTTATAAGTAGCTTAAGGCACTTTCAAAGGAAAGTGATTTTCTCTGAAAGGACAGCATTTAGAAAGTGAAGCAACCCTCCATTCACTTCGCACAGTGAATTGAAGTGTTGGAACAGACTGCTTCTCTTTCAGAGAAACGGATGTGAGTTTTTTGTGAAAGCTTGTAAGTAGCTTAAGGCACTTTCAAAGAAAAGTGATTTTCTCTGACAGGACAGCATTTAGAAAGTGAAGCAACACTCCATTCACTTCGCACAGTGAATTGAAGTGTTGGAACAGACTGCTTCTCTTTCAGAGATACGCATGTGAATTTCTGTTGAATGCTTGTAAGTAGCTTAAGGCACTTTCAAAGGAAAGTGATTTTCTCTGAAAGGACAGCATTTAGAAAGTGAAGCAGCACTCCATTCACTGCGCACAATGAATTGAAGTGTTGGAACAGACTGCTTCTCTTTCAGAGAAACGGATGTGATTTTTTTGTGAAAGCTTGTAAGTAGCTTAAGGGACTTTCATAGGAAAGTGATTTTGTCTGACAGGACAGCATTTAGAAAGTGAAAAAACACTCCATTCACTTCGCACAGTGAATTGAAGTGTTGGAACAGACTGCTTCTCTTTCAGAGAAACTCATGTGAGTTTTTTGTGAAAGCTTGTAAGTAGCTTAAGGCACTTTCAAAGGAAAGTGATTTTCTCTGAAAGGACAGCATTTAGAAAGTGAAGCAACACTCCATTCACTTCGCACAGTGAATTGAAGTGTTGGAACAGACTGCTTCTCTTTCAGAGAAACGCATGTGAATTTCTGTTCAATGCTTGTAAGTAGCTTAAGGCACTTTCAAAGGAAAGTGATTTTCTCTGACAGGACAGCATTTAGAAAGTGAAGCAACACTCCATTCCCTTCGCACAGTGAATTGAAGTGTTGGAACAGACTGCTTCTCTTTCAGGGAAACGCATGTGAGTTTTTTGTGAAAGCTTGTAAGTAGCTTAAGGCACTTTCAAAGAAAGTGATTTTCTCTGAAAGGACAGCATTTAGAAAGTGAAGCAACACTCCATTCACTTTGCACAGTGAATTGAAGTGTTGGAACAGACTGCTTCTCTTTCAGAGAAACGCATGTGAATTTCTGTTCAATGCTTGTAAGTACCTTAAGGCACTTTCAAAGGAAAGTGATTTTCTCTGAAAGGACAGCATTTCGAATGTGAAGCAACCCTCCATTCACTTCGCACAGTGAATTGAAGTGTTGGAACAGACTGCTTCTCTTTCAGAGAAACGGATGTGAGTTTTTTGTGAAAGCATGTAAGTAGCTTAAGGCACTTTCAAAGGAATGTGATTTTCTCTGAAAGGACAGCATGTAGAAAGTGAAGCAACACTCCATTCACTTCGCACAGTGAATTGAAGTGTTGGAACAGACTGCTTCTCTTTCAGAGAAACGGATGTGAGTTTTTTGTGAAAGCTTGTAAGTAGCTTAAGCCACTTTCAAAGGAATGTGATTTTCTCTGAAAGGACAGCATGTAGAAAGTGAAGCAACACTCCATTCACTTCGCACAGTGAATTGAAGTGTTGGAACAGACTGCTTCTCTTTCAGAGAAACGCATGTGAATTTCTGTTGAATGCTTGTAAGTAGCTTAAGGCACTTTCAAAGGAAAGTGATTTTCTCTGAAAGGACAGCATTTAGAAAGTGAAGCAACACTCCATTCACTTCGCACAGTGAATTGAAGTGTTGGAACAGACTGCTTCTCTTTCAGAGAAACGGATGTGAGTTTTTTGTGAAAGCTTGTAAGTAGCTTAAGGCACTTTCAAAGGAAAGTGATTTTCTCTGACAGGACAGCATTTAGAAAGTGAAGCAACACTCCATTCACTTCGCACAGTGAATTGAAGTGTTGAAACAGACTGCTTCTCATTCAGAGAAACGCATGTGAATTTCTGTTGAATGCTTGTAAGTAGCTTAAGGCACTTTCAAAGGAAAGTGATTTTCTCTGACAGGACAGCACTTAGAAAGTGAAGCAACACTCCATTCACTTCGCACAGTGAATTGAAGTGTTGGAACACACTGCTTCTCTTTCAGAGAAACGCATGTGAACTTCTGTTCAATGCTTGTAAGTAGCTTAAGGCACTTTCAAAGGAAAGTGATTTTCTCTGAATGGACAGCATTTAGAAAGTGAAGCAACACTCCATTCACTTCGCACAGTGAATTGAAGTGTTGGAACAGACTGCTTCTCTTTCAGGGAAACGCATGTGAGTTTTTTGTGAAAGCTTGTAAGTAGCTTAAGGCACTTTCAAAGAAAGTGATTTTCTCTGAAAGGACAGCATTTAGAAAGTGAAGCAACACTCCATTCACTTTGCACAGTGAATTGAAGTGTTGGAACAGACTGCTTCTCTTTCAGAGAAACGCATGTGAATTTCTGTTCAATGCTTGTAAGTACCTTAAGGCACTTTCAAAGGAAAGTGATTTTCTCTGAAAGGACAGCATTTCGAATGTGAAGCAACCCTCCATTCACTTCGCACAGTGAATTGAAGTGTTGGAACAGACTGCTTCTCTTTCAGAGAAACGGATGTGAGTTTTTTGTGAAAGCATGTAAGTAGCTTAAGGCACTTTCAAAGGAATGTGATTTTCTCTGAAAGGACAGCATGTAGAAAGTGAAGCAACACTCCATTCACTTCGCACAGTGAATTGAAGTGTTGGAACAGACTGCTTCTCTTTCAGAGAAACGGATGTGAGTTTTTTGTGAAAGCTTGTAAGTAGCTTAAGCCACTTTCAAAGGAATGTGATTTTCTCTGAAAGGACAGCATGTAGAAAGTGAAGCAACACTCCATTCACTTCGCACAGTGAATTGAAGTGTTGGAACAGACTGCTTCTCTTTCAGAGAAACGCATGTGAATTTCTGTTGAATGCTTGTAAGTAGCTTAAGGCACTTTCAAAGGAAAGTGATTTTCTCTGAAAGGACAGCATTTAGAAAGTGAAGCAACACTCCATTCACTTCGCACAGTGAATTGAAGTGTTGGAACAGACTGCTTCTCTTTCAGAGAAACGGATGTGAGTTTTTTGTGAAAGCTTGTAAGTAGCTTAAGGCACTTTCAAAGGAAAGTGATTTTCTCTGACAGGACAGCATTTAGAAAGTGAAGCAACACTCCATTCACTTCGCACAGTGAATTGAAGTGTTGAAACAGACTGCTTCTCATTCAGAGAAACGCATGTGAATTTCTGTTGAATGCTTGTAAGTAGCTTAAGGCACTTTCAAAGTAAAGTGATTTTCTCTGACAGGACAGCATTTAGAAAGTGAAGCAACACTCCATTCACTTCGCACAGTGAATTGAAGTGTTGGAACAGACTGCTTCTCTTTCAGGGAAACGCATGTGAGTTTTTTGTGAAAGCTTGTAAGTAGCTTAAGGCACTTTCAAAGGAAAGTGAATTTCTCTGACAGGACAGCACTTAGAAAGTGAAGCAACACTCCATTCACTTCGCACAGTGAATTGAAGTGTTGGAACACACTGCTTCTCTTTCAGAGAAACGCATGTTAACTTCTGTTCAATGCTTGTAAGTAGCTTAAGGCACTTTCAAAGGAAAGTGATTTTCTCTGAATGGACAGCATTTAGAAAGTGAAGCAACACTCCATTCACTTCGCACAGTGAATTGAAGTGTTGGAACAGACTGCTTCTCTTTCAGGGAAACGCATGTGAGTTTTTTGTGAAAGCTTGTAAGTGGCTTAAGGCACTTTCAAAGGAAAGTGATTTTCTCTGAAAGGACAGCATTTAGAAAGTGAAGCAACACTCCATTCACTTCGCACAGTGAATTGAAGTGTTGGAACAGACTGCTTCTCTTTCAGAGAAACGCATGTGAATTTCTGTTGAATGCTTGTAAGTAGCTTAAGGCACTTTCAAAGGAAAGCGATTTTCTCTGAAAGGACAGCATTTAGAAAGTGAAGCAACCCTCCATTCACTTCGCACAGTGAATTGAAGTGTTGGAACAGACTGCTTCTCTTTCAGAGAAACGGATGTGAGTTTTTTTTGAAAGCTTGTAAGTAGCTTAAGGCACTTTCAAAGGAAAGTGATTTTCTCTGAAAGGACAGCATGTAGAAAGTGAAGCAACACTCCATTCACTTCGCACAGTGAATTGAAGTGTTGGAACAGACTGCTTCTCTTTCAGAGAAACGCATGTGAATTTCTGTTGAATGCTTGTAAGTAGCTTAAGGCACTTTCAAAGGAAAGTGATTTTCTCTGAAAGGACAGCATTTAGAAAGTGAAGCAACACTCCATTCACTTCGCACAGTGAATTGAAGTGTTGGAACAGACTGCTTCTCTTTCAGAGAAACGGATGTGAGTTTTTTGTGAAAGCTTGTAAGAAGCTTAAGGCACTTTCAAAGGAAAGTGATTTTCTCTGACAGGACAGCATTTAGAAAGTAAAGCAACACTCCATTGACTTCGCACAGTGAATTGAAGTGTTGGAACAGACTGCTTCTCTTTCAGAGAAACGCATGTGAATTTCTGTTGAATGCTTGTAAGTAGCTTAAGGCACTTTCAAAGGAAAGTGATTTTCTCTGAAAGGACAGCATTTAGAGAGTGAAGCAATATTCCATTCACTTCGCGCAGTGAATTGAAGTGTTGGAACAGACTGCTTCTCTTTCAGAGAAACGCATGTCGATTTCTGTTGAATGCTCATAAGTAGCTTAAGGCACTTTCAAAGGAAAGTGATTTTCTCAGAAAGGACAGCATTTAGAAAGTGAAGCAACACTCCATTCACTTCGCACAGTGAATTGAAGTGTTGGAACAGACTGCTTCTCATTCAGAGAAACGCATGTGAATTTCTGTTCAATGCTTGTAAGTAGCTTAAGGCACTTTCAAATGAAAGTGATTTTCTCTGAAAGGACAGCATTTAGAAAGTGAAGCAACACTCCATTCACTTCGCACAGTGAATTGAAGTGTTGGAACAGACTGCTTCTCTTTCAGAGAAACGCATGTGAATTTCTGTTCAATGCTTGTAAGTAGCTTAAGGCACTTTCAAAGGAAAGTGATTTTCTCTGACAGGACAGCATTTAGAAAGTGAAGCAACACTCCATTCACTTCGCACAGTGAATTGAAGTGTTGGAACAGACTGCTTCTCTTTCAGGGAAACGCATGTGAGTTTTTTGTGAAAGCTTGTAAGTAGCTTAAGGCACTTTCAAAGGAAAGTGATTTTCTCTGACAGGACAGCATTTAGAAAGTGAAGCAACACTCCATTCACTTCGCACAGTGAATTGAAGTGTTGGAACAGACTGCTTCTCTTTCAGAGAAACGCATGTGAATTTCTGTTGAATGCTTGTAAGTAGCTTAAGGCACTTTCAAAGGAAAGTGATTTTCTCTGAAAGGACAGCATGTAGAAAGTGAAGCAACACTCCATTCACTTCGCACAGTGAATTGAAGTGTTGGAACAGACTGCTTCTCTTTCAGAGAAACGCATGTGAGTTTTTTGTGAAAGCTTGTAAGTAGCTTAAGGCACTTTCAAAGGAAAGTGATTTTCTCTGACAGGACAGCATTTAGAAAGTGAAGCAACACTCCATTCACTTCGCACAGTGAATTGAAGTGTTGAAACAGACTGCTTCTCATTCAGAGAAACGCATGTGAATTTCTGTTCAATGCTTTTAAGTAGCTTAAGGCACTTTCAAAGGAAAGTGATTTTCTCTGAAAGGACAGCATTTAGAAAGTGAAGCAACCCTCCATTCACTTCGCACAGTGAATTGAAGTGTTGGAACAGACTGCTTCTCATTCAGAGAAACGCATGTGAGTTTTTTGTGAAAGCTTGTAAGTAGCTTAAGGCACTTTCAAAGGAAAGTGATTTTCTCTGACAGGACAGCATTTAGAAAGTGAAGCAACACTCCATTCACTTCGCACATTGAATTAAAGTGTTGGAACAGACTGCTTCTCTTTCAGAGAAACGCATGTGAACTTCTGTTCAATGCTTGTAAGTAGCTTAAGGCACTTTCAAAGGAAAGTGATTTTCTCTGACAGGACAGCATTTAGAAAGTGAAGCAACACTCCATTCACTTCGCACAGTGAATTGAAGTGTTGGAACAGACTGCTTCTCTTTCAGGGAAACGCATGTGAGTTTTTTGTGAAAGCTTGTAAGTAGCTTAAGGCACTTTCAAAGGAAAGTGATTTTCTCTGAAAGGACAGCATTTAGAAAGTGAAGCAACACTCCATTCACTTCGCACAGTGAATTGAAGTGTTGGAACAGACTGCTTCTCTTTCAGAGAAACGCATGTGAATTTCTGTTAAATGCTTGTAAGTAGCTTAAGGCACTTTCAAAGGAAAGCGATTTTCTCTGAAAGGACAGCATTTAGAAAGTGAAGCAACCCTCCATTCACTTCGCACAGTGAATTGAAGTGTTGGAACAGACTGCTTCTCTTTCAGAGAAACGGATGTGAGTTTTTTGTGAAAGCTTGTAAGTAGCTTAAGGCACTTTCAAAGGAAAGTGATTTTCTCTGAAAGGACAGCATGTAGAAAGTGAAGCAACACTCCATTCACTTCGCACAGTGAATTGAAGTGTTGGAACAGACTGCTTCTCTTTCAGAGAAACGCATGTGAATTTCTGTTGAATGCTTGTAAGTAGCTTAAGGCACTTTCAAAGGAAAGTGATTTTCTCTGAAAGGACAGCATTTAGAAAGTGAAGCAACACTCCATTCACTTCGCACAGTGAATTGAAGTGTTGGAACAGACTGCTTCTCTTTCAGAGAAACGGATGTGAGTTTTTTGTGAAAGCTTGTAAGTAGCTTAAGGCACTTTCAAAGGAAAGTGATTTTCTCTGACAGGACAGCATTTAGAAAGTAAAGCAGCACTCCATTCACTTCGCACAATGAATTGAAGTGTTGGAACAGACTGCTTCTCTTTCAGAGAAACGGATGTGATTTTTTTGTGAAAGCTTGTAAGTAGCTTAAGGGACTTTCATAGGAAAGTGATTTTCTCTGACAGGACAGCATTTAGAAAGTGAAAAAACACTCCATTCACTTCGCACAGTGAATTGAAGTGTTGGAACAGACTGCTTCTCTTTCAGAGAAACTCATGTGAGTTTTTTGTGAAAGCTTGTAAGTAGCTTAAGGCACTTTCAAAGGAAAGTGATTTTCTCTGAAAGGACAGCATTTAGAAAGTGAAGCAACACTCCATTCACTTCGCACAGTGAATTGAAGTGTTGGAACAGACTGCTTCTCTTTCAGAGAAACGCATGTGAATTTCTGTTCAATGCTTGTAAGTAGCTTAAGGCACTTTCAAAGGAAAGTGATTTTCTCTGACAGGACAGCATTTAGAAAGTGAAGCAACACTCCATTCCCTTCGCACAGTGAATTGAAGTGTTGGAACAGACTGCTTCTCTTTCAGGGAAACGCATGTGAGTTTTTTGTGAAAGCTTGTAAGTAGCTTAAGGCACTTTCAAAGGAAAGTGATTTTCTCTGACAGGACAGCATTTAGAAAGTGAAGCAACACTCCATTCACTTCGCACAGTGAATTGAAGTTTTGGAACACACTGCTTCTCTTTCAGAGAAACGCATGTGAACTTCTGTTCAATGCTTGTAAGTAGCTTAAGGCACTTTCAAAGGAAAGTGATTTTCTCTGAATGGACAGCATTTAGAAAGTGAAGCAACACTCCATTCACTTCGCACAGTGAATTGAAGTGTTGGAACAGACTGCTTCTCTTTCAGGGAAACGCATGTGAGTTTTTTGTGAAAGCTTGTAAGTGGCTTAAGGCACTTTCAAAGGAAAGTGATTTTCTCTGAAAGGACAGCATTTAGAAAGTGAAGCAACACTCCATTCACTTCGCACAGTGAATTGAAGTGTTGGAACAGACTGCTTCTCTTTCAGAGAAACGCATGTGAATTTCTGTTGAATGCTTGTAAGTAGCTTAAGGCACTTTCAAAGGAAAGCGATTTTCTCTGAAAGGACAGCATTTAGAAAGTGAAGCAACCCTCCATTCACTTCGCACAGTGAATTGAAGTGTTGGAACAGACTGCTTCTCTTTCAGAGAAACGGATGTGAGTTTTTTGTGAAAGCTTGTAAGTAGCTTAAGGCACTTTCAAAGGAAAGTGATTTTCTCTGAAAGGACAGCATGTAGAAAGTGAAGCAACACTCCATTCACTTCGCACAGTGAATTGAAGTGTTGGAACGGACTGCTTCTCTTTCAGAGAAACGCATGTGAATTTCTGTTGAATGCTTGTAAGTAGCTTAAGGCACTTTCAAAGGAAAGTGATTTTCTCTGAAAGGACAGCATTTAGAAAGTGAAGCAACACTCCATTCACTTCGCACAGTGAATTGAAGTGTTGGAACAGACTGCTTCTCTTTCAGGGAAACGGATGTGAGTTTTTTGTGAAAGCTTGTAAGAAGCTTAAGGCACTTTCAAAGGAAAGTGATTTTCTCTGACAGGACAGCATTTAGAAAGTAAAGCAACACTCCATTGACTTCGCACAGTGAATTGAAGTGTTGGTACAGACTGCTTCTCTTTCAGAGAAACGCATGTGAATTTCTGTTGAATGCTTGTAAGTAGCTTAAGGCACTTTCAAAGGAAAGTGATTTTCTCTGAAAGGACAGCATTTAGAGAGTGAAGCAATATTCCATTCACTTCGAACAGTGAATTGAAGTGTTGGAACAGACTGCTTCTCTTTCAGAGAAACGCATGTCGATTTCTGTTGAATGCTCATAAGTAGCTTAAGGCACTTTCAAAGGAACGTGATTTTCTCAGAAAGGACAGCATTTAGAAAGTGAAGCAACACTCCATTCACTTCGCACAGTGAATTGAAGTGTTGGAACAGACTGCTTCTCTTTCAGAGAAACGCATGTGAATTTCTGTTGAATGCTTGTAAGTAGCTTAAGGCACTTTCAAAGGAAAGCGATTTTCTCTGAAAGGACAGCATTTAGAAAGTGAAGCAACCCTCCATTCACTTCGCACAGTGAATTGAAGTGTTGGAACAGACTGCTTCTCTTTCAGAGAAACAGATGTGAGTTTTTTGTGAAAGCTTGTAAGTAGCTTAAGGCACTTTCAAAGGAAAGTGATTTTCTCTGAAAGGACAGCATGTAGAAAGTGAAGCAACACTCCATTCACTTCGCACAGTGAATTGAAGTGTTGGAACGGACTGCTTCTCTTTCAGAGAAACGCATGTGAATTTCTGTTGAATGCTTGTAAGTAGCTTAAGGCACTTTCAAAGGAAAGTGATTTTCTCTGAAAGGACAGCATTTAGAAAGTGAAGCAACACTCCATTCACTTCGCACAGTGAATTGAAGTGTTGGAACAGACTGCTTCTCTTTCACAGAAACGGATGTGAGTTTTTTGTGAAAGCTTGTAAGAAGCTTAAGGCACTTTCAAAGGAAAGTGATTTTCTCTGACAGGACAGCATTTAGAAAGTAAAGCAACACTCCATTGACTTCGCACAGTGAATTGAAGTGTTGGAACAGACTGCTTCTCTTTCAGAGAAACGCATGTGAATTTCTGTTGAATGCTTGTAAGTAGCTTAAGGCACTTTCAAAGGAAAGTGATTTTCTCTGAAAGGACAGCATTTAGAGAGTGAAGCAATATTCCATTCACTTCGAACAGTGAATTGAAGTGTTGGAACAGACTGCTTCTCTTTCAGAGAAACGCATGTCGATTTCTGTTGAATGCTCATAAGTAGCTTAAGGCACTTTCAAAGGAAAGTGATTTTCTCAGAAAGGACAGCATTTAGAAAGTGAAGCAACACTCCATTCACTTCGCACAGTGAATTGAAGTGTTGGAACAGACTGCTTCTCATTCAGAGAAACGCATGTGAATTTCTGTTCAATGCTTGTAAGTAGCTTAAGGCACTTTCAAATGAAAGTGATTTTCTCTGAAAGGACAGCATTTAGAAAGTGAAGCAACACTCCATTCACTTCGCACAGTGAATTGAAGTGTTGGAACAGACTGCTTCTCTTTCAGAGAAACGCATGTGAATTTCTGTTCAATGCTTGTAAGTAGCTTAAGGCACTTTCAAAGGAAAGTGATTTTCTCTGACAGGACAGCATTTAGAAAGTGAAGCAACACTCCATTCACTTCACACAGTGAATTGAAGTGTTGGAACAGACTGCTTCTCTTTCAGGGAAACGCATGTGAGTTTTTTGTGAAAGCTTGTAAGTAGCTTAAGGCACTTTCAAAGGAAAGTGATTTTCTCTGACAGGACAGCATTTAGAAAGTGAAGCAATACTCCATTCACTTCGCACAGTGAACTGAAGTGTTGGAACAGACTGCTTCTCTTTCAGAGAAACGCATGTGAATTTCTGTTGAATGCTTGTAAGTAGCTTAAGGCACTTTCAAAGGAAAGTGATTTTCTCTGAAAGGACAGCATGTAGAAAGTGAAGCAACACTCCATTCACTTCGCACAGTGAATTGAAGTGTTGGAACAGACTGCTTCTCTTTCAGAGAAACGGATGTGAGTTTTTTGTGAAAGCTTGTAAGTAGCTTAAGGCACTTTCAAAGGAAAGTGATTTTCTCTGAAAGGACAGCATTTAGAAAGTGAAGCAACACTCCATTCACTTCGCACAGTGAATTGAAGTGTTGGAACAGACTGCTTCTCTTTCAGAGAAACGGATGTGAGTTTTTTGTGAAAGCTTGTAAGTAGCTTAAGGCACTTTCAAAGGAAAGTGATTTTATCTGAAAGGACAGCATTGAGAAAGTGAAGCAACACTCCATTCACTTCGCACAGTGAATTGAAGTGTTGGAACAGACTGCTTCTCTTTCAGAGAAACGCATGTGAATTTCTGTTGAATGCTTGTAAGTAGCTTAAGGCACTTTCAAAGGAAAGTGATTTTCTCTGAAAGGACAGCATTTAGAAAGTGAAGCAACACTCCATTCACTTCGCACAGTGAATTGAAGTGTTGGAACAGACTGCTTCTCTTTCAGGGAAACGCATGTGAGTTTTTTGTGAAAGCTTGTAAGTAGCTTAAGGCACTTTCAAAGGAAAGTGATTTTCTCTGAAAGGACAGCATTTAGAAAGTGAAGCAACACTCCATTCACTTCGCACAGTGAATTGAAGTGTTGGAACAGACTGCTTCTCTTTCAGAGAAACGCATGTGAATTTCTGTTCAATGCTTGTAAGTAGCTTAAGGCACTTTCAAAGGAAAGTGATTTTCTCTGAAAGGACAGCATTTCGAAAGTGAAGCAACACTCCATTCACTTCGCACAGTGAATTGAAGTGTTGGAACAGACTGCTTCTCTTTCAGGGAAACGGATGTGAGTTTTTTGTGAAAGCTTGTAAGTAGCTTAAGGCATATTCAAAGAAAAGTGATTTTCTCTGACAGGACAGCATTTAGAAAGTGAAGCAACACTCCATTCACTTCGCACAGTGAATTGAAGTGTTGGAACAGACTGCTTCTCTTTCAGAGATACGCATGTGAATTTCTATTGAATGCTTGTAAGTAGCTTAATGCACTTTCAAAGGAAAGTGATTTTCTCTGACAGGACAGCATTTAGAAAGTGAAGCAACACTCCATTCACTTCGCACAGTGAATTGAAGTGTTGGAACAGACTGCTTCTCTTTCAGGGAAACGCATGTGAGTTTCTTCTGAAAGCTTGTAAGTAGCTTAAGGCACTTTCAAAGGAAAGTGATTTTCTCTGAAAGGACAGCATTTAGAAAGTGAAGCAAAACTCCATTCACTTTGCACAGTGAATTGAAGTGTTGGAACAGACTGCTTCTCTTTCAGAGAAACGCATGTGAATTTCTGTTCAATGCTTGTAAGTAGCTTAAGGCACTTTCAAAGGAAAGTGATTTTCTCTGAAAGGACAGCATTTAGAAAGTGAAGCAACCCTCCATTCACTTCGCGCAGTGAATTGAAGTGTTGGAACAGACTGCTT
The DNA here is from genome assembly GCF_982192425.1 of Myodes glareolus. Lineage (NCBI taxonomy): Eukaryota > Metazoa > Chordata > Mammalia > Rodentia > Cricetidae > Myodes > Myodes glareolus. Next base: position 1,219,574 of record NC_142040.1, read on the forward strand.
CTCTTTCAGAGAAACGGATGTGAGTTTTTTGTGAAAGCTTGTAAGTAGCTTAAGGCACTTTCAAAGGAATGTGATTTTCTCTGAAAGGACAGCATGTAGAAAGTGAAGCAAGACTCCATTCACTTCTCACAGTGAATTGAAGTGTTGGACCAGACTGCTTCTCTTTCAGAGAAACGCATGTGAGTTTTTTGTGAAAGCTTGTAAGTAGCTTAAGGCACTTTCAAAGGAAAGTGATTTTCTCTGAAAGGACAGCATTTTGAAAGTGAAGCAACACTCCATTCACTTCGCACAGTGAATTGAAGTGTTGGAACAGACTGCTTCTCTTTCATAGAAACGGATGTGAGTTTTTTGTGAAAGCTTGTAAGTAGCTTAAGGCACTTTCAAAGGAAAGTGATTTTCTCTGACAGGACAGCATTTAGAAAGTGAAGCAACACTCCATTCACTTCGCACAGTGAATTGAAGTGTTGGAACAGACTGCTTCTCTCTCAGAGAAACGCATGTGAATTTCTGTTGAATGCTTGTAAGTAGCTTAAGGCACTTTCAAAGGAAAGTGATTTTCTCTGAAAGGACAGCATTTAGAAAGTGAAGCAATATTCCATTCACTTCGAACAGTGAATTGAAGTGTTGGAACAGACTGCTTCTCTTTCAGAGAAACGCATGTCGATTTCTGTTGAATGCTTATAAGTAGCTTAAGGTACTTTCAAAGGAAAGTGATTTTCTCTGAAAGGACAGCATTTAGAAAGTGAAGCAACACTCCATTCACTTCGCACAGTGAATTGAAGTGTTGGAACAGACTGTTTCTCTTTCAGAGAAACGCATGTGAATTTCTGTTGAATGCTTGTAAGTAGCTTAAGGCACTTTCAAAGGAAAGTGATTTTCTCTGAAAGGACAGCATTTAGAAAGTGAAGCAACACTCCATTCACTTCGCACAGTGAATTGAAGTGTTGGAACAGACTGCTTCTCTTTCAGAGAAATGCATGTGAATTTCTGTTCAATGCTTGTAAGTAGCTTAAGGCACTTTCAAAGGAAAGTGTTTTTCTCTGAAAGGACAGCATTTAGAAAGTGAAGCAACACTCCATTCACTTCGCACAGTGAATTGAAGTGTTGGAACAGACTGCGTCTCTTTCAGGGAAACGCATGTGAGTTTTTTGTGAAAGCTTGTAAGTAGCTTAAGGCACTTTCAAAGGAAAGAGATTTTCTCTGAAAGGACAGCATTTAGAAAGTGAAGCAACACTCCATTCACTTCGCACAGTGAATTGAAGTGTTGGAACAGACTGCTTCTCTCTCAGAGAAACGCATGTGAATTTCTGTTGAATGCTTGTAAGTAGCTTAAGGCACTTTCAAAGGAAAGTGACTTTCTCTGAAAGGACAGCATTTAGAAAGTGAAGCAACCCTCCATTCACTTCGCACAGTGAATTGAAGTGTTGGAACAGACTGCTTCTCTTTCAGAGAAACGGATGTGAGTTTTTTGTGAAAGCTTGTAAGTAGCTTAAGGCACTTTCAAAGGAAAGTGATTTTCTCTGACAGGACAGCATTTAGAAAGTGAAGCAACACTCCATTCACTTCGCACAGTGAATTGAAGTGTTGGAACAGACTGCTTCTCTTTCAGAGATACACATGTGAATTTCTGTTGAATGCTTGTAAGTAGCTTAAGGCACTTTCAAAGGAAAGTGATTTTCTCTGAAAGGACAGCATTTAGAAAGTGAAGCAACACTCCATTCACTTCGCACAGTGAATTGAAGTGTTGGAACAGACTGCTTCTCTTTCAGAGAAACGCATATGAATTTCTGTTGAATGCTTGTAAGTAGCTTAAGGCACTTTCAAAGGAAAGTGATTTTCTCTGACAGGACAGCATTTAGAAAGTGAAGCAACACTCCATTCACTTCGCACACTGAATTGAAGTGTTGGAACAGACTGCTTCTCTTTCAGAGAAACGCATGTGAATTTCTGTTGAATTCTTGTAAGTAGCTTAAGGCACTTTCAAAGGAAAGTGATTTTCTCTGAAAGAACAGCATTTAGAAAGTGAAGCAACACTCCATTCACTTCGCACAGTGAATTGAAGTGTTGGAACAGACTGCTTCTCTTTCAGAGAAACGGATGTGAGTTTTTTGTGAAAGCTTGTAAGTAGCTTAAGGCACTTTCAAAGGAAAGTGATTTTCTCTGACAGGACAGCATTTAGAAAGTGAAGCAACACTCCATTCACTTCGCACAGTGAATTGAAGTGTTGGAACAGACTGCTTCTCTTTCAGAGAAACGCATGTGAACTTCTGTTCAATGCTTGTAAGTAGCTTAAGGCACTTTCAAAGGAAAGTGATTTTCTCTGAAAGGACAGCATTTAGAAAGTGAAGCAACTCTCCATTCACTTCGCACAGTGAATTGAAGTGTTGGAACAGACTGCATCTCTTTCAGGGAAACGGATGTGAGTTTTTTGTGAAAGCTTGTAAGTAGCTTAAGGCACTTTCAAAGGAAAGTGATTTTCTCTGACAGGACAGCATTTAGAAAGTGAAGCAACACTCCATTCACTTCGCACAGTGAATTGAAGTGTTGGAACAGACTGCTTCTCTTTCAGAGATACGCATGTGAATTTCTGTTGAATGCTTGTAAGTAGCTTAAGGCACTTTCAAAGGAAAGTGATTTTCTCTGAAAGGACAGCATTTAGAAAGTGAAGCAGCACTCCATTCACTGCGCACAATGAATTGAAGTGTTGGAACAGACTGCTTCTCTTTCAGAGAAACGGATGTGAGTTTTTTGTGAAAGCATGTAAGTAGCTTAAGGCACTTTCAAAGGAATGTGATTTTCTCTGAAAGGACAGCATGTAGAAAGTGAAGCAACACTCCATTCACTTCGCACAGTGAATTGAAGTGTTGGAACAGACTGCTTCTCTTTCAGAGAAACAGATGTGAGTTTTTTGTGAAAGCTTGTAAGTAGCTTAAGCCACTTTCAAAGGAATGTGATTTTCTCTGAAAGGACAGCATGTAGAAAGTGAAGCAACACTCCATTCACTTCGCACAGTGAATTGAAGTGTTGGAACAGACTGCTTCTCTTTCAGAGAAACGCATGTGAATTTCTGTTGAATGCTTGTAAGTAGCTTAAGGCACTTTCAAAGGAAAGTGATTTTCTCTGAAAGGACAGCATTTAGAAAGTGAAGCAACACTCCATTCACTTCGCACAGTGAATTGAAGTGTTGGAACAGACTGCTTCTCTTTCAGAGAAACGGATGTGAGTTTTTTGTGAAAGCTTGTAAGTAGCTTAAGGCACTTTCAAAGGAAAGTGATTTTCTCTGACAGGACAGCATTTAGAAAGTGAAGCAACACTCCATTCACTTCGCACAGTGAATTGAAGTGTTGAAACAGACTGCTTCTCATTCAGAGAAACGCATGTGAATTTCTGTTGAATGCTTGTAAGTAGCTTAAGGCACTTTCAAAGGAAAGTGATTTTCTCTGAAAGGACAGCATTTAGAAAGTGAAGCAACACTCCATTCACTTCGCACAGTGAATTGAAGTGTTGGAACAGACTGCTTCTCTTTCAGGGAAACGCATGTGAGTTTTTTGTGAAAGCTTGTAAGTAGCTTAAGGCACTTTCAAAGGAAAGTGATTTTCTCTGACAGGACAGCACTTAGAAAGTGAAGCAACACTCCATTCACTTCGCACAGTGAATTGAAGTGTTGGAACACACTGCTTCTCTTTCAGAGAAACGCATGTGAACTTCTGTTCAATGCTTGTAAGTAGCTTAAGGCACTTTCAAAGGAAAGTGATTTTCTCTGAATGGACAGCATTTAGAATGTGAAGCAACACTCCATTCACTTCGCACAGTGAATTGAAGTGTTGGAACAGACTGCTTCTCTTTCAGGGAAACGCATGTGAGTTTTTTGTGAAAGCTTGTAAGTGGCTTAAGGCACTTTCAAAGGAAAGTGATTTTCTCTGAAAGGACAGCATTTAGAAAGTGAAGCAACACTCCATTCACTTCGCACAGTGAATTGAAGTGTTGGAACAGACTGCTTCTCTTTCAGAGAAACGCATGTGAATTTCTGTTGAATGCTTGTAAGTAGCTTAAGGCACTTTCAAAGGAAAGCGATTTTCTCTGAAAGGACAGCATTTAGAAAGTGAAGCAACCCTCCATTCACTTCGCACAGTGAATTGAAGTGTTGGAACAGACTGCTTCTCTTTCAGAGAAACGGATGTGAGTTTTTTTTGAAAGCTTGTAAGTAGCTTAAGGCACTTTCAAAGGAAAGTGATTTTCTCTGAAAGGACAGCATGTAGAAAGTGAAGCAACACTCCATTCACTTCGCACAGTGAATTGAAGTGTTGGAACAGACTGCTTCTCTTTCAGAGAAACGCATGTGAATTTCTGTTGAATGCTTGTAAGTAGCTTAAGGCACTTTCAAAGGAAAGTGATTTTCTCTGAAAGGACAGCATTTAGAAAGTGAAGCAACACTCCATTCACTTCGCACAGTGAATTGAAGTGTTGGAACAGACTGCTTCTCTTTCAGAGAAACGGATGTGAGTTTTTTGTGAAAGCTTGTAAGAAGCTTAAGGCACTTTCAAAGGAAAGTGATTTTCTCTGACAGGACAGCATTTAGAAAGTAAAGCAACACTCCATTGACTTCGCACAGTGAATTGAAGTGTTGGAACAGACTGCTTCTCTTTCAGAGAAACGCATGTGAATTTCTGTTGAATGCTTGTAAGTAGCTTAAGGCACTTTCAAAGGAAAGTGATTTTCTCTGAAAGGACAGCATTTAGAGAGTGAAGCAATATTCCATTCACTTCGCGCAGTGAATTGAAGTGTTGGAACAGACTGCTTCTCTTTCAGAGAAACGCATGTCGATTTCTGTTGAATGCTCATAAGTAGCTTAAGGCACTTTCAAAGGAAAGTGATTTTCTCAGAAAGGACAGCATTTAGAAAGTGAAGCAACACTCCATTCACTTCGCACAGTGAATTGAAGTGTTGGAACAGACTGCTTCTCATTCAGAGAAACGCATGTGAATTTCTGTTCAATGCTTGTAAGTAGCTTAAGGCACTTTCAAATGAAAGTGATTTTCTCTGAAAGGACAGCATTTAGAAAGTGAAGCAACACTCCATTCACTTCGCACAGTGAATTGAAGTGTTGGAACAGACTGCTTCTCTTTCAGAGAAACGCATGTGAATTTCTGTTCAATGCTTGTAAGTAGCTTAAGGCACTTTCAAAGGAAAGTGATTTTCTCTGACAGGACAGCATTTAGAAAGTGAAGCAACACTCCATTCACTTCGCACAGTGAATTGAAGTGTTGGAACAGACTGCTTCTCTTTCAGGGAAACGCATGTGAGTTTTTTGTGAAAGCTTGTAAGTAGCTTAAGGCACTTTCAAAGGAAAGTGATTTTCTCTGACAGGACAGCATTTAGAAAGTGAAGCAACACTCCATTCACTTCGCACAGTGAATTGAAGTGTTGGAACAGACTGCTTCTCTTTCAGAGATACACATGTGAATTTCTGTTGAATGCTTGTAAGTAGCTTAAGGCACTTTCAAAGGAAAGTGATTTTCTCTGAAAGGACAGCATTTAGAAAGTGAAGCAACACTCCATTCACTTCGCACAGTGAATTGAAGTGTTGGAACAGACTGCTTCTCTTTCAGAGAAACGCATATGAATTTCTGTTGAATGCTTGTAAGTAGCTTAAGGCACTTTCAAAGGAAAGTGATTTTCTCTGACAGGACAGCATTTAGAAAGTGAAGCAACACTCCATTCACTTCGCACACTGAATTGAAGTGTTGGAACAGACTGCTTCTCTTTCAGAGAAACGCATGTGAATTTCTGTTCAATGCTTGTAAGTAGCTTAAGGCACTTTCAAAGGAAAGTGATTTTCTCTGAAAGGACAGCATTTAGAAAGTGAAGCAACCCTCCATTCACTTCGCACAGTGAATTGAAGTGTTGGAACAGACTGCTTCTCTTTCAGGGAAACGCATGTGAGTTTTTTGTGAAAGCTTGTAAGTAGCTTAAGGCACTTTCAAAGGAAAGTGATTTTCTCTGACAGGACAGCATTTAGAAAGTGAAGCAACACTCCATTCACTTCGCACAGTGAATTGAAGTGTTGGAACAGACTGCTTCTCTTTCAGAGAAACGCATGTGAATTTCTGTTGAATGCTTGTAAGTAGCTTAAGGCACTTTCAAAGGAAAGCGATTTTCTCTGAAAGGACAGCATTTAGAAAGTGAAGCAACCCTCCATTCACTTCGCACAGTGAATTGAAGTGTTGGAACAGACTGCTTCTCTTTCAGAGAAACGGATGTGAGTTTTTTTTGAAAGCTTGTAAGTAGCTTAAGGCACTTTCAAAGGAAAGTGATTTTCTCTGAAAGGACAGCATGTAGAAAGTGAAGCAACACTCCATTCACTTCGCACAGTGAATTGAAGTGTTGGAACAGACTGCTTCTCTTTCAGAGAAACGCATGTGAATTTCTGTTGAATGCTTGTAAGTAGCTTAAGGCACTTTCAAAGGAAAGTGATTTTCTCTGAAAGGACAGCATTTAGAAAGTGAAGCAACACTCCATTCACTTCGCACAGTGAATTGAAGTGTTGGAACAGACTGCTTCTCTTTCAGAGAAACGGATGTGAGTTTTTTGTGAAAGCTTGTAAGAAGCTTAAGGCACTTTCAAAGGAAAGTGGTTTTCTCTGACAGGACAGCATTTAGAAAGTAAAGCAACACTCCATTGACTTCGCACAGTGAATTGAAGTGTTGGAACAGACTGCTTCTCTTTCAGAGAAACGCATGTGAATTTCTGTTGAATGCTTGTAAGTAGCTTAAGGCACTTTCAAAGGAAAGTGATTTTCTCTGAAAGGACAGCATTTAGAGAGTGAAGCAATATTCCATTCACTTCGCGCAGTGAATTGAAGTGTTGGAACAGACTGCTTCTCTTTCAGAGAAACGCATGTCGATTTCTGTTGAATGCTCATAAGTAGCTTAAGGCACTTTCAAAGGAAAGTGATTTTCTCAGAAAGGACAGCATTTAGAAAGTGAAGCAACACTCCATTCACTTCGCACAGTGAATTGAAGTGTTGGAACAGACTGCTTCTCATTCAGAGAAACGCATGTGAATTTCTGTTCAATGCTTGTAAGTAGCTTAAGGCACTTTCAAATGAAAGTGATTTTCTCGGAAAGGACAGAATTTAGAAAGTGAAGCAACACTCCATTCACTTCGCACAGTGAATTGAAGTGTTGGAACAGACTGCTTCTCTTTCAGAGAAACGCATGTGAATTTCTGTTCAATGCTTGTAAGTAGCTTAAGGCACTTTCAAAGGAAAGTGATTTTCTCTGACAGGACAGCATTTAGAAAGTGAAGCAACACTCCATTCACTTCGCACAGTGAATTGAAGTGTTGGAACAGACTGCTTCTCTTTCAGGGAAACGCATGTGAGTTTTTTGTGAAAGCTTGTAAGTAGCTTAAGGCACTTTCAAAGGAAAGTGATTTTCTCTGACAGGACAGCATTTAGAAAGTGAAGCAACACTCCATTCACTTCGCACAGTGAATTGAAGTGTTGGAACAGACTGCTTCTCTTTCAGAGATACACATGTGAATTTCTGTTGAATGCTTGTAAGTAGCTTAAGGCACTTTCAAAGGAAAGTGATTTTCTCTGAAAGGACAGCATTTAGAAAGTGAAGCAACACTCCATTCACTTCGCACAGTGAATTGAAGTGTTGGAACAGACTGCTTCTCTTTCAGAGAAACGCATATGAATTTCTGTTGAATGCTTGTAAGTAGCTTAAGGCACTTTCAAAGGAAAGTGATTTTCTCTGACAGGACAGCATTTAGAAAGTGAAGCAACACTCCATTCACTTCGCACACTGAATTGAAGTGTTGGAACAGACTGCTTCTCTTTCAGAGAAACGCATGTGAATTTCTGTTCAATGCTTGTAAGTAGCTTAAGGCACTTTCAAAGGAAAGTGATTTTCTCTGAAAGGACAGCATTTAGAAAGTGAAGCAACCCTCCATTCACTTCGCACAGTGAATTGAAGTGTTGGAACAGACTGCTTCTCTTTCAGGGAAACGCATGTGAGTTTTTTGTGAAAGCTTGTAAGTAGCTTAAGGCACTTTCAAAGGAAAGTGATTTTCTCTGACAGGACAGCATTTAGAAAGTGAAGCAACACTCCATTCACTTCGCACAGTGAATTGAAGTGTTGGAACAGACTGCTTCTCTTTCAGAGAAACGCATGTGAACTTCTGTTCAATGCTTGTAAGTAGCTTAAGGCACTTTCAAAGGAAAGTGATTTTCTCTGAAAGGACAGCATTTAGAAAGTGAAGCAACTCTCCATTCACTTCGCACAGTGAATTGAAGTGTTGGAACAGACTGCATCTCTTTCAGGGAAACGGATGTGAGTTTTTTGTGAAAGCTTGTAAGTAGCTTAAGGCACTTTCAAAGGAAAGTGATTTTCTCTGACAGGACAGCATTTAGAAAGTGAAGCAACACTCCATTCACTTCGCACAGTGAATTGAAGTGTTGGAACAGACTGCTTCTCTTTCAGAGATACGCATGTGAATTTCTGTTGAATGCTTGTAAGTAGCTTAAGGCACTTTCAAAGGAAAGTGATTTTCTCTGAAAGGACAGCATTTAGAAAGTGAAGCAGCACTCCATTCACTGCGCACAATGAATTGAAGTGTTGGAACAGACTGCTTCTCTTTCAGAGAAACGGATGTGAGTTTTTTGTGAAAGCATGTAAGTAGCTTAAGGCACTTTCAAAGGAATGTGATTTTCTCTGAAAGGACAGCATGTAGAAAGTGAAGCAACACTCCATTCACTTCGCACAGTGAATTGAAGTGTTGGAACAGACTGCTTCTCTTTCAGAGAAACGGATGTGAGTTTTTTGTGAAAGCTTGTAAGTAGCTTAAGCCACTTTCAAAGGAATGTGATTTTCTCTGAAAGGACAGCATGTAGAAAGTGAAGCAACACTCCATTCACTTCGCACAGTGAATTGAAGTGTTGGAACAGACTGCTTCTCTTTCAGAGAAACGCATGTGAATTTCTGTTGAATGCTTGTAAGTAGCTTAAGGCACTTTCAAAGGAAAGTGATTTTCTCTGAAAGGACAGCATTTAGAAAGTGAAGCAACACTCCATTCACTTCGCACAGTGAATTGAAGTGTTGGAACAGACTGCTTCTCTTTCAGAGAAACGGATGTGAGTTTTTTGTGAAAGCTTGTAAGTAGCTTAAGGCACTTTCAAAGGAAAGTGATTTTCTCTGACAGGACAGCATTTAGAAAGTGAAGCAACACTCCATTCACTTCGCACAGTGAATTGAAGTGTTGAAACAGACTGCTTCTCATTCAGAGAAACGCATGTGAATTTCTGTTGAATGCTTGTAAGTAGCTTAAGGCACTTTCAAAGTAAAGTGATTTTCTCTGACAGGACAGCATTTAGAAAGTGAAGCAACACTCCATTCACTTCGCACAGTGAATTGAAGTGTTGGAACAGACTGCTTCTCTTTCAGGGAAACGCATGTGAGTTTTTTGTTGAAAGCTTGTAAGTAGCTTAAGGCACTTTCAAAGGAAAGTGATTTTCTCTGACAGGACAGCACTTAGAAAGTGAAGCAACACTCCATTCACTTCGCACAGTGAATTGAAGTGTTGGAACACACTGCTTCTCTTTCAGAGAAACGCATGTGAACTTCTGTTCAATGCTTGTAAGTAGCTTAAGGCACTTTCAAAGGAAAGTGATTTTCTCTGACAGGACAGCATTTAGAAAGTGAAGCAACACTCCATTCACTTCGCACAGTGAATTGAAGTGTTGGAACAGACTGCTTCTCTTTCAGGGAAACGCATGTGAGTTTTTTGTGAAAGCTTGTAAGTGGCTTAAGGCACTTTCAAAGGAAAGTGATTTTCTCTGAAAGGACAGCATTTAGAAAGTGAAGCAACACTCCATTCACTTCGCACAGTGAATTGAAGTGTTGGAACAGACTGCTTCTCTTTCAGAGAAACGCATGTGAATTTCTGTTGAATGCTTGTAAGTAGCTTAAGGCACTTTCAAAGGAAAGCGATTTTCTCTGAAAGGACAGCATTTAGAAAGTGAAGCAACCCTCCATTCACTTCGCACAGTGAATTGAAGTGTTGGAACAGACTGCTTCTCTTTCAGAGAAACGGATGTGAGTTTTTTTTGAAAGCTTGTAAGTAGCTTAAGGCACTTTCAAAGGAAAGTGATTTTCTCTGAAAGGACAGCATGTAGAAAGTGAAGCAACACTCCATTCACTTCGCACAGTGAATTGAAGTGTTGGAACAGACTGCTTCTCTTTCAGAGAAACGCATGTGAATTTCTGTTGAATGCTTGTAAGTAGCTTAAGGCACTTTCAAAGGAAAGTGATTTTCTCTGAAAGGACAGCATTTAGAAAGTGAAGCAACACTCCATTCACTTCGCACAGTGAATTGAAGTGTTGGAACAGACTGCTTCTCTTTCAGAGAAACGGATGTGAGTTTTTTGTGAAAGCTTGTAAGAAGCTTAAGGCACTTTCAAAGGAAAGTGATTTTCTCTGACAGGACAGCATTTAGAAAGTAAAGCAACACTCCATTGACTTCGCACAGTGAATTGAAGTGTTGGAACAGACTGCTTCTCTTTCAGAGAAACGCATGTGAATTTCTGTTGAATGCTTGTAAGTAGCTTAAGGCACTTTCAAAGGAAAGTGATTTTCTCTGAAAGGACAGCATTTAGAGATTGAAGCAATATTCCATTCACTTCGCGCAGTGAATTGAAGTGTTGGAACAGACTGCTTCTCTTTCAGAGAAACGCATGTCGATTTCTGTTGAATGCTCATAAGTAGCTTAAGGCACTTTCAAAGGAAAGTGATTTTCTCAGAAAGGACAGCATTTAGAAAGTGAAGCAACACTCCATTCACTTCGCACAGTGAATTGAAGTGTTGGAACAGACTGCTTCTCATTCAGAGAAACGCATGTGAATTTCTGTTCAATGCTTGTAAGTAGCTTAAGGCACTTTCAAATGAAAGTGATTTTCTCTGAAAGGACAGCATTTAGAAAGTGAAGCAACACTCCATTCACTTCGCACAGTGAATTGAAGTGTTGGAACAGACTGCTTCTCTTTCAGAGAAACGCATGTGAATTTCTGTTCAATGCTTGTAAGTAGCTTAAGGCACTTTCAAAGGAAAGTGATTTTCTCTGACAGGACAGCATTTAGAAAGTGAAGCAACACTCCATTCACTTCGCACAGTGAATTGAAGTGTTGGAACAGACTGCTTCTCTTTCAGGGAAACGCATGTGAGTTTTTTGTGAAAGCTTGTAAGTAGCTTAAGGCACTTTCAAAGGAAAGTGATTTTCTCTGACAGGACAGCATTTAGAAAGTGAAGCAACACTCCATTCACTTCGCACAGTGAATTGAAGTGTTGGAACAGACTGCTTCTCTTTCAGAGAAACGCATGTGAATTTCTGTTGAATGCTTGTAAGTAGCTTAAGGCACTTTCAAAGGAAAGTGATTTTCTCTGAAAGGACAGCATGTAGAAAGTGAAGCAACACTCCATTCACTTCGCACAGTGAATTGAAGTGTTGGAACAGACTGCTTCTCTTTCAGAGAAACGCATGTGAGTTTTTTGTGAAAGCTTGTAAGTAGCTTAAGGCACTTTCAAAGGAAAGTGATTTTCTCTGACAGGACAGCATTTAGAAAGTGAAGCAACACTCCATTCACTTCGCACAGTGAATTGAAGTGTTGAAACAGACTGCTTCTCATTCAGAGAAACGCATGTGAATTTCTGTTCAATGCTTTTAAGTAGCTTAAGGCACTTTCAAAGGAAAGTGATTTTCTCTGAAAGGACAGCATTTAGAAAGTGAAGCAACCCTCCATTCACTTCGCACAGTGAATTGAAGTGTTGGAACAGACTGCTTCTCTTTCAGGGAAACGCATGTGAGTTTTTTGTGAAAGCTTGTAAGTAGCTTAAGGCACTTTCAAAGGAAAGTGATTTTCTCTGACAGGACAGCATTTAGAAAGTGAAGCAACACTCCATTCACTTCGCACATTGAATTGAAGTGTTTGAACAGACTGCTTCTCTTTCAGAGAAACGCATGTGAACTTCTGTTCAATGCTTGTAAGTAGCTTAAGGCACTTTCAAAGGAAAGTGATTTTCTCTGACAGGACAGCATTTAGAAAGTGAAGCAACACTCCATTCACTTCGCACAGTGAATTGAAGTGTTGGAACAGACTGCTTCTCTTTCAGGGAAACGCATGTGAGTTTTTTGTGAAAGCTTGTAAGTGGCTTAAGGCACTTTCAAAGGAAAGTGATTTTCTCTGAAAGGACAGCATTTAGAAAGTGAAGCAACACTCCATTCACTTCGCACAGTGAATTGAAGTGTTGGAACAGACTGCTTCTCTTTCAGAGAAACGCATGTGAATTTCTGTTAAATGCTTGTAAGTAGCTTAAGGCACTTTCAAAGGAAAGCGATTTTCTCTGAAAGGACAGCATTTAGAAAGTGAAGCAACCCTCCATTCACTTCGCACAGTGAATTGAAGTGTTGGAACAGACTGCTTCTCTTTCAGAGAAACGGATGTGAGTTTTTTGTGAAAGCTTGTAAGTAGCTTAAGGCACTTTCAAAGGAAAGTGATTTTCTCTGAAAGGACAGCATGTAGAAAGTGAAGCAACACTCCATTCACTTCGCACAGTGAATTGAAGTGTTGGAACAGACTGCTTCTCTTTCAGAGAAACGCATGTGAATTTCTGTTGAATGCTTGTAAGTAGCTTAAGGCACTTTCAAAGGAAAGTGATTTTCTCTGAAAGGACAGCATTTAGAAAGTGAAGCAACACTCCATTCACTTCGCACAGTGAATTGAAGTGTTGGAACAGACTGCTTCTCTTTCAGAGAAACGGATGTGAGTTTTTTGTGAAAGCTTGTAAGTAGCTTAAGGCACTTTCAAAGGAAAGTGATTTTCTCTGACAGGACAGCATTTAGAAAGTAAAGCAGCACTCCATTCACTGCGCACAATGAATTGAAGTGTTGGAACAGACTGCTTCTCTTTCAGAGAAACGGATGTGATTTTTTTGTGAAAGCTTGTAAGTAGCTTAAGGGACTTTCATAGGAAAGTGATTTTCTCTGACAGGACAGCATTTAGAAAGTGAAAAAACACTCCATTCACTTCGCACAGTGAATTGAAGTGTTGGAACAGACTGCTTCTCTTTCAGAGAAACTCATGTGAGTTTTTTGTGAAAGCTTGTAAGTAGCTTAAGGCACTTTCAAAGGAAAGTGATTTTCTCTGAAAGGACAGCATTTAGAAAGTGAAGCAACACTCCATTCACTTCGCACAGTGAATTGAAGTGTTGGAACAGACTGCTTCTCTTTCAGAGAAACGCATGTGAATTTCTGTTCAATGCTTGTAAGTAGCTTAAGGCACTTTCAAAGGAAAGTGATTTTCTCTGACAGGACAGCATTTAGAAAGTGAAGCAACACTCCATTCCCTTCGCACAGTGAATTGAAGTGTTGGTACAGACTGCTTCTCTTTCAGGGAAACGCATGTGAGTTTTTTGTGAAAGCTTGTAAGTAGCTTAAGGCACTTTCAAAGGAAAGTGATTTTCTCTGACAGGACAGCATTTAGAAAGTGAAGCAACACTCCATTCACTTCGCACAGTGAATTGAAGTTTTGGAACACACTGCTTCTCTTTCAGAGAAACGCATGTGAACTTCTGTTCAATGCTTGTAAGTAGCTTAAGGCACTTTCAAAGGAAAGTGATTTTCTCTGAATGGACAGCATTTAGAAAGTGAAGCAACACTCCATTCACTTCGCACAGTGAATTGAAGTGTTGGAACAGACTGCTTCTCTTTCAGGGAAACGCATGTGAGTTTTTTGTGAAAGCTTGTAAGTGGCTTAAGGCACTTTCAAAGGAAAGTGATTTTCTCTGAAAGGACAGCATTTAGAAAGTGAAGCAACACTCCATTCACTTCGCACAGTGAATTGAAGTGTTGGAACAGACTGCTTCTCTTTCAGAGAAACGCATGTGAATTTCTGTTGAATGCTTGTAAGTAGCTTAAGGCACTTTCAAAGGAAAGCGATTTTCTCTGAAAGGACAGCATTTAGAAAGTGAAGCAACCCTCCATTCACTTCGCACAGTGAATTGAAGTGTTGGAACAGACTGCTTCTCTTTCAGAGAAACGGATGTGAGTTTTTTGTGAAAGCTTGTAAGTAGCTTAAGGCACTTTCAAAGGAAAGTGATTTTCTCTGAAAGGACAGCATGTAGAAAGTGAAGCAACACTCCATTCACTTCGCACAGTGAATTGAAGTGTTGGAACGGACTGCTTCTCTTTCAGAGAAACGCATGTGAATTTCTGTTGAATGCTTGTAAGTAGCTTAAGGCACTTTCAAAGGAAAGTGATTTTCTCTGAAAGGACAGCATTTAGAAAGTGAAGCAACACTCCATTCACTTCGCACAGTGAATTGAAGTGTTGGAACAGACTGCTTCTCTTTCAGAGAAACGGATGTGAGTTTTTTGTGAAAGCTTGTAAGAAGCTTAAGGCACTTTCAAAGGAAAGTGATTTTCTCTGACAGGACAGCATTTAGAAAGTAAAGCAACACTCCATTGACTTCGCACAGTGAATTGAAGTGTTGGTACAGACTGCTTCTCTTTCAGAGAAACGCATGTGAATTTCTGTTGAATGCTTGTAAGTAGCTTAAGGCACTTTCAAAGGAAAGTGATTTTCTCTGAAAGGACAGCATTTAGAGAGTGAAGCAATATTCCATTCACTTCGAACAGTGAATTGAAGTGTTGGAACAGACTGCTTCTCTTTCAGAGAAACGCATGTCGATTTCTGTTGAATGCTCATAAGTAACTTAAGGCACTTTCAAAGGAACGTGATTTTCTCAGAAAGGACAGCATTTAGAAAGTGAAGCAACACTCCATTCACTTCGCACAGTGAATTGAAGTGTTGGAACAGACTGCTTCTCTTTCAGAGAAACGCATGTGAATTTCTGTTGAATGCTTGTAAGTAGCTTAAGGCACTTTCAAAGGAAAGCGATTTTCTCTGAAAGGACAGCATTTAGAAAGTGAAGCAGCACTCCATTCACTGCGCACAATGAATTGAAGTGTTGGAACAGACTGCTTCTCTTTCAGAGAAACGGATGTGAGTTTTTTGTGAAAGCATGTAAGTAGCTTAAGGCACTTTCAAAGGAATGTGATTTTCTCTGAAAGGACAGCATGTAGAAAGTGAAGCAACACTCCATTCACTTCGCACAGTGAATTGAAGTGTTGGAACAGACTGCTTCTCTTTCAGAGAAACGGATGTGAGTTTTTTGTGAAAGCTTGTAAGTAGCTTAAGCCACTTTCAAAGGAATGTGATTTTCTCTGAAAGGACAGCATGTAGAAAGTGAAGCAACACTCCATTCACTTCGCACAGTGAATTGAAGTGTTGGAACAGACTGCTTCTCTTTCAGAGAAACGCATGTGAATTTCTGTTGAATGCTTGTAAGTAGCTTAAGGCACTTTCAAAGGAAAGTGATTTTCTCTGAAAGGACAGCATTTAGAAAGTGAAGCAACACTCCATTCACTTCGCACAGTGAATTGAAGTGTTGGAACAGACTGCTTCTCTTTCAGAGAAACGGATGTGAGTTTTTTGTGAAAGCTTGTAAGTAGCTTAAGGCACTTTCAAAGGAAAGTGATTTTCTCTGACAGGACAGCATTTAGAAAGTGAAGCAACACTCCATTCACTTCGCACAGTGAATTGAAGTGTTGAAACAGACTGCTTCTCATTCAGAGAAACGCATGTGAATTTCTGTTGAATGCTTGTAAGTAGCTTAAGGCACTTTCAAAGTAAAGTGATTTTCTCTGACAGGACAGCATTTAGAAAGTGAAGCAACACTCCATTCACTTCGCACAGTGAATTGAAGTGTTGGAACAGACTGCTTCTCTTTCAGGGAAACGCATGTGAGTTTTTTGTGAAAGCTTGTAAGTAGCTTAAGGCACTTTCAAAGGAAAGTGATTTTCTCTGACAGGACAGCACTTAGAAAGTGAAGCAACACTCCATTCACTTCGCACAGTGAATTGAAGTGTTGGAACACACTGCTTCTCTTTCAGAGAAACGCATGTGAACTTCTGTTCAATGCTTGTAAGTAGCTTAAGGCACTTTCAAAGGAAAGTGATTTTCTCTGAATGGACAGCATTTAGAAAGTGAAGCAACACTCCATTCACTTCGCACAGTGAATTGAAGTGTTGGAACAGACTGCTTCTCTTTCAGGGAAACGCATGTGAGTTTTTTGTGAAAGCTTGTAAGTGGCTTAAGGCACTTTCAAAGGAAAGTGATTTTCTCTGAAAGGACAGCATTTAGAAAGTGAAGCAACACTCCATTCACTTCGCACAGTGAATTGAAGTGTTGGAACAGACTGCTTCTCTTTCAGAGAAACGCATGTGAATTTCTGTTGAATGCTTGTAAGTAGCTTAAGGCACTTTCAAAGGAAAGCGATTTTCTCTGAAAGGACAGCATTTAGAAAGTGAAGCAACCCTCCATTCACTTCGCACAGTGAATTGAAGTGTTGGAACAGACTGCTTCTCTTTCAGAGAAACGGATGTGAGTTTTTTTTGAAAGCTTGTAAGTAGCTTAAGGCACTTTCAAAGGAAAGTGATTTTCTCTGAAAGGACAGCATGTAGAAAGTGAAGCAACACTCCATTCACTTCGCACAGTGAATTGAAGTGTTGGAACAGACTGCTTCTCTTTCAGAGAAACGCATGTGAATTTCTGTTGAATGCTTGTAAGTAGCTTAAGGCACTTTCAAAGGAAAGTGATTTTCTCTGAAAGGACAGCATTTAGAAAGTGAAGCAACACTCCATTCACTTCGCACAGTGAATTGAAGTGTTGGAACAGACTGCTTCTCTTTCAGAGAAACGGATGTGAGTTTTTTGTGAAAGCTTGTAAGAAGCTTAAGGCACTTTCAAAGGAAAGTGATTTTCTCTGACAGGACAGCATTTAGAAAGTAAAGCAACACTCCATTGACTTCGCACAGTGAATTGAAGTGTTGGAACAGACTGCTTCTCTTTCAGAGAAACGCATGTGAATTTCTGTTGAATGCTTGTAAGTAGCTTAAGGCACTTTCAAAGGAAAGTGATTTTCTCTGAAAGGACAGCATTTAGAGAGTGAAGCAATATTCCATTCACTTCGCGCAGTGAATTGAAGTGTTGGAACAGACTGCTTCTCTTTCAGAGAAACGCATGTCGATTTCTGTTGAATGCTCATAAGTAGCTTAAGGCACTTTCAAAGGAAAGTGATTTTCTCAGAAAGGACAGCATTTAGAAAGTGAAGCAACACTCCATTCACTTCGCACAGTGAATTGAAGTGTTGGAACAGACTGCTTCTCATTCAGAGAAACGCATGTGAATTTCTGTTCAATGCTTGTAAGTAGCTTAAGGCACTTTCAAATGAAAGTGATTTTCTCTGAAAGGACAGCATTTAGAAAGTGAAGCAACACTCCATTCACTTCGCACAGTGAATTGAAGTGTTGGAACAGACTGCTTCTCTTTCAGAGAAACGCATGTGAATTTCTGTTCAATGCTTGTAAGTAGCTTAAGGCACTTTCAAAGGAAAGTGATTTTCTCTGACAGGACAGCATTTAGAATGTGAAGCAACACTCCATTAACTTCGCACAGTGAATTGAAGTGTTGGAACAGACTGCTTCTCTTTCAGAGAAACGGATGTGAGTTTTTTGTGAAAGCTTGTAAGTAGCTTAAGCCACTTTCAAAGGAATGTGATTTTCTCTGAAAAGACAGCATGTAGAAAGTGAAGCAACACTCCATTCACTTCGCACAGTGAATTGAAGTGTTGGAACAGACTGCTTCTCTTTCAGAGAAACGCATGTGAATTTCTGTTGAATGCTTATAAGTAGCTTAAGGCACTTTCAAAGGAAAGTGATTTTCTCTGACAGGACAGCATTTAGAAAGTGAAGCAACACTCCATTCACTTCGCACAGTGAATTGAAGTGTTGAAACAGACTGCTTCTCATTCAGAGAAACGCATGTGAATTTCTGTTCAATGCTTTTAAGTAGCTTAAGGCACTTTCAAAGGAAAGTGATTTTCTCTGAAAGGACAGCATTTAGAAAGTGAAGCAACCCTCCATTCACTTCGCACAGTGAATTGAAGTGTTGGAACAGACTGCTTCTCTTTCAGGGAAACGCATGTGAGTTTTTTGTGAAAGCTTGTAAGTAGCTTAAGGCACTTTCAAAGGAAAGTGATTTTCTCTGACAGGACAGCATTTAGAAAGTGAAGCAACACTCCATTCACTTCGCACATTGAATTGAAGTGTTGGAACAGACTGCTTCTCTTTCAGAGAAACGCATGTGAACTTCTGTTCAATGCTTGTAAGTAGCTTAAGGCACTTTCAAAGGAAAGTGATTTTCTCTGACAGGACAGCATTTAGAAAGTGAAGCAACACTCCATTCACTTCGCACAGTGAATTGAAGTGTTGGAACAGACTGCTTCTCTTTCAGGGAAACGCATGTGAGTTTTTTGTGAAAGCTTGTAAGTAGCTTAAGGCACTTTCAAAGGAAAGTGATTTTCTCTGAAAGGACAGCATTTAGAAAGTGAAGCAACACTCCATTCACTTCGCACAGTGAATTGAAGTGTTGGAACAGACTGCTTCTCTTTCAGAGAAACGCATGTGAATTTCTGTTAAATGCTTGTAAGTAGCTTAAGGCACTTTCAAAGGAAAGCGATTTTCTCTGAAAGGACAGCATTTAGAAAGTGAAGCAACCCTCCATTCACTTCGCACAGTGAATTGAAGTGTTGGAACAGACTGCTTCTCTTTCAGAGAAACGGATGTGAGTTTTTTGTGAAAGCTTGTAAGTAGCTTAAGGCACTTTCAAAGGAAAGTGATTTTCTCTGAAAGGACAGCATGTAGAAAGTGAAGCAACACTCCATTCACTTCGCACAGTGAATTGAAGTGTTGGAACAGACTGCTTCTCTTTCAGAGAAACGCATGTGAATTTCTGTTGAATGCTTGTAAGTAGCTTAAGGCACTTTCAAAGGAAAGTGATTTTCTCTGAAAGGACAGCATTTAGAAAGTGAAGCAACACTCCATTCACTTCGCACAGTGAATTGAAGTGTTGGAACAGACTGCTTCTCTTTCAGAGAAACGGATGTGAGTTTTTTGTGAAAGCTTGTAAGTAGCTTAAGGCACTTTCAAAGGAAAGTGATTTTCTCTGACAGGACAGCATTTAGAAAGTAAAGCAGCACTCCATTCACTGCGCACAATGAATTGAAGTGTTGGAACAGACTGCTTCTCTTTCAGAGAAACGGATGTGATTTTTTTGTGAAAGCTTGTAAGTAGCTTAAGGGACTTTCATAGGAAAGTGATTTTCTCTGACAGGACAGCATTTAGAAAGTGAAAAAACACTCCATTCACTTCGCACAGTGAATTGAAGTGTTGGAACAGACTGCTTCTCTTTCAGAGAAACGCATGTGAATTTCTGTTGAATGCTTGTAAGTAGCTTAAGGCACTTTCAAAGGAAAGTGATTTTCTCTGAAAGGACAGCATTTAGAGAGTGAAGCAATATTCCATTCACTTCGCGCAGTGAATTGAAGTGTTGGAACAGACTGCTTCTCTTTCAGAGAAACGCATGTCGATTTCTGTTGAATGCTCATAAGTAGCTTAAGGCACTTTCAAAGGAAAGTGATTTTCTCAGAAAGGACAGCATTTAGAAAGTGAAGCAACACTCCATTCACTTCGCACAGTGAATTGAAGTGTTGGAACAGACTGCTTCTCATTCAGAGAAACGCATGTGAATTTCTGTTCAATGCTTGTAAGTAGCTTAAGGCACTTTCAAATGAAAGTGATTTTCTCTGAAAGGACAGCATTTAGAAAGTGAAGCAACACTCCATTCACTTCGCACAGTGAATTGAAGTGTTGGAACAGACTGCTTCTCTTTCAGAGAAACGCATGTGAATTTCTGTTCAATGCTTGTAAGTAGCTTAAGGCACTTTCAAAGGAAAGTGATTTTCTCTGACAGGACAGCATTTAGAAAGTGAAGCAACACTCCATTCACTTCGCACAGTGAATTGAAGTGTTGGAACAGACTGCTTCTCTTTCAGGGAAACGCATGTGAGTTTTTTGTGAAAGCTTGTAAGTAGCTTAAGGCACTTTCAAAGGAAAGTGATTTTCTCTGACAGGACAGCATTTAGAAAGTGAAGCAACACTCCATTCACTTCGCACAGTGAATTGAAGTGTTGGAACAGACTGCTTCTCTTTCAGAGAAACGCATGTGAATTTCTGTTGAATGCTTGTAAGTAGCTTAAGGCACTTTCAAAGGAAAGTGATTTTCTCTGAAAGGACAGCATGTAGAAAGTGAAGCAACACTCCATTCACTTCGCACAGTGAATTGAAGTGTTGGAACAGACTGCTTCTCTTTCAGAGAAACGCATGTGAGTTTTTTGTGAAAGCTTGTAAGTAGCTTAAGGCACTTTCAAAGGAAAGTGATTTTCTCTGACAGGACAGCATTTAGAAAGTGAAGCAACACTCCATTCACTTCGCACAGTGAATTGAAGTGTTGAAACAGACTGCTTCTCATTCAGAGAAACGCATGTGAATTTCTGTTCAATGCTTTTAAGTAGCTTAAGGCACTTTCAAAGGAAAGTGATTTTCTCTGAAAGGACAGCATTTAGAAAGTGAAGCAACCCTCCATTCACTTCGCACAGTGAATTGAAGTGTTGGAACAGACTGCTTCTCTTTCAGGGAAACGCATGTGAGTTTTTTGTGAAAGCTTGTAAGTAGCTTAAGGCACTTTCAAAGGAAAGTGATTTTCTCTGACAGGACAGCATTTAGAAAGTGAAGCAACACTCCATTCACTTCGCACATTGAATTGAAGTGTTGGAACAGACTGCTTCTCTTTCAGAGAAACGCATGTGAACTTCTGTTCAATGCTTGTAAGTAGCTTAAGGCTCTTTCAAAGGAAAGTGATTTTCTCTGACAGGACAGCATTTAGAAAGTGAAGCAACACTCCATTCACTTCGCACAGTGAATTGAAGTGTTGGAACAGACTGCTTCTCTTTCAGGGAAACGCATGTGAGTTTTTTGTGAAAGCTTGTAAGTAGCTTAAGGCACTTTCAAAGGAAAGTGATTTTCTCTGAAAGGACAGCATTTAGAAAGTGAAGCAACACTCCATTCACTTCGCACAGTGAATTGAAGTGTTGGAACAGACTGCTTCTCTTTCAGAGAAACGCATGTGAATTTCTGTTAAATGCTTGTAAGTAGCTTAAGGCACTTTCAAAGGAAAGCGATTTTCTCTGAAAGGACAGCATTTAGAAAGTGAAGCAACCCTCCATTCACTTCGCACAGTGAATTGAAGTGTTGGAACAGACTGCTTCTCTTTCAGAGAAACGGATGTGAGTTTTTTGTGAAAGCTTGTAAGTAGCTTAAGGCACTTTCAAAGGAAAGTGATTTTCTCTGAAAGGACAGCATGTAGAAAGTGAAGCAACACTCCATTCACTTCGCACAGTGAATTGAAGTGTTGGAACAGACTGCTTCTCTTTCAGAGAAACGCATGTGAATTTCTGTTGAATGCTTGTAAGTAGCTTAAGGCACTTTCAAAGGAAAGTGATTTTCTCTGACAGGACAGCATTTAGAAAGTAAAGCAGCACTCCATTCACTGCGCACAATGAATTGAAGTGTTGGAACAGACTGCTTCTCTTTCAGAGAAACGGATGTGATTTTTTTGTGAAAGCTTGTAAGTAGCTTAAGGGACTTTCATAGGAAAGTGATTTTCTCTGACAGGACAGCATTTAGAAAGTGAAAAAACACTCCATTCACTTCGCACAGTGAATTGAAGTGTTGGAACAGACTGCTTCTCTTTCAGAGAAACTCATGTGAGTTTTTTGTGAAAGCTTGTAAGTAGCTTAAGGCACTTTCAAAGGAAAGTGATTTTCTCTGAAAGGACAGCATTTAGAAAGTGAAGCAACACTCCATTCACTTCGCACAGTGAATTGAAGTGTTGGAACAGACTGCTTCTCTTTCAGAGAAACGCATGTGAATTTCTGTTCAATGCTTGTAAGTAGCTTAAGGCACTTTCAAAGGAAAGTGATTTTCTCTGACAGGACAGCATTTAGAAAGTGAAGCAACACTCCATTCCCTTCGCACAGTGAATTGAAGTGTTGGTACAGACTGCTTCTCTTTCAGGGAAACGCATGTGAGTTTTTTGTGAAAGCTTGTAAGTAGCTTAAGGCACTTTCAAAGGAAAGTGATTTTCTCTGACAGGACAGCATTTAGAAAGTGAAGCAACACTCCATTCACTTCGCACAGTGAATTGAAGTTTTGGAACACACTGCTTCTCTTTCAGAGAAACGCATGTGAACTTCTGTTCAATGCTTGTAAGTAGCTTAAGGCACTTTCAAAGGAAAGTGATTTTCTCTGAATGGACAGCATTTAGAAAGTGAAGCAACACTCCATTCACTTCGCACAGTGAATTGAAGTGTTGGAACAGACTGCTTCTCTTTCAGGGAAACGCATGTGAGTTTTTTGTGAAAGCTTGTAAGTGGCTTAAGGCACTTTCAAAGGAAAGTGATTTTCTCTGAAAGGACAGCATTTAGAAAGTGAAGCAACACTCCATTCACTTCGCACAGTGAATTGAAGTGTTGGAACAGACTGCTTCTCTTTCAGAGAAACGCATGTGAATTTCTGTTGAATGCTTGTAAGTAGCTTAAGGCACTTTCAAAGGAAAGCGATTTTCTCTGAAAGGACAGCATTTAGAAAGTGAAGCAACCCTCCATTCACTTCGCACAGTGAATTGAAGTGTTGGAACAGACTGCTTCTCTTTCAGAGAAACGGATGTGAGTTTTTTGTGAAAGCTTGTAAGTAGCTTAAGGCACTTTCAAAGGAAAGTGATTTTCTCTGAAAGGACAGCATGTAGAAAGTGAAGCAACACTCCATTCACTTCGCACAGTGAATTGAAGTGTTGGAACGGACTGCTTCTCTTTCAGAGAAACGCATGTGAATTTCTGTTGAATGCTTGTAAGTAGCTTAAGGCACTTTCAAAGGAAAGTGATTTTCTCTGAAAGGACAGCATTTAGAAAGTGAAGCAACACTCCATTCACTTCGCACAGTGAATTGAAGTGTTGGAACAGACTGCTTCTCTTTCAGAGAAACGGATGTGAGTTTTTTGTGAAAGCTTGTAAGAAGCTTAAGGCACTTTCAAAGGAAAGTGATTTTCTCTGACAGGACAGCATTTAGAAAGTAAAGCAACACTCCATTGACTTCGCACAGTGAATTGAAGTGTTGGTACAGACTGCTTCTCTTTCAGAGAAACGCATGTGAATTTCTGTTGAATGCTTGTAAGTAGCTTAAGGCACTTTCAAAGGAAAGTGATTTTCTCTGAAAGGACAGCATTTAGAGAGTGAAGCAATATTCCATTCACTTCGAACAGTGAATTGAAGTGTTGGAACAGACTGCTTCTCTTTCAGAGAAACGCATGTCGATTTCTGTTGAATGCTCATAAGTAGCTTAAGGCACTTTCAAAGGAACGTGATTTTCTCAGAAAGGACAGCATTTAGAAAGTGAAGCAACACTCCATTCACTTCGCACAGTGAATTGAAGTGTTGGAACAGACTGCTTCTCTTTCAGAGAAACGCATGTGAATTTCTGTTGAATGCTTGTAAGTAGCTTAAGGCACTTTCAAAGGAAAGCGATTTTCTCTGAAAGGACAGCATTTAGAAAGTGAAGCAGCACTCCATTCAATGCGCACAATGAATTGAAGTGTTGGAACAGACTGCTTCTCTTTCAGAGAAACGGATGTGAGTTTTTTGTGAAAGCATGTAAGTAGCTTAAGGCACTTTCAAAGGAATGTGATTTTCTCTGAAAGGACAGCATGTAGAAAGTGAAGCAACACTCCATTCACTTCGCACAGTGAATTGAAGTGTTGGAACAGACTGCTTCTCTTTCAGAGAAACGGATGTGAGTTTTTTGTGAAAGCTTGTAAGTAGCTTAAGCCACTTTCAAAGGAATGTGATTTTCTCTGAAAGGACAGCATGTAGAAAGTGAAGCAACACTCCATTCACTTCGCACAGTGAATTGAAGTGTTGGAACAGACTGCTTCTCTTTCAGAGAAACGCATGTGAATTTCTGTTGAATGCTTGTAAGTAGCTTAAGGCACTTTCAAAGGAAAGTGATTTTCTCTGAAAGGACAGCATTTAGAAAGTGAAGCAACACTCCATTCACTTCGCACAGTGAATTGAAGTGTTGGAACAGACTGCTTCTCTTTCAGAGAAACGGATGTGAGTTTTTTGTGAAAGCTTGTAAGTAGCTTAAGGCACTTTCAAAGGAAAGTGATTTTCTCTGACAGGACAGCATTTAGAAAGTGAAGCAACACTCCATTCACTTCGCACAGTGAATTGAAGTGTTGAAACAGACTGCTTCTCATTCAGAGAAACGCATGTGAATTTCTGTTGAATGCTTGTAAGTAGCTTAAGGCACTTTCAAAGTAAAGTGATTTTCTCTGACAGGACAGCATTTAGAAAGTGAAGCAACACTCCATTCACTTCGCACAGTGAATTGAAGTGTTGGAACAGACTGCTTCTCTTTCAGGGAAACGCATGTGAGTTTTTTGTGAAAGCTTGTAAGTAGCTTAAGGCACTTTCAAAGGAAAGTGATTTTCTCTGACAGGACAGCACTTAGAAAGTGAAGCAACACTCCATTCACTTCGCACAGTGAATTGAAGTGTTGGAACACACTGCTTCTCTTTCAGAGAAACGCATGTGAACTTCTGTTCAATGCTTGTAAGTAGCTTAAGGCACTTTCAAAGGAAAGTGATTTTCTCTGAATGGACAGCATTTAGAAAGTGAAGCAACACTCCATTCACTTCGCACAGTGAATTGAAGTGTTGGAACAGACTGCTTCTCTTTCAGGGAAACGCATGTGAGTTTTTTGTGAAAGCTTGTAAGTGGCTTAAGGCACTTTCAAAGGAAAGTGATTTTCTCTGAAAGGACAGCATTTAGAAAGTGAAGCAACACTCCATTCACTTCGCACAGTGAATTGAAGTGTTGGAACAGACTGCTTCTCTTTCAGAGAAACGCATGTGAATTTCTGTTGAATGCTTGTAAGTAGCTTAAGGCACTTTCAAAGGAAAGCGATTTTCTCTGAAAGGACAGCATTTAGAAAGTGAAGCAACCCTCCATTCACTTCGCACAGTGAATTGAAGTGTTGGAACAGACTGCTTCTCTTTCAGAGAAACGGATGTGAGTTTTTTTTGAAAGCTTGTAAGTAGCTTAAGGCACTTTCAAAGGAAAGTGATTTTCTCTGAAAGGACAGCATGTAGAAAGTGAAGCAACACTCCATTCACTTCGCACAGTGAATTGAAGTGTTGGAACAGACTGCTTCTCTTTCAGAGAAACGCATGTGAATTTCTGTTGAATGCTTGTAAGTAGCTTAAGGCACTTTCAAAGGAAAGTGATTTTCTCTGAAAGGACAGCATTTAGAAAGTGAAGCAACACTCCATTCACTTCGCACAGTGAATTGAAGTGTTGGAACAGACTGCTTCTCTTTCAGAGAAACGGATGTGAGTTTTTTGTGAAAGCTTGTAAGAAGCTTAAGGCACTTTCAAAGGAAAGTGATTTTCTCTGACAGGACAGCATTTAGAAAGTAAAGCAACACTCCATTGACTTCGCACAGTGAATTGAAGTGTTGGAACAGACTGCTTCTCTTTCAGAGAAACGCATGTGAATTTCTGTTGAATGCTTGTAAGTAGCTTAAGGCACTTTCAAAGGAAAGTGATTTTCTCTGAAAGGACAGCATTTAGAGAGTGAAGCAATATTCCATTCACTTCGCGCAGTGAATTGAAGTGTTGGAACAGACTGCTTCTCTTTCAGAGAAACGCATGTCGATTTCTGTTGAATGCTCATAAGTAGCTTAAGGCACTTTCAAAGGAAAGTGATTTTCTCAGAAAGGACAGCATTTAGAAAGTGAAGCAACACTCCATTCACTTCGCACAGTGAATTGAAGTGTTGGAACAGACTGCTTCTCATTCAGAGAAACGCATGTGAATTTCTGTTCAATGCTTGTAAGTAGCTTAAGGCACTTTCAAATGAAAGTGATTTTCTCTGAAAGGACAGCATTTAGAAAGTGAAGCAACACTCCATTCACTTCGCACAGTGAATTGAAGTGTTGGAACAGACTGCTTCTCTTTCAGAGAAACGCATGTGAATTTCTGTTCAATGCTTGTAAGTAGCTTAAGGCACTTTCAAAGGAAAGTGATTTTCTCTGACAGGACAGCATTTAGAAAGTGAAGCAACACTCCATTCACTTCGCACAGTGAATTGAAGTGTTGGAACAGACTGCTTCTCTTTCAGGGAAACGCATGTGAGTTTTTTGTGAAAGCTTGTAAGTAGCTTAAGGCACTTTCAAAGGAAAGTGATTTTCTCTGACAGGACAGCATTTAGAAAGTGAAGCAACACTCCATTCACTTCGCACAGTGAATTGAAGTGTTGGAACAGACTGCTTCTCTTTCAGAGAAACGCATGTGAATTTCTGTTGAATGCTTGTAAGTAGCTTAAGGCACTTTCAAAGGAAAGTGATTTTCTCTGAAAGGACAGCATGTAGAAAGTGAAGCAACACTCCATTCACTTCGCACAGTGAATTGAAGTGTTGGAACAGACTGCTTCTCTTTCAGAGAAACGCATGTGAGTTTTTTGTGAAAGCTTGTAAGTAGCTTAAGGCACTTTCAAAGGAAAGTGATTTTCTCTGACAGGACAGCATTTAGAAAGTGAAGCAACACTCCATTCACTTCGCACAGTGAATTGAAGTGTTGAAACAGACTGCTTCTCATTCAGAGAAACGCATGTGAATTTCTGTTCAATGCTTTTAAGTAGCTTAAGGCACTTTCAAAGGAAAGTGATTTTCTCTGAAAGGACAGCATTTAGAAAGTGAAGCAACCCTCCATTCACTTCGCACAGTGAATTGAAGTGTTGGAACAGACTGCTTCTCTTTCAGGGAAACGCATGTGAGTTTTTTGTGAAAGCTTGTAAGTAGCTTAAGGCACTTTCAAAGGAAAGTGATTTTCTCTGACAGGACAGCATTTAGAAAGTGAAGCAACACTCCATTCACTTCGCACATTGAATTGAAGTGTTGGAACAGACTGCTTCTCTTTCAGAGAAACGCATGTGAACTTCTGTTCAATGCTTGTAAGTAGCTTAAGGCACTTTCAAAGGAAAGTGATTTTCTCTGACAGGACAGCATTTAGAAAGTGAAGCAACACTCCATTCACTTCGCACAGTGAATTGAAGTGTTGGAACAGACTGCTTCTCTTTCAGGGAAACGCATGTGAGTTTTTTGTGAAAGCTTGTAAGTAGCTTAAGGCACTTTCAAAGGAAAGTGATTTTCTCTGAAAGGACAGCATTTAGAAAGTGAAGCAACACTCCATTCACTTCGCACAGTGAATTGAAGTGTTGGAACAGACTGCTTCTCTTTCAGAGAAACGCATGTGAATTTCTGTTAAATGCTTGTAAGTAGCTTAAGGCACTTTCAAAGGAAAGCGATTTTCTCTGAAAGGACAGCATTTAGAAAGTGAAGCAACCCTCCATTCACTTCGCACAGTGAATTGAAGTGTTGGAACAGACTGCTTCTCTTTCAGAGAAACGGATGTGAGTTTTTTGTGAAAGCTTGTAAGTAGCTTAAGGCACTTTCAAAGGAAAGTGATTTTCTCTGAAAGGACAGTATGTAGAAAGTGAAGCAACACTCCATTCACTTCGCACAGTGAATTGAAGTGTTGGAACAGACTGCTTCTCTTTCAGAGAAACGCATGTGAATTTCTGTTGAATGCTTGTAAGTAGCTTAAGGCACTTTCAAAGGAAAGTGATTTTCTCTGAAAGGACAGCATTTAGAAAGTGAAGCAACACTCCATTCACTTCGCACAGTGAATTGAAGTGTTGGAACAGACTGCTTCTCTTTCAGAGAAACGGATGTGAGTTTTTTGTGAAAGCTTGTAAGTAGCTTAAGGCACTTTCAAAGGAAAGTGATTTTCTCTGACAGGACAGCATTTAGAAAGTAAAGCAGCACTCCATTCACTGCGCACAATGAATTGAAGTGTTGGAACAGACTGCTTCTCTTTCAGAGAAACGGATGTGATTTTTTTGTGAAAGCTTGTAAGTAGCTTAAGGGACTTTCATAGGAAAGTGATTTTCTCTGACAGGACAGCATTTAGAAAGTGAAAAAACACTCCATTCACTTCGCACAGTGAATTGAAGTGTTGGAACAGACTGCTTCTCTTTCAGAGAAACTCATGTGAGTTTTTTGTGAAAGCTTGTAAGTAGCTTAAGGCACTTTCAAAGGAAAGTGATTTTCTCTGAAAGGACAGCATTTAGAAAGTGAAGCAACACTCCATTCACTTCGCACAGTGAATTGAAGTGTTGGAACAGACTGCTTCTCTTTCAGAGAAACGCATGTGAATTTCTGTTCAATGCTTGTAAGTAGCTTAAGGCACTTTCAAAGGAAAGTGATTTTCTCTGACAGGACAGCATTTAGAAAGTGAAGCAACACTCCATTCCCTTCGCACAGTGAATTGAAGTGTTGGAACAGACTGCTTCTCTTTCAGGGAAACGCATGTGAGTTTTTTGTGAAAGCTTGTAAGTAGCTTAAGGCACTTTGAAAGGAAAGTGATTTTCTCTGACAGGACAGCATTTAGAAAGTGAAGCAACACTCCATTCACTTCGCACAGTGAATTGAAGTTTTGGAACACACTGCTTCTCTTTCAGAGAAACGCATGTGAACTTCTGTTCAATGCTTGTAAGTAGCTTAAGGCACTTTCAAAGGAAAGTGATTTTCTCTGAATGGACAGCATTTAGAAAGTGAAGCAACACTCCATTCACTTCGCACAGTGAATTGAAGTGTTGGAACAGACTGCTACTCTTTCAGGGAAACGCATGTGAGTTTTTTGTGAAAGCTTGTAAGTGGCTTAAGGCACTTTCAAAGGAAAGTGATTTTCTCTGAAAGGACAGCATTTAGAAAGTGAAGCAACACTCCATTCACTTCGCACAGTGAATTGAAGTGTTGGAACAGACTGCTTCTCTTTCAGAGAAACGCATGTGAATTTCTGTTGAATGCTTGTAAGTAGCTTAAGGCACTTTCAAAGGAAAGCGATTTTCTCTGAAAGGACAGCATTTAGAAAGTGAAGCAACCCTCCATTCACTTCGCACAGTGAATTGAAGTGTTGGAACAGACTGCTTCTCTTTCAGAGAAACGGATGTGAGTTTTTTGTGAAAGCTTGTAAGTAGCTTAAGGCACTTTCAAAGGAAAGTGATTTTCTCTGAAAGGACAGCATGTAGAAAGTGAAGCAACACTCCATTCACTTCGCACAGTGAATTGAAGTGTTGGAACGGACTGCTTCTCTTTCAGAGAAACGCATGTGAATTTCTGTTGAATGCTTGTAAGTAGCTTAAGGCACTTTCAAAGGAAAGTGATTTTCTCTGAAAGGACAGCATTTAGAAAGTGAAGCAACACTCCATTCACTTCGCACAGTGAATTGAAGTGTTGGAACAGACTGCTTCTCTTTCAGAGAAACGGATGTGAGTTTTTTGTGAAAGCTTGTAAGAAGCTTAAGGCACTTTCAAAGGAAAGTGATTTTCTCTGACAGGACAGCATTTAGAAAGTAAAGCAACACTCCATTGACTTCGCACAGTGAATTGAAGTGTTGGTACAGACTGCTTCTCTTTCAGAGAAACGCATGTGAATTTCTGTTGAATGCTTGTAAGTAGCTTAAGGCACTTTCAAAGGAAAGTGATTTTCTCTGAAAGGACAGCATTTAGAGAGTGAAGCAATATTCCATTCACTTCGAACAGTGAATTGAAGTGTTGGAACAGACTGCTTCTCTTTCAGAGAAACGCATGTCGATTTCTGTTGAATGCTCATAAGTAGCTTAAGGCACTTTCAAAGGAACGTGATTTTCTCAGAAAGGACAGCATTTAGAAAGTGAAGCAACACTCCATTCACTTCGCACAGTGAATTGAAGTGTTGGAACAGACTGCTTCTCTTTCAGAGAAACGCATGTGAATTTCTGTTGAATGCTTGTAAGTAGCTTAAGGCACTTTCAAAGGAAAGCGATTTTCTCTGAAAGGACAGCATTTAGAAAGTGAAGCAACCCTCCATTCACTTCGCACAGTGAATTGAAGTGTTGGAACAGACTGCTTCTCTTTCAGAGAAACGGATGTGAGTTTTTTGTGAAAGCTTGTAAGTAGCTTAAGGCACTTTCAAAGGAAAGTGATTTTCTCTGAAAGGACAGCATGTAGAAAGTGAAGCAACACTCCATTCACTTCGCACAGTGAATTGAAGTGTTGGAACGGACTGCTTCTCTTTCAGAGAAACGCATGTGAATTTCTGTTGAATGCTTGTAAGTAGCTTAAGGCACTTTCAAAGGAAAGTGATTTTCTCTGAAAGGACAGCATTTAGAAAGTGAAGCAACACTCCATTCACTTCGCACAGTGAATTGAAGTGTTGGAACAGACTGCTTCTCTTTCACAGAAACGGATGTGAGTTTTTTGTGAAAGCTTGTAAGAAGCTTAAGGCACTTTCAAAG
Organism: Myodes glareolus; assembly: GCF_982192425.1. Taxonomy (NCBI): domain Eukaryota; kingdom Metazoa; phylum Chordata; class Mammalia; order Rodentia; family Cricetidae; genus Myodes; species Myodes glareolus. The sequence goes on from NC_142040.1 coordinate 1,250,041, forward strand.
GAAAGTGATTTTCTCTGACAGGACAGCATTTAGAAAGTAAAGCAACACTCCATTGACTTCGCACAGTGAATTGAAGTGTTGGAACAGACTGCTTCTCTTTCAGAGAAACGCATGTGAATTTCTGTTGAATGCTTGTAAGTAGCTTAAGGCACTTTCAAAGGAAAGTGATTTTCTCTGAAAGGACAGCATTTAGAGAGTGAAGCAATATTCCATTCACTTCGAACAGTGAATTGAAGTGTTGGAACAGACTGCTTCTCTTTCAGAGAAACGCATGTCGATTTCTGTTGAATGCTCATAAGTAGCTTAAGGCACTTTCAAAGGAAAGTGATTTTCTCAGAAAGGACAGCATTTAGAAAGTGAAGCAACACTCCATTCACTTCGCACAGTGAATTGAAGTGTTGGAACAGACTGCTTCTCATTCAGAGAAACGCATGTGAATTTCTGTTCAATGCTTGTAAGTAGCTTAAGGCACTTTCAAATGAAAGTGATTTTCTCTGAAAGGACAGCATTTAGAAAGTGAAGCAACACTCCATTCACTTCGCACAGTGAATTGAAGTGTTGGAACAGACTGCTTCTCTTTCAGAGAAACGCATGTGAATTTCTGTTCAATGCTTGTAAGTAGCTTAAGGCACTTTCAAAGGAAAGTGATTTTCTCTGACAGGACAGCATTTAGAAAGTGAAGCAACACTCCATTCACTTCGCACAGTGAATTGAAGTGTTGGAACAGACTGCTTCTCTTTCAGGGAAACGCATGTGAGTTTTTTGTGAAAGCTTGTAAGTAGCTTAAGGCACTTTCAAAGGAAAGTGATTTTCTCTGACAGGACAGCATTTAGAAAGTGAAGCAATACTCCATTCACTTCGCACAGTGAACTGAAGTGTTGGAACAGACTGCTTCTCTTTCAGAGAAACGCATGTGAATTTCTGTTGAATGCTTGTAAGTAGCTTAAGGCACTTTCAAAGGAAAGTGATTTTCTCTGAAAGGACAGCATGTAGAAAGTGAAGCAACACTCCATTCACTTCGCACAGTGAATTGAAGTGTTGGAACAGACTGCTTCTCTTTCAGAGAAACGCATGTGAGTTTTTTGTGAAAGCTTGTAAGTAGCTTAAGGCACTTTCAAAGGAAAGTGATTTTCTCTGACAGGACAGCATTTAGAAAGTGAAGCAACACTCCATTCACTTCGCACAGTGAATTGAAGTGTTGAAACAGACTGCTTCTCATTCAGAGAAACGCATGTGAATTTCTGTTCAATGCTTGTAAGTAGCTTAAGGCACTTTCAAAGGAAAGTGATTTTCTCTGAAAGGACAGCATTTAGAAAGTGAAGCAACACTCCATTCACTTCGCACAGTGAATTGAAGTGTTGGAACAGACTGCTTCTCTTTCAGGGAAACGCATGTGAGTTTTTTGTGAAAGCTTGTAAGTAGCTTAAGGCACTTTCAAAGGAAAGTGATTTTCTCTGACTGGACAGCATTTAGAAAGTGAAGCAACACTCCATTCACTTCGCACATTGAATTGAAGTGTTGGAACAGACTGCTTCTCTTTCAGAGAAACGCATGTGAACTTCTGTTCAATGCTTGTAAGTAGCTTAAGGCACTTTCAAAGGAAAGTGATTTTCTCTGACAGGACAGCATTTAGAAAGTGAAGCAACACTCCATTCACTTCGCACAGTGAATTGAAGTGTTGGAACAGACTGCTTCTCTTTCAGGGAAACGCATATGAGTTTTTTGTGAAAGCTTGTAAGTAGCTTAAGGCACTTTCAAAGGAAAGTGATTTTCTCTGAAAGGACAGCATTTAGAAAGTGAAGCAACACTCCATTCACTTCGCACAGTGAATTGAAGTGTTGGAACAGACTGCTTCTCTTTCAGAGAAACGCATGTGAATTTCTGTTAAATGCTTGTAAGTAGCTTAAGGCACTTTCAAAGGAAAGCGATTTTCTCTGACAGGACAGCATTTAGAAAGTGAAGCAACACTCCATTCACTTCGCACAGTGAATTGAAGTGTTGGAACAGACTGCTTCTCTTTCAGAGAAACGGATGTGAGTTTTTTGTGAAAGCTTGTAAGTAGCTTAAGGCACTTTCAAAGGAAAGTGATTTTCTCTGAAAGGACAGCATGTAGAAAGTGAAGCAACACTCCATTCACTTCGCACAGTGAATTGAAGTGTTGGAACAGACTGCTTCTCTTTCAGAGAAACGCATGTGAATTTCTGTTGAATGCTTGTAAGTAGCTTAAGGCACTTTCAAAGGAAAGTGATTTTCTCTGAAAGGACAGCATTTAGAAAGTGAAGCAACACTCCATTCACTTCGCACAGTGAATTGAAGTGTTGGAACAGACTGCTTCTCTTTCAGAGAAACGGATGTGAGTTTTTTGTGAAAGCTTGTAAGTAGCTTAAGGCACTTTCAAAGGAAAGTGATTTTCTCTGACAGGACAGCATTTAGAAAGTAAAGCAACACTCCATTCACTTCGCACAGTGAATTGAAGTGTTGGAACAGACTGCTTCTCTTTCAGAGAAACGCATGTGAATTTCTGTTGAATGCTTGTAAGTAGCTTAAGGCACTTTCAAAGGAAAGTGATTTTCTCTGAAAGGACAGCATTTAGAGAGTGAAGCAATATTCCATTCACTTCGAACAGTGCATTGAAGTGTTGGAACAGACTGCTTCTCTTTCAGAGAAACGCATGTCGATTTCTGTTGAATGCTCATAAGTAGCTTAAGGCACTTTCAAAGGAAAGTGATTTTCTCTGAAAGGACAGCATGTAGAAAGTGAAGCAACACTCCATTCACTTCGCACAGTGAATTGAAGTGTTGGAACAGACTGCTTCTCTTTCAGAGAAACGCATGTGAATTTCTGTTCAATGCTTGTAAGTAGCTTAAGGCACTTTCAAAGGAAAGTGATTTTCTCTGAAAGGACAGCATTTAGAAAGTGAAGCAACACTCCATTCACTTCGCACAGTGAATTGAAGTGTTGGAACAGACTGCTTCTCTTTCAGGGAAACGCATGTGAGTTTTTTGTGAAAGCTTGTAAGTAGCTTAAGGCACTTTCAAAGGAAAGTGATTTTCTCTGACAGGACAGCATTTAGAAAGTGAAGCAACACTCCATTCACTTCGCACAGTGAATTGAAGTGTTGGAACAGACTGCTTCTCTTTCAGAGAAACGCATGTGAACTTCTGTTCAATGCTTGTAAGTAGCTTAAGGCACTTTCAAAGGAAAGTGATTTTCTCTGACAGGACAGCATTTAGAAAGTGAAGCAACACTCCATTCACTTCGCACAGTGAATTGAAGTGTTGGAACAGACTGCTTCTCTTTCAGGGAAACGCATGTGAGTTTTTTGTGAAAGCTTGTAAGTAGCTTAAGGCACATTCAAAGGAAAGTGATTTTCTCTGAAAGGACAGCATTTAGAAAGTGAAGCAACACTCCATTCACTTCGCACAGTGAATTGAAGTGTTGGAACAGACTGCTTCTCTTTCAGAGAAACGCATGTGAATTTCTGTTGAATGCTTGTAAGTAGCTTAAGGCACTTTCAAAGGAAAGTGATTTTCTCTGAAAGGACAGCATTTAGAAAGTGAAGCAACCCTCCATTCACTTCGCACAGTGAATTGAAGTGTTGGAACAGACTGCTTCTCTTTCAGAGAAACGGATGTGAGTTTTTTGTGAAAGCTTGTAAGTAGCTTAAGGCACTTTCAAAGGAAAGTGATTTTCTCTGAAAGGACAGCATGTAGAAAGTGAAGCAACACTCCATTCACTTCGCACAGTGAATTGAAGTGTTGGAACAGACTGCTTCTCTTTCAGAGAAACGGATGTGAGTTTTTTGTGAAAGCTTGTAAGTAGCTTAAGACACTTTCAAAGGAAAGTGATTTTCTCTGAAAGGACAGCATTTAGAAAGTGAAGCAACACTCCATTCACTTCGCACAGTGAATTGAAGTGTTGGAACAGACTGCTTCTCTTTCAGAGAAACGCATGTGAATTTCTGTTGAATGCTTGTAAGTAGCTTAAGGCACTTTCAAAGGAAAGTGATTTTCTCTGAAAGGACAGCATTTAGAAAGTGAAGCAACCCTCCATTCACTTCGCACAGTGAATTGAAGTGTTGGAACAGACTGCTTCTCTTTCAGAGAAACGGATGTGAGTTTTTTGTGAAAGCTTGTAAGTAGCTTAAGGCACTTTCAAAGGAAAGTGATTTTCTCTGAAAGGACAGCATGTAGAAAGTGAAGCAACACTCCATTCACTTCGCACAGTGAATTGAAGTGTTGGAACAGACTGCTTCTCTTTCAGAGAAACGGATGTGAGTTTTTTGTGAAAGCTTGTAAGTAGCTTAAGGCACTTTCAAAGGAAAGTGATTTTCTCTGAAAGGACAGCATTTAGAAAGTGAAGCAACACTCCATTCACTTCGCACAGTGAATTGAAGTGTTGGAACAGACTGCTTCTCTTTCAGAGAAACGGATGTGAGTTTTTTGTGAAAGCTTGTAAGTAGCTTAAGGCACTTTCAAAGGAAAGTGATTTTCTCTGAAAGGACAGCATTGAGAAAGTGAAGCAGCACTCCATTCACTTCGCACAGTGAATTGAAGTGTTGGAACAGACTGCTTCTCTTTCAGAGAAACGCATGTGAATTTCTGTTGAATGCTTGTAAGTAGCTTAAGGCACTTTCAAAGGAAAGTGATTTTCTCTGAAAGGACAGCATTTAGAAAGTGAAGCAACACTCCATTCACTTCGCACAGTGAATTGAAGTGTTGGAACAGACTGCTTCTCTTTCAGGGAAACGCATGTGAGTTTTTTGTGAAAGCTTGTAAGTAGCTTAAGGCACTTTCAAAGGAAAGTGATTTTCTCTGAAAGGACAGCATTTAGAAAGTGAAGCAACACTCCATTCACTTCGCACAGTGAATTGAAGTGTTGGAACAGACTGCTTCTCTTTCAGAGAAACGCATGTGAATTTCTGTTCAATGCTTGTAAGTAGCTTAAGGCACTTTCAAAGGAAAGTGATTTTCTCTGAAAGGACAGCATTTCGAAAGTGAAGCAACACTCCATTCACTTCGCACAGTGAATTGAAGTGTTGGAACAGACTGCTTCTCTTTCAGGGAAACGGATGTGAGTTTTTTGTGAAAGCTTGTAAGTAGCTTAAGGCACATTCAAAGAAAAGTGATTTTCTCTGACAGGACAGCATTTAGAAAGTGAAGCAACACTCCATTCACTTCGCACAGTGAATTGAAGTGTTGGAACAGACTGCTTCTCTTTCAGAGATACGCATGTGAATTTCTATTGAATGCTTGTAAGTAGCTTAAGGCACTTTCAAAGGAAAGTGATTTTCTCTGACAGGACAGCATTTAGAAAGTGAAGCAACACTCCATTCACTTCGCACAGTGAATTGAAGTGTTGGAACAGACTGCTTCTCTTTCAGGGAAACGCATGTGAGTTTCTTCTGAAAGCTTGTAAGTAGCTTAAGGCACTTTCAAAGGAAAGTGATTTTCTCTGAAAGGACAGCATGTAGAAAGTGAAGCAACACTCCATTCACTTCGCACAGTGAATTGAAGTGTTGGAACAGACTGCTTCTCTTTCAGAGAAACGCATGTGAATTTCTGTTCAATGCTTGTAAGTAGCTTAAGGCACTTTCAAAGGAAAGTGATTTTCTCTGAAAGGACAGCATTTAGAAAGTGAAGCAACACTCCATTCACTTCGCACAGTGAATTGAAGTGTTGGAACAGACTGCTTCTCTTTCAGGGAAACGCATGTGAGTTTTTTGTGAAAGCTTGTAAGTAGCTTAAGGCACTTTCAAAGGAAAGTGATTTTCTCTGACAGGACAGCATTTAGAAAGTGAAGCAACACTCCATTCACTTCGCACAGTGAATTGAAGTGTTGGAACAGACTGCTTCTCTTTCAGAGAAACGCATGTGAACTTCTGTTCAATGCTTGTAAGTAGCTTAAGGCATTTTCAAAGGAAAGTGATTTTCTCTGACAGGACAGCATTTAGAAAGTGAAGCAACACTCCATTCACTTCGCACAGTGAATTGAAGTGTTGGAACAGACTGCTTCTCTTTCAGGGAAACGCATGTGAGTTTTTTGTGAAAGCTTGTAAGTAGCTTAAGGCACATTCAAAGGAAAGTGATTTTCTCTGAAAGGACAGCATTTAGAAAGTGAAGCAACACTCCATTCACTTCGCACAGTGAATTGAAGTGTTGGAACAGACTGCTTCTCTTTCAGAGAAACGCATGTGAATTTCTGTTGAATGCTTCTAAGTAGCTTAAGGCACTTTCAAAGGAAAGTGATTTTCTCTGAAAGGACAGCATTTAGAAAGTGAAGCAACCCTCCATTCACTTCGCACAGTGAATTGAAGTTTTGGAACAGACTGCTTCTCTTTCAGAGAAACGGATGTGAGTTTTTTGTGAAAGCTTGTAAGTAGCTTAAGGCACTTTCAAAGGAAAGTGATTTTCTCTGAAAGGACAGCATGTAGAAAGTGAAGCAACACTCCATTCACTTCGCACAGTGAATTGAAGTGTTGGAACAGACTGCTTCTCTTTCAGAGAAACGGATGTGAGTTTTTTGTGAAAGCTTGTAAGTAGCTTAAGGCACTTTCAAAGGAAAGTGATTTTCTCTGAAAGGACAGCATTTAGAAAGTGAAGCAACACTCCATTCACTTCGCACAGTGAATTGAAGTGTTGGAACAGACTGCTTCTCTTTCAGAGAAACGGATGTGAGTTTTTTGTGAAAGCTTGTAAGTAGCTTAAGGCACTTTCAAAGGAAAGTGATTTTATCTGAAAGGACAGCATTGAGAAAGTGAAGCAACACTCCATTCACTTCGCACAGTGAATTGAAGTGTTGGAACAGACTGCTTCTCTTTCAGAGAAACGCATGTGAATTTCTGTTGAATGCTTGTAAGTAGCTTAAGGCACTTTCAAAGGAAAGTGATTTTCTCTGAAAGGACAGCATTTAGAAAGTGAAGCAACACTCCATTCACTTCGCACAGTGAATTGAAGTGTTGGAACAGACTGCTTCTCTTTCAGGGAAACGCATGTGAGTTTTTTGTGAAAGCTTGTAAGTAGCTTAAGGCACTTTCAAAGGAAAGTGATTTTCTCTGAAAGGACAGCATTTAGAAAGTGAAGCAACACTCCATTCACTTCGCACAGTGAATTGAAGTGTTGGAACAGACTGCTTCTCTTTCAGAGAAACGCATGTGAATTTCTGTTCAATGCTTGTAAGTAGCTTAAGGCACTTTCAAAGGAAAGTGATTTTCTCTGAAAGGACAGCATTTCGAAAGTGAAGCAACACTCCATTCACTTCGCACAGTGAATTGAAGTGTTGGAACAGACTGCTTCTCTTTCAGGGAAACGGATGTGAGTTTTTTGTGAAAGCTTGTAAGTAGCTTAAGGCATATTCAAAGAAAAGTGATTTTCTCTGACAGGACAGCATTTAGAAAGTGAAGCAACACTCCATTCACTTCGCACAGTGAATTGAAGTGTTGGAACAGACTGCTTCTCTTTCAGAGATACGCATGTGAATTTCTATTGAATGCTTGTAAGTAGCTTAATGCACTTTCAAAGGAAAGTGATTTTCTCTGACAGGACAGCATTTAGAAAGTGAAGCAACACTCCATTCACTTCGCACAGTGAATTGAAGTGTTGGAACAGACTGCTTCTCTTTCAGGGAAACGCATGTGAGTTTCTTCTGAAAGCTTGTAAGTAGCTTAAGGCACTTTCAAAGGAAAGTGATTTTCTCTGAAAGGACAGCATTTAGAAAGTGAAGCAACACTCCATTCACTTTGCACAGTGAATTGAAGTGTTGGAACAGACTGCTTCTCTTTCAGAGAAACGCATGTGAATTTCTGTTCAATGCTTGTAAGTAGCTTAAGGCACTTTCAAAGGAAAGTGATTTTCTCTGAAAGGACAGCATTTAGAAAGTGAAGCAACCCTCCATTCACTTCGCGCAGTGAATTGAAGTGTTGGAACAGACTGCTTCTCTTTCAGAGAAACGGATGTGAGTTTTTTGTGAAAGCTTGTAAGTAGCTTAAGGCACTTTCAAAGGAATGTGATTTTCTCTGAAAGGACAGCATGTAGAAAGTGAAGCAAGACTCCATTCACTTCGCACAGTGAATTGAAGTGTTGGACCAGACTGCTTCTCTTTCAGAGAAACGCATGTGAGTTTTTTGTGAAAGCTTGTAAGTAGCTTAAGGCACTTTCAAAGGAAAGTGATTTTCTCTGAAAGGACAGCATTTTGAAAGTGAAGCAACACTCCATTCACTTCGCACAGTGAATTGAAGTGTTGGAACAGACTGCTTCTCTTTCATAGAAACGGATGTGAGTTTTTTGTGAAAGCTTGTAAGTAGCTTAAGGCACTTTCAAAGGAAAGTGATTTTCTCTGACAGGACAGCATTTAGAAAGTGAAGCAACACTCCATTCACTTCGCACAGTGAATTGAAGTGTTGGAACAGACTGCTTCTCTTTCAGAGATACACATGTGAATTTCTGTTGAATGCTTGTAAGTAGCTTAAGGCACTTTCAAAGGAAAGTGATTTTCTCTGAAAGGACAGCATTTAGAAAGTGAAGCAACACTCCATTCACTTCGCACAGTGAATTGAAGTGTTGGAACAGACTGCTTCTCTTTCAGAGAAACGCATATGAATTTCTGTTGAATGCTTGTAAGTAGCTTAAGGCACTTTCAAAGGAAAGTGATTTTCTCTGACAGGACAGCATTTAGAAAGTGAAGCAACACTCCATTCACTTCGCACACTGAATTGAAGTGTTGGAACAGACTGCTTCTCTTTCAGAGAAACGCATGTGAATTTCTGTTCAATGCTTGTAAGTAGCTTAAGGCACTTTCAAAGGAAAGTGATTTTCTCTGAAAGGACAGCATTTAGAAAGTGAAGCAACCCTCCATTCACTTCGCACAGTGAATTGAAGTGTTGGAACAGACTGCTTCTCTTTCAGGGAAACGCATGTGAGTTTTTTGTGAAAGCTTGTAAGTAGCTTAAGGCACTTTCAAAGGAAAGTGATTTTCTCTGACAGGACAGCATTTAGAAAGTGAAGCAACACTCCATTCACTTCGCACAGTGAATTGAAGTGTTGGAACAGACTGCTTCTCTTTCAGAGAAACGCATGTGAACTTCTGTTCAATGCTTGTAAGTAGCTTAAGGCACTTTCAAAGGAAAGTGATTTTCTCTGAAAGGACAGCATTTAGAAAGTGAAGCAACTCTCCATTCACTTCGCACAGTGAATTGAAGTGTTGGAACAGACTGCATCTCTTTCAGGGAAACGGATGTGAGTTTTTTGTGAAAGCTTGTAAGTAGCTTAAGGCACTTTCAAAGGAAAGTGATTTTCTCTGACAGGACAGCATTTAGAAAGTGAAGCAACACTCCATTCACTTCGCACAGTGAATTGAAGTGTTGGAACAGACTGCTTCTCTTTCAGAGATACGCATGTGAATTTCTGTTGAATGCTTGTAAGTAGCTTAAGGCACTTTCAAAGGAAAGTGATTTTCTCTGAAAGGACAGCATTTAGAAAGTGAAGCAGCACTCCATTCACTGCGCACAATGAATTGAAGTGTTGGAACAGACTGCTTCTCTTTCAGAGAAACGGATGTGATTTTTTTGTGAAAGCTTGTAAGTAGCTTAAGGGACTTTCATAGGAAAGTGATTTTCTCTGACAGGACAGCATTTAGAAAGTGAAAAAACACTCCATTCACTTCGCACAGTGAATTGAAGTGTTGGAACAGACTGCTTCTCTTTCAGAGAAATGCATGTGAATTTCTGTTCAATGCTTGTAAGTAGCTTAAGGCACTTTCAAAGGAAAGTGTTTTTCTCTGAAAGGACAGCATTTAGAAAGTGAAGCAACACTCCATTCACTTCGCACAGTGAATTGAAGTGTTGGAACAGACTGCGTCTCTTTCAGGGAAACGCATGTGAGTTTTTTGTGAAAGCTTGTAAGTAGCTTAAGGCACTTTCAAAGGAAAGAGATTTTCTCTGAAAGGACAGCATTTAGAAAGTGAAGCAACACTCCATTCACTTCGCACAGTGAATTGAAGTGTTGGAACAGACTGCTTCTCTCTCAGAGAAACGCATGTGAATTTCTGTTGAATGCTTGTAAGTAGCTTAAGGCACTTTCAAAGGAAAGTGACTTTCTCTGAAAGGACAGCATTTAGAAAGTGAAGCAACCCTCCATTCACTTCGCACAGTGAATTGAAGTGTTGGAACAGACTGCTTCTCTTTCAGAGAAACGGATGTGAGTTTTTTGTGAAAGCTTGTAAGTAGCTTAAGGCACTTTCAAAGGAAAGTGATTTTCTCTGACAGGACAGCATTTAGAAAGTGAAGCAACACTCCATTCACTTCGCACAGTGAATTGAAGTGTTGGAACAGACTGCTTCTCTTTCAGAGATACACATGTGAATTTCTGTTGAATGCTTGTAAGTAGCTTAAGGCACTTTCAAAGGAAAGTGATTTTCTCTGAAAGGACAGCATTTAGAAAGTGAAGCAACACTCCATTCACTTCGCACAGTGAATTGAAGTGTTGGAACAGACTGCTTCTCTTTCAGAGAAACGCATATGAATTTCTGTTGAATGCTTGTAAGTAGCTTAAGGCACTTTCAAAGGAAAGTGATTTTCTCTGACAGGACAGCATTTAGAAAGTGAAGCAACACTCCATTCACTTCGCACACTGAATTGAAGTGTTGGAACAGACTGCTTCTCTTTCAGAGAAACGCATGTGAATTTCTGTTCAATGCTTGTAAGTAGCTTAAGGCACTTTCAAAGGAAAGTGATTTTCTCTGAAAGGACAGCATTTAGAAAGTGAAGCAACCCTCCATTCACTTCGCACAGTGAATTGAAGTGTTGGAACAGACTGCTTCTCTTTCAGAGAAACGGATGTGAGTTTTTTGTGAAAGCTTGTAAGTAGCTTAAGGCACTTTCAAAGGAAAGTGATTTTCTCTGACAGGACAGCATTTAGAAAGTAAAGCAACACTCCATTCACTTCGCACAGTGAATTGAAGTGTTGGAACAGACTGCTTCTCTTTCAGAGAAACGCATGTGAATTTCTGTTGAATGCTTGTAAGTAGCTTAAGGCACTTTCAAAGGAAAGTGATTTTCTCTGAAAGGACAGCATTTAGAGAGTGAAGCAATATTCCATTCACTTCGAACAGTGCATTGAAGTGTTGGAACAGACTGCTTCTCTTTCAGAGAAACGCATGTCGATTTCTGTTGAATGCTCATAAGTAGCTTAAGGCACTTTCAAAGGAAAGTGATTTTCTCTGAAAGGACAGCATGTAGAAAGTGAAGCAACACTCCATTCACTTCGCACAGTGAATTGAAGTGTTGGAACAGACTGCTTCTCTTTCAGAGAAACGCATGTGAATTTCTGTTCAATGCTTGTAAGTAGCTTAAGGCACTTTCAAAGGAAAGTGATTTTCTCTGAAAGGACAGCATTTAGAAAGTGAAGCAACACTCCATTCACTTCGCACAGTGAATTGAAGTGTTGGAACAGACTGCTTCTCTTTCAGGGAAACGCATGTGAGTTTTTTGTGAAAGCTTGTAAGTAGCTTAAGGCACTTTCAAAGGAAAGTGATTTTCTCTGACAGGACAGCATTTAGAAAGTGAAGCAACACTCCATTCACTTCGCACAGTGAATTGAAGTGTTGGAACAGACTGCTTCTCTTTCAGAGAAACGCATGTGAACTTCTGTTCAATGCTTGTAAGTAGCTTAAGGCACTTTCAAAGGAAAGTGATTTTCTCTGACAGGACAGCATTTAGAAAGTGAAGCAACACTCCATTCACTTCGCACAGTGAATTGAAGTGTTGGAACAGACTGCTTCTCTTTCAGGGAAACGCATGTGAGTTTTTTGTGAAAGCTTGTAAGTAGCTTAAGGCACATTCAAAGGAAAGTGATTTTCTCTGAAAGGACAGCATTTAGAAAGTGAAGCAACACTCCATTCACTTCGCACAGTGAATTGAAGTGTTGGAACAGACTGCTTCTCTTTCAGAGAAACGCATGTGAATTTCTGTTGAATGCTTCTAAGTAGCTTAAGGCACTTTCAAAGGAAAGTGATTTTCTCTGAAAGGACAGCATTTAGAAAGTGAAGCAACCCTCCATTCACTTCGCACAGTGAATTGAAGTGTTGGAACAGACTGCTTCTCTTTCAGAGAAACGGATGTGAGTTTTTTGTGAAAGCTTGTAAGTAGCTTAAGGCACTTTCAAAGGAAAGTGATTTTCTCTGAAAGGACAGCATGTAGAAAGTGAAGCAACACTCCATTCACTTCGCACAGTGAATTGAAGTGTTGGAACAGACTGCTTCTCTTTCAGAGAAACGGATGTGAGTTTTTTGTGAAAGCTTGTAAGTAGCTTAAGGCACTTTCAAAGGAAAGTGATTTTCTCTGAAAGGACAGCATTTAGAAAGTGAAGCAACACTCCATTCACTTCGCACAGTGAATTGAAGTGTTGGAACAGACTGCTTCTCTTTCAGAGAAACGGATGTGAGTTTTTTGTGAAAGCTTGTAAGTAGCTTAAGGCACTTTCAAAGGAAAGTGATTTTCTCTGAAAGGACACCATTGAGAAAGTGAAGCAACACTCCATTCACTTCGCACAGTGAATTGAAGTGTTGGAACAGACTGCTTCTCTTTCAGAGAAACGCATGTGAATTTCTGTTGAATGCTTGTAAGTAGCTTAAGGCACTTTCAAAGGAAAGTGATTTTCTCTGAAAGGACAGCATTTAGAAAGTGAAGCAACACTCCATTCACTTCGCACAGTGAATTGAAGTGTTGGAACAGACTGCTTCTCTTTCAGGGAAACGCATGTGAGTTTTTTGTGAAAGCTTGTAAGTAGCTTAAGGCACTTTCAAAGGAAAGTGATTTTCTCTGAAAGGACAGCATTTAGAAAGTGAAGCAACACTCCATTCACTTCGCACAGTGAATTGAAGTGTTGGAACAGACTGCTTCTCTTTCAGAGAAACGCATGTGAATTTCTGTTCAATGCTTGTAAGTAGCTTAAGGCACTTTCAAAGGAAAGTGATTTTCTCTGAAAGGACAGCATTTCGAAAGTGAAGCAACACTCCATTCACTTCGCACAGTGAATTGAAGTGTTGGAACAGACTGCTTCTCTTTCAGGGAAACGGATGTGAGTTTTTTGTGAAAGCTTGTAAGTAGCTTAAGGCACATTCAAAGAAAAGTGATTTTCTCTGACAGGACAGCATTTAGAAAGTGAAGCAACACTCCATTCACTTCGCACAGTGAATTGAAGTGTTGGAACAGACTGCTTCTCTTTCAGAGATACGCATGTGAATTTCTATTGAATGCTTGTAAGTAGCTTAAGGCACTTTCAAAGGAAAGTGATTTTCTCTGACAGGACAGCATTTAGAAAGTGAAGCAACACTCCATTCACTTCGCACAGTGAATTGAAGTGTTGGAACAGACTGCTTCTCTTTCAGGGAAACGCATGTGAGTTTCTTCTGAAAGCTTGTAAGTAGCTTAAGGCACTTTCAAAGGAAAGTGATTTTCTCTGAAAGGACAGCATGTAGAAAGTGAAGCAACACTCCATTCACTTCGCACAGTGAATTGAAGTGTTGGAACAGACTGCTTCTCTTTCAGAGAAACGCATGTGAATTTCTGTTCAATGCTTGTAAGTAGCTTAAGGCACTTTCAAAGGAAAGTGATTTTCTCTGAAAGGACAGCATTTAGAAAGTGAAGCAACACTCCATTCACTTCGCACAGTGAATTGAAGTGTTGGAACAGACTGCTTCTCTTTCAGGGAAACGCATGTGAGTTTTTTGTGAAAGCTTGTAAGTAGCTTAAGGCACTTTCAAAGGAAAGTGATTTTCTCTGACAGGACAGCATTTAGAAAGTGAAGCAACACTCCATTCACTTCGCACAGTGAATTGAAGTGTTGGAACAGACTGCTTCTCTTTCAGAGAAACGCATGTGAACTTCTGTTCAATGCTTGTAAGTAGCTTAAGGCACTTTCAAAGGAAAGTGATTTTCTCTGACAGGACAGCATTTAGAAAGTGAAGCAACACTCCATTCACTTCGCACAGTGAATTGAAGTGTTGGAACAGACTGCTTCTCTTTCAGGGAAACGCATGTGAGTTTTTTGTGAAAGCTTGTAAGTAGCTTAAGGCACATTCAAAGGAAAGTGATTTTCTCTGAAAGGACAGCATTTAGAAAGTGAAGCAACACTCCATTCACTTCGCACAGTGAATTGAAGTGTTGGAACAGACTGCTTCTCTTTCAGAGAAACGCATGTGAATTTCTGTTGAATGCTTCTAAGTAGCTTAAGGCACTTTCAAAGGAAAGTGATTTTCTCTGAAAGGACAGCATTTAGAAAGTGAAGCAACCCTCCATTCACTTCGCACAGTGAATTGAAGTGTTGGAACAGACTGCTTCTCTTTCAGAGAAACGGATGTGAGTTTTTTGTGAAAGCTTGTAAGTAGCTTAAGGCACTTTCAAAGGAAAGTGATTTTCTCTGAAAGGACAGCATGTAGAAAGTGAAGCAACACTCCATTCACTTCGCACAGTGAATTGAAGTGTTGGAACAGACTGCTTCTCTTTCAGAGAAACGGATGTGAGTTTTTTGTGAAAGCTTGTAAGTAGCTTAAGGCACTTTCAAAGGAAAGTGATTTTCTCTGAAAGGACAGCATTTAGAAAGTCAAGCAACACTCCATTCACTTCGCACAGTGAATTGAAGTGTTGGAACAGACTGCTTCTCTTTCAGAGAAACGGATGTGAGTTTTTTGTGAAAGCTTGTAAGTAGCTTAAGGCACTTTCAAAGGAAAGTGATTTTCTCTGAAAGGACAGCATTGAGAAAGTGAAGCAACACTCCATTCACTTCGCACAGTGAATTGAAGTGTTGGAACAGACTGCTTCTCTTTCAGAGAAACGCATGTGAATTTCTGTTGAATGCTTGTAAGTAGCTTAAGGCACTTTCAAAGGAAAGTGATTTTCTCTGAAAGGACAGCATTTAGAAAGTGAAGCAACACTCCATTCACTTCGCACAGTGAATTGAAGTGTTGGAACAGACTGCTTCTCTTTCAGGGAAACGCATGTGAGTTTTTTGTGAAAGCTTGTAAGTAGCTTAAGGCACTTTCAAAGGAAAGTGATTTTCTCTGAAAGGACAGCATTTAGAAAGTGAAGCAACACTCCATTCAATTCGCACAGTGAATTGAAGTGTTGGAACAGACTGCTTCTCTTTCAGAGAAACGCATGTGAATTTCTGTTCAATGCTTGTAAGTAGCTTAAGGCACTTTCAAAGGAAAGTGATTTTCTCTGAAAGGACAGCATTTCGAAAGTGAAGCAACACTCCATTCACTTCGCACAGTGAATTGAAGTGTTGGAACAGACTGCTTCTCTTTCAGGGAAACGGATGTGAGTTTTTTGTGAAAGCTTGTAAGTAGCTTAAGGCATATTCAAAGAAAAGTGATTTTCTCTGACAGGACAGCATTTAGAAAGTGAAGCAACACTCCATTCACTTCGCACAGTGAATTGAAGTGTTGGAACAGACTGCTTCTCTTTCAGAGATACGCATGTGAATTTCTATTGAATGCTTGTAAGTAGCTTAATGCACTTTCAAAGGAAAGTGATTTTCTCTGACAGGACAGCATTTAGAAAGTGAAGCAACACTCCATTCACTTCGCACAGTGAATTGAAGTGTTGGAACAGACTGCTTCTCTTTCAGGGAAACGCATGTGAGTTTCTTCTGAAAGCTTGTAAGTAGCTTAAGGCACTTTCAAAGGAAAGTGATTTTCTCTGAAAGGACAGCATTTAGAAAGTGAAGCAACACTCCATTCACTTTGCACAGTGAATTGAAGTGTTGGAACAGACTGCTTCTCTTTCAGAGAAACGCATGTGAATTTCTGTTCAATGCTTGTAAGTAGCTTAAGGCACTTTCAAAGGAAAGTGATTTTCTCTGAAAGGACAGCATTTAGAAAGTGAAGCAACCCTCCATTCACTTCGCGCAGTGAATTGAAGTGTTGGAACAGACTGCTTCTCTTTCAGAGAAACGGATGTGAGTTTTTTGTGAAAGCTTGTAAGTAGCTTAAGGCACTTTCAAAGGAATGTGATTTTCTCTGAAAGGACAGCATGTAGAAAGTGAAGCAACACTCCATTCACTTCGCACAGTGAATTGAAGTGTTGGACCAGACTGCTTCTCTTTCAGAGAAACGCATGTGAGTTTTTTGTGAAAGCTTGTAAGTAGCTTAAGGCACTTTCAAAGGAAAGTGATTTTCTCTGAAAGGACAGCATTTTGAAAGTGAAGCAACACTCCATTCACTTCGCACAGTGAATTGAAGTGTTGGAACAGACTGCTTCTCTTTCATAGAAACGGATGTGAGTTTTTTGTGAAAGCTTGTAAGTAGCTTAAGGCACTTTCAAAGGAAAGTGATTTTCTCTGACAGGACAGCATTTAGAAAGTGAAGCAACACTCCATTCACTTCGCACAGTGAATTGAAGTGTTGGAACAGACTGCTTCTCTCTCAGAGAAACGCATGTGAATTTCTGTTGAATGCTTGTAAGTAGCTTAAGGCACTTTCAAAGGAAAGTGATTTTCTCTGAAAGGACAGCATTTAGAAAGTGAAGCAATATTCCATTCACTTCGAACAGTGAATTGAAGTGTTGGAACAGACTGCTTCTCTTTCAGAGAAACGCATGTCGATTTCTGTTGAATGCTTATAAGTAGCTTAAGGTACTTTCAAAGGAAAGTGATTTTCTCTGAAAGGACAGCATTTAGAAAGTGAAGCAACACTCCATTCACTTCGCACAGTGAATTGAAGTGTTGGAACAGACTGCTTCTCTTTCAGAGAAACGCATGTGAATTTCTGTTGAATGCTTGTAAGTAGCTTAAGGCACTTTCAAAGGAAAGTGATTTTCTCTGAAAGGACAGCATTTAGAAAGTGAAGCAACACTCCATTCACTTCGCACAGTGAATTGAAGTGTTGGAACAGACTGCTTCTCTTTCAGAGAAATGCATGTGAATTTCTGTTCAATGCTTGTAAGTAGCTTAAGGCACTTTCAAAGGAAAGTGTTTTTCTCTGAAAGGACAGCATTTAGAAAGTGAAGCAACACTCCATTCACTTCGCACAGTGAATTGAAGTGTTGGAACAGACTGCGTCTCTTTCAGGGAAACGCATGTGAGTTTTTTGTGAAAGCTTGTAAGTAGCTTAAGGCACTTTCAAAGGAAAGAGATTTTCTCTGAAAGGACAGCATTTAGAAAGTGAAGCAACACTCCATTCACTTCGCACAGTGAATTGAAGTGTTGGAACAGACTGCTTCTCTCTCAGAGAAACGCATGTGAATTTCTGTTGAATGCTTGTAAGTAGCTTAAGGCACTTTCAAAGGAAAGTGACTTTCTCTGAAAGGACAGCATTTAGAAAGTGAAGCAACCCTCCATTCACTTCGCACAGTGAATTGAAGTGTTGGAACAGACTGCTTCTCTTTCAGAGAAACGGATGTGAGTTTTTTGTGAAAGCTTGTAAGTAGCTTAAGGCACTTTCAAAGGAAGTGATTTTCTCTGACAGGACAGCATTTAGAAAGTGAAGCAACACTCCATTCACTTCGCACACTGAATTGAAGTGTTGGAACAGACTGCTTCTCTTTCAGAGAAACGCATGTGAATTTCTGTTCAATGCTTGTAAGTAGCTTAAGGCACTTTCAAAGGAAAGTCATTTTCTCTGAAAGGACAGCATTTCGAAAGTGAAGCAACCCTCCATTCACTTCGCGCAGTGAATTGAAGTGTTGGAACAGACTGCTTCTCTTTCAGAGAAACGGTTGTGAGTTTTTTGTGAAAGCTTGTAAGTAGCTTAAGGCACTTTCAAAGGAAAGTGATTTTCTCTGACAGGACAGCATGTAGAAAGTGAAGCAACACTCCATTCACTTCGCACAGTGAATTGAAGTGTTGGAACAGACTGCGTCTCTTTCAGGGAAACGCATGTGAGTTTTTTGTGAAAGCTTGTAAGTAGCTTAAGGCACTTTCAAAGGAAAGAGATTTTCTCTGAAAGGACAGCATTTAGAAAGTGAAGCAACACTCCATTCACTTCGCACAGTGAATTGAAGTGTTGGAACAGACTGCTTCTCTCTCAGAGAAACGCATGTGAATTTCTGTTGAATGCTTGTAAGTAGCTTAAGGCACTTTCAAAGGAAAGTGACTTTCTCTGAAAGGACAGCATTTAGAAAGTGAAGCAACCCTCCATTCACTTCGCACAGTGAATTGAAGTGTTGGAACAGACTGCTTCTCTTTCAGAGAAACGGATGTGAGTTTTTTGTGAAAGCTTGTAAGTAGCTTAAGGCACTTTCAAAGGAAGTGATTTTCTCTGACAGGACAGCATTTAGAATGTGAAGCAACACTCCATTCACTTCGCACAGTGAATTGAAGTGTTGGAACAGACTGCTTCTCTTTCAGAGATACACATGTGAATTTCTGTTGAATGCTTGTAAGTAGCTTAAGGCACTTTCAAAGGAAAGTGATTTTCTCTGAAAGGACAGCATTTAGAAAGTGAAGCAACACTCCATTCACTTCGCACAGTGAATTGAAGTGTTGGAACAGACTGCTTCTCTTTCAGAGAAACGCATATGAATTTCTGTTGAATGCTTGTAAGTAGCTTAAGGCACTTTCAAAGGAAAGTGATTTTCTCTGACAGGACAGCATTTAGAAAGTGAAGCAACACTCCATTCACTTCGCACACTGAATTGAAGTGTTGGAACAGACTGCTTCTCTTTCAGAGAAACGCATGTGAATTTCTGTTCAATGCTTGTAAGTAGCTTAAGGCACTTTCAAAGGAAAGTGATTTTCTCTGAAAGGACAGCATTTCGAAAGTGAAGCAACCCTCCATTCACTTCGCGCAGTGAATTGAAGTGTTGGAACAGACTGCTTCTCTTTCAGAGAAACGGTTGTGAGTTTTTTGTGAAAGCTTGTAAGTAGCTTAAGGCACTTTCAAAGGAAAGTGATTTTCTCTGACAGGACAGCATGTAGAAAGTGAAGCAACACTCCATTCACTTCGCACAGTGAATTGAAGTGTTGGAACAGACTGCTTCTCTTTCAGGGAAACGCATGTGAGTTTTTTGTGAAAGCTTGTAAGTAGCTTAAGGCACTTTCAAAGGAAAGTGATTTTCTCTGAAAGGACAGCATTTAGAAAGTGAAGCAACACTCCATTCACTTCGCACAGTGAATTGAAGTGTTGGAACAGACTGCTTCTCTTTCAGAGAAACGCATGTGAATTTCTGTTGAATGCTTGTAAGTAGCTTAAGGCACTTTCAAAGGAAAGCGATTTTCTCTGAAAGGACAGCATTTAGAAAGTGAAGCAACCCTCCATTCACTTCGCACAGTGAATTGAAGTGTTGGAACAGACTGCTTCTCTTTCAGAGAAACGGATGTGAGTTTTTTGTGAAAGCTTGTAAGTAGCTTAAGGCACTTTCAAAGGAAAGTGATTTTCTCTGAAAGGACAGCATGTAGAAAGTGAAGCAACACTCCATTCACTTCGCACAGTGAATTGAAGTGTTGGAACAGACTGCTTCTCTTTCAGAGAAACGCATGTGAATTTCTGTTGAATGCTTGTAAGTAGCTTAAGGCACTTTCAAAGGAAAGTGATTTTCTCTGAAAGGACAGCATTTAGAAAGTGAAGCAACACTCCATTCACTTCGCACAGTGAATTGAAGTGTTGGAACAGACTGCTTCTCTTTCAGAGAAACGGATGTGAGTTTTTTGTGAAAGCTTGTAAGTAGCTTAAGGCACTTTCAAAGGAAAGTGATTTTCTCTGACAGGACAGCATTTAGAAAGTAAAGCAACACTCCATTCACTTCGCACAGTGAATTGAAGTGTTGGAACAGACTGCTTCTCTTTCAGAGAAACGCATGTGAATTTCTGTTGAATGCTTGTAAGTAGCTTAAGGCACTTTCAAAGGAAAGTGATTTTCTCTGAAAGGACAGCATTTAGAGTGAAGCAATATTCCATTCACTTCGAACAGTGAATTGAAGTGTTGGAACAGACTGCTTCTCTTTCAGAGAAACGCATGTCGATTTCTGTTGAATGTTCATAAGTAGCTTAAGGCACTTTCAAAGGAAAGTGATTTTCTCTGACAGGACAGCATTTAGAAAGTGAAGCAACACTCCATTCACTTCGCACAGTGAATTGAAGTGTTGGAACAGACTGCTTCTCTTTCAGAGAAACGCATGTGAATTTCTGTTGAATGCTTGTAAGTAGCTTAAGGCACTTTTAAAGGAAAGTGATTTTCTCTGAAAGGACAGCATTTAGAAAGTGAAGCAACACTCCATTCACTTCGCACAGTGAATTGAAGTGTTGGAACAGACTGCTTCTCTTTCAGAGAAACGCATGTGAATTTCTGTTGAATGCTTGTAAGTAGCTTAAGGCACTTTCAAAGGAAAGTGATTTTCTCTGAAAGGACAGCATTTAGAAAGTGAAGCAACACTCCATTCACTTCGCACAGTGAATTGAAGTGTTGGAACAGACTGCTTCTCTTTCAGAGAAACGGATGTGAGTTTTTTGTGAAAGCTTGTAAGTAGCTTAAGGCACTTTCAAAGGAAAGTGATTTTCTCTGAAAGGACAGCATTTAGAAAGTGAAGCAACACTCCATTCACTTCGCACAGTGAATTGAAGTGTTGGAACAGACTGCTTCTCTTTCAGAGAAACGGATGTGAGTTTTTTGTGAAAGCTTGTAAGTAGCTTAAGGCACTTTCAAAGGAAAGAGATTTTCTCTGAAAGGACAGCATTTAGAAAGTGAAGCAACACTCCATTCACTTCGCACAGTGAATTGAAGTGTTGGAACAGACTGCTTCTCTCTCAGAGAAACGCATGTGAATTTCTGTTGAATGCTTGTAAGTAGCTTAAGGCACTTTCAAAGGAAAGTGACTTTCTCTGAAAGGACAGCATTTAGAAAGTGAAGCAACCCTCCATTCACTTCGCACAGTGAATTGAAGTGTTGGAACAGACTGCTTCTCTTTCAGAGAAACGGATGTGAGTTTTTTGTGAAAGCTTGTAAGTAGCTTAAGGCACTTTCAAAGGAAGTGATTTTCTCTGACAGGACAGCATTTAGAAAGTGAAGCAACACTCCATTCACTTCGCACAGTGAATTGAAGTGTTGGAACAGACTGCTTCTCTTTCAGAGATACACATGTGAATTTCTGTTGAATGCTTGTAAGTAGCTTAAGGCACTTTCAAAGGAAAGTGATTTTCTCTGAAAGGACAGCATTTAGAAAGTGAAGCAACACTCCATTCACTTCGCACAGTGAATTGAAGTGTTGGAACAGACTGCTTCTCTTTCAGAGAAACGCATATGAATTTCTGTTGAATGCTTGTAAGTAGCTTAAGGCACTTTCAAAGGAAAGTGATTTTCTCTGACAGGACAGCATTTAGAAAGTGAAGCAACACTCCATTCACTTCGCACACTGAATTGAAGTGTTGGAACAGACTGCTTCTCTTTCAGAGAAACGCATGTGAATTTCTGTTCAATGCTTGTAAGTAGCTTAAGGCACTTTCAAAGGAAAGTGATTTTCTCTGAAAGGACAGCATTTAGAAAGTGAAGCAACACTCCATTCACTTCGCGCAGTGAATTGAAGTGTTGGGACAGACTGCTTCTCTTTCAGAGAAACGGTTGTGAGTTTTTTGTGAAAGCTTGTAAGTAGCTTAAGGCACTTTCAAAGGAAAGTGATTTTCTCTGACAGGACAGCATGTAGAAAGTGAAGCAACACTCCATTCACTTCGCACAGTGAATTGAAGTGTTGGAACAGACTGCGTCTCTTTCAGGGAAACGCATGTGAGTTTTTTGTGAAAGCTTGTAAGTAGCTTAAGGCACTTTCAAAGGAAAGAGATTTTCTCTGAAAGGACAGCATTTAGAAAGTGAAGCAACACTCCATTCACTTCGCACAGTGAATTGAAGTGTTGGAACAGACTGCTTCTCTTTCAGAGAAACGCATGTGAATTTCTGTTGAATGCTTGTAAGTAGCTTAAGGCACTTTCAAAGGAAAGTGACTTTCTCTGAAAGGACAGCATTTAGAAAGTGAAGCAACCCTCCATTCACTTCGCACAGTGAATTGAAGTGTTGGAACAGACTGCTTCTCTTTCAGAGAAACGGATGTGAGTTTTTTGTGAAAGCTTGTAAGTAGCTTAAGGCACTTTCAAAGGAAGTGATTTTCTCTGACAGGACAGCATTTAGAATGTGAAGCAACACTCCATTCACTTCGCACAGTGAATTGAAGTGTTGGAACAGACTGCTTCTCTTTCAGAGATACACATGTGAATTTCTGTTGAATGCTTGTAAGTAGCTTAAGGCACTTTCAAAGGAAAGTGATTTTCTCTGAAAGGACAGCATTTAGAAAGTGAAGCAACACTCCATTCACTTCGCACAGTGAATTGAAGTGTTGGAACAGACTGCTTCTCTTTCAGAGAAACGGATGTGAGTTTTTTGTGAAAGCTTGTAAGTAGCTTAAGGCACTTTCAAAGGAAAGTGATTTTCTCTGACAGGACAGCATTTAGAAAGTAAAGCAACACTCCATTCACTTCGCACAGTGAATTGAAGTGTTGGAACAGACTGCTTCTCTTTCAGAGAAACGCATGTGAATTTCTGTTGAATGCTTGTAAGTAGTTTAAGGCACTTTCAAAGGAAAGTGATTTTCTCTGAAAGGACAGCATTTAGAGAGTGAAGCAATATTCCATTCACTTCGAACAGTGAATTGAAGTGTTGGAACAGACTGCTTCTCTTTCAGAGAAACGCATGTCGATTTCTGTTGAATGTTCATAAGTAGCTTAAGGCACTTTCAAAGGAAAGTGATTTTCTCTGACAGGACAGCATTTAGAAAGTGAAGCAACACTCCATTCACTTCGCACAGTGAATTGAAGTGTTGGAACAGACTGCTTCTCTTTCAGAGAAACGCATGTGAATTTCTGTTGAATGCTTGTAAGTAGCTTAAGGCACTTTCAAAGGAAAGTGATTTTCTCTGAAAGGACAGCATGTAAAAAGTGAAGCAACCCTCCATTCACTTCGCACAGTGAATTGAAGTGTTGGAACAGACTGCTTCTCTTTCAGAGAAACGCATGTGAGTTTTTTGTGAAAGCTTGTAAGTAGCTTAAGGCACTTTCAAAGGAAAGTGATTTTCTCTGACAGGACAGCATTTAGAAAGTGAAGAAACACTCCATTCACTTCGCACAGTGAATTGAAGTGTTGGAACACACTGCTTCTCTTTCAGAGAAACGGATGTTTTTTGTTAAAGCTTGTAAGTAGCTTAAGGCACTTTCAAAGAAAGTGATTTTCTCTGAAAGGACAGCATTTAGAAAGTGAAGCAACACTCCATTCACTTCGCACAGTGAATTGAAGTGTTGGAACAGACTGCTACTCTTTCAGAGAAACGCATGTGAATTTCTGTTGAATGCTTGTAAGTAGCTTAAGGCACTTTCAAAGGAAAGTGATTTTCTCTGAAAGGACAGCATTTAGAAAGTGAAGCAACCCTCCATTCACTTCGCACAGTGAATTGAAGTGTTGGAACAGACTGCTTCTCTTTCAGAGAAACGCATGTGAACTTCTGTTCAATGCTTGTAAGTAGCTTAAGGCACTTTCAAAGGAAAGTGATTTTCTCTGACAGGACAGCATTTAGAAAGTGAAGCAACACTCCATTCACTTCGCACAGTGAATTGAAGTGTTGGAACAGACTGCTTCTCTTTCAGAGAAACGCATGTGAATTTCTGTTGAATGCTTGTAAGTAGCTTAAGGCACTTTCAAAGGAAAGTGATTTTCTCTGAAAGGACAGCATTTAGAAAGTGAAGCAACCCTCCATTCACTTCGCACAGTGAATTGAAGTGTTGGAACAGACTGCTTCTCTTTCAGAGAAACGGATGTGAGTTTTTTGTGAAAGCTTGTAAGTAGCTTAAGGCACTTTCAAAGGAAAGTGATTTTCTCTGAAAGGACAGCATGTAGAAAGTGAAGCAACACTCCATTCACTTCGCACAGTGAATTGAAGTGTTGGAACAGACTGCTTCTCTTTCAGAGAAATGCATGTGAGTTTTTTGTGAAAGCTTGTAAGTAGCTTAAGGCACTTTCAAAGGAAAGTGATTTTCTCTGAAAGGACAGCATTTAGAAAGTGAAGCAACACTCCATTCACTTCGCACAGTGAATTGAAGTGTTGGAACAGACTGCTTCTCTTTCAGAGAAACGGATGTGAGTTTTTTGTGAAAGCTTGTAAGTAGCTTAAGGCACTTTCAAAGGAAAGTGATTTTCTCTGAAAGGACAGCATTGAGAAAGTGAAGCAACACTCCATTTACTTCGCACAGTGAATTGAAGTGTTGGAACAGACTGCTTCTCTTTCAGAGAAACGCATGTGAATTTCTGTTGAATGCTTGTAAGTAGCTTAAGGCACTTTCAAAGGAAAGTGATTTTCTCTGAAAGGACAGCATTTAGAAAGTGAAGCAACACTCCATTCACTTCGCACAGTGAATTGAAGTGTTGGAACAGACTGCTTCTCTTTCAGAGAAACGCATGTCGATTTCTGTTGAATGCTTATAAGTAGCTTAAGGGACTATCAAAGGAAAGTGATTTTCTCTGATAGGACAGCATTTAGAAAGTGAAGAAACACTCCATTCACTTCGCACAGTGAATTGAAGTGTTGGAACAGACTGCTTCTCTTTCAGAGAAACGGATGTTTTTTGTTAAAGCTTGTAAGTAGCTTAAGGCACTTTCAAAGAAAGTGATTTCTCTGAAAGGACAGCATGTAGAAAGTTAAGCAACACTCCATTCACTTCGCACAGTGAATTGAAGTGTTGGAACAGACTGCTTCTCTTTCAGAGAAACGCATGTGAATTTCTGTTGAATGCTTCTAAGTAGCTTAAGGCACTTTCAAAGGAAAGTGATTTTCTGTGAAAGGACAGCATTTAGAAAGTGAAGCAACACTCCATTCACTTCGCACAGTGAATTGAAGTGTTGGAACAGACCGCTTCTCTTTCAGAGAAACGCATGTGAATTTCTGTTGAATGCTTGTAAGTAGCTTAAGGCACTTTCAAAGGAAAGTGCTCTGAAAGGACAGCATGTAGAAAGTGAAGCAACACTCCATTCACTTCGCACAGTGAATTGAAGTGTTGGAACAGACTGCTTCTCTTTCAGAGAAACGCATGTGAGTTTTTTGTGAAAGCTTGTAAGTAGCTTAAGGCACTTTCAAAGGAAAGTGATTTTCTCTGAAAGGACAGCATTTAGAAAGTGAAGTAACACTCCATTCACTTCGCACAGTGAATTTAAGTGTTGGAACAGACTGCTTCTCTTTCAGAGAAATGCATGTGAATTTCTGTTCAATGCTTGTAAGTAGCTTAAGGCACTTTCAAAGGAAAGTGATTTTCTCTGAAAGGACAGCATTTAGAAAGTGAAGCAACACTCCATTCACTTCGCACAGTGAATTGAAGTGTTGGAACAGACTGCTTCTCTTTCAGAGAAACGGATGTGAATTTTTTGTGAAAGCTTGTAAGTAGCTTAAGGCACTTTCAAAGGAAAGTGATTTTCTCTGACAGGACAGCATTTAGAAAGTGAAGCAACACTCCATTCACTTCGCACAGTGAATTGAAGTGTTGGAAGAGACTGCTTCTCTTTCAGAGAAACGGATGTGAGTTTTTTGTGAAAGCTTGTAAGTAGCTTAAGGCACTTTCAAAGGAAAGTGATTTTCTCTGACAGGACAGCATTTAGAAAGTGAAGAAACACTCCATTCACTTCGCACAGTGAATTGAAGTGTTGGAACAGACTGCTTCTCTTTCAGAGAAACGCATGTGAATTTCTGTTGAATGCTTGTAAGTAGCTTAAGGCTCTTTCAAAGGAAAGTTATTTTCTCTGAAAGGACAGCATTTAGAGAGTGAAGCAATATTCCATTCACTTCGCACAGTGAATTGAAGTGTTGGAACAGACTGCTTCTCTTTCAGAGAAACTCATGTCCATTTCTGTTGAATGCTTATAAGTAGCTTAAGGCACTTTCAAAGGAAAGTGATTTTCTCTGAAAGGACAGCATTTAGAAAGTGAAGCAACACTCCATTCACTTCGCACAGTGAATTGAAGTGTTGGAACAGACTGCTTCTCTTTCAGAGAAACGCATGTGAATTTCTGTTGAATCCTTGTAAGTAGCTTAAGGCACTTTCAAAGGAAAGTGATTTTCTCTGAAAGGACAGCATTTAGAAAGTGAAACAACACTCCATTCACTTCGCACAGTGAATTGAAGTGTTGGAACAGACTGCTTCTCTTTCAGAGAAACGCATGTGAATTTCTGTTCAATGCTTGTAAGTAGCTTAAGGCACTTTCAAAGGAAAGTGATTTTCTCTGAAAGGACAGCATTTAGAAAGTGAAGCAACACTCCATTCACTTCGCACAGTGAATTGAAGTGTTGGAACAGACTGCTTCTCTTTCAGGGAAACGCATG
Source organism: Myodes glareolus (assembly GCF_982192425.1). NCBI lineage: Eukaryota > Metazoa > Chordata > Mammalia > Rodentia > Cricetidae > Myodes > Myodes glareolus. The sequence continues at coordinate 1,276,373 of NC_142040.1, forward strand.
TGAGTTTTTTGTGAAAGCTTTTAAGTAGCTTAAGGCACTTTCAAAGGAAAGTGATTTTCTCTGAAAGGACAGCATTTAGAAAGTGAAGCAACACTCCATTCACTTCGCACAGTGAATTGAAGTGTTGGAACAGACTGCTTCTCTTTCAGAGAAACAGATGTGAGTTTTTTGTGAAAGCTTGTAAGTAGCTTAAGGGACTATCAAAGGAAAGTGATTTTCTCTGACAGGACAGCATTTAGAAAGTGAAGAAACACTCCATTCACTTCGCACAGTGAATTGAAGTGTTGGAACAGACTGCTTCTCTTTCAGAGAAACGGATGTTTTTTGTGAAAGCTTGTAAGTAGCTTAAGGCACTTTCAAAGAAAGTGATTTTCTCTGAAAGGACAGCATGTAGAAAGTGAAGCAACACTCCATTCACTTCGCACAGTGAATTGAAGTGTTGGAACAGACTGCTTCTCTTTCAGAGAAACGCATGTGAATTTCTGTTGAATGCTTGTAAGTAGCTTAAGGCACTTTCAAAGGAAAGTGATTTTCTGTGAAAGGACAGCATTTAGAAAGTGAAGCAACACTCCATTCACTTCGCACAGTGAATTGAAGTGTTGGAACAGACCGCTTCTCTTTCAGAGAAACGCATGTGAATTTCTGTTGAATGCTTGTAAGTAGCTTAAGGCACTTTCAAAGGAAAGTGATTTTCTCTGAAAGGACAGCATGTAGAAAGTGAAGCAACACTCCAGTCACTTCGCACAGTGAATTGAAGTGTTGGAACAGACTGCTTCTCTTTCAGAGAAACGCATGTGAGTTTTTTGTGAAAGCTTGTAAGTAGCTTAAGGCACTTTCAAAGGAAAGTGATTTTCTCTGAAAGGACAGCATTTAGAAAGTGAAGTAACACTCCATTCACTTCGCACAGTGAATTTAAGTGTTGGAACAGACTGCTTCTCTTTTAGAGAAACGCATGTGAATTTCTGTTCAATGCTTGTAAGTAGCTTAAGGCACTTTCAAAAGAAAGTGATTTTCTCTGACAGGACAGCATTTAGAAAGAGAAGCAACACTCCATTCACTTCGCACAGTGAATTGAAGTGTTGGAACAGACTGCTTCTCTTTCAGAGAAACGGATGTGAGTTTTTTGTGAAAGCTTGTAAGTAGCTTAAGGCACTTTTAAAGGAAAGTGATTTTCTCTGACAGGACAGCATTTAGAAAGTGAAGCAACACTCCATTCACTTCGCACAGTGAATTGAAGTGTTGGAACAGACTGCTTCTCTTTCAGGGAAACGCATGTGAGTTTTTGTGAAAGCTTGTAAGTAGCTTAAGGCACTTTCAAAGGAAAGTGATTTTCTCTGAAAGGACAGCATTTAGAAAGTGAAGCAACACTCCATTCACTTCGCACAGTGAATTGAAGTGTTGGAACAGACTGCTTCTCTTTCAGAGAAACGGATGTGAGTTTTTTGTGAAAGCTTGTAAGTAGCTTAAGGGACTATCAAAGGAAAGTGATTTTCTCTGATAGGACAGCATTTAGAAAGTGAAGAAACACTCCATTCACTTCGCACAGTGAATTGAAGTGTTGGAACAGACTGCTTCTCTTTCAGAGAAACGGATGTTTTTTGTGAAAGCTTGTAAGTAGCTTCAGGCACTTTCAAAGAAAGTGATTTTCTCTGAAAGGACAGCATGTAGAAAGTGAAGCAACACTCCATTCACTTCGCACAGTGAATTGAAGTGTTGGAACAGACTGCTTCTCTTTCAGAGAAACGCATGTGAATTTCTGTTGAATGCTTCTAAGTAGCTTAAGGCACTTTAAAAGGAAAGTGATTTTCTGTGAAAGGACAGCATTTAGAAAGTGAAGCAACACTCCATTCACTTCGCACAGTGAATTGAAGTGTTGGAACAGACCGCTTCTCTTTCAGAGAAACGCATGTGAATTTCTGTTGAATGCTTGTAAGTAGCTTAAGGCACTTTCAAAGGAAAGTGATTTTCTCTGAAAGGACAGCATGTAGAAAGTGAAGTAACACTCCATTCACTTCGCACAGTGAATTGAAGTGTTGGAACAGACTGCTTCTCTTTCAGAGAAACGCATGTGAGTTTTTTGTGAAAGCTTGTAAGTAGCTTAAGGCACTTTCAAAGGAAAGTGATTTTCTCTGAAAGGACAGCATTTAGAAAGTGAAGTAACACTCCATTCACTTCGCACAGTGAATTGAAGTGTTGGAACAGACTGCTTCTCTTTCAGAGAAACGCATGTGAATTTCTGTTCAATGCTTGTAAGTAGCTTAAGGCACTTTCAAAGGAAAGTGATTTTCTCTGACAGGACAGCATTTAGAAAGAGAAGCAACACTCCATTCACTTCGCACAGTGAATTGAAATGTTGGAACAGACTGCTTCTCTTTCAGAGAAACGGATGTGAGTTTTTTGTGAAAGCTTGTATGTAGCTTAAGGCACTTTTAAAGGAAAGTGATTTTCTCTGACAGGACAGCATGTAGAAAGTGAAGCAACACTCCATTCACTTCGCACAGTGAATTGAAGTGTTGGAACAGACTGCTTCTCTTTCAGAGAAACGCATGTGAATTTCTGTTGAATGCTTGTAAGTAGCTTAAGGCACTTTCAAAGGAAAGTGATTTTCTCTGAAAGGACAGCATTTAGAGAGTGAAGCAATATTCCATTCACTTCGCACAGTGAATTGAAGTGTTGGAACAGACTGCTTCTCTTTCAGGGAAACGTATGTGAGTTTTTTGTGAAAGCTTGTAAGTAGCTTAAGCCACTTTCAAAGGAAAGTGATTTTCTCTGAAAGGACAGCATTTAGAAAGTGAAGCAACACTCCATTCACTTCGCACAGTGAATTGAAGTGTTGGAACAGACTGTTTCTCTTTCAGAGTAACGCATGTAAATTTCTGTTCAATGCTTGTAAGTAGCTTAAGGCACTTTCAAAGGAAAGTGATTTTCTCTGAAAGGACAGCATTTAGAAAGTGAAGCAACACTCCATTCACTTCGCACAGTGAATTGAAGTGTTGGAACAGACTGCTTCTCTTTCAGAGAAACGGATGTGAGTTTTTTGGGAAAGCTTGTAAGTAGCTTAAGGCACTTTCAAAGGAAAGTGATTTTCTCTGAAAGGACAGCATTTAGAAAGTGAAGCAACACTCCATTCACTTCGCACAGTGAATTGAAGTGTTGGAACAGACTGCTTCTCTTTCAGAGAAACTCATGTCGATTTCTGTTGAATGCTTATAAGTAGCTTAAGGCACTTTCAAAGGAAAGTGATTTTCTCTGACAGGACAGCATTTAGAAAGTGAAGAAACACTCCATTCACTTCGCACAGTGAATTGAAGTGTTGGAACAGACTGCTTCTCTTTCAGAGAAACGCATGTGAATTTCTGTTGAATGCTTGTAAGTAGCTTAAGGCACTTTCAAATGAAAGTGATTTTCTCTGAAAGGACAGCATGTAAAAGTGAAGCAACACTCCATTCACTTCGCACAGTGAATTGAAGTGTTGGAACAGACTGCTTCTCTTTCAGGGAAACGCATGTGAGTTTTTTATGAAAGATTGAAAGTAGCTTAAGGCACTTTCAAAGAAAGTGATTTTCTCTGAAAGGACAGCATTTAGAAAGTGAAGCAACACTCCATTTACTTCGCACAGTGAATTAAAGTGTTGGAACAGACTGCTTCTATTTCAGAGAAACGCATGTGAATTTCTGTTCAATGCTTGTAAGTAACTTAAGGCACTTTCAAAGGAAAGTGATTTTCTCTGAAAGGACAGCTTTAGAAAGTGAAGCAACACTCCATTCACTTCGCACAGTGAATTGAAGTGTTGGAACAGACTGCTTCTCTTTCAGAGAAATGGATGTGAGTTTTTTGTGAAAGCTTGTAAGTAGCTTAAGGCACTTTCAAAGGAATGTGATTTCATCTGAAAGGACAGCATGTAGAAAGTGAAGCAACACTCCATTCACTTCGCACAGTGAATTGAAGTGTTGGAACAGACTGCTTCTCTTTCAGAGAAACGCATGTGAATTTCTGTTGAATGCTTGTAAGTAGCTTAAGGCACTTTCAAAGGAAAGTGATTTTCTCTGAAAGGACAGCATTTAGAAAGTGAAGCAACACTCCATTCACTTCGCACAGTGAATTGAAGTGTTGGAACAGACTGCTTCTCTTTCAGAGAAACGGATGTGAGTTTTTTGTGAAAGCTTGTAAGTAGCTTAAGGTACTTTCAAAGGAAAGTGATTTTCTCTGACAGGACAGCATTTAGAAAGTGAAGCAACACTCCATTCACTTCGCACAGTGAATTGAAGTGTTGGAACAGACTGCTTCTCTTTCAGAGAAACGCATGTGAATTTCTGTTGAATGCTTCTAAGTAGCTTAAGGCACTTTCAAAGGAAAGTGATTTTCTCTGAAAGGACAGCATTAAGAGAGTGAAGCAATATTCCATTCACTTCGCACAGTGAATTGAAGTGTTGGAACAGACTGCTTCTCTTTCAGAGAAACGCATGTCGATTTCTGTTGAATGCTTATAAGTAGCTTAAGGCACTTTCAAAGGAAAGTGATTTTCTCTGAAAGGACAGCATTTAGAAAGTGAAGCAACACTCCATTCACTTCGCACAGTGAATTGAAGTGTTGGAACAGACTGCTTCTCTTTCAGAGAAACGCATGTGAATTTCTGTTGAATGCTTGTAAGTAGCTTAAGGCACTTTCAAATGAAAGTGATTTTCTCTGAAAGGACAGCATTTAGAAAGTGAAGCAACACTCCATTCACTTCGCACAGTGAATTGAAGTGTTGGAACAGACTGCTTCTCTTTCAGAGAAACGCATGTGAATTTCTGTTCAATGCTTGTAAGTAGCTTAAGGCACTTTCAAAGGAAAGTGATTTTCTCTGAAAGGACAGCATTTAGAAAGTGAAGCAACACTCCATTCACTTCGCACAGTGAATTGAAGTGTTGGAACAGACTGCTTCTCTTTCAGGGAAACGCATGTGAGTTTTTTGTGAAAGCTTGTAAGTAGCTTAAGCCACTTTCAAAGGAAAGTGATTTTCTCTGAAAGGACAGCATTTAGAAAGTGAAGCAACACTCCATTCACTTCGCACAGTGAATTGAAGTGTTGGAACAGACTGCATCTCTTTCAGAGAAACGGATGTGAGTTTTTTGTGAAAGCTTGTAAGTAGCTTAAGGCACTTTCAAAGGAAAGTGATTTTCTCTAACAGGACAGCATTTAGAGAGTGAAGAAACACTCTATTCACTTCGCACAGTGAATTGAAGTGTTGGAACAGACTGCTTCTCTTTCAGAGAAACGGATGTGAGTTTTTTGTGAAAGCTTGTAAGTATCTTAAGGCACTTTCAAAGGAAAGTGATTTTCTCTGAAAGGACAGCATGTAGAAAGTGAAGCAACACTCCATTCACTTCGCACAGTGAATTGAAGTGTTGGAACAGACTGCTTCTCTTTCAGAGAAACGCATGTGAATTTCTGTTCAATGCTTGTAAGTAGCTTAAGGCACTTTCAAAGGAAAGTGATTTTCTCTGAAAGGACAGCATTTAGAAAGTGTAGCAACACTCCATTCACTTCGCACAGTGAATTGAAGTGTTGGAACAGACTGCTTCTCTTTCAGAGAAACGGATGTAAGTTTTTTGTGAAAGCTTGTAAGTAGCTTAAGGCACTTTCAAAGGAAAGTGATTTTCTCTGACAGGACAGCATTTAGAAAGTGAAGCAACACTCCATTCACTTCGCACAGTGAATTGAAGTGTTGGAACAGACTGCTTCTCTTTCAGAGAAACGCATGTGATTTCTGTTCAATGCTTGTAAGTAGCTTAAGGCACTTTCAAAGGAAAGTGATTTTCTCTGAAAGGACAGCATTTAGAATGTGAAGCAACACTCCATTCACTTCGCACAGTGAATTGAAGTGCTGGAACAGACTGCTTCTCTTTCAGAGAAACGGATGTGAGTTTTTTGTGAAAGCTTGTAAGTAGCTTAAGGCACTTTCAAAGGAAAGTGATTTTCTCTGAAAGGACAGCATTTAGAAAGTGAAGCAACACTCCATTCACTTCGCACAGTGAATTGAAGTGTTGGAACAGACTGCTTCTCTTTCAGAGAAACTCATGTCTATTTCTGTTGAATGCTTATAAGTAGCTTAAGGCACTTTCAAAGGAAAGTGATTTTCTCTGACAGGACAGCATTTAGAAAGTGAAGAAACACTCCATTCACTTCGCACAGTGAATTGAACTGTTGGAACAGACTGCTTCTCTTTCAGAGAAACGCATGTGAATTTCTGTTCAATGCTTGTAAGTAGCTTAAGGCACTTTCAAAGGAAAGTGATTTTCTCTGAAAGGACAGCATTTAGAAAGTGAAGCAACACTCCATTCACTTCGCACAGTGAATTGAAGTGTTGGAACAGACTGCTTCTCTTTCAGGGAAACGCATGTGAGTTTTTTGTGAAAGCTTGTAATTAGCTTAAGGCACTTTCAAAGGAAAGTGATTTTCTCTGAAAGGACAGCATTTAGAAAGTGAAGCAACACTCCATTCACTTCGCACAGTGAATTGAAGTGTTGGAACAGACTGCTTCTCTTTCAGAGAAACGCCTGTGAATTTCTGTTGAATGCTTGTAAGTAGCTTAAGGCACTTTCAAAGGAAAGTGATTTTCTCTGAAAGGAAAGCATTTAGAAAGTGAAGAAACACTCCATTCACTTCGCACAGTGAATTGAAGTGTTGGAACAGACTGCTTCTCTTTCAGGGAAACGCATGTGAGTTTTTTGTGAAACCTTGTAAGTAGCTTAAGGCACTTTCAAAGGAAAGTGATTTTCTCTGAAAGGACAGCATTTAGAAAGTGAAGCAACACTCCATTCACTTCGCACAGTGAATTGAAGTGTTGGAACAGACTGCTTCTCTTTCAGAGAAACGCATGTCAATTTCTGTTGAATGCTTGTAAGTAGCTTAAGGCACTTTCAAAGGAAAGTGATTTTCCCTGAAAGGACAGCATTTAGAAAGTGAAGCAACCCTCCATTCACTTCGCACAGTGAATTGAAATGTTGGAACAGACTGCTTCTCTTTCAGAGAAACGGATGTGAGTTTTTTGTGAAAGCTTGTAAGTAGCTTAAGGCACTTTCAAAGGTAAGTGATTTTCTCTGACAGGACAGCATTTAGAAAGTGAAGCAACACTCCATTCACTTCGCACAGTGAATTGAAGTGTTGGAACACACTGCTTCCCTTTCAGAGATACGCATGTGAATTTCTGTTGAATGCTTGTAAGTAGCTTAAGGCACTTTCAAAGGAAAGTGATTTTCTCTGACAGGACAGCATTTAGAAAGTGAAGCAACACTCCATTCACTTCGCACAGTGAATTGAAGTGTTGGAACAGACTGCTTCTCTTTCAGAGAAACGGATGTGAGTTTTTTGTGAAAGCTTGTAAGTAGCTTAAGGCACTTTCAAAGGTAAGTGATTTTCTCTGAAAGGACAGCATTTAGAAAGTGTAGCAACACTCCATTCACTTCGCACAGTGAATTGAAGTGTTGGAACAGACTGCTTCTCTTTCAGAGAAACGGATGTAAGTTTTTTGTGAAAGCTTGTAAGTAGCTTAAGGCACTTTCAAAGGAAAGTGATTTTCTCTGACAGGACAGCATTTAGAAAGTGAAGCAACACTCCATTCACTTCGCACAGTGAATTGAAGTGTTGGAACAGACTGCTTCTCTTTCAGAGAAACGCATGTGATTTCTGTTCAATGCTTGTAAGTAGCTTAAGGCACTTTCAAAGGAAAGTGATTTTCTCTGAAAGGACAGCATTTAGAATGTGAAGCAACACTCCATTCACTTCGCACAGTGAATTGAAGTGCTGGAACAGACTGCTTCTCTTTCAGAGAAACGGATGTGAGTTTTTTGTGAAAGCTTGTAAGTAGCTTAAGGCACTTTCAAAGGAAAGTGATTTTCTCTGAAAGGACAGCATTTAGAAAGTGAAGCAACACTCCATTCACTTCGCACAGTGAATTGAAGTGTTGGAACAGACTGCTTCTCTTTCAGAGAAACTCATGTCTATTTCTGTTGAATGCTTATAAGTAGCTTAAGGCACTTTCAAAGGAAAGTGATTTTCTCTGACAGGACAGCATTTAGAAAGTGAAGAAACACTCCATTCACTTCGCACAGTGAATTGAACTGTTGGAACAGACTGCTTCTCTTTCAGAGAAACGCATGTGAATTTCTGTTCAATGCTTGTAAGTAGCTTAAGGCACTTTCAAAGGAAAGTGATTTTCTCTGAAAGGACAGCATTTAGAAAGTGAAGCAACACTCCATTCACTTCGCACAGTGAATTGAAGTGTTGGAACAGACTGCTTCTCTTTCAGGGAAACGCATGTGAGTTTTTTGTGAAAGCTTGTAATTAGCTTAAGGCACTTTCAAAGGAAAGTGATTTTCTCTGAAAGGACAGCATTTAGAAAGTGAAGCAACACTCCATTCACTTCGCACAGTGAATTGAAGTGTTGGAACAGACTGCTTCTCTTTCAGAGAAACGCCTGTGAATTTCTGTTGAATGCTTGTAAGTAGCTTAAGGCACTTTCAAAGGAAAGTGATTTTCTCTGAAAGGAAAGCATTTAGAAAGTGAAGAAACACTCCATTCACTTCGCACAGTGAATTGAAGTGTTGGAACAGACTGCTTCTCTTTCAGGGAAACGCATGTGAGTTTTTTGTGAAACCTTGTAAGTAGCTTAAGGCACTTTCAAAGGAAAGTGATTTTCTCTGAAAGGACAGCATTTAGAAAGTGAAGCAACACTCCATTCACTTCGCACAGTGAATTGAAGTGTTGGAACAGACTGCTTCTCTTTCAGAGAAACGCATGTCAATTTCTGTTGAATGCTTGTAAGTAGCTTAAGGCACTTTCAAAGGAAAGTGATTTTCCCTGAAAGGACAGCATTTAGAAAGTGAAGCAACCCTCCATTCACTTCGCACAGTGAATTGAAATGTTGGAACAGACTGCTTCTCTTTCAGAGAAACGGATGTGAGTTTTTTGTGAAAGCTTGTAAGTAGCTTAAGGCACTTTCAAAGGTAAGTGATTTTCTCTGACAGGACAGCATTTAGAAAGTGAAGCAACACTCCATTCACTTCGCACAGTGAATTGAAGTGTTGGAACACACTGCTTCCCTTTCAGAGATACGCATGTGAATTTCTGTTGAATGCTTGTAAGTAGCTTAAGGCACTTTCAAAGGAAAGTGATTTTCTCTGACAGGACAGCATTTAGAAAGTGAAGCAACACTCCATTCACTTCGCACAGTGAATTGAAGTGTTGGAACAGACTGCTTCTCTTTCAGAGAAACGGATGTGAGTTTTTTGTGAAAGCTTGTAAGTAGCTTAAGGGACATTCAAAGGAAAGTGATTTTCTCTGACAGGACAGCATTTAGAAAGTGAAGAAACACTCCATTCACTTCGCACAGTGAATTGAAGTGTTGGAACAGACTGCTTCTCTTTCAGAGAAACGCATGTGAGTTTTTTGTGAAAGCTTGTAATTAGCTTAAGGCACTTTCAAAGGAAAGTGATTTTCTCTGAAAGGACAGCATTTAGAAAGTGAAGCAACACTCCATTCACTTCGCACAGTGAATTGAAGTGTTGGAACAGACTGCTTCTCTTTCAGAGAAACGCATGTGCATTTCTGTTCAATGCTTGTAAGTAGCTTAAGGCACTTTCAAAGGAAAGTGATTTTCTCTGAAAGGACAGCATTTAGAAAGTGAAGCAACACTCCATTCACTTCGCACAGTGAATTGAAGTGTTGGAACAGACTGCTTCTCTTTCAGGGAAACGCATGTGAGTTTTTTGTGAAAGCTTGTAAGTAGCTTAAGGCACTTTCAAAGGAAAGTGATTTTCTCTGAAAGGACAACTTTTAGAAAGTGAAGCAACACTCCATTCACTTTGCACAGTGAATTGAAGTGTTGGAACAGACTGCTTCTCTTTCAGAGAAACGCATGTGAATTTCTGTTCAATGCTTGTAAGTAGCTTAAGGCACTTTCAAAGGAAAGTTATTTTCTCCGAAAGGACAGCATTTAGAAAGTGAAGCAACACTCCATTCACTTCGCACAGTGAATTGAAGTGTTGGAACAGACTGCTTCTCTTTCAGAGAAACGGATGTGAGTTTTTTGTGAAAGCTTGTAAGTAGCTTAAGGCACTTTCAAAGGAATGTGATTTTCTCTGAAAGGACAGCATGTAGAAAGTGAAGCAACACTCCATTCACTTCGCACAGTGAATTGAAGTGTTGGAACAGACTGCTTCTCTTTCAGAGGAACGGATGTGAGTTTTTTGTGAAAGCTTGTAAGTAGCTTAAGGCACTTTCAAAGGAATGTGATTTCATCTGAAAGGACAGCATGTAGAAAGTGAAGCAACACTCCATTCACTTCGCACAGTGAATTGAAGTGCTGGAACAGACTGCTTCTCTTTCAGAGAAACGCATGTGAATTTCTGTTGAATGCTTGTAAGTAGCTTAAGGCACTTTCAAAGGAAAGTGATTTTCTCTGAAAGGACAGCATTTAGAAAGTGTAGCAACACTCCATTCACTTCGCACAGTGAATTGAAGTGTTGGAACAGACTGCTTCTCTTTCAGAGAAACGGATGTGAGTTTTTTGTGAAAGCTTGTAAGTAGCTTAAGGCACTTTCAAAGGAAAGTGATTTTCTCTGAAAGGACAGCATTTAGAAAGTGAAGCAACACTCCATTCACTTCGCACAGTGAATTGAAGTGTTGGAACAGACTGCTTCTCTTTCAGAGAAACGCATGTGAATTTCTGTTGAATGCTTGTAAGTAGCTTAAGGCACTTTCAAAGGAAAGTGATTTTCTCTGAAAGGACAGCATTTAGAGAGTGAAGCAATATTCCATTCACTTCGAACAGTGAATTGAAGTGTTGGAACAGACTGCTTCTCTTTCACAGAAACGCATGTCGATTTCTGTTGAATGCTTATAAGTAGCTTAAGGCACTTTCAAAGGAAAGTGATTTTCTCTGAAAGGACAGCATTTAGAAAGTGAAGCAACACTCCATTCACTTCGCACAGTGAATTGAAGTGTTGGAACAAACTGCTTCTCTTTCCGAGAAACGCATGTGAATTTCTGTTGAATGCTTGTAAGTAGCTTAAGGCACTTTCAAATGAAAGTGATTTTCTCTGAAAGGACATCATTTAGAAAGTGAAGCAACACTCCATTCACTTCGCACAGTGAATTGAAGTGTTGGAACAGACTGCTTCTCTTTCAGAGAAACACATGTGAATTTCTGTTCAATGCTTGTAAGTAGCTTAAGGCACTTTCAAAGGAAAGTGATTTTCTCTGAAAGGACAGCATTTAGAAAGTGAAGCAACACTCCATTCACTTCGCACAGTGAATTGAAGTGTTGGAACAGACTGCTTCTCTTTCAGGGAAACGCATGTGAGTTTTTTGTGAAACCTTGTAAGTAGCTTAAGGCACTTTCAAAGGAAAGTGATTTTCTCTGAAAGGACAGCATTTAGAAAGTGAAGCAACACTCCATTCACTTCGCACAGTGAATTGAAGTGTTGGAACAGACTGCTTCTCTTTCAGAGAAACGCATGTGAATTTCTGTTGAATGCTTGTAAGTAGCTTAAGGCACTTTCAAAGGAAAAGTGATTTTCTCTGAAAGGACAGCATTTAGAAAGTGAAGCAACCCTCCATTCACTTCGCACAGTGAATTGAAGTGTTGGAACAGACTGCTTCTCTTTCAGAGAAACGGATGTGAGTTTTTTGTGAAAGCTTGTAAGTAGCTTAAGGCACTTTCAAAGGTAAGTGATTTTCTCTGACAGGACAGCATTTAGAAAGTGAAGCAACACTCCATTCACTTCGCACAGTGAATTGAAGTGTTGGAACAGACTGCTTCCCTTTCAGAGATACGCATGTGAATTTCTGTTGAATGCTTGTAAGTAGCTTAAGGCACTTTCAAAGGAAAGTGATTTTCTCTGACAGGACAGCATTTAGAAAGTGAAGCAACACTCCATTCACTTCGCACAGTGAATTGAAGTGTTGGAACAGACTGCTTCTCTTTCAGAGAAACGGATGTGAGTTTTTTGTGAAAGCTTGTAAGTAGCTTAAGGGACATTCAAAGGAAAGTGATTTTCTCTGACAGGACAGCATTTAGAAAGTGAAGAAACACTCCATTCACTTCGCACAGTGAATTGAAGTGTTGGAACAGACTGCTTCTCTTTCAGAGAAACGCATGTGAGTTTTTTGTGAAAGCTTGTAATTAGCTTAAGGCACTTTCAAAGGAAAGTGATTTTCTCTGAAAGGACAGCATTTAGAAAGTGAAGCAACACTCCATTCACTTCGCACAGTGAATTGAAGTGTTGGAACAGACTGCTTCTCTTTCAGAGAAACGCATGTGCATTTCTGTTCAATGCTTGTAAGTAGCTTAAGGCACTTTCAAAGGAAAGTGATTTTCTCTGAAAGGACAGCATTTAGAAAGTGAAGCAACACTCCATTCACTTCGCACAGTGAATTGAAGTGTTGGAACAGACTGCTTCTCTTTCAAGGAAACGCATGTGAGTTTTTTGTGAAAGCTTGTAAGTAGCTTAAGGCACTTTCAAAGGAAAGTGATTTTCTCTGAAAGGACAACTTTTAGAAAGTGAAGCAACACTCCATTCACTTTGCACAGTGAATTGAAGTGTTGGAACAGACTGCTTCTCTTTCAGAGAAACGCATGTGAATTTCTGTTCAATGCTTGTAAGTAGCTTAAGGCACTTTCAAAGGAACGTGATTTTCTCCGAAAGGACAGCATTTAGAAAGTGAAGCAACACTCCATTCACTTCGCACAGTGAATTGAAGTGTTGGAACAGACTGCTTCTCTTTCAGAGAAACGGATGTGAGTTTTTTGTGAAAGCTTGTAAGTAGCTTAAGGCACTTTCAAAGGAATGTGATTTTCTCTGAAAGGACAGCATGTAGAAAGTGAAGCAACACTCCATTCACTTCGCACAGTGAATTGAAGTGTTGGAACAGACTGCTACTCTTTCAGAGAAACGGATGTGAGTTTTTTGTGAAAGCTTGTAAGTAGCTTAAGCCACTTTCAAAGGAATGTGATTTTCTCTGAAAGGACAGCATGTAGAAAGTGAAGCAACACTCCATTCACTTCGCACAGTGAATTGAAGTGTTGGAACAGACTGCTTCTCTTTCAGAGAAACGCATGTGAATTTCTGTTGAATGCTTGTAAGTAGCTTAAGGCACTTTCAAAGGAAAGTGATTTTCTCTGAAAGGACAGCATTTAAAAAAGTGAAGCAACACTCCATTCACTTCGCACAGTGAATTGAAGTGTTGGAACAGACTGCTTCTCTTTCAGAGAAACAGATGTGAGTTTTTTGTGAAAGCTTGTAAGTAGCTTAAGGCACTTTCAAAGGAAAGTGATTTTCTCTGACAGGACAGCATTTAGAAAGTGAAGCAACACTCCATTCACTTCGCACAGTGAATTGAAGTGTTGGAACAGACTGCTTCTCTTTCAGAGAAACGCAGGTGAATTTCTGTTGAATGCTTGTAAGTAGCTTAAGGCACTTTCAAAGGAAAGTGATTTTCTCTGAAAGGACAGCATTTTGAGAGTGATGCAATATTCCATTCACTTCGAACAGTGAATTGAAGTGTTGGAACAGACTGCTTCTCTTTCAGAGAAACGCATGTCGATTTCTGTTGAATGCTTATAAGTAGCTTAAGGCACTTTCAAAGGAAAGTGATTTTCTCTGAAAGGACAGCATTTAGAAAGTGAAGCAACACTCCATTCACTTCGCACAGGGAATTGAAGTGTTGGAACAGACTGCTTCTATTTCAGAGAAACGCATGTGAATTTCTGTTGAATGCTTGTAAGTAGCTTAAGGCACTTTCAAATGAATGTGATTTTCTCTGAAAGGACAGCATTTAGAAAGTGAAGCAACACTCCATTCACTTCGCACAGTGAATTGAAGTGTTGGAACAGACTGCTTCTCTTTCAGGGAAACGCATGTGAGTTTTTTGTGAAAGCTTGTAAGTAGCTTAAGGCACTTTCAAAGGAAAGTGATTTTCTCTGACAGGACAGCATTTAGAAAGTGAAGCAACACTCCATTCACTTCGCACAGTGAATTGAAGTGTTGGAACAGACTGCTTCCCTTTCAGAGATACGCATGTGAATTTCTGTTGAATGCTTGTAAGTAGCTTAAGGCACTTTCAAAGGAAAGTGATTTTCTCTGAAAGGACAGCATTTAGAAAGTGAAGCAACACTCCATTCACTTCGCACAGTGAATTGAAGTGTTGGAACAGACTGCTTCTCTTTCAGAGAAACGGATGTGAGTTTTTTGTGAAAGCTTGTAAGTAGCTTAAGGCACTTTCAAAGGAAAGTGATTTTGTCTGAAAGGACAGCATTTAGAAAGTGAAGCAACACTCCATTCACTTCGCACAGTGAATTGAAGTGTTGGAACAGACTGCTTCTCTTTCAGAGAAACGGATGTTTTTTGTGAAAGCTTGTAAGTAGCTTAAGGCGCTTTCAAAGGAAAGTGATTTTCTCTGAAAGGACAGCATGTAGAAAGTGAAGCAACACTCAATTCACTTCGCACAGTGAATTGAAGTGTTGGAACAGACTGCTTCTCTTTCAGAGAAACGCATGTGAATTTCTGTTGAATGCTTGTAAGTAGCTTAAGGCACTTTCAAAGGAAAGTGATTTTCTCTGAAAGGACAGCATTTAGAAAGTGAAGCAACACTCCATTCACTTCGCACAGTGAATTGAAGTGTTGGAACAGACTGCTTCTCTTTCAGAGAAATGCATGTGAATTTCTGTTGAATGCTTGTAAGTAGCTTAAGGCACTTTCAAAGGAAAGTGATTTTCTCTGAAAGGACAGCATTTAGAAAGCAACACTCCATTCACTTCGCACAGTGAATTGAAGTGTTGGAACAGACTGCTTCTCTTTCAGAGAAACGCATGTGAATTTCTGTTCAATGCTTGTAAGTAGCTTAAGGCACTTTCAAAGGAAAGTGATTTTCTCTGACAGGACAGCATTTAGAAAGAGAAGCAACACTCCATTCACTTCGCACAGTGAATTGAAGTGTTGGAACAGACTGCTTCTCTTTCAGAGAAACGGATGTGAGTTTTTTGTGAAAGCTTGTAAGTAGCTTAAGGCACTTTTAAAGGAAAGTGATTTTCTCTGACAGGACAGCATTTAGAAAGTGAAGCAACACTCCATTCACTTCGTACAGTGAATTGAAGTGTTGGAACAGACTGCTTCTCTTTCAGAGAAACGCATGTGAGTTTTTTGTGAAAGCTTGTAAGTAGCTTAAGGCACTTTCAAAGGAAAGTGATTTTCTCTGAAAGGACAGCATTTAGAAAGTGAAGCAACACTCCATTCACTTCGCACAGTGAATTGAAGTGTTGGAACAGACTGCTTCTCTTTCAGAGAAACGCATGTGAGTTTTTTGTAAAAGCTTGTAAGTAGCTTAAGGCACTTTCAAAGGAAAGTGATTTTCTCTGAAAGGACAGCATTTAAAAAGTGAAGCAACACTCCATTCACTTCGCACAGTGAATTGAAGTGTTGGAACAGACTGCTTCTCTTTCAGAGAAACGGATGTGAGTTTTTTGTGAAAGCTTGTAAGTAGCTTAAGGCACTTTCAAAGGAAAGTGATTTTCTCTGAAAGGACAGCATGTAGAAAGTGAAGCAACACTCCATTCACTTCGCACAGTGAATTTAAGTGTTGGAACAGACCGCTTCTCATTCAGAGAAATGCATGTGAATTTCTGTTGAATGCTTGTAAGTAGCTTAAGGCACTTTCAAAGGAAAGTGATTTTCTCTGAAAGGATAGCATGTAGAAAGTGAAGCAACACTCCATTCACTTCGCACAGTGAATTGAACTGTTGGAACAGACTGCTTCTCTTTCAGAGAAACGCATGTGAGTTTTTTGTGAAAGCTTGTAAGTAGCTTAAGGCACTTTCAAAGGAAAGTGATTTTCTCTGAAAGGACAGCATTTAGAAAGAGAAGCAACACTCCATTCACTTCGCACAGTGAATTGAAGTGTTGGAACAGACTGCTTCTCTTTCAGAGAAACGGATGTGAGTTTTTTGTGAAAGCTTGTAAGTAGCTTAAGGGACTATCAAAGGAAAGTGATTTTCTCTGACAGGACAGCATTTAAAAAGTGAAGCAACACTCCATTCACTTCGCACTGTGAATTGAAGTGTTGGAACAGACTGCTTCTCTTTCAGAGAAACGGATGTGAGTTTTTTGTGAAAGCTTGTAAGTAGCTTAAGGCACTTTCAAAGGAAAGTGATTTTCTCTGAAAGGACAGCATGTAGAAAGTGAAGCAACACTCCATTCACTTCGCACAGTGAATTGAAGTGTTGGAACAGACTGCTTCTCTTTCAGAGAAACGCATATGAATTTCTGTTGAATGCTTGTAAGTAGCTTAAGGCACTTTCAAAGGAAAGTGATTTTCTCTGAAAGGACAGCGTTTAGAAAGTGAAGCAACACTCCATTCACTTCGCACAGTGAATTGAAGTGTTGGAACAGACTGCTTCTCTTTCAGAGAAACGCATGTGAATTTCTGTTGAATGCTTGTAAGTAGCTTAAGGCACTTTCAAAGGAAAGTGATTTTCTCTGAAAGGACAGCATGTAGAAAGTGAAGCAACACTCCATTCACTTCGCACAGTGAATTGAAGTGTTGGAACAGACTGCTTCTCTTTCAGAGAAACGAATGTGAGTTTTTTGTGAAAGCTTGTAAGTAGCTTAAGGCACTTTCAAAGGAAAGTGATTTTCTTTGAAAGGACAGCATTTAGAAAGTGAAGCAACACTCCATTCACTTCGCACAGTGAATTGAAGTGTTGGAACAGACTGCTTCTCTTTCAGAGAAATGCATGTGAATTTCTGTTCAATGCTTGTAAGTAGCTTAAGGCACTTTCAAAGGAAAGTGATTTTCTCTGAAAGGACAGCATTTAGAAAGTGAAGCAACACTCCATTCACTTCGCACAGTGAATTGAAGTGTTGGAACAGACTGCTTCTCTTTCAGAGAAACGGATGTGAGTTTTTTGTGAAAGATTGTAAGTAGCTTAAGGCACTTTCAAAGGAAAGTGATTTTCTCTGAAAGGACAGCATTTAGATAGTGAAGCAACACTCCATTCACTTCGCACAGTGAATTGAAGTGTTGGAAGAGACTGCTTCTCTTTCAGAGAAACGGATGTGAGTTTTTTGTGAAAGCTTGTAAGTAGCTTAAGGCACTTTCAAAGGAAAGTGATTTTCTCTGACAGGACAGCATTTAGAAAGTGAAGAAACACTCCATTCACTTCGCACAGTGAATTGAAGTGTTGGAACAGACTGCTTCTCTTTCAGAGAAACGCATGTGAATTTCTGTTGAATGCTTGTAAGTAGCTTAAGGCACTTTCAAAGGAAAGTTATTTTCTCTGAAAGGACAGCATTTAGAGAGTGAAGCAATATTCCATTCACTTCGCACAGTGAATTGAAGTGTTGGAACAGACTGCTTCTCTTTCAGAGAAACTCATGTCGATTTCTGTTGAATGCTTATAAGTAGCTTAAAGCACTTTCAAAGGAAAGTGATTTTCTCTGAAAGGACAGCATTTAGAAAGTGAAGCAACACTCCATTCACTTCGCACAGTGAATTGAAGTGTTGGAACAGACTGCTTCTCTTTCAGAGAAACGCATGTGAATTTCTGTTGAATGCTTGTAAGTAGCTTAAGGCACTTTCAAAGGAAAGTGATTTTCTCTGAAAGGACAGCATTTAGAAAGTGAAGCAACACTCCATTCACTTCGCACAGTGAATTGAAGTGTTGGAACAGACTGCTTCTCTTTCAGAGAAACGCATGTGAATTTCTGTTGAATGCTTGTAAGTAGCTTAAGGCACTTTCAAAGGAAAGTGATTTTCTCTGAAAGGACAGCATTTAGAAAGTGAAGCAACACTCCATTCACTTCGCACAGTGAATTGAAGTGTTGGAACAGACTGCTTCTCTTTCAGGGAAACGCATGTGAGTTTTTTGTGAAAGCTTGTAAGTAGCTTAAGGCACTTTCAAAGGAAAGTGATTTTCTCTGAAAGGACAGCATTTAGAAAGTGAAGCAACACTCCATTCACTTCGCACAGTGAATTGAAGTGTTGGAACAGACTGCTTCTCTTTCAGAGAAACGGATGTGAGTTTTTTGTGAAAGCTTGTAAGTAGCCTAAGGGACTATCAAAGGAAAGTGATTTTCTCTGACAGGACAGCATTTAGAAAGTGAAGAAACACTCCATTCACTTCGCACAGTGAATTGAAGTGTTGGAACAGACTGCTTCTCTTTCAGAGAAACGCATGTGAATTTCTGTTGAATGCTTGTAAGTAGCTTAAGGCACTTTCAAAGGAAAGTGATTTTCTCTGAAAGGACAGCATTTAGAAAGTGAAGCAACACTCCATTCACTTCGCACAGTGAATTGAAGTGTTGGAACAGACTGCTTCTCTTTCAGAGAAACGCATGTGAATTTCTGTTCAATGCTTGTAAGTAGCTTAAGGCACTTTCAAAGGAAAGTGATTTTCTCTGAAAGGACAGCATTTAGAAAGTGAAGCAACACTCCATTCACTTCGCACAGTGAATTGAAGTGTTGGAACAGACTGCTTCTCTTTCAGGGAAACGCATGTGAGTTTTTTGTGAAAGCTTGTAAGTAGCTTAAGCCACTTTCAAAGGAAAGTGATTTTCTCTGAAAGGACAGCATTTAGAAAGTGAAGCAACACTCCATTCACTTCGCACAGTGAATTGAAGTGTTGGAACAGACTGCTTCTCTTTCAGAGAAACGGATGTGAGTTTTTTGTGAAAGCTTGTAAGTAGCTTAAGGCACTTTCAAAGGAAAGTGATTTTCTCTGAAAGGACAGCATGTAGAAAGTGAAGCAACACTCCATTCACTTCGCACAGTGAATTGAAGTGTTGGAACAGACTGCTTCTCTTTCAGAGAAACGCATTTGAATTTCTGTTCAATGCTTGTAAGTAGCTTAAGGCACTTTCAAAGGAAAGTGATTTTCTCTGAAAGGACAGCATTTAGAAAGTGAAGCAACACTCCATTCACTTCGCACAGTGAATTGAAGTGTTGGAACAGACTGCTTCTCTTTCAGAGAAACGCATGTGAATTTCTGTTGAATGCTTGTAAGTAGCTTAAGGCACTTTCAAAGGAAAGTGATTTTCTCTGAAAGGACAGCATGTAGAAAGTGAAGCAACACTCCATTCACTTCGCACAGTGAATTGAAGTGTTGGAACAGACTGCTTCTCTTTCAGAGAAACACATGTGAGTTTTTTGTGAAAGCTTGTAAGTAGCTTAAGGCACTTTCAAAGGAAAGTGATTTTCTCTGAAAGGACAGCATTTAGAAAGTGAAGCAACACTCCATTCACTTCGCACAGTGAATTGAAGTGTTGGAACAGACTGCTTCTCTTTCAGAGAAATGCATGTGAATTTCTGTTCAATGCTTGTAAGTAGCTTAAGGCACTTTCAAAGGAAAGTGATTTTCTCTGAAAGGACAGCATTTAGAAAGTGAAGCAACACTCCATTCACTTCGCACAGTGAATTGAAGTGTTGGAACAGACTGCTTCTCTTTCAGAGAAACGGATGTAAGTTTTTTGTGAAAGCTTGTAAGTAGCTTAAGGCACTTTCAAAGGAAAGTGATTTTCTCTGACAGGACAGCATTTAGAAAGTGAAGCAACACTCCATTCACTTCGCACAGTGAATTGAAGTGTTGGAACAGACTGCTTCTCTTTCAGAGAAACGCATGTGATTTCTGTTCAATGCTTGTAAGTAGCTTAAGGCACTTTCAAAGGAAAGTGATTTTCTCTGAAAGGACAGCATTTAGAATGTGAAGCAACACTCCATTCACTTCGCACAGTGAATTGAAGTGTAGGAACAGACTGCTTCTCTTTCAGAGAAACGGATGTGAGTTTTTTGTGAAAGCTTGTAAGTAGCTTAAGGCACTTTCAAAGGAAAGTGATTTTCTCTGAAAGGACAGCATTTAGAAAGTGAAGCAACACTCCATTCACTTCGCACAGTGAATTGAAGTGTTGGAACAGACTGCTTCTCTTTCAGAGAAACTCATGTCTATTTCTGTTGAATGCTTATAAGTAGCTTAAGGCACTTTCAAAGGAAAGTGATTTTCTCTGACAGGACAGCATTTAGAAAGTGAAGAAACACTCCATTCACTTCGCACAGTGAATTGAAGTGTTGGAACAGACTGCTTCTCTTTCAGAGAAACGCATGTGAATTTCTGTTGAATGCTTGTAAGTAGCTTAAGGCACTTTCAAATGAAAGTGATTTTCTCTGAAAGGACAGCATGTAAAAGTGAAGCAACACTCCATTCACTTCGCACAGTGAATTGAAGTGTTGGAACAGACTGCTTCTCTTTCAGGGAAACGCATGTGAGTTTTTTGTGAAAGCTTGTAAGTAGCTTAAGGCACTTTCAAGGAAAGTGATTTTCTCTGAAAGGACAGCATTTAGAAAGTGAAGCAACACTCCATTCACTTCAAACAGTGAATTAAAGTGTTGGAACAGACTGCTTCTATTTCAGAGAAACGCATGTGAATTTCTGTTCAATGTTTGTAAGTAGCTTAAGGCACTTTCAAAGGAAAGTGATTTTCTCTGAAAGGACAGCTTTAGAAAGTGAAGCAACACTCCATTCACTTCGCACAGTGAATTGAAGTGTTGGAACAGACTGCTTCTCTTTCAGAGGAACGGATGTGAGTTTTGTGAAAGCTTGTAAGTAGCTTAAGGCACTTTCAAAGGAATGTGATTTCATCTGAAAGGACAGCATGTAGAAAGTGAAGCAACACTCCATTCACTTCGCACAGTGAATTGAAGTGTTGGAACAGACTGCTTCTCTTTCAGAGAAACGGATGTGAGTTTTTTGTGAAAGCTTGTAAGTAGCCTAAGGGACTATCAAAGGAAAGTGATTTTCTCTGACAGGACAGCATTTAGAAAGTGAAGAAACACTCCATTCACTTCGCACAGTGAATTGAAGTGTTGGAACAGACTGCTTCTCTTTCAGAGAAACGCATGTGAATTTCTGTTGAATGCTTGTAAGTAGCTTAAGGCACTTTCAAAGGAAAGTGATTTTCTCTGAAAGGACAGCTTTAGAAAGTGAAGCAACACTCCATTCACTTCGCACAGTGAATTGAAGTGTTGGAACAGACTGCTTCTCTTTCAGGGAAACGCATGTGAGTTTTTTGTGAAAGCTTGTAAGTAGCTTAAGCCACTTTCAAAGGAAAGTGATTTTCTATGAAAGGACAGCATTTAGAAAGTGAAGCAACACTCCATTCACTTCGCACAGTGAATTGAAGTGTTGGAACAGACTGCTTCTCTTTCAGAGAAATGCATGTGAATTTCTGTTCAATGCTTGTAAGTAGCTTAAGGCACTTTCAAAGGAAAGTGATTTTCTCTGAAAGGACAGCATTTAGAAAGTGAAGCAACACTCCATTCACTTCGCACAGTGAATTGAAGTGTTGGAACAGACTGCTTCTCTTTCAGAGAAACGGATGTAAGTTTTTTGTGAAAGCTTGTAAGTAGCTTAAGGCACTTTCAAAGGAAAGTGATTTTCTCTGACAGGACAGCATTTAGAAAGTGAAGCAACACTCCATTCACTTCGCACAGTGAATTGAAGTGTTGGAACAGACTGCTTCTCTTTCAGAGAAATGCATGTGAATTTCTGTTCAATGCTTGTAAGTAGCTTAAGGCACTTTCAAAGGAAAGTGATTTTCTCTGAAAGGACAGCATTTAGAAAGTGAAGCAACACTCCATTCACTTCGCACAGTGAATTGAAGTGTTGGAACAGACTGCTTCTCTTTCAGAGAAACGGATGTAAGTTTTTTGTGAAAGCTTGTAAGTAGCTTAAGGCACTTTCAAAGGAAAGTGATTTTCTCTGACAGGACAGCATTTAGAAAGTGAAGCAACACTCCATTCACTTCGCACAGTGAATTGAAGTGTTGGAACAGACTGCTTCTCTTTCAGAGAAACGCATGTGATTTCTGTTCAATGCTTGTAAGTAGCTTAAGGCACTTTCAAAGGAAAGTGATTTTCTCTGAAAGGACAGCATTTAGAATGTGAAGCAACACTCCATTCACTTCGCACAGTGAATTGAAGTGTTGGAACAGACTGCTTCTCTTTCAGAGAAACGGATGTGAGTTTTTTGTGAAAGCTTGTAAGTAGCTTAAGGCACTTTCAAAGGAAAGTGATTTTCTCTGAAAGGACAGCGTTTAGAAAGTGAAGCAACACTCCATTCACTTGGCACAGTGAATTGAAGTGTTGGAACAGACTGCTTCTCTTTCAGAGAAACTCATGTCTATTTCTGTTGAATGCTTATAAGTAGCTTAAGGCACTTTCAAAGGAAAGTGATTTTCTCTGACAGGACAGCATTTAGAAAGTGAAGAAACACTCCATTCACTTCGCACAGTGAATTGAAGTGTTGGAACAGACTGCTTCTCTTTCAAGGAACGCATGTGAATTTCTGTTGAATGCTTGTAAGTAGCTTAAGGCACTTTCAAAGGAAAGTGATTTTCTCTGACAGGACAGCATTTAGAAAGTGAAGCAACACTCCATTCACTTCGCACAGTGAATTGAAGTGTTGGAACAGACTGCTTCTCTTTCAGGGAAACGCATGTGAGTTTTTTGTGAAAGCTTGTAAGTAGCTTAAGGCACTTTCAAGGAAAGTGATTTTCTCTGAAAGGACAGCATTTAGAAAGTGAAGCAACACTCCATTCACTTCAAACAGTGAATTAAAGTGTTGGAACAGACTGCTTCTATTTCAGAGAAACGCATGTGAATTTCTGTTCAATGTTTGTAAGTAGCTTAAGGCACTTTCAAAGGAAAGTGATTTTCTCTGAAAGGACAGCTTTAGAAAGTGAAGCAACACTCCATTCACTTCGCACAGTGAATTGAAGTGTTGGAACAGACTGCTTCTCTTTCAGAGAAACGCATGTGAATTTCTGTTGAATGCTTGTAAGTAGCTTAAGGCACTTTCAAATGAAAGTGATTTTCTCTGAAAGGACAGCATGTAAAAGTGAAGCAACACTCCATTCACTTCGCACAGTGAATTGAAGTGTTGGAACAGACTGCTTCTCTTTCAGGGAAACGCATGTGAGTTTTTTGTGAAAGCTTGTAAGTAGCTTAAGGCACTTTCAAGGAAAGTGATTTTCTCTGAAAGGACAGCATTTAGAAAGTGAAGCAACACTCCATTCACTTCAAACAGTGAATTAAAGTGTTGGAACAGACTGCTTCTATTTCAGAGAAACGCATGTGAATTTCTGTTCAATGTTTGTAAGTAGCTTAAGGCACTTTCAAAGGAAAGTGATTTTCTCTGAAAGGACAGCTTTAGAAAGTGAAGCAACACTCCATTCACTTCGCACAGTGAATTGAAGTGTTGGAACAGACTGCTTCTCTTTCAGAGGAACGGATGTGAGTTTTGTGAAAGCTTGTAAGTAGCTTAAGGCACTTTCAAAGGAATGTGATTTCATCTGAAAGGACAGCATGTAGAAAGTGAAGCAACACTCCATTCACTTCGCACAGTGAATTGAAGTGTTGGAACAGACTGCTTCTCTTTCAGAGAAACGGATGTGAGTTTTTTGTGAAAGCTTGTAAGTAGCCTAAGGGACTATCAAAGGAAAGTGATTTTCTCTGACAGGACAGCATTTAGAAAGTGAAGAAACACTCCATTCACTTCGCACAGTGAATTGAAGTGTTGGAACAGACTGCTTCTCTTTCAGAGAAACGCATGTGAATTTCTGTTGAATGCTTGTAAGTAGCTTAAGGCACTTTCAAAGGAAAGTGATTTTCTCTGAAAGGACAGCTTTAGAAAGTGAAGCAACACTCCATTCACTTCGCACAGTGAATTGAAGTGTTGGAACAGACTGCTTCTCTTTCAGGGAAACGCATGTGAGTTTTTTGTGAAAGCTTGTAAGTAGCTTAAGCCACTTTCAAAGGAAAGTGATTTTCTATGAAAGGACAGCATTTAGAAAGTGAAGCAACACTCCATTCACTTCGCACAGTGAATTGAAGTGTTGGAACAGACTGCTTCTCTTTCAGAGAAATGCATGTGAATTTCTGTTCAATGCTTGTAAGTAGCTTAAGGCACTTTCAAAGGAAAGTGATTTTCTCTGAAAGGACAGCATTTAGAAAGTGAAGCAACACTCCATTCACTTCGCACAGTGAATTGAAGTGTTGGAACAGACTGCTTCTCTTTCAGAGAAACGGATGTAAGTTTTTTGTGAAAGCTTGTAAGTAGCTTAAGGCACTTTCAAAGGAAAGTGATTTTCTCTGACAGGACAGCATTTAGAAAGTGAAGCAACACTCCATTCACTTCGCACAGTGAATTGAAGTGTTGGAACAGACTGCTTCTCTTTCAGAGAAATGCATGTGAATTTCTGTTCAATGCTTGTAAGTAGCTTAAGGCACTTTCAAAGGAAAGTGATTTTCTCTGAAAGGACAGCATTTAGAAAGTGAAGCAACACTCCATTCACTTCGCACAGTGAATTGAAGTGTTGGAACAGACTGCTTCTCTTTCAGAGAAACGGATGTAAGTTTTTTGTGAAAGCTTGTAAGTAGCTTAAGGCACTTTCAAAGGAAAGTGATTTTCTCTGACAGGACAGCATTTAGAAAGTGAAGCAACACTCCATTCACTTCGCACAGTGAATTGAAGTGTTGGAACAGACTGCTTCTCTTTCAGAGAAACGCATGTGATTTCTGTTCAATGCTTGTAAGTAGCTTAAGGCACTTTCAAAGGAAAGTGATTTTCTCTGAAAGGACAGCATTTAGAATGTGAAGCAACACTCCATTCACTTCGCACAGTGAATTGAAGTGTTGGAACAGACTGCTTCTCTTTCAGAGAAACGGATGTGAGTTTTTTGTGAAAGCTTGTAAGTAGCTTAAGGCACTTTCAAAGGAAAGTGATTTTCTCTGAAAGGACAGCGTTTAGAAAGTGAAGCAACACTCCATTCACTTGGCACAGTGAATTGAAGTGTTGGAACAGACTGCTTCTCTTTCAGAGAAACTCATGTCTATTTCTGTTGAATGCTTATAAGTAGCTTAAGGCACTTTCAAAGGAAAGTGATTTTCTCTGACAGGACAGCATTTAGAAAGTGAAGAAACACTCCATTCACTTCGCACAGTGAATTGAAGTGTTGGAACAGACTGCTTCTCTTTCAAGGAACGCATGTGAATTTCTGTTGAATGCTTGTAAGTAGCTTAAGGCACTTTCAAAGGAAAGTGATTTTCTCTGACAGGACAGCATTTAGAAAGTGAAGCAACACTCCATTCACTTCGCACAGTGAATTGAAGTGTTGGAACAGACTGCTTCTCTTTCAGGGAAACGCATGTGAGTTTTTTGTGAAAGCTTGTAAGTAGCTTAAGGCACTTTCAAGGAAAGTGATTTTCTCTGAAAGGACAGCATTTAGAAAGTGAAGCAACACTCCATTCACTTCAAACAGTGAATTAAAGTGTTGGAACAGACTGCTTCTATTTCAGAGAAACGCATGTGAATTTCTGTTCAATGTTTGTAAGTAGCTTAAGGCACTTTCAAAGGAAAGTGATTTTCTCTGAAAGGACAGCTTTAGAAAGTGAAGCAACACTCCATTCACTTCGCACAGTGAATTGAAGTGTTGGAACAGACTGCTTCTCTTTCAGAGGAACGGATGTGAGTTTTTTGTGAAAGCTTGTAAGTAGCTTAAGGCACTTTCAAAGGAATGTGATTTCATCTGAAAGGACAGCATGTAGAAAGTGAAGCAACACTCCATTCACTTCGCACAGTGAATTGAAGTGTTGGAACAGACTGCTTCTCTTTCAGAGAAACGGATGTGAGTTTTTTGTGAAAGCTTGTAAGTAGCCTAAGGGACTATCAAAGGAAAGTGATTTTCTCTGACAGGACAGCATTTAGAAAGTGAAGAAACACTCCATTCACTTCGCACAGTGAATTGAAGTGTTGGAACAGACTGCTTCTCTTTCAGAGAAACGCATGTGAATTTCTGTTGAATGCTTGTAAGTAGCTTAAGGCACTTTCAAATGAAAGTGATTTTCTCTGAAAGGACAGCATTTAGAAAGTGAAGCAACACTCCATTCACTTCGCACAGTGAATTGAAGTGTTGGAACAGACTGCTTCTCTTTCAGAGAAACGCATGTGAATTTCTGTTCAATGCTTGTAAGTAGCTTAAGGCACTTTCAAAGGAAAGTGATTTTCTCTGAAAGGACAGCATTTAGAAAGTGAAGCAAC